>NW_027203126.1:662500-1262500 GCF_024711535.1 Dipodomys merriami
CCCTGGGGTTCCTCCCGAAGGCCTGCAGGCCTGGCACAACCCCAGCCTTGCTCTCCCAGTGGGGCTCTTACCTTGAGTGCCCTTCACCCTCAGAACCCGGGGTCCCCGTGAGCCACTCAGCTCTGGCTCTGCGGGTGAGCTCCAGTCTGGGCTCAGTTGGACACCAATACCCACTCCTCACCTTGAGTTCTGACCCCAGGCTCGGATCAGAGCCCTGAGCACTCAGGGTCGGCCTCTGGGTGGCACTGAGAAAGGGCTTGGTCCTCGGGCCAGAAGCGTCTAGGAGCCACGTCCCCCTCCTCTCCCCCCAGGGGGACGGTGCCCCCAAAGTCTCCCGTGAGCCCTCACTGCCCTAGTGGCCCCTCGTTACCTTTTCAGCCACAGCAGCGCCAGTGTGGCCCCCACTTTGGGCCATTCTGCTCCATACATCTCCTTCTCCACCTCCAGAATGTTCTGCAGGGTCCGGAACTTGGCTGGGTCGGTGTCATACACGGCTTTGATTTTCTGAAAACAGAGCATGGGGGTGGGGGGGGTGGGGGGGTAGGTCTCAGCATTGGAAAGGGTGCTTTGCAGACAGCTGCTCTGTATGCTGGATCTTCTGGTTCCCAAGAGACCACGGCCAGGGACAAGATTTCTCCTAATGACAACTACCCCGGTGTTCGCACTTCAACAGCCACCATGGACTTGGGTGTGCAGGTGGAGCAGAGGTTCCCAGCCAGGCTGGGCCCAGACAGCTCACTCATGCTGTCCTGGAGACCCCCCCCCCAGGACCCCCTCCCGGCCCCCAAGGATCAAGCCACGCCCCCTTTGTCTCCTCCCCCTTCCTGAGGCGGGGGCGGGGCAGGGGGCCTCTGATCCCTGCCGTGGAGGGCTGGGCTACATTCCATGGGCCAAGTGCTCACCGTGATGTTGCCGCTGATGTCCGCCTTGATGGGCATGAACACCGGGGAGCCCAGGCAATCTAGGGAGAGAAGAAGAAGAGATTTCAATTCCCAACAAGGCTGACATTCAGATATGATGCAGATGTCACCAAGGGCTGAGGAGGACCTGGGAGTGGCTCACTTGGTGAGTTTAGGGGGCCGGGCAGAGCTGTGGGAGCCTGGGAGGTACTGAGCTCCAAGAGCAGACCTTGTCAGAGCCTTAGATGCAAGCGGAACATCTCCCTGAGGTGATAGTCTCCACTCTCGGTGTGAGCGCTGTCCCCACATGGACCTGGGCTAGACTCCTAGCTCCGTCCACACTGGCAGGGTGGGCTTAGGGTTATTTGTTCCGCTTTCCGGCCCTCACAGGGGTGTGACGCCGAACACTGTGCCAGGCCCCATGTCAGGGAATGTGGCCTAAGAGGTGACACCTTCAGCTGATGACATGGGACGCTGGCCTCCACACCCAGTGCCTACCTGTCCTCTTCCTCCTGGCGGGCTTTCCCGGGACAGGGACAGCAAGGCAGCCAAAGCTCCTGGTAGAGGGCTGGGCGCCGAGGGAGCAAACACACTGGGGCTGGGCTGTTCCTGTCCCCCTCCCTGTCCTCTGTTGAGCCCACAGAAGTGGGGGCCAGGTCCCCACTGCGGGCTGTCAAAGGGTACCAAACCACACCCACAGGAGGGAGCCGCGGCCGCCAGTGGGCCAGGCAAGGCCTCTGTGCCAGCTGGCCACAGGTGGGTGTGGGAGCTGGCGGAGGACCTTCTGCAGGCCTGATTCCAGCCAAGGACCCAGCACACCTGGCCAGCCATCTGGAACATTCTACCTGCAGCTGTGAAGACGTACATGGAGGATGCAGCATTAGATGCTTTAAGTGAGCACCCACAGTGTAACGGGAAGAAGGTTCGGGTCACCTCCCTGGACCTGCTTCCTCCTGTGTGAGATGGGGCGGAGGGCTGTCACAGGAATTAGAAATAGTGCAGCAGCTGGGTGTGCACGCCTGTGATCCCAACACCGGGGAGGCTGAGGCAGAAGGATGGAGCGTTTGAGGCCAGCCTGGGCTGCACAGTGAGACTCCGTTTCAAAGAAAAAATAGGCTAGCCAGGAGCCAGTGGTCCACACCTTCAATCCTAGCTACTCGGAAGGCTGAGAGAGCCAGTGGTCCACACCTTCAATCCTAGCTGGGAATTGTCATTCAAAGTCAGCCCCGGCAATTAAGTCTGTGAGACACTTATCTTCAGTTAGCTACCAAAAAGCCAGAAATGGAGCTGTGGCTCAAAGTGCTAGCTTTGAGTGCAAAAAGCTCAGGGACAGTGCCTAGGCCTGGAGTTCAAGCCCCAGAACTAGCAAAAGAAAAGGGGAAGGAGAGGGAAGGAGAGAGAAGGAGGATGGGGAGGAGAAGGAAAGGGAAGGGCAGAGGAGGGGAGGGGCAGGGAAGTAGTGTTCCGAGGTTGTGAGCACATCTCAGTGGCAGAGCGCATGCTTGCTGGGCCTAAGGCTCTGAACGCAACACATCAGAGCCGCTTAGCAGTGAGTGCTGGTGATAGTGAACCTTATGACTTCCTGTTTTTCCTAGGATCTGGCAAATACCCCCAGAACCTCTGCCAACGGCCAATCACCCTTGACCTGTACCCCCGACCCTCCGTGACAGCCTGGGCTGGTCTGAGCGCAGGGCCCTCCTGCCTCGGCCTCCTGAGGGCTGGGATGGCAAGGGTGAATGAACCCAATGCTCAGCTGACTCTCCTTAAGGCCCCTTGTGGGGGCTGGGCTGCTGCTGTACCCTGCCAAGCCAGCAGCGTGCAAAGCCAGCCCAGGCTGGAAAGTCTGGGAGACACTGATCGCCAACTAATCAGCAAAAAGCCAGACGTAGAGCTGTGGCTCAAGTGGTAGAGGGCTAGCTGTGAGTAAAAAAAACTAAGGGACAGCACCTAGGTCCTGCCCCTCAGTACAGCAAGTACAAAGATTAACCTTGGCTTAGTGGGCAGATGGAGGGTGGGCAGGCCAGCAAAATGACCATGGAGGGATTAAGTGGGAGGTGGCAAATATTTGCTGTCGTTCTTTCTCCTTTCCTGGATATCTGAAATTATCACAATTTTCATGAAATCCCTGCTCATAAAGCTACTCTTCCTCTTCCTCCTCCTCCTCCTTTGTGACACTACTGGGGCTTGAACTCAGCGTCTGGCATTTGTGCTTGGCTTTGTAACTTGAGGCTGGTACTCTACCATGTGAGCCACAGCTGGAGTCCAGCTTTCTGCTGGGTAACTGGAGGTAAGAGTTTCACAGCCTCTTCTGCACAGGCTGTCACTGAATTGTGATCCTCCGATCTCAGCCTCCTGAGTAGCTGGCCTACTTCTCTTTACTTTCCTCCAAGTTCACCCACTGCTCCAGCCTAGTGTGGAATGCCCAGGGGCTGTCCTCTAAGAGCCACACAGGGACCAGGTGGCCTTGGCTGCCCGCTGCGCCGGCGCCCCACGCAGCACCCCTGGGCAGCGATCGAGAATGTTCTCTCAGAGTGCCACCCCTGCAGGTTCCATTCCATCCAACCAGGCAAAGGGGCCTGGGCCTCAGTTTCCCTGCCTGTAAAAAGGGAATCCTAGGGAAGGAGGAAAGGGATAGTGCGCAGAGCAAATGCTCCATCAGCCTCTCTGGGCTGATCTTCACCCCCAGCCTCCAAAGCGGACATGGGAACCCCAGGCTCAGTGGCTGGGCACGGACAGCCAGGTTTATTAGCTTTCCTCCAAGGCTTCTGGTCACTCCCTGTGCTTTTCAGAGATGCAGAAAAAGATTCCTGGCTTCCTTGGCTCTGGAACGGGCTGGATGTAGTTCTGTGTGGCTCCGCCCAGGAGCCAGGAGAAAGATGTTTTGTTTGGGTTCTCCTGACAGGGCGCTCTGAGGGTCATGAGGCCACCCTGGTCGGCAGGCGCTGGGCCCCACAGCAGTGGTCATTGTGTACTATACGGAGGCCCCATAGGGGCCAGAGCTTCTGTGCCACTGCCCCGGACAGGGTGAGGGCTGCAGGATGCTTCTGGCAAAGCGGAGAGAGGGTGACAACGACCAGAGGTGCGGCTGGCAGGAATGGGGTTTCAGTGTGCACTGAGGCAGCTGAAGGCAGACTGTGAGCGTGGGGAAGAGCCTAGTGCTCTAGACCAGCAGGTGCCGGGTTCGAATCTAAGCTAAGTGATTTGCTCCTGCAGGCGTGAGTCCCTCATGTCTACAGCCCAGAAGCGCTCCACATGTATGCGGTCTGCACAGCTGTCAGCCGCCAAGGCCTTCTGTGTGTCCGGCATGAGAACCCAGGACTCAGAAGTCACCAGACTTAGCCAGAGCCACACAAGTGCCAGGAGCCCAAACACAACCAGAGAGCCAAGGCGGGTCCCACATCTCCCTTTCTAGAACATTTCCACCTGTTCACGTGACCCCAAGGAAAAAAAACGAGAGACCTCTGATGGAGAACCCCAGGGCAAGCACGTGGTGGTGGCCTTGCTAACAGCTCCCACTTGGGCTTGCTTGTGCTGAGTGCTGAGTGCTGAGTTCTGGGTGCTGGGCAGAGTCTCAAGCAGCTTATGCCCCCCTTTCCTTTCCCACAGAACCCAGCCCCAAAACTACCTTTCCAGTTTTACCAGTTTTCCAGATTTGTTTTGCTAACTGACAGCAAACAGACTCTTTTATACATCTGGACAGACCTGTCTACCTGGAGGGAGAAGGAGGAGAGGAAAGGAGGAAGCCAGGGAGGGAGGGAGGGCAGGCATCAGAGTGTTTCTCTAGTTCATCATCTAACCTCCAGGGAGAAAGGAAGCTGTTATTAAAGAGATAAAAATCAGATAAGATCCCACCATCTTATTTCATAGGGCTAGACTGCACTTGTGCACACAGTTTATGTGCAGTATGGCTCTAGCTACCCAGAACTGGTCAATGACCCTCTCTGCTTAGCAGAAGCTTTTTGCTAAGGATGTTATTCATCCTAGAAGACATAGTGGAAGAGAGAAAATTGATTATAAAATCCACAGTCTTGGGCTGGGAACGTGGCTTAGCGGTAGAGTGCTTGCCTACCTAGCATGCATGAATCCCTGGTTTTGATTCCTCAGAAAAGGCTGGAAGTGGCACTGTGGTTCAAGTGGTAGAGTGCTAGCCTTGAGCAAAAGCTCAAAGACAGTGCTCAGGCCTTGAATTCAAGCCCTAGGACAGGCAAATAAATAAATCCAGAGTCTTTCTGTATGGGGCAGGGAGAAAATCCCACTACAAAAGCCCAGTAACCAAGTGGGACAAGAAATAGACTTTGTGCTGGGAAGGTGGCTCAGTGGTAAAGCACTTGCCTTGCATGCCTGAGGCCCTGGGTTTGATTCCTCAGCACCACATAAGCAAAAAGAAAAAAAGCCAGAAGTGGCACTGTGGCTCAAGTGGTAGAGCGCTAGCCTTGAGCTGAAGAGCTGAGGGACAGCGCCCAGGCCCAGAGTTCAGGCCCCACGACTGGACCCAAAAAAAAAAAAAGAAAGAAAGAAATAGACTTTGTGTAACAAATGTAATAAAGATTATCCTTAATATGTAGAGTGCTTACAAATCAATAAGAAAAATAGCTCTATAGGGCTGGGAAGGTGACTCAGTGGTAGAGCACTTGCCTTGCATGCATGAGGCCCTGGGTTCGATTCCTCAGCACCACATAAAAAGAAAAAAGCTGGAAGTGGCGCTGTGGCTCAAGTGGTAGAGCACTAGCCTTGAGCTGAAGAGCTGAGGGACAGCGCCCAGGCTGAGTTCAGGCCCCACAACTGGACCCAAAAAAAAAAAAAAAAAGCTCTATAGAACATTGAGCAATTCACAGATGAAAAGATACTTAATCTCCATAAGAAAAAAAAATAAAATTTAAACATGGAAATATCTCCATCTATCAGTTGATTTTATGAATTCATCACAATGTAACACAAATGTCCCTGTGTTTATACTTATTGTAACTTTCTAAAAAGGGTCCACATCGTCAACACAAATTATAGCCTATAATCCTAGCCACTCAGGAGACGGAGATCTGAGGATCACGGTTCAAAGCCAGCCTGTGCAGGAAAGTCCATGAGATTTATCTTCAGTGAACCACCAGAAAACCAGATGTGGCACTGTGGCTCAAGTGGTAGAGCGCTAATTTTGAGCAAAAGAACTCAGAGACAGCCTCACAACCCCCCCCAACCCCCCCAAAAAGAGTAAATTATTAGGATAGGGGAGTGGCACGGTGATGGAGTATTCCCTAGTTGGCGTGACGCCCTGTACCTCATATGTATACCCAGGCATACATACAAACAGACGTATGAATTGTTTCAGGCTGACTCAGAGATGCCCAGGCCCCCTCCAGCTTTCCCCCTAGGCTGGACATGGCTTGTCTTCAGGTTTCTTAGGGTTTGGGCAGCATGTGGGCTTGCACTCACTACTTTGTTCTACCACTTCAAACCATAATAGTGCTTTCCTTTCCCCTCCGTTCTTCTTTGTTTGTTTGTTGTTGGTCATGAGGCCTGAACTCTGGGCCTGAGCGCTGTCCCTCAGCTCTTCAGCTCAAGACTAGTGCTCTACCACTTGAGCCACAGCACCACTTCTGGCTTTTTTCTTTTTGCTTATGTGGTGCTGAGGAATCGAACCCAGGGCCTCATGCATGCAAGGCAAGCATTCTACCACTGAGCCACCTTCCCAGCCCACTTTCCCACCCCCTCAGTTCTTTAGCTGGTCTCAGACTATGATCTTCCTAGCTCTACCTTCCAAGGACTGGGATTACGGGTGGGCACCATCACACCTTGTCTTTGTACACACACACACACACACACACACACACACAGGGCACCATCACACCTTGTCTTTGTACACACACACACACACACACAATGTACTTTGATGGCTACTTCTTCCTGCCCTGGCCACAGTGCTCTGACTCTGTCACTATGACTTGCTAAGTAAAAGGCATTCCAGCACCAAGCAAGGCATTTGCGCATGTCCTCTTGGACAACTCCAGCTGGACAGGAGCCATGCAGCGCCTCCTGCCTGGACCTCTGCCACCGCTCAGAAGGGTGACTCTGCCCAGAAAGCAGAATTCCCCAGCAACCACCATGTGTGCCTGCACAAGACTCGTTTCCTCTTTCCTCTCTCTTTTAGTGTGTGCCATACTAGGGTCTGGATGCTGTCCCTTACCTTTTCCCCCTCCTCTACCACTTGAGCCACCACACCTCCACTTTAAGCTTTTTCCCCATTGATTAACTGGAGATAAGAATCTCCTGGACTCTCCTGCCTGGGCTGGCTTCAAACCATATCCCTCAAATCTCAGCCTCCTCAGTTAGGATTATAGGCCTACGAGGCTGGAGCCTAGCTCATTTCCTCTTTCCACAGCCTCCTCAGCGTTGGAGAGTTACCCATCATGCTCAGCAAGCCCACAGCCCAGCTAGCCGCAGCCCAGTGGCAGGTAGAACCTGCTAGCATTCTTGAGGTCCTGGGTGCCACCCTCAGTATTGAAAGAAGAAAAGAACACAGCACACATCTGGAAATTTCCATTCTGGCTGCCCCCCACAAGGCCTTCATCTTTCAGGTGATGTCTGCACTGTTGAGTAACAGGTACAGACTCACCCTGCCCTAGTCCACCCTCCCTTTTCATCTCAGGAAGAATCTTCATTCAGGAACAAAATGCTAAACCGGGTGTGGTGGCACAGGCCTGTAATCCCAGCACTGGGGAAGTCTGGACAGGGGGATTATGAGTTGGAGGTGGGCCCAGCTCAAACAACCAGCAGAAGACACCTGACATATATTTGCCTTGTGAGACGTACAGCTTCAGTTTCAGCCTGCGTGAGTCAGGACAAGAACAGATCTAACTAGCCCAACCCAAAAAAAAATTTCCAAAAAGGAGTGACAGCATGTCTGTCACCACTGCTGATGCCATTGTTTTCCTAGGTGGATGATGAAGTTCAGTAATTAGGCACCCAGGGCAGATTAACTTTACAGGTCCTAGGTTACAAGGATCACAATGGAAGTTCTCAAATTCCAGCCAGGGGGAAATAAATCATTTATCCATCTGGGGGTTGGTGCTGTCACAGGTCGGGTGGCAATCGGGCCTGTTTTGAAGAGCACTGAGGTTCTTACTGCCTAAAAATAGGCACCAATGCTTACCAAATAATTCAAATTATTGTCTTAAAAAGTGACCCCCTCGACCTGCCAACCACTGACGACAGTTACCACCTTTGGCAAAATCCAGGCTGGAATGGAGAGGGCCACAGGGACACCAGTCCTCTTCACCTGCTGTGTGGCCTGGGAGAACTTAGTTAACTTCTCTGCACTGCAGCTCCTTTGTTTGTGAAGTGAGGCTGCTAATGACTTGGCCTCAGGGCTTACAGTGATGTTTAGGTGAGATGTGTAAGCAAATAGATGAGGGCAATTAAGGACACCCAGGTGAAGTGCTTATTTGAACAGAAGCTGTTATTATTTGTATGCTAATTATTATATATGATATCATCACCATCATCGCTATCTTTCCCAATAGGCAAAGCGGGTCTTTAGAGAAGAAAACCAGAAGATGACCAAGAAAGCAAAGCCGATGTGGAGGGGGTGAGGAAGAGCAGAAGGAAAAAGAGGAAGAAGAAGAAGCCAAAGGAGAAAGAAAGGAAGGGAAAGAAGGAATAGAAGAGCTTTGGAACTCTAGATGCCAGTGGCTCCAGTCTGTAATCTTAGCTACTCAGGAGGCTGAGATCTGAGGATCACTGTTCACAGTCAATCTGAGCAGGCAAGTCCATGAAAACTGTTCATCTCTAATTCACCACCCAAAAGCTGGAAGTGGAGCTGCGGTTCAAGTAGTAAAGCACTGGCCTTGAGTAGAGAAAGCTAAGGGACAGTGCCCTGGCCCTGAATTCAAGGTGTGTACACATGTGCGTGTGCGTGCAACACACACACACACATACACACACACCATCTCAGAGTAGTGAAGTTAAGTTAGGACCTGGGGCAAGCAGGATCACTGTGGAATCATGAGCTGCAGAGGTTTGGTAGGAGCCAGTGAGACTCAAGATACACTTAACACTATGGAGTGGGGGGAAGGGGGGGAGGGGGGGAGACTGGCTTTGATCTAAGAAGCACTGTGGGAATGTAACAAAAGGAAGTAGCATTCAGCTGCAACAATGAAACCCAAGCCCTTAGACCTTTCATTTCCACCCTAAGCTCACTGAAATAAGCACATTTTTTTGCCAGGCAACTTCCGGTCCCTTCCCTACTCCCCCATCTCCAAACTCAGCCACCCCAGAGGGCCAGAGCTGACCCTCTGATCGCCCCCACACCCATACAGGGCTGCACCTGCTTCAGAGCCCAGAGGATGGCTTAAACAAATCTCTTCACCTCTCTGAAGCCGTCAGTGCCGGGCTGCGACTTCACCCCTGCCTTCCCTCTGGTGCTCTCCAGCAAGAGAAGTCAGAGCCTAGGCCTGACCTCACACCAGGACTTCCCTGAACACTAAAGGATCTAATTGCCGTCAGCAGGGGACGGGCGCCAGCAGGCACCGGGGTCCCATCCACGCTGGCCCTCAGATGCTACAAACGACAGCTCTGGTGCGATTCTGCTGGAAGCAGCCAGCAGCTGGCCCTGAGCCCTGGCAGTGTGTCATCCAGACTCAGAGGTGGCTTCCTTTTGGCAGACCCATGTCCCAAAGGCTGTGTGACAACAAGATGCCCCTTTTAGAGCTCTCTCCTGCCTGGGCAAAGAGGGGGTGACTCCAGGCACTAAGCACCCACACCACCCTAGATCACCTCCACGGATCCTCCCGGGAGGCTGTGCTTCTTCCATTCACAATTGGGACTGCAGGCTCAGAGAGGGCAAGGACTTATGCATGGACACACAGCATCCCCAGCTCCCCACAGGACTCAAGCTTGGGCTGGTCGGGCTGGCTCAGCTTGATACAAATGCCTGTGTTTCTTCCCACTCATCTGTCCCAGGTGTTCTGGTCATGGATACCAGAGGAAGATGGAGTCACAGTGGTGTCTTCCCCCTGCACCTCAAACACAGACTGACAGGAAAATGCAAGGTAACCATGGCAGCTCTCCCCCAGGTTCCCTGATTTCAAGGTGGAAAGCAACCATTCTCAATGACATCTCATTGACTCCTTCTCTGCCTGCCAGTTGTCAGTGCTTTAGAAGGGCTGCAAAACTCATCTAAGGGGTGGGGGTGGGGGGCGGAGGAGGGGGACGAGGAGGGGAGGGGTGGAGGGAGAGAAAGCAAGGCCTCACCAAAGCCAATCTTGCAAACTGATCAGTAGGGTGCGATCCAATTACTGGGTCAAGGGAGAGAAAGCAGAGGGAGAAAGGGTTGGCCTTGAAGCGGATGTGGCAGAACCTGCACAACTGGAGAGAGATTCAGGCTAGAGATAGAGGACAGGCAAAGCCCAGCAGAGATGTTCCAAACCGGACAAGCAGGAGGCTGACTTGCGACCCACACCCACTACAGCACAAAGAACCAGCATTCACCAAGCCCAACCAACTAGGTTACAAACCGCACCCTACAAAGGTTTAAGAATCGGGGCTTGTTCTAGCCGATAAAAAGACTGCACACCCTTGAGCCCAATAACTGCACTTCTAAAACAAATAAAGTTCCGAAGAATTGTGCACAGAAATTGTGCACAAAAACAAAACAAAACAACCAAAACAGGCAGCAATTTGAGTGTCTAACAGTAGTGGATCAGTTAAATAAACATGGTCCAGCTGGGTACTGTGGCTCATACCTGTAATCCTAGCTACTTGGAGGCTGAGATCTGAGGATCATAGTTCAAAGCCAGCCCGGGCAGGAAAGTCTGTGAGACTCTTATCTCCAATGAGCCACCAAAAACTGGAAGTGGTGCTATGGCTCAAAGTGGTATCTAGCCTTGAGCTGAAGAGCTCAGGGACAGTGCTCAGGCCCAGAGTTCAAGCCCTACAACTGACAAAAAAAATAAATAAATAAATAAAAGAGATTATGGGAATGACGGATACCAGTGACTCTCGTCTGTAATCCTTATTTACTCAGGAGGTTGAGATGAGGATCAATCTTCAAAGCCAGCACACGGAAGGATAGTCCATGACACTTTTATCTCCAATTATCACCAAAAAGCTGGAAGTGGAGATGTGGTTCAAGTGGTAGAGCACCAGTCTTGAGTGAAAAAAATAAGGGGACGGTACCCAAGCCTTAAGTTCAAGCCCCAGTACTGGTATACACGTGTACACATACACACACGTGTACACACACATGTGTACACACACACAGTTGATGGTAGGACTAAGTGGATGCACATGCAGTACTAAGCACACAGTAAGTGTTCAATAAATGGCTGGCATCAGTTAGTTTTGCATAATTTTCCTTCCATGACTAAACCTTCCTTGCAGAATTAAATTTTTTAAAGACACAGATTTCAGCCACATTGGGGTGGGGGGAGAAGGGAGGGAGACAGAAAGAGAGAGAGAGAGAATATGAATCAGAGCTGACTTTGCTTCCCTGGAGATAATTCTGGGGTAACATCTTGGAGGGTAGCAATCAGGAATGCACAACATCTTATGACATACCTGGCAGCAGCCTCCCATCCCCCCACAAATGACCCCCAAGCCACACACACTGCCCGGGTCATGTTGGTGAGCAGCTGCTTCCCAGATAGAGACTAGAATCCTTCCCTGCCAGCAGGGAAGAACTTTCCCCAAACCCCAGCGGCAAACCCTCCAGAGAAAGTTTTCTGCGGAAGAGCACAGCTCACCACGGATTAGCACTTTCCTTTTTCTTTTTATCTAGTTTATGTTAAGAAGCATCCTCTTCAGTGAGCAGTGAATGGCTCTGGTGGGCAGAGACAGGGCCACCGGCTGTTCAGTCCTTTGTGGTCCAAGCCCACTGGTGGCTTCTGTGTGAATGGAGCTTCTGTCCAGAGCTGTGACAGCCCACAGCACAGCATGGCAGCAGAGACAAGGGTCTTTTGAGACCAGGGGAGGGAGGGCAGAGGTGCTCCTCTGTGCTGGCTCCAGCCACCACCTCCCCCTTTCCTGCCCAACCAGCCAGACCACTGCACCTGGAGTGTGCCCCAGGAAGAAGAGCCACAGGGCCCAACCTGCATCTCCCAGCTCAGACTCACTGCTGGCGCTGAGGCTGAGCAGTCTCTGTGGTGGTGATGGGTGGGGGCTGCCCTGTGCATTGTAGGACATTTAGGAGGAACCTCGATTGTACCCCTTGAGTTATGGCCAAGAAAAAAACAATGTCCCCTGACATTGCTAGACGTCACCTAAGGGACCAAACTACCCTCAGTTGAGAGTCAGTGGTTTAAACAGAATGTAAATCCGGGTCCCGAGCAAGGTGGCTATGCCTGCCACAGTTCATACCACCAAAGAGGAAACAACAAAACAAGAAAAGAATCAACCTCGGTGCTAAAACCACTACAACCAGAAGCAGTATTATCTCAAGCTTGAAATACTGATAATAAGCAAGGGCTGTAGACACAGTATTGACTGAGCACCTACTATGTGCCAGGCTACTGAGAGCACAGTGATAGATGTGAAAGGTTGAGACCCACTTTCGGTCAGGTGGCTGCCTGGGCTGGAGACTCATCCAGACCAGGCAAGTCACTCAGCCCGTTCAGCACTGGTTAATCATCTACTGTGAGAAGGAAGCAAAACTGGATCCAGGACTTACAGCTATAAAGCCGTAAAGCCGTCCCCTCACAGCCACACACATCACGGGGATCAGCATCCCCATTTCACAGATGGGGACCCTGAGGCTCAGAGGTGGAGGAGGAAATAAATCTAGGCTAGAGCTAGGCAGAACTGCACACTTCTGTGGGAACAACTGCTCCCAACCAGCTCTGGGAATGACTGGCTGGGTAGCAGATCTCTTCAGTCCAAGTCTGCCCCTTTGTGGGTTTTGGCTGGACTCTGTCCCGGGGACTGAGGTCTTTCTGCAATATGGCTGAGTACAACAGCAGGGCGGGGCTCTGGGAGAGTTCCCCAGAGAAGAAAGCAAGGCTCAGGTTGCACTCTTTATGGACCGAAAGGCAAAGGGCAGATGTCATTGGCTTCCCTTCCCATTTTCCATGGAGGACCTGGACTGAGCTGGACTGGGAGGGAAGCGGGGGAGGAAGAGCTGTCTTGGGCTTAGGAATCACCTTCCCAGAGGTCAGATGACCTCCTTTGACATATAAGCAGGGAGGGGGGCGTGTTTTCTGCGTGTGTATGTCTGTGCTGGTCCTGGGGCTTGAACTCACCACCCGGTGCTGTCCCTTAGCTTTTTCACTCAAGGCTGGCATGGTACCACTTGCGCTACAGCTCCACTTCTGGCTTTTTGGTGGTTCACTAGAGATAAGCGTTTCAGGCACTTTCCTGCCCCAGCTGCCTTCCAACTGTGACCCTCAGATCTCAAGTCTCCTGAGTAGCTAAGCCTAAGGAGTGAGCCACCAGCGCCCAGCAAGGGTTTTTCTCTTTCGAAGCACAAGGTGCCAAGATGCCAATATCTGACAGTCACCCCATAAAGCAGCCCCTCGGATCCTCACGCAGAATCTCAGCCTAAATGGAGGAAATAGTTTTCAGTAACTTCCCCTGGCGTTTTGCAACTTGTCGCCAAAATCCCCTTCCCTGCCTGCCTCCTCCGGAGAGGTGCACTTTTGTGGGGAGAGGGGGTGTCTTTGATCCGGAATATGCAGCAGGATTGAAGGAGAGACTCTGGGTCCCTGAGAGAGAGACTGGATGGGTCAAGCAAGGGATGGTTTACTCGTCTTTAAAGAAGGTGGGGTGAGGGATGCTGGCCTTTGGGGGAGAGGCAGGAAGTTTGGGGGGAGGCGGAGGACCCGGGGTCCCCAGGCGGTGATGCAAGAGGAAGGGACTTTGCGGGGGGGGGGACAGGGGTGATTGGGGTGCAGGAGGGAGCAGCGCATGGCTGGAGTTATCTATCCGAAGGAGCGGGAGGGAGATGGAGGGCGTGGAGGGAAGAGATGGGGAAGGGGGCACGCTCGGAGCGGGGAGAATTTGGGGATGCTCGGAAGGAAGGGGGGGTCTGCGGAGTAGAAACGGGCCTCGGGGGTGTCTGGGGGTGTCCGGGGATCGGGGCTGCAGGCCATCCGCCCCGTTCCTCGAGCCCCCCCTCGCCGTCACCCCGACTTACCGAAGAAGGGCGGCAGGTGGGACACCGCCTCCAGGAAGGGCCCGGTCTCGATCTGCTTGTCCGCGGGCAGCGGCTTCAGCAAGTGCTCGGCCAGCAGCGCCATTTCGGGGTCAAGGCCCGCGGTGATGCCCCAGCCGGCGCCGCGGGCGTCCACGCCGCCCCCCGGGCCGCCGCCGTCAGCGCCGGGGCCGTCACTGCCGCCGGCAGGGAGCTCCTGGGACGCCAGCGTCGCCACTTCCGCCTGCCCCGCGCCCCCGTGGCTGAGCGCTCAGCGCCGCCCGCCGGCCGGAGCGCCTAAGCTATCCGGAGCCCCGCCCCGCCCTTCCGGCAGCGTCCAATCCGTGCCAGGCTTTGCGCCATCCCGTCCAACCCGAGCCCATCTCTGGAGGTTCTCTGCTCTGCTATTGGCCGAGGGGCGGGGCGACGTGAAAGCCCGCGACTTGCGAAGGTCCGCCCCGCTGAGCCGCTCCCAGGTGAGATTTTCCCAGGCGCCTCGCGCCGCCCTCGGCTTCGACCCCAACCCGGGCGGGGCGGCTCCGCTCGGGAGGCGCGCTCGCGGACCAGCCCCTCGCCATCCAGGTTCCAGCCCAGCCCCGCCAGCGCTCCTCAGGACCTCCTGCTTCCTTCAAAACAGCCTGTCCTGCCGGGCGCTCTGGCCTCCCTCCAGTCAGCCTAGCTACTCAGGAGGCTGAGTTCTGAGGATCGCAGTTCGAAACCAGCCTGGGCAAGAAAATCCGTGAGACTCCTATCTCCAATGAACCACCAAAAAGCCAAAGAAGTAGAACTCTGGCCCAAGTGGTAGTGGCCAAAAAGCTCAGGGACAACACCCAGGCCCTGAGTTCACCAAACTGACTGTCATCCATCAGACCCTAGTTGATCTTGTCCTTCAAGGACGCTCCATTGCTTGATTCTTCGCTCTCAATCATTTCTAGCTGTTGGGCACTGTCTAACTGGACAGCTCTTTCCCCAAATCTGGGGTTACCTGTCCGATTCAGTCCAGTTTATAATCCAACTCCACCAGCCTGTTTCCCAAATACCACTCCAACAATCCAGGAGACATGCTTCCCACCATGTGGGCCTCAAGTCATCGCAGCCCTAACTCACCTAGATGCTTCTGTCCTAAAACCCAAGGCTTTGCTCATCCAAAAATCATTGAGCCTGGGCTGGGAAGGTGGCTCAGTGGTAGAGTGTTTGCCTTGCGTGCATGAGGCCCTGGGTTCAATTCCTCAGCACCACATAAGCAGAGAAAGCTGGAAGTGGCGCAGTGGCTCAAGTGCTAGAGCACTAGCCTTGAACTGAAGAGCTGAGGGACAGTGCCCAGGCCCAGAGTTCAGGCCCCACGACTGACCAAAAATAAATAAATAAATAAATCATTGAGCTTCATACTCATTCTGCAGTAAAATTCATTATGTGTCCGCTAACTGCTACACACTGGGCTTAGTGAGGATGACAGCAAAGTCCAGCCTTGTGGAGCTGATGTTTCAGTGGAGGATACAACATGTAAACAAATGTAAACAAAACACTGGTGGCAAAACAGGGTAAATGAGCCCTGAGCTGGTAACTCACTCTTGTAATCCTGGTTGCTCAGGAACCTGAGATCTGAGGATCATAGTTCAAAGCCAGCCTGGACAGGAAAGTCTGTAAGACTCTTCAATTAACCAGCAAAAACCCAGAAGTGGTGGTGTGGCTCAAGTGTTAGATCCACAGCTGTCAATGAAAAAGCCAAGCAAGAGTTTGAGGCTCTGAGTTCAAATCCCAGTACTCAGTACAAAAACAAACAAACCTCTCAAGGCTGTGAGCTGAGAGAGGCTTCTAGAGTAAAGAGCTAGCATTTATTTGAGCTGAGAAGCCCAAAGAAAAAATAACCAAGCCAAAGATGCAGCAGGAGGTGCATGAGCGAGCAAGAGGCTTATATGGGGAGAACTTGGTGAGCCGGAGCACCACAGGGCCCAGGGGCGGGGATGGATGAGGTAAGCAGAGAGGGATGGGAGTGGAGGCCAGAGAGACAAGTGGGGAGGGGAGAGAGAAGCAAAGAATTTGAGTTTTACATATGACAGATGAGAAATCACTAGTGTCCCAAAAATATCTGCCAAATTTTACTAAATAATTCAAACTGAATCTGTCACGGGGAAGATGAGAGAAGAGATTGGCCTAGACCAAGAGCATGACCCAGGTAGAACCAGGAAGTGACGAGGGCCAGGAGGGACAAAGCCATCATCACATCTTGCACATAACTCAGACTATGACAGGCCCCATCAAGTCCGATCTCCCAATGATAGGAGCACAAACGACCAGCTTTGGCTTGTTCCCACCGCACCCAGCCTCGCTGCCTCCAGCGTCCTACCAAACCATCTCATCTCAGCCTTACCAGCCGAGCCAGTGCCCCGGTGCCAGAAACCCACCCACTTTTCAGACACCAACATCACAGCCCACACAGGGACCTCAGGCACCAGATGACATCCTGATTTCTCAACCTGTTCTATGCCAGTCAAGCTACTCACAAACCATGGCGGATACAAGAAGCATCTGGACTTAGAACATGGGTTTGGTATGTCTCTGGTCTGGGTTCATGATGTGTTTTGAAAGCCACCATCTATCCATTCATCTATTTACCTATCCATTCATCCACCCACCCATCTACCCATCATCTATTCATCCATCCATCCATCCATCCATCCATCCATCCATCCATTCACCTTCCTAACACATTGTAAGTGTTCATTGTAGAGTAGCCTCTTGCCAGGGACTGGTGGCTCACACCTGTGATCCTAGCTACTCAAGAGACTGAGATCTAAGAGCAAGACTCTTATCTCCAGTTAACCAGCAAAATGATAGACTGGAGGTGTGGCTTAAGTGGTAGAACACCAGAATGACTACCAGGAGGAATATTATGAGGAATTTTCTTTTCTTTCTTCCTATGTAGTCTAAACTGACCTTGAACTCACAATCCTCCTGCCTCAGGCTCCTGAGCACTGGAATTACGGGATGACAAGCATGTGTCATTAAGCCTGGCTTTTTTTTTTTTTGTACTGAGGTTTGAACTTGGAGCCTTATACTTGTTCAGCTTGCTTGCTTGCTTGGCCCTCAACTACATAGGGCCACACCTAGAGCTCTGCTAGTTTGCAGAGTTGGAGATGAATTCTCAGCCTTCTGAGTGACTATGACGACAGATCTGAGCACCTGGCTTTTTTTCTTTTGATACAACCTCAGGCATGCAAAGAAGGCACAGGACTATACAAATAATAGGTTTTGTTCTGAACTACTTGAACAGAAGCTACTGATAGCCCTGGTAATTATTTTTATGTGTTTTTCCTCCTCCAGCATCACCTATTCTCCTCCTGCAGGAAATCCACACTGAGACATCACTTTTGGCCTTTAGTCCTCAGGGTTACTCGTTTGTTCCCATATGTCCTTGGTAGCATAAGATCTCAGCCAAGATTGCATGTTTCATGTGACTGTCCCAACTCTTAGGTCTCCTTCAAGTCTGGAACATTCCTGTCTTTCCTGGACTCTGCCCACCTTGAGGTCTTTGAGGGTGGTGACTTTGTAGCATGTCCTTTCTTGGGGATTTGTCTAGTGTTCGCTCATGATCACATGCAGATTGTGTATCTTCTGATGTTGATTATGGGTTCTGTCCTTCACAAAATAACCCAGCCCTGAGGTGAAGTCATTTCACAGAGGACATATGACTCCAACTGGTCCTTTTTGTGCGTGTGTGTCAGTTGTGGGGCTTGAACTCTGGGCCTGGACACTATCCCTCAGTTCTTCAGCTCAAGGTGAGCGCTCTAACACTTGAGCCACAGCACCACTTCCAGGTTTCTGGGTGGTTTATTGGAGATTAGAGTCTCACAGAGTTTCCTGCCTGGGCTGGCTTTGAACCGCGATCCTCAGATCTCAGCCTCCTGAGTATCAGCTAGGATTACAGGCGTGAGCCACTGACGCTCAGGTGGTCCTATTATTGAAGATGTTAACTTGATCCTTTGTGTAAGGTGGCACCCCTCGCCCCTGAACACTTCTCTACTGTAAAGCTGTTTGCTTCCTTTGTGAAATGAATAATACTTCACAGGGAAGTACGGTGAGATTAGCAATCCTCTCTCCCCCCCCCCCACGGGGACACTGGGGCTTAAAATCAGGACTTCATGCTCTTGCTAGACTTTTGTGGTGGTTGTTTATAGCAGATGCTCTACCACTTGAGCAATCCCTCCCATTACAGCCTTTTGCTGATTAGTTGAAGGTAAGAGTCTCTGATTTGTCTGCCTGGGCTAGCTTCAAACCTCAATCCTCAAGTCTCAGCTTTCTGAGTAGGATTATGGGCATGAGCCATAAGTTCCTGGTTCATTTAGGAATCTTCATGTAGGATTTATAAATGAACCATTTCTAAACAAATGTGTTTGTTCATTCACATCAGTACTGGGCAGAATGTGGGTCCACAGTGCCCATTCCTAACAGTAACAATTGATTGAAGTGACCAGGCTGTCCCAGTTTTGGGCAATGTCAGTCCCTTCAAGCTAGTGTTGGTATCTGTCCAACATGTCTCCATCACTCTCTGCTTAACTAAAGCAGGGCAGATATCTACACAAGCCACAGATATGTGCGCGGTATTTACTATGCACCAAAGATGATGAAATAGTTGATTTAAAAAACTGCATTGTGGGGGAAATTCCAGCCTACGCAGAGGAGCACCTTCATCCTTTTGTATTGGTGAGCCACCACACTTCTCCATGACTTGCAAACATCCTCCAAAATTGATTGCCAGGACCGGCTGGACCAATGGCAGTCAGTCCATGAGTTAGAATTGACTCAGTGGGAGTGAGGTGTTCACCCGGCAAAATTTCACCATTCCCAGAACCAGCTCCACCCAGCGTTAATAGCATCTTCCCAAATGAATCATCAAACCTGTCTCTCCTAGCACGATCTATTGGGATGGAAGAAGTAGGCTAGTTTTGCAGTATTTCTGACCTTTCAGCCTAGAAACTGACAGCATAGTAACTGTACAGCATAGTAACACCAACATTAGTAATAACAGCAGATAACAGCTATTGAAAACTATGTTTAAAGCCCAATGAGTTTACTTGAATTTTTTTTTTTGGTGGGATTGTTTTGGGAGTAGTAGGATTTGAATACAGGTCCTTGAGCTTACTAGCTGGGGGCTCTCCACTTGAGTCACATCCCCAGCCCCTTTTTGCTTTAATTGTTGGGTCTTGAATTTGTTCCTAGGCTGTCCTGGACCACCATCTTCCTATGTGTACTTACCACATGGCTGGATGATGGGCATGTGCTACCACATCCAGCTTTTTGTCCCCCTATCAGTTCTGATAGGGTCTTGCCATTGCTTTTTG
The DNA here is from genome assembly GCF_024711535.1 of Dipodomys merriami. Taxonomy (NCBI): domain Eukaryota; kingdom Metazoa; phylum Chordata; class Mammalia; order Rodentia; family Heteromyidae; genus Dipodomys; species Dipodomys merriami. The sequence continues at coordinate 681,856 of NW_027203126.1, forward strand.
GAGGGGGGCTGGCCTAGGCCTCAAACTGGGATCCTCCTGATCGCCACCTCCTGAGTAGCTAGGATTACAGGTGTGAGCCATGGCACCAGGTTCCAATGTGTTTGCTTCCTAATCATGTGGCCCTTGGGCAAGTCACTGTTGGTAAGTTTCTTATGGTGAAAAATGAGCACCCACTTTAACTATATGTTTTATGGGTTTCTTCTTCTTTTCCCTCTTTTGGTACCAAGGATTGAGCACAGGATGATGCACTTACAAATCAAGCACTTTGCCACCAAGTTACATCCCAGTCCATCCACCCATTTTTCAAACAACTGAAATGTGGTTTGAAACAACGGAAATTCATAATCACACAGTTCTGGAGGTCAGATATCTAAAATCAGCATCACTGTGGCTGTGAGGTCTCTTCTCCATTCTCATAGCTCCAGACGCTCTTATGGCCACATTGCCCTCTCCTTCCACACATAGGTGGACTGTTCTTTACCCTTAATAAGGACACGTGTGATGGTATGATAGTCACCTTTCCATCACTGTAACACATGCCTGAGTTAAACAACTTATAAAGGGAAAAGGCTCCTCTTGGTTTAGTTTTTTTTTTTTTTTTTTGGCCAATCCTGGGGACTGAATTGAGGGCCTGGGCTGTATCCCTGAGCTTCTTTTGCTCAAGTCTACCACTTGAGCCACAGTGCCACTTTCGGCCTTTTCTGTTTATGTGGTACTGAGGAATCGAACCCCGAGCTTCATTCATGCGAGGCAAGCACTCTACCACTAAGCCACATTCCCAGCCCTAGATTTTTAAAGAGTTTAGTCCATGACAAATTGGCCTCCTTGTGTGGGCCTCTGGTGACGTATCACGACAGGAGCACAAGGCAGAACAAATGGCTTACCTGGAGATAAAACTAAGTTACCAGGGTCCTGTGATCCTTTTCAACAACACACCCACAGCCTGGAGACCTCCCTCTAGGCTCCACCTCGGAAAGGTTCCACACCTGTTTTGACATTCATGGGCTGGAGACCAAACCTTTAACATATGAGTCTTTCGGGGACATTCCCATTCAAGACTATAGTAGATGGCATTTAGGGCTCACCCAGATAATCCATAGTGGCCTTCCCATCTCAAGACCCTTGACCTCACCATATCTGCGAAGACCTCTTTTCCAAATGAGGTGACATTGAGAGATCTCGGAATTAAGGTCTCTAGGAAGCCTACCCTACTTCCCTTCTGTCAGTCTCAGCCAGCTCATCTGTCACAGTAATAGCTTTGTCTCGGGACCCATGTGAGGTTTCACAGATAATGTGATTTTGGCAGTGGGCATGCTGGCAGGCAGGCCAGCTCATGCATCGAGTTCTTGAGTTATTTCTATCCAGGACTGGCAATGGTGGAGTAATTGATTCCAGTGCTAGCACGGGTCCCTCTGCCAGGCTGTCAGCAGGATTAAACATGCCAAATGGGGTTTTGTTGAGCCAGCTCCTCTGGGTGTTAAGCGCCACCTTGCCAACCAGCCTCGCTGGCCCACAGGGTCTGGCTGCCGACTCTCCCTGATTAATGCCAAGGCAACAGCAGCCAATAGGCCTGCTTGCCGCCGTCCCTGGCAAACAGCCTGGCATACAGCAGCCAAATATTTAGACATTTTTTTCAGTTATTGGTGAAAATAGTACTTTGGTCTTTTAGGCAGCACAGAGAGGGAGGCACCGCCCTGTCCTCAGGTCTGCCCAGGCAAGGTGACATAAATGGTAACCCTGTGTGCCTGCCACAGGACCCTGTTTATCTGGTGCACAGCCTAATGCCAAAGTGTGCCACCAGGTGGCGCGCTCCTGGGGAAACACTGTATATCCCGGTCTTAGTCTCTGTGACTCTTGTCTGACCTGGGTCTAGTTTCCTCTGATTGCCAGAGCCATTCTCTAGGTCAGCCAGGCAGAATGGGTGTGGGACGGAGGCCTGGCTGGGCTGATTGGGTTGAGAACAAGCAGGCAGGAAGCCACATGGAGCCTGAGAGATTCTACTTTGGTATATCTATGCAGTAAGTCCATGCAGGGTTTGGGGCACCTTATGAGCAGCTCATTGTACGTAGCTGCTCTCAGGGAAGGGGAGCTAGGACAGAATCCAGAGGTAGATAAAGCCTCCTTCCTTCCCATCAAGCTGGCCTCCACTCATAATGTGAATCAAAAAAATCTGCTGAGCCAGGCGCTGGTGGCTTACGCCTGTAATCCTAGCTACTCAGGAGACTGAGATCTGAGGATTGCAGTTCAAAGCCATCTGGGGCGCAAAAGCCAGTGAGACTCTGATCTTCAATTAACCACCAGAAAACCAGAAGTGGCACTGTGGCTCAAAGTGGTCGAGAGCGCGCCTTGAACTGGGGAGATCAAGGGCAGAGTTCAGGCTCAGAGTTCAAGCACCATGACCGACAAAAATAAATAAATAAAATAAATCTGCTAGTGTTATTCCAGCAGAGAAATGTATCTTAGTCGATGGAAGCAGGCTGAGTAGCCCCAAGGCTCTGAATAGAATGTTCTGGAATGCATAGAAGGTTCTAGAATGTGATTCCATGTCTGGTCTCTTCTTGTGTACACAGGATCTGGTCCTGCTTATTAGAACAAGTTCTGCTGTATAGATCTGATTTCCAGACAATGCTGGCCATACACCTCAGGAAGACCACCAAGGACAGGTGTCCCTGCACAGGTGTTACTGAGTGATGTCTCCACACAAAGAAGGATGTACTGAGTGCAGTAGACCAGGAGCCAGACACCAGCAGCCCCGATAGCCCTCTCAGTCCCTTGTCACACTGCATGCAGAGGAGTGCATGGGCCAGGCATTTTTGGGTGGGTAGAACAGCTTCTATAGGGGTTTGCAAAGGGGGTGGTGGTTGGCAGGTGAGATCCCTGGAAATCCCACACAGCTTGAGTGTGTGTGTGACCAATAAAGTGATTTTTTTGTGTGTGTGCTGGTCCTGCGGCTTGAACTCAGGGCTTGGGTGCTGTCGCCGAGCTTCAAGCTCAAAGCTAGCGCTCTATCACTTGAGCCACAGCTTCACTTCGGGCTTTTTGGTGGGTTCTCCTGCCCGGGCTGTTCTTTTGAGTCTCAATCCTCAGATCGCAGCCTTCTGAATAGGGAGGATGACAGGCGGGGGCCACCAGCAGCTGGCGGCATCTGGGATTTTTTAGAAGCTCTCCAGATGGTATTCGTGTGTCGCCGTGCTGGAGAGCCATTGGCTGACAGTCTCCTCCTCTGTCCTATCGCCTTGATTTCCACCTTCATCCCTTTCTTCTCCATCCTTCGCAGTTTGCACCGTTAGCGGCGATTGTGGTCGCTCCCCCTCCCACCACGAGGGGGCGCCACAGGACAAACCCGCAATGGTTTTCTTCTCGCGTCCACCATCGCGTTGGAGATAATTTTGGCTCTCGCGGCGCGCCGTCGTCCGGTCCTCCGTTGCCCGGGCAACGAACGAGGAAACGGCCCGCTGCGGGTGTAGCGCGGGCTGGGAGACTTTTGAGCGGGACGAGCGGAGTCCGGTCGCGGGCATGCGGCAGTCCGAGCTCGGCGACTCTTGGGACACTCCAGGCGCAGAGAAACGTGAGTTGAGAGACTGAGCTCGGCCGGGAGAACCAGCGCCCCCCCCCGGCCCCGCCCCGCGTCCGCGATGCGCCGGGCCCTGCCAGCGGCGGCCGGGGACCCGGCCTCCCTCGGCCCGGCCCGCCCCGCCCCGCGCGCCGGGTTGATGGGAGGGCCTGGAGGCCGAAGGGTTTGAGCCTGGCTCGGAGGGCGATCGGGTCGGAATCTCGAAGCTTTTAGCTTGCTGGTGGCAGTGATGTCTCCCACGGGCGACCCTTCAGTCTGGAGACGCGGGTGTCACCTTTGGCAGAGGCGGTGGCTTTACGATCCGGGGACCGGAGCCGCGGCGGGTCCCAGGCAGAGGCCACACCCAGGCCGCGCTCCGCCCCCGGGGCGGTGGGAGCCCCGCCGGGCCTGTGCGCTGCTCCCCGCGCGCACCGCGCCGGGGCCGGGCTCGGGTCTCCCGACCGCCGTCCATTAAGCTCCCACCTCTTCTTCATTTCCTCTGATTCCGAGCTCTGGGATCTTGGACGATTCTATTCCCGGCTTCCAACTTGAACTTTCTCATCTGAGCAGTAATGGAGGTGCTTGGCAAGGATGGAAAAGGTCATGTCAAAGGCTGGGCACATCCTTGATGTCTCCTGTGGGTTGTTTTTGTTTCATTCTTTCTTTTTTTTTTTTTTGCCAGTCATGGTGCCTGAACTCTGGGCCTGGGCGCTGTCCCTCAGCTCTTCAGCTCAAGGCGAGCACTCTACCACTTGAGCCACAGCGCCACTTCTGGCTTTTTCTGCTTATGTGGTGCTGAGGAATCGAACCCAGGGCCTCAGGCATGCAAGGCAAGCACTCTACCACTGAGCCACCTTCCCAGCTCCTGTTTTTTTTTTTTTTTTTGTCGGTCGTGGGGCTTGAACTCTGGGCTTGGGCGCTGTCCCTCAGCTCTTCAACTCAAGGCTACAGCACCACTTCCGGTTTTCTGGTGGTTTATTGAAGGTAGGAGTCTCACAGTCTCTCCTGCCCGGGCTGGCTTTGAACCGTGATCCTCAGATCTCAGCCTCCTGAGTAGCTAGGATTACAGGTGTGAGCCACCGGCACCCGGCCTGTTTTTGTTTCTTAAACTACATTTTTAGGGGCTGGGAAGGTAGCTCAGTGGTAGAGCGCTTGTCTTGCATTCATGAGGCCCTGGGTTCTATTCCTCAGCACCACATAAATAGAAAAAAACAGAAGTGGTGCTATGGCTCAAGTGGTATAGCACTAGCCTTGAGCTGAAGAGCTTATAGACAGCGCCCAGGCCCAGAGTTCAGGCCCATGACTATCTCTCTCTCTCTCTCTCTCTCTCTCTATATATATATATATATACACACACATTTATGCACATATATGTATACATTTTTATAATATATATTTGTAACAGCTTTACAAATAAAGACAATGACTTCTTTTTTTTGGCCAGTCCTGGGGCTTGAACTCAGGGCCTGGGCACTTGTTCCTGAGCTCCTTTTGCTCAAGGCTAGCACTCTACCACTTGAGCCACAGCACTACCTCTGGCTTTTTCTGTGTATGTGGTACTGAGGAATCGAATCCAGGACTTCATGCATCCCAGGCAAGCACTCCACCACTAAGTCACATTCCCAGCCCAGCAATTTTTTTTTTAAGCCAAAAGTTGAAGTATCATTGTTTTGAAAATTCATAATTATGGGGAGTTTTTCAGAGTAGTTTTTCAGAGTGGCTCTTAGAATTGTTTGCTCTCTTGTGTGTTGTGTTTGTTGGTCTCGAAACATATGCCATTTGTACAAGGGCTCCTAATTCATTGATAAGAACTCAGTAACACACTCCTTGAATGATGGTACCCTGAAGTGACTTTTTTTTTTAACCAAAAATAAAAACAGGAAAATGGAATAGTTAAAACACGATAAGCAATTAAGCATAGTGCATTTTTGAAAAGCTGGTGTAGAGCTGGCTGGGCAAATCTAAAAGAGACTAGAGCAAAAATAAAATTTCTTTGAAGGAGAGAGAATCCTATTTAGCAGTAAGGACACTTGATGAGCTGTTGGGCACAAGGATTTAGCCTCAGAAAGGAGCTAGCATGGCTAAAGCTTAGTTAGGCCTTCAAGAGGCTTAGCTTGCTTAAAAGCTTTAGAATTTAAAACTGAGTCTAGCTATGCAAGAAAAGTAGCAACTTTAAAAAATTTATTTTTTTCTGTCTCTGGAGCTTGAACTCAGCACCTAGGCATAGTCCCTGAGCTTTTGTGCTCAAGGTTAATGCTCTACCACTTTGAGCCACAGCTCCATTTCCAGCTTTTTGGGTGGTTAATTGGAGATACGTGTCTCATGGACTTCCCTGCCCTGGCTGGCTTTGAACTGCAATCTTCAGATCTGAGCTTCTTAGTAATTAGGATTATATTTGCACACTGCCATGCCTTGCTGGTCTTTGTTACTTTATGCAGAGCATGGAAGTCCCCTGTGTGTATGGACCAGCACTTCCAAGACAATCCCTGTCTGGTCTGCTACTGGGCACAATTCAGGTTCATTTAAATTGATGATTTGAAGCTTTGGTGTCAGATCATTTGACAAAATGGTGCCTGGGCCACAGTCTGGGGTTCTTGTTATTCTGTTGATCTGTACTGGACCCGGTCTTGATGCTTTATCAGGTGATTTCTTGGTGCAGCAAATAAGGGGCAGGGGCGGGCCACTCATTACAGAGAGGAGGGTTTCTGGTCTTTACCTACCTCTGCTGTCCCCCTCAGATGGCACTGCCCACGCTGCCTTCTTACTGGTGCAGTCGGCGGCTCCTGAATCAGCAGGTCGTGCGCCAGCGCCAGCGCGAGCAGGAGGCCCAGCTTCGGCAGCAGTGGGAACAGAACAATCGTTATTTCAAGATGTCTGACGTCTGCAGCTCCAAACAGGCAGAATGGAGTTCCAAGACCTCCTACCAGCGGAGGTAAGTGTGGTGACTGCCTGTTGGATGGAAGTGGGGGCCACTTAGTGGTCAGGGGATGTGGCCTAGGGTGTGTTGAAGTAGTACATCCTCCTAGAAAAAGATAAAATGACAGAAGAGCACTGGTGAGAGCTAGAATCCTCCCTGGCATTCTCCCACTTGAATCACAGCTCTACTTTGGCTTTTTGCTGGTTAGAGATACGACTCTCACAGACTTACATGTATGAGCTGTCGGTTCCTGGCGAAAAAATACTGTTTTTATAGAAATACATGTACAGTCATGGAGGCCAGTACCATAATCTGGAAAGGTAGACAGACCTAGAAAGAAATCCTGGCACACGACTTGTGCATGCATAAGCCTCAGTGTCCTCATCAGTAAGGGCCAAACCCAGTCTACTTCATAGGACTTACGTGACAAGTAATACAAAACCTTCCTTGTATATCTGACCTGGCACAGAGTAGTTGCCCAAACAACTAGCTACTACTGTCTGCACATGCATGTAAGCCTGTTGTTTTGTTTATGAAAACAAGGTGTTCTAATATGCATTGTGCGCTGTGACATCCTCTCTTCACTCTGGCTGGGGACGCCAGTCACATATCTGTTATGTCTGCCTCAGCCTTTTACCCACATGGAGGCGCATAGCTTGCATACCACTTGTGGCTGTAGTGTAAAGGATATTGTGGTGGGCTCCTTCTTACCCAGCATGCACGCCTACCAGCGGGAAAAGATGAAGGAGGAGAAGAGGAAGAGTCTGGAGGCCCGACGTGACAAGCTCAGGCAGCTTATCCTGGAGGAGCAGGACCTGCTGGCTAGGGAGCTGGAGGAGCTGAGGCTGAGCATGAGCTTGCGGGAAAGAAGAATCCGGGAGCAGCACAGGAATCTAAAATCAGCTCGAGAGGAGCAAAGGAAACTGGTATGTGGCCTAGCACTCAGGAGACATCGCAGCCTTTCAGTGGTCACGCCTGTGGCTTCATCTCTGACTGCTCTGCTCTGAGCAGAGTGTGTTTTGTGTGACTCAGCTATCTTCTCTTCAGTCTTGTGATCCACAAAGGCCTGGGATGGGCATGTTTTGTCTTCCAAAGCAGTTGTGTGAAAAGTGAGCCTCAGTCTGTTTATTATTAGAAAGGACCCACCTGTGTCGTCAGTGTGGCCCCTTTCGTCACCACTTCAAGAGCCAGCTGTCAGTGTCAGCCATTGTGCTCAGATGCTCTGCTCCCAGAGCTGTGAAGCTGTGGTGCAAAACAAGCAGATGTGCACGGAGCGGGCAGTGATAACGCGCGACCGGAGCAGCTCTGGGCCCGAGCTGATGTCCCTTGAGCTTCATCCAAACTGTGAATGGTTTTGGAAAGCCATAGCAAGCTTCCTTTCCTGTGTTTTCTTGACAGATTGCAGAGCAACTTCTGTATGAACACTGGAAAAAGAACAACTCAAAACTAAGAGAGGTAAAAAAAAAAAATCAAGAACCTGCCACTGATTTGCCTGAGTAGATGAAATCATGTTTGCAGATTTTTCATATGTGCCTTTGCTGTGCTAGACAAGAGGCTCCAGCCACCAGGCAGATCTGGTGGACATGGGCCTGAGCAGTTTATCAAATTCATAAGCATTCGTGAACATTGCTGCATGCCTACTGTGAGGGGGCACTCCCCTTGCTGGTAAGGAGCTCACTACCCAAGGGGAGTCACTGGGCCCCTTGTTCCTGTGCAGGGTGCAGGGCTTTGGGCAGTGGTGTTGAGGCGGCATTCTATAGGAAAGGAAGAAGTTTGGAAGGACTGGAGGTTTTAACTTGAGTGAGGTGACAGAAATCTAGATGGGGTGGCTTTTCCAGTCATCTCATGCCGCTACGCACATGAGAACAGAGTAAGTCCTGGGAGCCCAGGACGGGCACCCTAAAAGATGAGGCTCAAGGCAGACATGGCCAGATCTTGGATGACTCCCGTTTTTCTGGAGGCACCTGGACTGCCTTTCACAAAGGTGCAGGGGACCCTGGCAGGAGTACTGAGGCTGCTGGAAGAAGTAATGCCAGTTGAGGGGATTGAGGGATAGGGAAGGCTTGAACTTGGGTAGCAGGAGACAGGAGGATGGATGTAAGAGGAGGCTGGCTTCTTGGCACCAACAGCAGAGACTGCTCTTACTAGAATCTTCATTTAGTTCAACTTAAGTGTTTGTACACATTGGTGCTGTTTAGTCATAGTTCTATTTAGAATGGGTGGTTACTCAGACATGGAGTATTGTGTGGTCAGTGCGCTCTCCCTGGCCATCTCTCAGCCTACGTGGCTCCTCTGAAGTTATTTATCCGGAGACATTTGTTCAGATCATTCAAATTAGTTCACATTTGCTAGTTGGGAGAGGAATTTTTAAACTTTTTTTTTTGGCCAGTCCTGGGGCTTGAACTCAGGGCCTGGGCACTGTTCTTGAGCTTTTGCTCAAGTCTACCACTTGAGCTACAGCACTACTTCTGGCTTTTTCTGTTTATGTGGTACTGAGAAACTCGGGGCTGCATGCATGTTAGGCAGTAAGCCACATTCCCAGCCCATCTGAAACTTTTTAAACAATTTTCCAAACCAAAGCTTTTGGATAGGGTTGTCATTGAGCTTGTGATTTTGAAGGTTCTCTGAGCCCATATCTGTTACCCTAACCACAGACACAGCAGCTGCTGTAATGTCATTTGTCACCAAGAGCAACATTCTTGCAGCTGCTGCTCCAGAGGATGGTTCTGGAAGCCAACCTCAGGGGAAACTGGTGTCTAATCCAGCAGTTTCTCTGGATCAGGGGCCTGGCACTTTACACCAATCATAGGCACCTTTGAAACTGCATCTCCAGTTCAGTGTCTGCTGACACATGCTGCTCATCCCAGGGCACTGTTACTTAGTTCCAGCACGCAAGCTTGACTTTAAATTTCTTGTTGGCTCCCATTTAGACCGTAATTGTTGGAGCATCTCTGTATCTGTGGCCACTCTGGTAGGTGCATGGAAGGTAGCATGCCTTCAGTGTGTCTCATGAACAGTATGTCTCAGTATGTCTTATAAACTGGTGAGGGAATCATTCTCCCTTCTCTTCCTGAGATTGAGTCGGACCTTCACAAGAAGCATGTGATAAGCTCTTGGGAAACGCAGAAAGAAGAGAAGAAACAGGTTGGTTTGTGACTCTGGAACCGGTTCCACATAACTTTGAGTTTGTCTTGTTTTGGGTGCGATGGGAGTCCAGCCCCTTTCTCAGTTTACTTGCCATGTGTTAAGTTGCGTGCTTGTTCACACACATCTGAAGATCCCAGGCCACCATTCCTCAGACACAGTGAGGCCAGGTGAGCAGGACTGGTAGATGGAACGTTTTTTGATGTATTTTATTTATTTATTTTTGGTTGGTCATGGAGCTTGAACTCTGAGCTTGGGCGCTGTCCCTGCACTCTTCAGCTCAAGGCGAGTGCTCTACCGCTTGAGCCACAGGGCCACTTCCAGTTTTCTAGTGGTTTTTTATTGGAGATAAGAGTCTCACAGAGTTTCCTGCCTGGGCTGGCTTTGAACCGCGATCTTCAGATCTCAGCCTCCTGAGTAGCTAGGATTACAGGCGTGAGCCACCGGTGCCCGGCTTGTTTTTTATTTTTTTAAATTGGTCTTGGGGCTTAAACTCAGGGCCTGGGTGCTGTCCCTGAGCTTTTTCTCTCAAGGCTAGCACTCTTACCACTTTGAGCCCAGTGCCATTTCCAGTTTTCTGGTGGTTAATTGGAGATGAGTCTCTCAGACTTTACTGCCTGGGCTGGCTACAAACTGCAATCCTCAGATCTCAGCCTCCTGAATAGCTAAGATTATAGGTGTGAGTCACTAGTTCCTTGTTGGGCTTATGTCTTTAAGGGCGTTTTTGGTCAATGGCCTCAGCACTCAGCCTTGCTGTGGTGGCGGCTCTGGGGACAAGTGTCCACACCGTTGCTTTGCCTCCAGGTTCATTTTGCAAGGTGCTTGCTGACTCGTGGCGGGGTAGGAAGCCTGGGATTTCTGAATCCCTCCCTTTGCTCCTTGCTTGGGTTGCATGGATAGGGCAGAGCCCGTGAGGGCCCTGTGGCCTGCTCTGGCAGCAGGGAGTTGGATCTCTGCTGGCTGCACTGAACTCCCAGGTTCACTTGGCCTCTTGTAGCAAGAAGCTGCAGAAGAGGAGGAAAACAAGCGGCATGAAAATGAATATGAAACAGCCCGAAGGGAAGCGCTGGAGCGGATGAAAGCGGAGGAGGAGAGGCGGCGGCGGGAGGACAAGCTGCAGGCTGAGGTGCTGCGCCAGCAGATGGAAGAGCTGAAGCTGAAGGAGATGGAAGTGAGTGCTCCCAGCAGGGGCCTCTGCTCTGCGCATGGGGGTGAAGCTCATCTGGAGATCAGAGCCGGCCTGGCATCTCTCTTCTCTCCGTGTTCTCTCCCATGGTTCTCCCATTGTACACCTACATTCTAGAACATGAACATTCTAGAAGTGATTCCTGACCTCTTAGATGGCCTGTGAGACCTTTTAAGAGGCTTCTCAGAAGAATGTGGATTTTCAGGTGCATCAAGCAGCCGGGAGAGTGGAGGGGGGGGCGGGGGCGGCAGTGCACCACCCATGGGTCTCAGGACATAAACCACAAGAGTTCTGGGCCCAGTGGTCTGTCTGTTGGGAACTATGCTCAGTTTCCCTGGGATGGCTGGGTCTTCCTACTCAGATGAAGGGAGTCCCTTCCTTTCCCCTGACCTGCAGGTGCCATTTACTAGACAGTGCTTACCACTGAGTCTGCATGCTAGAGGTAGAGCTTGGGCAAGGTCCTCATTCCAGGTGGCACCATGGCTGCTGTGTCAGCAGAGGGAGACGGAGCTAAGTTAGAGCAAGTGTGGACCAGTGAAGGAAGTGCACAGGGCTGGGAGAGCTCTCACAGAAGGGGTTCAGCTGGGGTTGTCCAACTAGGCTACTTAAACTGGGCCAAGGGGCTCAGGCCCCAGGCAAAGTGGAAGAGGTCACGAGCAGCAGGGTGGCCAGGCTTGTGTGGTACCTGTCCAGTTGCGGGGAGTGGGGGAGGGCGGGACGGAAGGCCTGGGAGCCAGTCTCATTGGGTTGTGTGACCACAGGCCAGCAAACTGAAGAAGGAGCAAGAGAATCTGTTAAGGCAGCAGTGTGAGCTGGAGAGGCTGGAGGAGGAGAGAAGGCAGACGGCGTCCTTCCTGCGCAAGGCCGAGCTGGGGTGTGTGGGAGCCTCCCGGGGGAGGACTTGGACCGGGTTCCTGAACTACAGGGGATATAGCCTGGAGTGGGCCATCGTCTCACTTTACTCACCTTTTAGGCGCTTTTTGAAGCATCAGTATAATGCACAACTTAACAGACGTGCCCAGCAGATCCAAGAGGAACTGGTGAGTCTGAATCCCCCACTTTGGCAGCTATGTCACCCTCTTTGAAAAAAGGTATTTTCATTGCTTAGACGTGGATGCCTTCTCTTTTAAAAAAGAATGAAAACTGAATGCTCGGGAAATAGGCGATGTAGGTCCAAGTTGTAAGATGAAGTCTACAGATCTAAAGTACACATGGGGTTACAGATAACAGTGCTGTTATATGTTTGAAATGTAGGGGCTGGAGCTCAGTGGTGGAATATACTTAACATGGGGCTCTGGGCTCAATCCCCAGCCTCACATGCAAACTTTCTAAAACTAAGTAGTCTGTCTTTACCACAAATACAAGTGACTATGGCTAGTACATGCCTGTAATCCCAGCACTTGGGAGGTAGATGCAGGAGGATCATTGAGTTTGAAGTCAGCCTTGGCTGCATAGGGAGACTGTCTCAAAAAGAAAATGTGACTATGAAGTGATAGTTAGCTTGACCGTAATAAAGCTGTACAGACACACACTGTACATAGCAGGTCATTCTCCATCTGTGGGTTGTGTCTGGTTTTCCGTTTATATTAAGGCTGAAGTGAGCCATTTGCGCATATCTTTGTGTGGCTGCTAGATTGTGTGATAGGACGCGTCTGTGGTGGCAGGGCTCTCTCTTCAGTCAGAAGCTCCCGGGCCTGTGCAGCCTCTGAGCCATGCTTGCATGCTTCTCAGCCCAGCATCTATCTTTCTCCATCTTGAGAACACGGAGGAGCCCACATGTCTGTATGTGACTTGTTTGGGGGGTAAGGTGGGCAGGAACGGCACCACAGCTCTGACAGCCCACCCACTGGCCACCCCCCTGCCTGTAGGAGGCAGACAGGCGGATCCTGCAGGCACTACTGGAGAAGGAAGACGAGGCCCAGCGCGCACAACTGGCCAAGCGGGAGCAGGCCCTGGCTGATGCGGCTTGGATGAAGCAGGTCATCGAGAAGCAGCTGCAGCTGGAGAGGGCAAGGGAGGAAGAGCTGCAGGTGCTGTTGAGGTGAGGTGGCTGTTGCCTGGGCAGGGCAGGGCAGGGCATCCACCCAGAGGACACTGTTGTGACTGAGGTATCTGCTGGAATAACTTACCTGCTCTTCTCTCACGTCTTTGCTCCTGGATTGGCTTGTGGGGGTGTTTACCTTCGGTTATTTGGAGTTTGTGGCAATGATCCATTTATCGACCATCTTAGAAGCCTATAAGAATACAAATTAGGGAAATGGTGAATGCTTCTTGGGTCTATAAAAATGAGTCTGGGGCCTAATTCTGTTTTGAGTTGGGAATATTGTTGTCTAGGCTAGTCCCCAATTCCTGGGCTTAAGTGCGCCTCCTGTCTCAGCCTCTCGGGTAGCTGGAGCTGCAGGTCTGTGCCACTGGACCTAGCTTTGGGTTTTAATAAAAGGTAAACTATCTGGCTGAAATAATCAAGCAATTGGCAAATGTGGTGTCTTGCAGTTCTCCCATTACTAGATACTGACCCCCAAGCTCCTCCTGGAGATTCTAGGTCACTTGCTTGCTCAAGGGTGGGCTAGCAGTCACCCCAGTTGTGTAGGGACAGACTCAGACACGGGCAGTGCCTCCCTAAGTCTTGATGGTTTCATTCAGTGTTAGACGGCTGTGCTGCAGGTTGGCACAAGTGCCTAAAAGGAGATGAGATACAAATAACTTCAAAATGCTTATAACAATGCTTTCTGTGAATGTTGTGCTTAATTGTAATCTTTGAAGGCTATGTGGTGAGTTTACCTGCTGCTTGGCCCGATGTGTGCTGCTCAGACCATGTGTTCTGTGGCACCATCTCTGCCATTAGTGCTGGATGGAAAGTGTCATTGCTTTTTGTTTGCCAGGGAGGAAGCCAAGGAGATGTGGGAGAAGAGAGAGGCAGAGTGGGCTCGAGAGCGGATGGCGAGGGACAGACTGATGAGCGAGGTAACCCCAGCTGTGGGATGGATGCTGCTAGCCATTGGTCCTGGGTGGATGGCTGGACTGACATTCCGATCCTGTCACATGTTCTGGAAACCATCTGTGTTGGTTATTTTGTGGGGTTTAAAAGCATTGTAGAGCCGGGCACTGGTGGCTCACGCCTGTAATCCTAGCTACTTAGGAGGCTGAGATCCGAGGATTGTGGTTTGAAGCCAGCCCAGGCATGAAAGTCTGTGAGACTCTTATGGCCAATTAATCACAGAATAAGCTGGAAGTGGCACTGTTGCTCAAGGGCTAGAGTATAAGACTGGAGCAAAAAAAGAGCCCGAGCTGGGCACCAGTGGCTCACACCTGTAATCCTAGCTACTCAGGAGGCTGAGATCTGAGGATCACGGTTGAAAGCCAGCCCGGGCAGGAAAGTCTGTGAGACTCTAATTTCCAATAAACCACTAGAAAACCAGAAGTGGCACTGTGGCTCAAGCGGTAGAGCGCTCACCTTGAGCTGAAGAGCTCAGGGACAGCGCCAAGCCCAGAGTTCAAGCCCATGACAGACCAAAAAAAAAAAAAAAAAAAAAGCCCGGGGGCAGTGTCCAGGCCCAGAGGTCAAGTCCTAGGACCAGCAAAAACTAAAAGCATTATAGAAGTAATATAAACTCATTAGAAATTCAGGCATATAGAATGTTCACATGAAAAAGTCGCCCAGAGTCCTGTCAACCACAGGCACTGCTCCTTCTTCTACTGGGTCTATGCGTGCCATCTGTCTTACGTAGCTTACACTGTGCTATTTGATCTCAAGCATCCTCGTATGGTACTGCAGGGAACATCTGGTATGGGAGGGTCCTCCAGCACAGATAACAACCAGAAATGGACCAGTGTGTGTGTAAAAGATACGGCCCAGCCCTGGGGGAACCTGCTGGAGAAAGTCTTGGTCATCCCTGCATTGAAAAGCGATTTTAAAGTGGTTTAGAAAGAGAAATTATTCTATATTTTGAAATTGGTGATTTCTTTCTTTTGTGAATACCAAATATTCCCCAGTGATTTTTGATTTTCTGATTTCCTTTTAAGTTTCCCATGTGGCAAGCAGGCTGTTGGGTGTTGTCTGATGGCTTCCTGAGTCCTGCTGGCTTCTAGACCAGTGATGGAATGTCACAGTGCTCTGGGGCCAGGACCCAGACAGCAGGTTTCTGAGGCACGGAGCAAACAAGCTAGACTTCCTCTGTGTGGCTTGTGGGTTTTCCTTGTCTGAAGCCACTGGTAGAATGAGTCTTGCCTTGTTCCATAAGGTTTCTCTGTCCTAGGGGAGGGCTCGGTCTCACACAGCCACATCTGTGTGGGAGAGGGTGGCAGATGTGGCCCACATGGGCTGGACTAGCCCTATGTGCCTGTGCGCTAAGGCTGCAGCCTGTCCAGGCTTACACTAAAAGGAGGACCTTCCCTTTCCTGTTGTTGAGGACAGGTTTTAACAGGAAGGCAACAACAAATACGAGAGAAAATTGAACAGAACCGGCGTGCACAGGAAGAGTCCCTAAAACACAGGGAGCAGCTCATTCAGAGTCTAGAGGAGGCAAGGGAGTCAGCTCGGCGTGCGAAGGAGGAGAGTGAAGAACTAAAGTTGGCCAGGAAGCAGGAGCTGGAAGCCCAGGTAAAGCTGAGCTCAGAGGCAGCGTTGGCTTCTGCAGGGAGACAAGGACCAGCAGGCAGCGGGCTTTTTTTTTTTTTTTGTGGAACAGGGTTCAAAGGCCCCCAGCTCATTCCAGTGCCTGCTCATGGCTGAGTGCGGTGTATCCCTTTTAGATCCACTCCAGATCCATGGCTTGTGCTAGTCTGTTGTCTTTTCCTGCCATCAGTCTCTGCCAGCAGCTGCTTTATATATTCATTTCAGAACCTGCTATATAACAGAGAATGTTCTCCCAGGCACGGCCACATCCATAACTGATAATGCCCACAGCCCCACTCCCATGGCCTTTTCCACTCTGCAGCTTCCCTTTCTGTTTGCTGGCACTTACCATCACTGTTCTTTATTGATCCTCCAGCCCAGCCAGGATCTAGTGGTCCTTGCTCAGAGACAGGATCTGCCCTGTGCTTCCTGTCTCAGGTGACTTTGTTCTTGATACCCAGGTTGCAGAGCGCCAGCTGCAGGCCTGGGAAGCAGACCAGCAGGCCAAGGAGGAAGAGGAGGCGGCCAGGCAGGCAGAGCAGCTCTCCGATGCTTGGCTGCAGCAGGAGATGAAGACCATGACCCAGCAAGGCTACCGGCCCAAGGTAGGAGTCTGCAAGGTGCCAGGCACTGTAGTCCTGAGCTTGGCTCTGCTCTCCGTCAGTCCCAAGTTCTTCCTGCTTCTCTTCCCTTGGATGCAACCTGAAGCAGAGTTTGTTGCTGACCCTCAAGTAGTCTGACTGCTGAGCGGTGGTGGTGTCCACTGGTGCTGGGGACAAAGCACAATATAAGAGCAGTGGCCACAGTGACATTGGGCCTAGGTCCTGATGGCTTACCTGCCTCTCATTGTCTCCCTTCTTTGCATCATTCTGTAATAGCTCTTAAGTATGAATGATCCCTGAGGAGGATACTGTGGGCAACACAGAGACAGAAAGAAAGGCTGTTACCCTGAAGCCCCTGGAGCTGACTGAAGGTCTCTGCTTGCCAGGGCCACCTGGGCTTCTGGTACTCTAAGGTGCACCCCCACGACCTGTGCCACCCAGCAGGAGGGTTGGCTGCTTCTAGTCAGATAGCTAGGGAATGGAGGGGAGCAAGGTTAGAGTATCCTGATTTCCTGGAGAATTTTAATGCCCTAACGTGCAGAGGGCATTCCTTAGGAGTGCAGGGAAACAGCATTTCCACCTCCTGCCTCCACAGCCCGGAATTAATGAGTACAGCAGGATCTGCGTTCACAGAACACACAGGAGCATGTTTCTTTTTTGCCAATCCTGGGGCTTGAACTCAGGGCCTGGGGACTGTCCCTAAACTGCTTTTTGCTTAAGGCTAGTACTCTACTGCCTGAGCCACAGTGCTGTTTTCTGGCCTTTTCTGTTTATGTAGCACTGAGGAATGGAACCCAGGGCTCCATGCATGCTAGGCAAGCACTCTACCACTAAGCCACATTTCCAGCCCAGGAGCTTGTTTCTCAGGGCAGGTGCTTCATCCAAGGCTAAGGGTCAAGGCTTTCTTAGCTATATACGAAAGCTGTCGTTCATGCTGTGTTTTTAGCTCTTAAGTGAAGTGCGGGGTTAATTCCCAGTGTTCCAAAGCCTGCTCATCTCATTAATCTTATGCTTGCTTTCTTTCCTCAGCCTTATGGACATCCCAAAGTGGCGTGGAACTGAGCTCATTGGTGCCATCAGCACAGGGAAGGGCACCGAGTCTGTCAGTGCGCAGCTGCCAGGCAGCTGTACGGTGCTTGGTTCAGGTCGGGCTTCAGAGCACTGTTGGGTAGTCCAGCCACACTTGCTCAGGTACATGAGGCCTGGCCAGACATCGTGGTGCTGGGGGTATGCCCCACCAAGATACTTCCTTGCTTTTCTCCTCCAAGACAGGTCTCAACAAGTTCACACAGCGCTGCAGAGTTAAGTCTTATGTTTATAATGTAAGATCCTAGAAGGATACTAAGAGCGTCCTGCTGTTCTCCATGGCAAGATAGGTTTCTTCTAACCCGTAACTGTCAACCATCAATGAAGACTGAAGACAAAGTTTTCTCTTTTTAAAATTTCCATTTACATTTAATTATTGCCTTGAAAACAGAGATCTTGGTGCAGTGTATGTTGAGGTTTATTAACTTAGTGGTCCCAAAGGAAGAAAAGTAATATGAACTAATGACCCCTCCCCAACAGTGTGGTGGGCAGTCCCTGGATGCTTTGTTCAAAGGTGGCGAGAAGCAAGTCTGCCCTTCCTCAGGCAGTGTCTTGTCAGAATTTCTGTAGAAGGACTGCAGGGTGGGCGGGAGCTCAGTAGTAGAGTGCTTGCCTAGCAGATGCAAGACCATAAGAAAAAATTTCCAGAGCATCGTGCTCAAGGGTCCTCACCTGACCAACTAGGCAGGGGCAAGATACTAGGGAGCTCTAGGGCCTACTGGGGGTTATATACGTAGAGGATCTGTCCAAGACAGAACCACAGACATCCCCATCTGTCCTCTGTTCCATCAGTGTGACACAGTTCTTAGTTTGTTGCTTCAAATAGCTACAGCTCCTTGAAGCCATTGTTTTTATGATCTGTATTTTCCCATACTCTTTCTCTGAGGTTTCAATTTTCATTATGTTCTGCTCAAGTCTATCTCAGTAAATTACAGCTAATTATGGGCATTTTCCTGTGGTTACTAGAAACCAGAGTTTATTAAAAAGTCCTGTTTAAGGGCTGTATTACCTTTTTCCTATTGTGCTATAAAAACAAATTGTGTTGCAAACTGTGTCATGACTCAGTCTTTCCTTTTCCTGTCTTGAAGTTCTTGTGCTGGGACCCCTGAGCACCACTCTTCTCATGTCATATATATTTCTCCATTTTGGATGTTCATTAATTGTGCAATAAAGTTCTGATCTGGTGGTATCACGTGTACTCTTTGTTACTGTTGCTGCAGTGTGGGTTGCCATAGGTAGCTTTTTACTGCTTTGTCCACATCTATAGGTCTGGGTTGTTTCCATGACTGCCACATAGTGAGTTATATTCATCTGGATCAAATGATGCCCCTTCCGCTCATTTCCCCATAAGAAACAGAATTTATTAGCAGTCATACCCTGAACTCCAGTACAGAAGCAGTGGGGACAGAAGCCTGGCAGAAATCTTCCTTATTAGCATTAAAATTATGTCACTTTGTATCGCTATTATATCTAAACATAGCCTCCATACCTCTTGTTTTTTCAGACCAGGTCTCACTGGACCTGGAACTTTCTATGTAGCCCAGGCTGGCCTCCAGCTCAAGATCCCTCTGTCTTAGCCTCTTAAATTCTAGGAATGCAAATACATATCACCACACCTGGCCCACATTTCTTCTTAAAAGTTAACCAGAATAATTTCTGAATATAGAGCAATTACTTTCTTACTGTTCTTATTGGAACTCACATACCTCTTGAATGTGGATTTTGTTTTGTAGTTAGACATATAGTCACTGTCCAATAACAGGGATGCTTTTCGAGCAATGTATAATTGCAACATTCTGAAAACAGTTTACTTAAACATACTTAGATGTTATAGCTTATTTCATCCATATGCTATATAGTATATATCCTGGAATAAGTGGTCCTTCATTGACCAAGACATTACACAGTGCATAACTGTTATGTTGGTTTTATTGTTTCTAAGTACATTTTTCTACTCAAATGGTTTCTAGATTTTCTTTTTCAGCAGATTCTCTAAAAGGTCAATTCACACAGCCAGCAACACCTAAGGGGCTGGTGAGGCAGACATTAGTATCTTAGCTTCCTGAAAAGAGCAACATGAGTGAAGGAGAAGGAAGACACCTGAGTCTCCACTCCCACCTGTACCTCTGCCAGGCTGTGGTTCTTCACCCTCTTCTGGTTCCTGTTCTGTGCTCATGTTGGATGAATGGATGCTTGCTCATGTCTGAAGCATCTTGTAGTTGAGAGAACACCCCATGCTCTGAACTGCCCCAGCTCGAACTTGGGCACTGGAGGCAGAGCCTCAGCTTCCTTATTTGCAAAGAGGGTAACTGGCTAGAAGATGTATGGGCTGGCTGGAAGACAGGAACAGAGTAAAACAGCACAAGGCCTCATAAGTGCACACAGCAAGACCAAGTTAGATTGCAAAAGGTCATTGTCTTGAAGGTGTTCTGGGAGAGAGGGCTTACAGGACTGTGACAAATGGAAAAGGCCTTAGCAAAGTGAGCAGTAATCACCTGGGCTTTGGAAAGAGAAGTGTTAGGGAGCTGAGAGGACCAGAGGGGAAGGGGAGGAGGAGTTCAAGGAAGGAAGGGCTAAGAGGGATTTTGGAGAGGAAGATGGCCTAAAGCTCTTGGGGAGATACTGCATTTTAGAAGGGAAATGGGGCTAAGTTTTGAGCAAGTTGAACCTGTGCTCAGGGACCTAGAAAGCAGGGACTAGTGTGGAGAAAAGTTGGGGGTTCACTGGGGACTGAAGCAGTGTACCCACCTCATCTCCAGGTAGCCCTTCCCTTTGGGACCTGCTTTCATGTGTACACATACCTGTAAAGAAGGTGGTGTGATCTATAGTTTGGCTCCAGAATGGTTCGGGCTTCCAGCCGAGGTCTGCTGGCAGAGGTGAGTAACCTTGGCATGTCGACCACAGGGACTGGCTTCTGGTTCTTGTGTGCTCAGCTTCCTCCTTAAGCAGTCATCAAGCTGTCTCTATGGGAAGTGCCCTTTGTGAAGCCCACAGATGGACACTGCCCTGATGATCTGAGCCAGTGGGCAAAAGAGCCGTGCATCCTTTCAGTCAGACCCTCATTGGGCACTGGTTGGGTCCAGCTGCTAGGGACTCAAGGGGGAGCTAGACTCAGCACAAGAACCCCAGGCTTTGGGGCACAGGTTGACAAGGCTGTGAAAGCTGTTTACACAGGAGCAGTTGCTCACCTGCCCCTGCAAGACTTGAGAGGGTCGTGGACTTTGAGGCCATTGTGATGCCACCTGCTATCATGGCAACCAGCTTCCTGACCTTCTGAGGCCACTTTATCAGAGAGCCTTTGTTATATGACTTCCTGATAATGACTGAGACCAACTACAGCAACAGCAACTGAGACTCACCTTCCCTGAGTCAGGATGTCACGTCTTCATGTCTCTAATTCCTCACCTGTCAGATGGAAGTAAACAATTCTTCACAGGATCCTGTGTGCCTGGCACAGAGTAAATGATTATTTCATGTTTCAAAACCATGTTTAAAAGCAGAGTACAAAAGTACATGTGAGGTCCTTGACCTACAGCATTGGGTCCAGGAATAGTGTGGGGAAGTTGGAAATGGTGGTTCCAGGCCCATCGGAGCTGTGAAGTCTGAAGCCCTGCAAGGATCCTTGGAAGCCCTGCCCAGGAGGCTGCCTTGGGGTAAGCTGCTGGTTCTGGGCCCCAGACAAGCTGGACCACACAGGAAAGATGCTCTACTTTCTCCAGACTACTTGCTCAGAAAAGGCCCTGAGATTGTCGGGTCCTAACCCCACCCTTTCCATCTGGAAGAAGAGAGCCAAAGCCATCAGTCTCCAGAAGACTGCTGGTGCCTGTGGGTGGCCCTGACAAGCCCAGATCCACACATCCATTTGTATAACGAGACCTTCTCTAAAAGTGAAAATAGACTCAAGGGCCTTAACAGATGAAACTAATTCTATGAGTTCCTTACTTGCTGGGAAAGGGGTAAGGACACATATACTGGACTGGCTTGGGATAGAGATCCAAGGCGAAAGCCTGGCGCCGGTGACTCACGCCTCTAATCCTAGCTACTCAAGAGGCTGAGATCTGAAGATTGCGGTTCAAAGCCAGACCAGGCAGGAAAATCCATGAGACTCATCTCCAATTAACCACCAGAAAACTGGAAATGGTGCTGTGGCTCAAGTGGCATAGTGCTCACCTTGAGCTGAAGAGTTGAGGAACAGCACCCAGGCCCAGAGTTCAAGCCCCATGACCGACAAAAACAAACAAACAAAAAAACCCAAGGCAAAGAACTAGTATCCCAATGCAGGACTTCCTGCAATCCTAGCAACTGTGGAGATGGAGGCAAGAATTCAAGGCTGGGGGCGGGGGAGAAGCGCTGGGGGCGGGGGAGGGGGGAGTGGGAAGGGATTGTAAGGGGAAACAGAGGAGGCGACAATGCTTGAATGTTTGCTCATGTAATTGTAACACCTCTGTATGGTATTTTCACAATTAAAAAAAAAAAAAAAAAGAAATGAAGGCCAACCTGGACTAACACAAAGTGAGACTCTGTCCAAAAAATCCCCCTACATGTCAAGCATAAAGGAATAGAAAGCTGGGAGCTCCAAAGGAGAGGAAAGTTAGACACTATCTCATTAAAGATGGCGTGATACAGGCTGGAGATGTGGTTCAAGTGGTAGAACACCTGCTTACCAAGTACAAGGCCCTTAATTCAGTCCCAATACCTCCAGATAAAAAGGAAGAAAAAAGATGAGGTTATGTGAGAGTTCCTCCCACACTTCCACTCAGTACTGGAAACGTCTCTACCAGCTGGCAGGAGGCACATGACCACAATGACACTTACAGAGCCTGTTTATTGCATAACTAGGAGGCATAAATTCCAAAACGATTTTACAACACAAGGTACAATAGTTACAGGAATAGGATGTACAATAAAAATGAGAGATAAGTACAGAATAATGAGTGACACAGATAAACACGTTTGAATAAAAGGCATCTCATTTTTTCCTATGCAGCATTTTCTTTTGTAAGAACAAGGATTGCCTTCAACCAGGACAAGGAAGAAAAGAAAGACTGCTGTCAAGGATGAAAACATGCTAGTTCCGCTCTCAGTTCTGTGAGTGAAGCTGCTGACTTGTGCGTTTACAGTTCCAATTGCATAAATACTATACTTGATCTTTGGGCCCAATCCACTGTTCTTTGGCAAATTAGAACTATCTGTATTCCGAGATGGAAGATGATTTGGGGGAAAGGAGCGTGGGGCCCAGTGTCAGTTCATAAAGTGCACCTCTGTCCTATCAGCTTACAGAGCAAGTCATGTGGCAGGGATGGAGAATCAAGAATAAAGTGTTTTAAAAAATCTCACAGGATGTAGAGCTGGCTTGTACAAGGCTATGGAATCCCTGTGCAAGGGTGGTCAAGACAAATGTTCAGACAAGTTGTGAGCCCAGCCTCAGAATATGCTACAGAACTATGCAGGGCCCAAAGGACTCTCACCCCTCTTGCCACTGCTTGTCACTCCATATGGGAACTTCGGCCTGGGGTTTGGACTTGTGAGTTAATCAAGAAAACTGTATTCTCATGCTGGAAACTCTGTGATCCCTATGTGCTTTGACTTTTTCTCAGGGCACAATGACATACTGTAGCAGGTTCTATTGTTCAGGAAAGACTGCTTTACCTTTTCCCAGAAGCCTCTTCCTCCCCTAGAGGCTAGGATTGCCACTGGGCTTTCCCCAGGAACCCCAAGGAGCCTGATAGAAAGGAAAGCAGGTTCATGAAGCATGCAGAAAAGGTTATCAGATAGTGCTTGAGCTTAAGGTAGGACACCCTTGTAGAAGGCATCTTCTAGGAGTGATGCGGCACTTGGGGCTGTGAGGACAGGTAAGTGGACAAGACTTCAGGGGATATGGGACTTTCCCACACTACCTCCCGTGTAGCCAAACTGGCAGGAGTATCCATACACCACAACTCAATAAACTCGACACCACAGTTTGGTGCTACTTTTACAACAGCAGTTCGGTCAAGCTATAGGAGTGTTTTACAAGTCAGTTTTGTGGGAAAAAAAAAAAGGCTCATTTGCATACAGTGAGGTGACAAGTACTCCTCACTTTGACTTCTTCACAAAGACTGAAGTCTATAGGTAAAGAGAGAGCTGACAGTAACTTCAGAGGAAGCCAGGCCCTGGTACTGACCAGCTTATGTAGGCCACAACAGAGGCTGTGAGGCCCACAGGCCATGGCTTACCTGTGCCTGTTCTATGACCATATCCAGACTGGCTGCAAACATTTCTAACTAAAAAGATAACACCAAAAGTGTCCAGATTACTGCTGTCATTTGGGAAGAAAAAAAAAAAAACAGAACAACAAAAAACAAAGCACTGGCAACCCCAGAGATGTTTTTCTACCAACGAAAGGAGTGGGGGAGCTGCTGCACTGCTTTCTGTGCCTGTGTTATGTGTTTGGCTCACTTCATTTCTGCACATTATCTGGTCAATCAGGTCAGGGACTGAGTTATAGCTATACAAAGCTACTGCAATAAGCAGGGACAGGAATGTGCCTAACATTCAGAACAAGAAAGGGCCTTTGGCTAAATTAAATAAGTCTGCACACAGTCAACCTCTGCTCTTTCACAGTTTACCTACCCCTAACCATTTTTTTTTTCCTGCAGTGTTGGGGATGGAACCCACGGCTTTATGCATGCTACACACACACCATGAGGGCATTCCTAGCCCAGGAATTCTTGAAAGTTGATGTGTAATTCCTAAGTACCAGAAGGGTATGGGAAGGAATAGGGGGAAGAAGGAGGAGATAAAGTTAGATAAAGATAAACTCAGATGACTGTCTCTTACCTTGGAAGAGGTCCTTACAGATGAGGAGACATGCAAAAAGCAGCTCACATGAGGAAGCTGTAAGTGGTCAAAGGTGTTTGGATGAAAGGTACAATACAATGTCAGTTTATGGCAGTAGTATGTGAATGAATGGGTAGTAGAGATCTGCTATGGATAGACTGAAGGAATTGTCCGGTTTGGGGCAGACAGTGGGCAGAACCCTTGACAGTGGGTAGATGGGTTGTGCTCCTGCCCTGAATACGGTCAAATGGGACATGATGTGACAAAAGCTTTACAGACTCTAGGGAAATTTCAGGAAAAGGGTAAAATATGAACAGATAGAAAAACCAAGATTTTTTAAAAAGTTAAATAATAGAACACTTAACATGATACAAAATGGAACAATTCCTTGTTTCCTCTCGAGAGGTGGTTATACTATTTTTAGAAAGTGGCAAAGTCCTTTCTCTACATACATGCTTGGAGATACCCCAAACTTAAAGAGATTTTGCAGTAGGTTGGAAAATTCACTTATTGCACGATGCTTGTTAGAGAAAAGATAATGTTTTTTTTTTTAAATCCAACTTTGTCAAGAAAATGTTTTAGTAAAAATCCCACTTATAGTTTTACACATACACTGGAAGTTTTAAGGGATGGAAAAGTTTAACAAACTCTGAGCGATGGAACTATTTCTGAATGTATATGCTCATGATCTCAACACTTGCTGACAATACAACTCCAGGAACTTAACTGGAAAACAGGCACAAAATAAGGCAAGTGGGTTAAATTAATAGTTGAAAATTTGTTAGAAAACATGCAAAAATAATACTGAGTTTTCTCTTAAAAAGTTTTCTTAAATTGTCATTAAATGCTTGTTCTTGTAAAAATCTGAAGAGTTCCATGTTGAAATTTGAAGTCAGACTTAAAAAAGCCTAGAAAATAGAAGGGACAGCACCCCGGTGTTCAATTGTTGTTCTCTTTGGTGGTGATGGTGACCAGCTGTTTGGCCGCCTTGGCAATGTCGTATGCACACTGGATGACCTGCTGGGTGACCAGCTGCACGTCTGTGGGTGAGCCAGATTCCCCTGGGAGGGCCTTCTTGCACTCTGACTGGAGCCGGTAGGCACTGGATGTCAGTAAACGAAGGGAAGTCCTCACCGTGTCAGATTTGGGTTTCTAAACAGAAAAACACAGTCATTTACCATAGTCTGCAGGGTAGACATCTGGCAGCAAGGGAAGCCTACTCCTGAAAATAACTCAAGTTGTTCCCTACAAAGAGGCAATTTTGCGGTACACTTTTTTTTCAGGGGGAAGGGGGCTTGAACTCAGGGCCTGGGCGCTGTCCTTGAGCTCTTCTGCTCAAGACCAGCGCTCTACCACTTTAAGCCACAGCGCCACTTCCAGTTTTCTGGTGGTTAGAGACTCATGGACTTTCCTAACCAGACTGGCTTTGAACCACCATCCTCAGATCTCAACCTCCAGAGTAGCTAGTATTACAGGCGTAAGCCACCAGTGCCTGGCTGCACTCTTTCAATAGAGATGTTTTAAAGACTGCTAGCTTGGTAGCCCACAGTATGAGAGATGAAGAAATAAGCTGACTCAAAGGCCAAAGTATACTCTGGTAACCACTACTGCATGCTATTTTGAGCAAGTTTTTAAAAACTAACTTTGTAGACTACATATTCCAAGTCATTTTTTTTTATTCTATTCATGCTTTCTTTGCCTTTTGTATTTGACTGGTACATCCTTATTTTAATCAATATTCATGTAGAATAAAGCTCTAAATAGTACTATTTACATATTAAAAACCTATGTACTATAGAAAGGGTAATATCAAAGACCATAAAAACATTTCTTGCAGTTTTCTTAAAGGCTCTAGAGCGAGCGAGAGAGTAGGAAGCAACTTACTTTGGGGAACAAGACTGCCATTTCTGTAACAGCGCCATGTATCCTCTCAGAGCAGGGAGTATAGCTGCAAAGTATCAGAGAGATCACTCAAAGACAGAACGATGTGGAGGCAGAGTTCTCAGGGGCTCCCACACATTCCTCTTATGTTCCTTTATTGTACAGGAATGTATGAAGTCCAGGATGCTGACTGAGGCAGGGACCTGACTGCGTGGTGTCCCACACCTACAGAAGGTACACATTTCAAAGCAAGGTCCTCATCCTTTCACGGAAGTTCCTTCAACCTGATAAAACAGTCTCCAAAGATGAAATGTGGCAGTTTACAGCATTAGCCAGGTGAAGCCACAAAATGGTCCATAAAGGCATTCATACCTTAAATTGGTCATTTATTTCTCACATTTCATCTTCCTAATTTCTAGAAATAGAAAAAAACTAGCCAAGGACTTCAATGCCAAAGACCACAAACATGAAAAAAAGACTAAAGAAATTTTTCTCTTGTAAGTGAAGCCGACCTTCAATACCCATGTGCTATTTAACCAATGGCCACTTGTAAATTCCTTTCATTCAAAGATATCTAAGTTGCTAGGGATGAAAATCTTTACCTCCTGGAAAGGGAGAACATTGAGGTCTGCTTCACATATTTGTGACACTTATCTATGGTCCCCAAGAGCGCCATCAGCATATATTGACAAGCTCTAAAAAACTGACTGGCCTCATGCTTCTTTCCACACAAGCCTGGTCCTCCAGGGACCAGACCCCCTGTAACATCCCCACAGCTCTGTGAGGTCGGATCACTCTCATACTCACTTTTTTTCAAATAAGAAAATTGAAACTCAGAGAGGAGAAAATGCCCTAGACACACAGAAGTGAGAAAAGGGCTCAGCTCTAGCCTGGTGACAGTGCTGGAGCCTGGCTCCTCACAGCAGTGATACACAAGGCTCACATCTCCCTTTATAGCCAGCCTCTTTCTACTCATGCCTGGTGATCTGACTTGGGCTGAGAAAAGAACTGAGATTTTACTTTCATCTGCCAAGCAGCAGATGGGGCTAATTTTCTGCACCTTCAAGATCTAGGCTTTAGTACAACATGAAGTTGTAAATGAGAGCATCTCGGATGTATAAGTAACCAGAGATTTTTAACACAACTTGAACAATTTATAGGATATAAATTCTCTAGATCATGGGCTGGGAAGGTGGCTCAGTGGTAGCGCACTTGCCTTGCATGCCTGAGGCCCTGGGTTCGATTCCTCAGCACCACATAAGCAAAAAGAAAAAAAGCCAGAAGTGGTGCTGTGGCTCAAGTGGTAGAGCGCTAGCCTTGAGCTGAAGAGCTGAGGGACAGCACCCAGGCCCAGAGTTCAGGCCCCACGACCAGACCCCCCCACCCCCCCCCCGCCAAAAAATACTCTAGATCAATCCTGGTTTTAAAACCAGAATTTTGAACCAAGCACTATAACTTTAGGGGAAATATACATATATTTCAGAGTGGATACAATGTATGCTAAGCACCTTTTTAGTTTGAAACAGCAGCACAGCAATTCTGAAACTGTGGACAATCAAAAGAAGAACACACTGTGAAGTGGGGAGTACTTGAGAAGGAGTCATTCATGGCCCGACATCACTTTAACACTGTCCTATTTACACTGCAGAAAGCTGTGAACAGTGAGTGACACTGTGCCTGGGTGAGTAACTGTTTTCTCAGACCCAGTGGGACGATGTTTTTGTCCAGATCCACTGTGGAAAGCTAGAATGCCATGCAGATCAGTTCACAACTTAGCAGAATTCTTGGAGAACAAAAGGATCCATCAGAGCAGGGGTCAGTCCTTCCTTATGGGAAGGCAGGGAGCCTTCCAAATCTTCATGTCCACACCATACCCAAGGGA
Organism: Dipodomys merriami; assembly: GCF_024711535.1. Lineage (NCBI taxonomy): Eukaryota > Metazoa > Chordata > Mammalia > Rodentia > Heteromyidae > Dipodomys > Dipodomys merriami. The sequence continues at coordinate 709,541 of NW_027203126.1, forward strand.
ACCAGATAGGAAGAGATAAGGCTCCTTTCATGACTCAGTCTGTCTCAGCAACCCATCCCTAGCTGAGGGCAACCCTTGAGAATTAGGGTTCTTTCTGTCCTCAATACACAGAGTATTGCTTATCTAGATCTATCATCTAGATGTATTTCTAGATGCACCTATTTTCTGAGCTTCATAAAATGAAAACAAAAATACCATGTAAAAAAATCCAAACAAGGGGCTGGGAAGGTGGCTCAGTGGTAGAGTGCTTGCCTTGCATGCATGAGGCTCTGGGTTCAATTCCCTGGCACCACACAAGCAGAAAAAGTGGCACTGTGGCTCAAGTTGTAGAGTGCTAGTCTTGAACTGAAGAGCTGAGGGACAGTGGCCAGGCCCAAAGTTCAGGGCCCATACTGACAAAAAATCCAAACATTAAAAGCAAGCTTACATATTTGTTAAGTTTTCATGTGCCTCAAAGCCAGCAAATTGAAAGTAATCCCCATTCAGAACTTGAGCAGCACCCCTTTTGAAGCAGAAATGCACCTCTCCCAGGCCAGGACTGTAGCCCCTCACCTGTCATGCTTGTTTTCCTGGGCTGCTCTTAGGAGCTCCTGTATGTTTTTGGTGATCTGTTCAGTTTTCCGGATGACATCTTCAGTGCTGGGGAGCATGGGGCTTATATGGGGTTCTGCCAAGTCTGGCACTGAGCAATCACCTGGCCATACCATGCTCCGTTGCCTTCCCTTCCGGCTTGACCTGTGAACGGTAAAGAGGTGTGCCTCAGTTTTAAGGCGCTCATCTTTTCCATTGGCCATTTTTCCAATAGGCCATTTTTATTGTTTATCTTGTCTAACAGCAAGCTCAAAAGGCCTTACTTCACCAACTAGCAGCTACAACTCACTTGCATAGGACAAAGAGGGGAAAATGGAGAGCAAGTAGAGTAGAGAGGGTATGTTATTATATAATAAATTCATCTGCAGTTGAGCCCATTTTGGGGGGGGCATCAATATACAATGTAAACTGATGTCAGCAATGCAGTATTCTGGGCAATGGTGGCTCACACCAGTAATCCTACTCAGGAGGCTGAGATTTGAAGACTGAGGTTCAAAGCCAGTGGAGGCAGGAAATTCCATGGGACTCTTATCTCCAATTAACTAGCAAAAAGCAGAAGTGAAAGTGTAGCTCAGTGGTAGAGCACTAGCCTTGAGGAAAAAAAGCTCAGGAACAGCAACCATGCCCTGAGTTCAAGCCCCAGTACTGGCACAAAACAAACAATACAGTACTGTCTTTTGAGTACACTAGGTATCTAGAGACAGTTCTAGTATCCCAATAAAAGGACACAAAGGCCAGGCGCTCATGCCTGTAATCCTAGCTACGCAGGAGGCTGAGATCTGAGGACTGTGGTTTAAAGCCAGCCCTGGAAGGAATTCATGAAACTCTTATCTCCAATAACCACCAGAAAACTGGAAGTGGGGCTGTGGTTCAAGTGGTAGAGCTCTAGCCTTAAGCTGAAGAGCTGAGCGACAGTGCCCAGGCCCAAAATTCAGGCCAACAACAACAATAACAACAACAAAAGGACACAAAGCTCCTGTGGCAATAATGAACAGTGAAAGGACCTAAACTATAAATATACATTGGAGTAGTCTGAAAATAGGGACAAAGGGTATGGGTGGCCAAGGCCTGGCAGGTGTCTGGCACTCCTCAGCCTGTTCTCAAGCACACTTTCCCTGCTATACCCCATGTCATCTGGCTCCATGTCATTGGGAGTGTTGTCATAGTCACTTTCAGGTGTGCTGTTCTGCTTCTCCAGCCTGGAAGCCTACAAGAAAGAGAAGGGACCCCCGTGAGTTTAGAACATGAGACACTTCAGAATTGTCCCAGAGCAGCATTCCCTGTGAGGCTACATGACCTTCATACCCAGAGTTCACTTGGAAACCCTTTTCACTCTTAGATCAGAGGTTAATCTATCAACAGATCCTCGGTACAAACTAATAAACTGACACAGGCATGCAAGGCTGTCTCCTTTAGTTCTGAAAGGAATATAGAGTTTATAACACAATGAGATGCAGTTAATAAGCAAACACACTAGTACTTAGCTGACCACAGACCTTCAGAGATCAAAGCTACCTACAGATAATCTGGATTTTCCCCAGGTAAGAAAGGAAGGACCACAAAAACTGGCTGGCCATGGAAGACACAAAGCCAGCAGAATAAGAGACAGCCTATACAAAGATTTCAATATTCAGTGCCCAAGGCTCAGGTGACTGCCACTATTTATTTATTTACTTATGTATGTATGTATGTCATGGGGCCTGAACTCTGGGCGTGGGCACTGTCTCTCAGCTCTTCAGCTCAAGACTAGAGCTCTACCACTTGAGCCTCAGTGCCACTTTCGGCTTTTTCTGTGTACATGGTGCTGAGGAATGGACCCAGGGCCTCATACATGCTAGGCAAGCACTCTACCACTGAGCCATCTTCCCAGACCTACTGCCACTATTTAAAACACAAAGAACATGTGTAGAGACAGTTTTGGGGAGGTATCAAGAAAACTGGCACTTGGGTTATAGTGTTTGTAAGCCAGAATGGATGATCCCATTATATTTGAGTATAACTCACTTTTATCTGTGTCCAAAAATATCCCTTGAAACAGTGTTCAAAACAACTGTACAGGTTCAAAAATGGGATATAGATTTAAAGGCAACATTTTAAAAATGTTTTGGACAAATGATAGCACTACTACCAATGAAATGTGAAAGGGAACACATTTTGCTGAAGGGAACTGTTTTAGTTCTATAGTGTTTAGTGAAAACTCTTTTCCCTCAGCATTCATTTTAGCTATGTTTGAGTTTGTTTTCAACTAGAAAAGAAACTGGTATAAGCTGACTCAAAACTTAAAAGTGATTACCTTGCAAAGTACAAGTATGAGCTACTTCTCAGCTCTATACCTTAAATTTAATCCCAGTTAATCAAAATGTGCAAAGATAGAACTTTACAGACATCATAGTAAAACAGAGCTAAGGCTCTATGAGAGAAGAGCTTTGTTCAAGCACTTGGACAAACAAGGGGTCTCATCCAGAGGCCATTGGAGGAACTCAGTTTCGGAAAGTCTACAGATATAGAAGGTCTGACTTTTTGTTCTTAAGTGATAATGCATTCTGGCCTTCTCAAAGTCCTATGGGTACTGGCCAGCCCCAGCCCACATTCTACTTCCTCTTCCTATCATCTCTCTTTTCCTCCCAGGGCAGAGACCATTCTTTCTGCTGAGGCTTTTCATGCATCCTGGAGATGTTCTACTTAATCCTCACTCACATAATAGAGGACACACTAAAACTTAATGTGACTTCTCTAACTGCTCAAATTTACCTGGCAAATGATTAAAAGTTTTGTCTTAAGAGACAGATGAGGAGTTTACAAAGCTAAATTCTGTAACCAGTTCTACTTCACTAGTTGCCTGATTTTGATCTGGCTTTATAGGTGAGTCAGAGGGCTGCTAGCTACTGAGGCTTGAATGAAAGAGCACAAGGTCACATGTCCATGGTCCATCATGTTCAGTACAGGGATGGTGAGACAAGGGTCTTCTGGACATAGTCTCAGACCCCTAACCCCAAACCTTCTTACCTTTCAAATTTATTTTAAAATTGCACTTAAATAAACTGTAAAAGTGACTCAGAGCTGTTCCAGCAGGAGGGAATCTAGAAAATAGAATTAACTGCCCTCAAATTCCACCTTTATTTATTTATTTTTTGGTCTGTTTTTGGTGCCAATCCTGGGGATTGAACTCAGGGGCCTGGATGCTGTCCCTGAGCTGCTTTCGCTCACAGCAAGTGGCTCTACCACTTGAGCCACAGTTCTACTTCAGGCTTTTTGGTAGTTAGAGCTAAGAGTCTCATGGACTTTCCTGTCCAGGCTGGCTTCAAACCATGATCCTCAGATCTCAGCCTTCTGAGTAGCCAGGACTACAGATGTGTGCCAGCAGCAGCTGTGGGTTTTGTTTTGTTTTTTTTTGTTTTTGTTTTTGCCATTGTGGGGCTTGAACTCTGGGCCTGGACGCTGTCCTTGAGCTCTTCAGCTCAAGGCTAGCACTCTACACTTGAGCCACAGAGCCACTTCCAGTTTTCTGAGTGGTTTATTGGAGAAAAGAATGTCACAGACTTTCCTGCCCAGGCTGGCTTTGAACCGCAATCCTCCTATCTCAACCTCCTGAGGAGCTAGGATTATAAGCATGAGCCACTGGTGCCCTACTTTTTTGTTTTTAAGACCAAAGACTGAAGTCAGGGCCTTGAGAGGCAAGTGCTCTTCCACTGAGTTAAATCTCCAACCCCACTGTTTGGAGTTTTTGAGACAAGGTGTTACTATATATAGTCTAGACTGGCCTTCAACTAGTAAATATTTAAGCCTCAGCCTCATGAAGTTCCCAATTTTTATAGTGGATATTTTTACTTTCCTTGATAGAGATTTGATAATTGCAGATGAAACACATTATTCACAATGATTAAAAGTACCAAATTTCATTTAAACATTTTAAAAGAGTAACAACTTGTGTACCAACTGAAAGTACTCAGGAAATATTCCTCAAGCACAGAAAACAACTGCCCAGGAAATTAGTTACTTACATGCGAAGTCTTTCATCGTTGTCAACAAATGCATTCAGGATTTCAGTGTAGCCAGCATTGAGTTTTATGAAAATTATTGTGAACATGCAGAGCCAGGAGCTACTGGTTAAAAGTACTGCTCTCTCAAAGCTGTTAATGGAAAAGTTACCTCATAGGCTGGTGCTGGTTCGGTTTATTTAATAAATTTGCAGTTTGTTTTGAATACAAGACATGCCATAAAAATCTGAACCTGTGATGAAGATGTCAGGAACAACACAACTGATCTGTTTAAATGACTGTTTTTGTTTCTATGTGAAGTCATCTCAGCAAACAGGCCTGGCAAGATTTTTCTCCTATATTGGGATTTGAACTTTTTTTGAAATTACCAAAAAATAAAAACAAATTTAAATACCACAAAATTTCAGTGGACAAAGGTTTGCTCAACTTTAACAAAATTTCAAATGAGATACTTTGTTAGTATTTTTCTGTCTTTTTGGGTTTTTTTGGTGCCAATACCAGGGCTAGCATTCTACCACTTGATCCATACCTCCAGTCTAGTTCTTTAGCTGGTGAATTGGAGACTCTTACACTTCTTTGCTCAAGCTGGCAGAGAACAGCTGGCTTTGAACAGTGATCTCCTGAAAACCTATGGTTAGAGGTGTAAGCCATTGGCGCCTAGCTATAGTTCAGTTCCAAGGCTATGAGGACTACTACATCAAGATTTTTTGTTGTTGTTGTTGGTCATGGGGGCTTGAACTCTGGGCTTGGGCGCTATCCCTGTGCTCTTCAGCTCAAGGTGTGCGCTCTACCGCTTGGGCCATAGCACCACTTCTGTTTTCTGGTGGTTAATTGAAGATAAGAGTCTCACAGACTTTTCTGCCCCAGCTGGCTTTGAACTGTGATCCTCAGATCTCAGCCTCCTCAGTAACTAGAATTACAGGTGTGAGCCACCGGTGCCTGGCCAAGATTTTTTTTTTTCAGTACTGGATTTTGATCTTGGGATCTTATGCCTCTAGCATGGTTGTTGTGCTGGTTGTTTTTGAGACAGAGTAAGGCATGCACCTGGTCCCTGATCCACGTATTTTAAGTTTCCTGGTCATAGCTGATAGCTGTAGATAACTATAATGTGCCATCATACCCAGTTCTCAGTTGAGAAAGGGTCTGGTGAACTTTTCTGCTTGGGCTAGCCTCAAATCTCAACCCTCCCAATCTCTGGCTCCCAAGTAGCCAGGATTACAGATGTAAGCTACCCCAGTACCTGGCTAAAAATTATTTTCAATAGACTACTTCAAAGTACAGTTAGGTATCTCCAAAGGGTCTTGTCACATGCCATTGGCAATGGATCACTGGTAGGTGTGGAGGGAATGGCCAAAAGTACAGTGCAAATCCCACCTTGTCTGTAAAGGTGGCCCCAGCCACCTTCCCTCCTCTCTGCTTTAACTTCCCATCATTAAAAACACCTTATGCTGGCACCTGAATGCAAGTCTTCAAAACTTGGTCTCTTTCTATAGCTTTCCCAGGTGAATACATGCAGACATGTTCTCTTTGTGCATGAAAGCATTCTAAAAAACAAAACCCAACTACCTTTATGAAGAGGGACTATGCCACTTAAGTCCTTAGAACCCTTTACAGGACTTAGTAAAGGTAGGCAGGAGAAGCTGCTTAATAAGCTTGTGGTACTTCCTCCTCTCAAGAGGCTTAGTGGGGTCACATACCCAGCAGGCCCCAGCAGGCCAGGTCTACCCAATCAATCCAAGTCAAGTCTGATGCTCACAGCTGCCAGCACTCTTTCACTATGGTTAAGTGTGCCAATTCCGGTTCCGGAGTTTAGCTGCTAGCAGTTAAAAAAAAAATTTTTTTTACGTTTTTTTTTTTTGTGCCAGTCGTGGGGCTTGATCTCAGCCTCCTCAGTAGCTAGGATTACAGGCATGAGCCACCAGCACCTGGCAAAAAGTATGTTTTTGTGTTAGCCCAAATATAACAATATTAATGTTAACTCTAGCTCTGAATAAATTGGACAGATATTCCCTATGACAAGTATGTAACCAGCAGCCAGCTAATTTTTTGATTAAGACATTATGCTCAGAATTAATGGTATGAGATGATTTACAACCTTTTGTTAAATATGTGAAAATCAGCAGTGTGGGGTTAGAAGTGATGCTATTTCTCTACACGTATGCGTGCGTGTGTGCATGAGTGCGTGCCCGCTGTGCTGTGAGAAACCAGGAGGAAAGCTCTGCCTCATGCAGGACAGAGGGCAGTTAGCAAGGGACAGGGGCAGGAGGGTCAGCACCCAAGCACAAAGCGCCCAGGAGCTCTGCCCCTCCTCCAGAGCAGACCATTCAGAGTGTACTTAACCCTTCGGGCGCTCTCATCCCTCGACCAGGAAAGTGTGGAGGGGAAGGAAGGCAGAGACGAAGAGGAGGTCACAAGCGCACTCCTCCCAATCTAGAAGGGGAAAGAGAAACAGGCTCGGGAAAATACAAAACCAACAAACCCCTGAACGCCTACCCTGGCTGCAGGAAAAGAACCCAAGGAAACAACATACTACAACTCGGGAAGCCATGATGTTCAGACAACACAGGCTTTGAGGTGTTTAATCCCTTGGGGAAACACCTCTGGGGAAATTGTTCTCAATTTAACAGGTTTACCTTTCCTCAAAGGAAACAGTAGCACCTAGCACCTTCTTTACAATCACTGGTATTTTTTTTTAATGGATAGCATAAATTGCTGTTTCTTTCTTCAACCAGGACCAATATGAAACAAGAAACCATACAAGGGATTACAAATTGGCATACGCTATCACTCTAATCTTTAGAGGTGACAGAACTTTTGAAATGACATCCTTATATTCTAAATGTTTATGAAATAGTGTGTGGAGCTAAGAAAAGTGGCTTTTCCTAAATTGCTTTCAGTTATACCAAAGAAAGGTAATTTTCACTTAGTTCAAAGGCTCTCACTACACTAAATGTATCAAAACAATTGCCTTCCAAGTTAAACCCCAACAATCTCAAGAGCTCAAACTATGCAATCCCAGTTACATACAACAGTACTATAATTGCACTACTCTTAAGTCTGACAAAATTAAGCTAGGCTTAATTTACTAGATCATATTCTTTACTCTGCATTTACTCTGATAATTTTTGAAATGCATACAATAGCTGTTGACACTCAAAAGGATATTACTCTGAAGAAAACATTTAAAAAGTTTAAAATTTCTGTAACATTTTGCCAAAAATACATTTTTATAATAAATTCATCCTGAAGAAATATGATTTGAAAACATCAGAACATGACACTCATTGTAAAATAAGATGGTTGAGACTTTGCTTCAGAATGGTTTTTGGAGTTTCACACTTGAAAGGTGGATCCAGAGCTCTTATACCTCATCGTTATGAGATGACGAAGCCACACTTCCTCCAGGAAGAGCAGGCCAAGGATGTAGAGCTTAACCCAGCAGGTGTGGACAGGTTGTAAGGCCTGGAGCTTTCAGGATGTGCCTTAGCATGCCAAACCACAGGGACCATCTGCTCGTGAAGCATGTGAAAAGACACTCTGCATTCTAAAGGGAGCAGTTTGTAAAGAGGCACATACTATCTACCTTGAAGAAGACACTCTACTAGTGGTCTTTATTATTATTATTTGGTCAATTGTGGGGCCTGAACTCTGGGCCTGTGCGCTGTCCCTCAGCTCTTCAGCTCAAGGTTAGCACTCTACCACTTGAGCCACAGCGCTACTTCTGGCTTTTTCTGTTTATGTAGTGCTGAGGAATCAAACCCAGGGCCTCATGCATGCGAGAGGCAAGCACTCTACTACTGAGCCACATTCCCAGCCCCTGGCCTTTATAATATAGCAAATACAAGAGCAACACTTAGAGCCCAGTTTGGCAAAGCAGAGGCACAAGCTTCTGCAAGTTCAGTAGAGGGAACAGAGTAGTGAGGTTGCACAGAGTAAACATGGAAAAGCTAGTGGTATTACTTACGTGTGCAGGGAAGGGCTGGAGTCTTGTCCTGCTTTCCTCAGGATGGTTTGCTTCTCCTATGGGGAGATATGGTTTCTGACCCGATCCCGTCTCATACATGGACATGGGCCTACTGCCCCGGGCAGATGGACGTCGCTTTAAGGAGGAGTGGTTGGAAGTGTCTGGGTACTCAGAACCAGTCTGCACTTGATAGACATTGGTTGTGGCCTGTTTCCTGAGGCTCGAGTTCTCACTCTGGAGTGTTTGAAGCTGAAAGAAATGTTTGGCAGTGGGACTGTTTTTCCATAGCAAGCGGACAAAACAAACAGCAAGTAAACAAACACAACTACCAGCTTAAAACAGAACAATAACAGCTGGTTGAAGGTAAAGAAGCAACTATAAACAAGAACTCTTTCTGGAATAAATAAAATGCACTCTACTCACTTTACCATACAAGCTAATTAGTTTCATTTCTGAATGTGCGAAGAGTTGTAGTTTGGGAATTTGAAAAACTAAATGTCTAACCACTTAACATTTTGTCATGGTGGGACAGGGAAACATTTGCAGGCAAGCTGTATTCTAGATTGTTCTAAGGCTGTCTCAGGCAAGGGCCTGAGACCATTAAAACATCACTGAAGTGCTTTTCAAATGAACCCTGAGCAATTTGCAAATGCCAAGAGTGACAGCACACACCATGGAAGCAGCAGGAAGATAAGTAGGATTGCTCTGCAAAGCAAGAAAGACAATGAGTTCAGCTATGATAAATCAGATCACCTACTGCTTTCCAAAGAGCCAACAAGAAAAATTATGATCAGCAAGTTTTTATTACATAATACTCTTGGTATTCCAAACAATTCAGTGCTTTCTAAAAATTAAAGAGGGAAAACTGAATCATGGTAAGTTTGCTATATTAATAGATCACGAAGAAAACTGGAAACCTATGTAACTGCGTTAGTTTCTTCACATGAAGGAAATGTTCCACGTAGCACACTTGCTTCCCTCTGGTGATCCTTTTTTTTTTTTTTTTTTTTTTGGCAGGGCTGGAGTATGTGGCCTGTCTCTCCTTAGGTTTTGTCACCCAAAAACCATGAATATGGTGGTGTCAGCTTTAACAGTTTAATCTGCTTGATACCCCATCCCCATTTTAGTTAAGACACTGTCATTTGGAGGCCCTGAATGTTCTTTCCATTCCTCACATGAAGGCTGCTTCACAGTTAAGGGATCAGCAAGACTTTGTAGGGCTTGTTATCATCCAGCAATTTAAACACAAGTAGCTATGTCCATCTGCACAGGTCTGTCTCCACTGCTGCACCTTCATCTTCCATGCCATTGTGGTTTGAGTTCAGCTGTCTACTCTTAGAGAGAGAGATTGTAAACTCTGACCAATTCCCCTCCGGACCAAGGTTTAAATCCACAGGCAATCATATCTGCACCAGGAGATCCTCACTTCCCAATAGCAAACTCATGCAGTATTAACGGTCACTTTCAATTTTTATTTATAAAGCATGACCAGTGAAAAATGCACCAATACTGGCTGGTCCTCTTCATTAAATAGCATCCTTTCCAAGCAACTGTTGAATGTGAAAGATCAGAGATAAATCATGCCACGTTGTCAACTTCATTGAAAATTGTATGTAATTTTGAAATAATAACATCTTTGCTATGTACACAAATTCCTTTTTTTTTTGCCAGTCCTGGGGCTTGGACTCAAGGCCTGGGCCCTGTCCCTGAGCTTCTTTTGCTCAAGGTTAGCACTCTACCACTTGAGCTACTTCCAGCTTATTCTGAAGACTTTATTGGAGATAAGAGTCTCAGATTTTCCTGCCTGGGCTGGCTTCAAACCATGATCCTCAGATCTCAGCTTCTTGAGTAGCTAGGATTACAGTGAGCCACCAGTGCCTGAAACGAATTCCATATCTTTACTAGTGCTAAAATTATGTGGAAGTGTAGTTTCCTGCCTCTTGTATAGAAAGAGATCTTCCTCTGGCTTCTTGAAGGGTAAGCTATGAGAGAATGATTGACTGCTTCTACTTCACCAAGGCTTTCGAGGGTGCAATGTGTATCTGCAACCTCCTCTTATAAAGAGAAATATATGCAAAACGATGACAGCTTGGGAGAAATCCCTGCATTCCAGGATACAGACAGGCAGGAGATGCATGTCAAAATGATGTGTTGGGAACCTGAAGCCTTAATGAAATGGTCAAGGTCCAAAGAATGAAAAGCCTAAGTGATCTGAGTCTCTCTGCAGAGGACTTAAGTGTACATGTGTTTAGAAAAAGCCTCTGTTCAGACCCAGGCACTAAAGTCAGAAACTACCCCAACATAGTGCATGATTCTGAAGCACAGTGGTTTATGACTTCTGCTTGGATTTTTCTGGAATGAGCTATAGGATGGAACCGAGATCCTGGTTTTAGTTTTTAAAAAGCTTAGCACTCTGTATTTATAGAGGTGTCCTTGGATAAATTTTGATGATGCATATATGTAATGCATGATATATAACACATATATCATATTATATATGTATATATGCCTGTAAGTTTTTTTGGTTGGTTGTGGGCTTGAACTCAGGAAATATGTGCTGTCTCTGAGCTTTTTTGCTCAAGGCTAGTGGTCTACCACTTTGAGCCACAGCTCCACTTCCAGTTTTTGAGTGGTTAATTGGAGAAAAGAGTCTCACAAGAACTTTTCTACCTGGGCTGGCTTCAAACTATGACCCTCAGATGTCAGCCTCATTACAGGCATTAGCCACCAGTGCCTGGCAATGATGCTTATCTTAATAAGAACCAGACTAAACTCTGTTTGGAAGGAGTATGACAGAAAATAAGTTATGGATGATTCAATAGTTTTGGAAACCAAATGTATTTCGAAGAAATGAAGAGATAATTCATGAACAATGGTAAGTTATTTCACTCTGAAATATTCTTTTTTTTTTTTTTTTTTCTTTTTGCCAGTCTTGGGGCTTTAACTCAGGGCCTGGGCACTGTCCCTGAGCTTCTTTTTGCTCAAGGCTAGCACTCTACCACTTAAGCCACAGTGCCACTTCCGGCTTTTTCCGTTTATGTGGTACTGAGGAATTGAACCCAGGGCTTCATACATTCTAGGCAAGCACTCTATCACTAAGCATATTCCCAGCCTGAAATATTCGTTATCGTGTTCTTGGTACTGAGGTCTGAATTCAAAGCCTCAAGCTTGCCTAGCAAGTGCTTTACCACTTGAGCCATACCCCTAGCCCATTTTGCTTTCACGATTTTTCAGATAAGGTAACCTAGAGCTGGTCTCAGACTACAATCTTGTTTCCTACCTACCAGGAATTTGACTTTTAACTGGGTTGGTGTTGAATTGTGATCCTCCTCATCTCTGTCTCCCAAGTAGCTGAGATTATAAGCATGAACAACCACAGTTAACCTATCACTCTACTTTTTTTCTCTGGGTGCCAGTACTAAGAATTGAACTCAGAGTCTTGAGCTCTTGCTTGGCTTTTTCACTCATAGCTGGAGCTCCACCACTTAAACTGTACCTCCAGTCAGGTTTTCTTGTTTATTGTTTTGCTGGTTAATTGGAGATAAAGAGTCTTGCAGGAAATGGCACTGTGGTTCAAAGTGATAGAGCACTAGCCTTGAGTGAAAAGGCTCAAGGACAGTACCCAGGCCCTGAGTTCAAACCCCACAACTGACCAAAAAAAAAAAGAAAAGAAAAGTCTTGCAGACTTCTCTGCCAGGCTGGCTTTGAATCTCAATCCTCAGATCTCAGTTTTTCAAGCAGCTAAGACTACAGGTGTGAGTTACCAATGACTGGGCACTCTTCAGAGATACAGGGTTATTATTGCTGGTGATTTCTATGAATACTGAAAGAAGCATTATAGAATAAAAAAGATAACCCTTGATAGATTAAAACATGTCAGCATGTTTCAGAAAAAAGTCAACTAAAAGTTTTTAGTCTGATTTACGAGACAAACTATAATCCATTAAGCAAAAATCTATGCCAGAAAAGGCAGGAAAGCTAGGCCCCAGTGGTTCATGCCTATAATCCTACCTGCTCAAGAGGCTGAGATCTGAGGATCATGGTTTGAAGCCAGCCACAGCAGCAGAGTACTAGAGATTCCATCTCCAATCAAGCAGTGGAAAAGCTGGACTGGAGGTGTGGCTCAAGTGGTAGAGTGCCAGTTGTAAACAAAAAAGCGAGAGAAAAAGCCAAGAGAGAGCATGTAGCCCTGAGCTCAAGCTCTAGTACCAGCACCAAAAAAAAAAAAAAAAAAAGGAAAGGAAAGGGCAGAGGAAATGCAAGTCTTGTATGTTACAACAAAGGGGCTGGTCACAGTGGCATATCAGTCTTAAATCAAATCCCAGGTGAAGGTCTACTTTCTTCTCTAGTGAGTACAGTTTAGTTCTTTGGATTTTCTAAGGAAGCAGAATTAAAATGAACCTCATGCCTAAGTCTTGAAAAAGTGTCAATGACAGCATAAAGACACGGGTTACAGACTTTCTGCTTAAGGGAAACTTCTCTCTCTTCTCTCTCTCTCTTTTCTCTCTCTCTTTCAATCTCTCTCTATCTGCAACTCTGGGAACTGAACCTAGGGCCTCATGCATACCAGGTAAATACTCTACCACTTTATGCACCTCACACTCACCTCAAAAAAATCTCATTTCTGAAGGAAACTGAAATATGGGAGCAGTACCCACAAAGTCTTGGGTAATATTTGGCATTTTTCAGCTTCTCTTTCTCTGCCTTCTCCGGAAGAAGTAAACATACATGATCTCCCTTAAATGTATGCTTTGCTAATACTTGCCACACTCCTTTTAGAGACTAAGATAGTCATGCAATTCTGATTCTCTCAAAGGGGAATGAATGACAAAATGCTCAATGTCTAGGACTATCTCTCATTGGTATTTCTTCTTGCTAGTACAGATGGGATTCTCTTACTTACTGAGAATCTACCCTGTAGTAGGGCCTGCTCTAGGCTCTGGGAATACCACAGATAAGTGGTTAAGTCCTAGTGACAAGCAAGTGGGGATTAGGGGTGGGCTGTCAGGGTAAGAGTGGGTAAGAGCTGAGTTACCATTAGCAAAAAAAGCACGCCTGCACGGCGTGGGCTAGGACTTATGTACACATGCCTGCCCAGGCCTTTTGCCCAATCTTATGCATGATGTGATTATTCTTTACAATTAGCAATAGGAAGAATTACATCCTTGCCATGACATCCAGAGCCTCAGGAAGCATACATGTACTTGGGTTATTGGCTCTGGATGCATTTTTCTTTTTCTTTTTTTTAAGTGTTGGAGACTGACCCCAGGGCTTTGAGCTCATATGCTCTGTATCACTGAACTATATCCATGTAAATACTATATCTCTTTTCTTTATTTGTGGTTCTGGGGATAAAACCCAAGAGCTTGAGAATGGAGGCAACCACTTTACCACTGAGCTACATCCCTACCCCTACTCTGGATACATTTGTAAACAAACCTATTTTATTTCCAATATCCACACACAATCTGCTTCCAGAAAGACACTTTGGCCCCAAGATGTCTAAGGCTATAACAGTAACTATTTTTCTTCCCTCTGACCATTAACATAGTGCCTGGGATTGACTTCCTTATACTATGGGATCAAAGAATCAACCGTCCTGGCATTCATTAACATGTTACCTTTTTCTGCATAATTCTCAGCTCGTCACTCAAGTTGTTATTCACCTTCATTAGCTGTTGTATCTTGGCCTCAGAAGCCACTAGGGCGCTTTTGACCTCCATAAATTCCTGCACAGTGACTGGTCCATCTGATAAATCTGAATCTAGGCTCTAAAAATAAATTGGGGAAAATGTTCACAATCTGAGATGATAATGTTAAAGTCTAACAGCTAAAGAATTTCCATTTCTGACTGTGCCAGCTGAATCACAAGTTAAACCAAATCAAGGCTTCTGAGAGTAATGTAAAACTGAAACATAAAAGTAGGGTCCCTATGTTTAAAGTCAATATACTCTGTTGGAGCAGGCAAGCAGGGCTACAAATCTACAATGCTAATGACTGTCTGAGGAAGTCTGTCCTATCTTCACGCCTTTTCTTGCTTATTTTCTTTTCGTACTCATTCTTCTATTAATTAATTCATTCCAACATTATTGCACATTAGGCAGTTTCCAGGTGTGTGGGATGTATCAGAAAATAGGTTCCTGCTTCCATGGTGTTTTCATCCCAGCAGCATTAGGAGAAACATAAAAATAATTAAATATACAATGTGAGTGAAAAGTGATTAGTGCTTTGGAAACATACAGGGAAGGGGGCACAAGAGCTAAAGTAAGAGTATAGGTGAGAGTGCATGTTAGGGAGCTGGGGTGAGCCTTGATTAGAGTCTACAGAGGTGAAGGGATCAGTCAGATGGTGCCCAGAGGAGGAACATTCCAGCAGACTGCAGAGCTCAGCTAGAGGAAGTAGATGTGAAGACAGGAGGAGGGAGCCTGATCAGTCAATGGAGGGAAACTGGCTTCCACTCTGGCAGTCTTGGCAGGGGTTATCTCCTCAATCTGCCAATGGCAGCATGATTCTCACAGTCATGTGAAGCACATCTAAATCCATCTCCCACTTCACACCTCTACATCTCTCTACCTTCCAGTT
Source organism: Dipodomys merriami (assembly GCF_024711535.1). NCBI lineage: Eukaryota > Metazoa > Chordata > Mammalia > Rodentia > Heteromyidae > Dipodomys > Dipodomys merriami. Next base: position 724,676 of record NW_027203126.1, read on the forward strand.
CTTCCATTCTCAGAATCCATCAAGCACTTTGCAGGCTACTCCTAGGTATCCACAGCAGATGGGCCCTGGAAAACCCTGCTTCCTCCATGGTGCCTCAGGCTTTCCCACTGGGCTCCTCCAAGCCCAGACCCTGAGGTAGCTCATTCCAGCCCACTTGGACCATATAGGAACATCCTAACCAGGTCCCTCCTTTCACATTTGATCTTTGTCCTCTTGCCTCACCTAAAGCTCCTGGGCTCTCACAGCTTCTGACTAAAGCCATAGTTGTTCATTCTCATGTTACATTCTTCCAGTTATAGCTTTGTGTTCTCACCCCCTTTGCCTTTGTGTCCCCCCCCCCCCGCTTTTTTTTTGGCTATTCATAACCATCCTTCTATCCTTCTCCCAACAGCCTTGGCTTTTCTTTCTTTCTTCTCAGACTGCCCTGACCAGTCGTCTTCACAAGCCCAAAGTCCATATAACCTTTAAGGCCTCTCTTATGACCTAGCCATTTACCAAGCCTCCTTAAGTGCTCCCAGGCACTAAGTTTTCTCCTCTCACTCCCCCAGCTTCTGCTTGTGCTTTGTACCTTCCACCATGGTCATCATTCCTCTCCCAGGCAATGGCCTCATTTGGGAAAGTGTTACCCAGGAAGTCACTTAGCAAATATTTTTTGAGTGACTAGAACCTTTCAGTCATGTCTCACAATCTTAACAGAGGCATGACAGCAGTGGGCTGTGACTGCAACTGTCTCAGAGACAAAAGTCTCTATTTTCAAAACATTTTATCCCTTTTCACTGTTCTTTGGCCAGAACTAACAGTAAGCCCAACTTTACCCTCTTAGTACCTGTTGCAGGGCTACCCCTTGAGAGACTGATAGGGTAATTCTACAGGGGAAAGAGTTTTAAGAGAAACATGTCTGCCCTTCTGTGTGAGATGTGTTCTCTCACCTTTTGTCTGTTTGCCTTGCTTGCTGTGGTTTCCAAATCGGTGTCTTCATCTGATGCCACACTGTCATAGTCTGGCTGGTCATTATCTTGACTTTCAATACTGTGCTGGTTATTGATTGTTTTCAGTATGAGCTCCACATTGTCTGTCAGTAGAATCAAGTAACTTACTTCAGGCTTAAAATATTTTTCCTTCCAAAAACCTACTGGCATGACTTTTTGGTTATATTCAATACTAATAGAGGGGTAGTAGAAATATAGAGAAATTTGCCTAGAGAAATATAGGCAAATGAAGATGATTCAGAAAGGAGCTGCTTATTAGATTGAGGAGGCAGGTTCCCAGGTTTGCATACATAGAGCATAGATCCAGATCATGAAGATGTATCAGTACCATTTGATCCTTGTGACATACTTATAAGAAAACGTCGTCAAAACAGAAAGCAAATTAGGACACTGGACCCTTGAAAGTAGGTGCTCAAAGAATAGGGACACTGACATTTAGTTCCTGAATACAAATGAGAATGAGAGAAGAGAAGGTAGAGGAGAAGACGGGGAAGGGCAAGGAAAGGAGGGGTAATCCAATGGACATACAAGTTCTGTTATTAACAATATGTATTCCATATAGAGCAAGGATGGTTTTACAGGCTCTGACATGCTTGGAATAAAAAGGTTCATAAACTACCCAGGACTATCCAATTTCAGGCAGCTAAAGCTAACCACCAATTCCTACTGTTTTCCAGATGACTTGATAACTGATATCTGAGTAATAAATCGTGGCTTTTAAAAGGACTATTTGAATTTTTTAAAATATTTAAACCATTTGATGTGATTATAGAAGTAATAAAGTTTTAATATAAAGAATTTGGAAATTAATGAGCAAGGAAGACAAAAATCATTTCCTCTTTAATGTTTAAACTAATTTTCTTTTTTTTTTTTGTGGGTCACGGGACTTGAACTCTGGGCCTGGGCACTGTCCCTCAGCTCTTTAGCTCAAGGCAAGCTCTCTACCACTTGAGCTGCAGTGCCACTTCCAGTTTTCTGGTGGTTTATTGGAGATAAGAGTCTCACAGACTTTCCTGCCCGGGCTGGCTTGAACCAAGAGCTCAATAGGATAACAGGCGTGAGCCACTGGTGCCCGGCTTAAACTAATTTTTTTGTTTTGTTTAACAGCCTTTTATTTTACAATTAGTATATGCTCATTACCAAAACGCTGGAAAATAAAAAAGAAAGTATATTCTTTAAAAAAAACTCAGGCCGGGCACTGGTGGCTCACGCCTGTAATCCTAGCTACTCAGGAGGCTGAGATCTGAGGATCTCGGTTCAAAGCCAGCCCGGGCAGGAGAGACCGTGAGACTTCTATCTCCAATAAACCACCAGAAAACCGGAAGTGGCGCTGTAGCTCAAGTGGTAGAGCGCTCGCCTTGAGCTGAAGAGCTGAGGGACAATGCCCAGGCCCAGAGTTCAAGCCCCACGACTGACAAAAAAATAAATAAATAAATAAAAAATAAAAAATAAAAACTCAGTATTGGGGGCTGGGAAGGTGGCTCAGTGGTGGAGCGCTTGCCTCGCATGCATGAGGCCCTGGGTTCAATTCCTCAGCACCACATAAGCAAAAAGGAAAAAAAGCTGGAAGTGGCACTGTGGCTCAAGTGGTAGAGTGCTAGCCTTGAGCTAAAGAGCTGAGGGACAGCGCCCAGGCCCAGAGTTCAGGCCCCATAACCGGAACCAAAAAAAAAAAAAACAACTCAGTATTATGAACTTCAAGGTTATTAAATATGTCAAGAAAACTCTGGATTGTGCTTTGATATTTTAGATTGTGCTTTGATATTTTCAATCATGGCTGTCCAATTAGTAGCATAGTGCTAGACACTTAAATTATTAGCATTTTTTATTATACAGTGCTACAATGAATGTCCAAATTTAAACTAATTTTTTAATGTTCTTTTTCTTTCAATTTTATTTCTTTTTTTTCTGCCAGTCCTGGGGCTTGAACTCAGGACCTGGGCACTGTTCCTGAACTTCTTTTGCTCAAGGTAGCACTCTACCACTTTGAACTACTGCACCACTCCTAGTTTTCTGGTAGTGAACTGGAGATAAGAGTGTCATGGACTTCCCTGTCTGGGCTGGCTTTGAACCATGATCCTCAGATCTCAACCCCCTGAGTAACTAGGATTACAGATGTGAGCCACTGGTGCCAGACAATTTTTGTCATTCTTAATAGTGATTTTCTAAAGGGATGCTGTGAAGACTGAATAAATCAATGTGGAACAACCACTGCCCCTATGGAGAACACAGGATTAGGTTCCTAAGAACCTCTGTTCATAGTAGTTTCATTAATCAACCAATATAACTTTTTTTTTCTTTTTTTGTCAGTCGTGAGGCCTGAACTCTGGGCCTGCGTACTGTCCCTCAGCTTTTCAGCTCAAGGCTAGCACTCTACCACTTGAGCCATAGTGCCACTTCTGGCTTTTTCTGCTTATGTGGTGCTGAGGAATCAAACCCAGGTCCTCATGCATGCAAGGCAAGCACTCTACTACTGAGCCATCTTCCCAGCCCAATATATATTTTTATGTGTGATTCTGTTTAACGACATCTCATGTATTAATACTTAATTCATGAACACTGCCTTCATGGTCGAAAGCACTACAAGTCATGCTAGAATTATGCTTACTGTCCAGACGTTCTGTGCATATATAAGGGCTGAAACAAAAAGTCAGTAAGTTATTTTGTTCAGTCTCAGCCAGGAACAAGCATTGATTAGGGGACTATAAGAAAATTTTAGCTGAATTTGCAAATATGTAATTTGCATGTGAGAACCAATTGTATATTATATTTATATAGTATATATTTTTTTGTCAGCCATGGGACTTAAACTCAGAGCAAGAGTACTGTCTCTGAATTCTTTTTGCTCAAGGCTAGGACTTTACTACTTTGAGCCACAATGCCACTTCTGGTTTTCTAGTGGTTAACTGGAGATGAGAGTCTCACGGACTTTCCTGCCTGGGCTGGCTTTGAACTGCCATCTTCAAATCTCAGCCATCTCATTATCTAGGACTACAGGAATGAGCCACTGGCACCTGGCATACACACTGTCTTATATATGTATATAAATATGTTTTAAGGGGGCTGGGAAGGTGGCTCAGTGGTAGAGTGCTTGCTTTGCTTGCATAAGGCCCTGGGTTTGATTCCTCAGCACCACATAAGCAAAAAGCCGGAAGTGGCGCTGTGGCTCAAGTGGTAGAGTGCTAGCCTTGAGCTGAAGAGCTGAGGAACAGTGCCCAGGCTCAGAGTTCAGGCCCCATGACCGGACCCAAAACAACAACAAAAAAAAATGTTTTAAGGGCTCAAGTGGTAAACTGCTTGCCTAGCATCATGAATCCCTAATTTCAAACCCCAGTACCAACTCCCACTCCACATAAATGTTTAACTTACAAAACTGACATTATACTAAACTTGCTAAAACAACCCCCCCCCCATGCAAAAGTCTTTTTTTTCCTTGAGACTAAGTCTGATTATGGAGCTGGGTACGTAGCTATGGCTCACACAGACTTTTGGGTTGATTTCGGGGTACAATTTTATAAGGAGAATAAGAGATCCAATGGGGAAAGGGGAATCATATGTAAGATAAATTTGAATAATAGTTACCAGTTTTGAAATACTTCTAATTTAGCTCAGCTGCAACAGGTAACATTTTGTCAAATTACTAATAAATCATAGGAATGTAAGCTGTTGTTGTCAATGACTGCTATAAATTTAATAGTTAAGACTTAGAAAGCCCAAAGAAGTACACACTTGGAGCTAGATACTTGCCTTTTGAACTGGAGAGAGGACTGCCCTGCTGTCTCCTCTTGGCGTCACTGAGGATGTCGATGACCAACGTAGCAAACTCATGGGCATTAAATCGAGCTAATTTCTGTCTGCCCTAAGGATGAGAATTGGAAATGCAAAAATAAAAACATGCAAAGGTATTTCAATATGACCAAAGAATAACCTATCACAGCAAACATCAAATCAAACATTGTTTTCTATGAGAACTATTTAAAAGCATTTATATAAGAAATCTTCTTAACATTTAAATGCTCACAATCTGTATTTCTTTTCGTTCATATGGATAAAATGACTCTGGCTGGGAATATAGCTCAATGGTAAAGTGCTTGCCTAGTATGCAAGTGGCTCTGGGGTCTATCCTTTTTTTTTTTTTTGACCTGGGCTCTGTTCCCAAGCCTCTCTGTGCCCAAGGCTAGCGCTCTACTACTTGAGCCATAGCACCAGTTCTGGCTTTTTCTGCTTATGTGGTACTGAAGTATCGAACCCAAATGTATGCTAGGCAAGCACATTCCCAGCCCTGGGGTCTATTCTTAACACCACCAAAGTAAGTACATAAACAATATGGTTCTACTTACTGCTTTTCTTCTATTAATGATTTAATTCTGAAGTAGACTCAGTAATAAAAAAAAATTCGAGAAAAATTTCTAACTTTCAGGATAAAGTTATAATCCAGATGTTGAGATTCTTAACAGTCTCTATAGCCATTAGTCATAAAAACAAAAATTCCAGCCATGTGCCAGTGGCTCATGCCTGTAATCCTAGCTACTCAGGCAGAAAAGTCCGTGAGACTCATATCTCCAATAAACTACTCAAGATTTTTAAAAATTAAAAAAAAAAGGCCAGAAGTGGCACTGTGGCTCAAGTGCTAGCCTTGAGCAAAAGAAGCTCAGTGACAGCACCCAGTTCAAGCCCCAGGACCTGCAAAAATAAAATAAAATTTCTTCCTCATCTACTCACCACTTCTTCTTCTCCTGATGGATCTGAAGCTGAACTTCTTTATTTTGCTATACGAGGGATTGAACTCAGGGGCTTTTGTTTATTAGGCAGGCAATCTACCAACTTGAGCCTAACCATCTCCCATACCTCTAGCCTAGCTGAAGTTGTCCTTTTGCCAGTCCTGGGGCTTGAACTCTGGGCCTGCTGTCCTTGAGCTTTTATGCACAAAGCTAGCCTTCTACCACTTAAGCCACAACTCCACTTCCATCTTTTTTTTTTGTAGTGGAGTCTCAGAGACTTTCCTGCCCAGGCTTGCTCTGAAGCCTGATCCTCAGCTCTCAGCCTTCAGAGTAGCTAGGATTTTACAGGTATGAGCCAGCAAGCTAACGATGTTTTATATGCTCTGTTATTATATACTTTGCTCTGTATGTAAATCTATTTCAATTTTATTAGAATATATTCTCAGGGGCTGGGAATGTGGCTTAGTGGTAGAATGCTTGCCTAGCATGCATGAAACTCTGGGTTTAATTCCTCAGTACCACATAAACAGAAAAGCTGGAAATGGGGCTGTGGTTCAAGTGGTAGAATGCTAGCCTTGAGCAAAAGTAGTTCAGGGACAGTGCTCTGGCCCTGAGTTCAAGCCCCAGGACTGGAAAAAAAATGTATGTGTGTATATATATGTATATGCATATGTATATATGTATATATATACACACACATATATATATACACACACATTCTCATACAAGGAACTGAGCAAAAAATGTGCTTAACTTGGAAGCTTTTCAAGCTGATAAATTTCTCTTCTTTTCTTTGTGTCTCCTTTTTTGGTGGCTTTAGGGCTTAAACTCAGGATCTTGCATGTGCCAGACAGGTATACTCCGCCACTTAAGCCACTACTCCATTAGCTTTTTCCTTTTAAAATGGTTGTTGTTTTTTTGAAAACAGAATTCTCAAAATAATTTGTCCTGCCTTACCAACTCCCCCATCCTCCCTCTACCACCCACCATCCTGGGATAATAGGTATATGCAGCATCAAATGCTTTTCTAAAGCATTCTAGAAACTTAAAATCTTTTCTGTAGCATGAGAAAGCCCAACCTGCTCATCATTAGCTTGGAGCTAATGTCAATTTTCCTTCCAGTTGCTTTCTTTGATTACTGGTCAGGTCAAACATTTCTTGCCATCTGTAAGTCATTTATATTTCTTCTATGAAGTGTTTTATATTCATTTTCAATCATTTGCTCCCATCCACCTCTTTTCTTATCAATTTTTGAGTTGCATGTATGTTTATGTATATACAAGATAGTAGATTTTTTTTTTTTTTTGGTTCTGGTCGTGGGGCCTGAACTCTGGGCCTGGGCGCTGTCCCTCAGCTCTTCAGCTCAAGGCTAGCGCTCTACCACTTGAGCCACAGCACCACTTCCGGCTTTTTTCTTTTTGCTTATGTGGTGCTGAGGAATCAAACCCAGGGCCTCAGGCATGCAAGGCAAGCGCTCTACCACTGAGCCACCTTCCCAGCCCCAAGATAGTAGATTTTAATCAATTGAAACACAATACTCATTTTGGAAAAGGGAAATACCATGACATCAACTACTCCTCAAATATCACTACTTAGTTTTCAAATTAAGCCACTTGCCTGGTTTCGTGTTGATGAGTACTCAGGATTGACCGGAAGAAAGGGGACGACGGTTGTCTCAGTTACCAGGGTGCTGTGGTTTTGCGTGGCAAGCCAGACTAGCCAGAGGAAAGAGCCAGAGATAGAATCTCATCACATCTGGGGTGCCACGGCTCCGCTGGGAGGCACAGCTCACACGTTACTAGGGAGACTTGGGGAAGCACACTCTTGAAGCCAACATACGCAAAAGTATATGTTGATACACGCATTAGGAGGACAGGAGAAATTGGGCAAGTAAAACACTGAGGCTGGCAGCTAGACACTGCCTAGTGATAACAGAAGCTTAGGAAAGCCACATGGTAAGTCACCTGCATCAGTCTCTCGCCTGTCAACTTCATCGTAAACATCCATGGCAAGTTCTTCAAACAAATGATTATTTAGCTGAAAGGAAAAAAATATCAGGGATACAAGGGACAATGATTAACACCAGAAGAGGGGACTATGACTTATTCACCATTTTACCTCCAATGTCTATTCAAAGCTAGTGCCTGGTAAATACCCACTATTAAGCAGATAGTATTTCCTCTAGAAACATCTGCCATCCTCAGCAACATTACTGCTCTGTAACACACAAACAGGGTTGCTGCTACTGAAAAGGCACAAAGTAACTAACACATCACCTAAAGGCAGGCTCATTCTCTGCTCTCTTTTGACAGTACTGTCTCTTCTGCCCTTCAGGGCATTTGTCAAGCCCCCCAAAAGTAGGCAATCCCAAGTCCTGGTAGGACAAAGAAATGAAAATGTGCTGACAGAGTGGATAAAAAGCACTCAGGCAGCAGTCCTCCTAGCAAATCATAACCTGACTAACCAGCATGTTGTATGGTGTCAGCTCATGACACAAACACCACACAGACAGAGGGGGCTAACTGACAGCAGCCAGGGACAGGGATGGGATGGGGGCGATCTCTTCCCAACTCAGACAAGTACAAGCCCCTGCCAAGGCAGCTCCAGCTGTATCCTTTCTGCCTCATGAAACTCATCCTGACACTTGCACTTTTTAATGTTCCCTGCTCTGTGAGGGCAGATGCTGAGTTTGTTATACTTCCCACTACATAGCTCCCATCTGCAAATAGTACATGCAACTAAGGAAATATTCACTCAGGCTGATTTGAATATCTTTTATGCAGCCATTTAAAATGTTGGTTACAGAGCTAGACATGAGGGGATATAACTTCAACCCCAGAACTTAGCAGACTGAACCAGGAAAATCACAAGTTCCAGGCCAGTCTGGATTACATAAGTAGGAAGCCAGCCTGGGCTACAGTGAGACTTGTTCTCAAAAACCAAAACAATTGGGCTGGAAAGGTAGCTCAGTGGTACTGTTTGCCTTGCATGCATGAGGCCCTGGGTTCAATTCCTCAGCACCACATAAGCAGAAAATGCTAGAAGTGGTGCTGTGGCTCAAGTGGTAGAGCACTAGCCTTGAGCTGAAGAGCTGAGGAACAGTACGCAGGCCCAGAGTTCAGGCCCCACGACCAACCAAAAAAAAAAAAAAACACAACAGTTTAAATATAAAATTCCTATAACTATATGGTGTTATAAATATAAAACAGGTACAAAACAATCTGTTTTGAAAAAATAACTGAAAAAACCCTCCATAACACTGAGTCTGAGTTGATTAAGAACTAGTAATTGAGGATCATTTCAGCATCTTTGATTTTTAATTACATTTTTAATTAAAAATGTAAAAGTCTGTTTCTAGACAAGATAATAAGGTTGGGAACTTGAATGTGCTTAGGAAATACCTTCTTTCTCTAAGGAACAACAAACTGATGTTATTGGAAATACCTTGTTTCTTTCTCTAAGGAACAACAAACTGATGTTATTATCACTTAACAATGACAACAGCCAACATTGACTAGGGGCTACATCTGAGTTACTATGTTTACATCATCATATTTAATACAACCACTTCTATGAAGATAGGATTTACCACTGTTCCACTGCACACACAAGAACACTAAGGCATAGAAGTTAGTAGGTAGCTCAAAGCCACAAAGCTAATTAGCGAAAAAACTAAGATTCAGGTTTAAGCCTCTTAAAATGTTAACATTTACTAAGTCATATATACATTGATCTCTGTTATAGTTCTCTTATTAGGAAGAAAGGAGAAAAGAGAGGGAGAGATGGAGGCAGGGAGGGAAGGTAGGGGGAAAGAGGAAGAAAGAAAGGGAGGAAGGGAGGTGGGAAGGGAAGAGAGGAGAGGAGGAAGATAATGTAGAATGAATGCTATTCTGGCATTGTTTAAGCAGCTACCTTCAAGGAAACCACCAAGTCATAACAGCTGATAAAGGCAGCTCCCTCTTATCTAGTAGTTCTAGTCTGATAGTGTATTCTAATTTAATAGTGCTGTTGGTCTAAGGATGCCCTACTATATAATTTTCTGCCTTTTCCAGGGGACACCACCAACTTACAGGGTTGGATAAGGTGCTTTGCAGGGCCAAGGGGTACACCTGATCAATCTGACCTACACCCTGAGTTCTTGAGAACCATATCAAACTCTGACCAAGATATTTAATGCCTGCTGCATGCTAGACACTATAGACATCATCTCAGCTTTCATGGTTTCTAACCTAGCAAATACCAGAAGAGTCAAAGAGAATCTGGATTTTATCAAGGTAAGTTATATGTAAGTTTATGAGTAATTAAAATGAAACCACACTGGGAGCTTGTTGCTCACACTAGTAATCCTTGCTACTCAGAAAATTGAGACCTGAGGATCGTGGTTTGAAGCCAGCTGGGCAGGAAAAGTCCAAGAGACTCTTTTCTCCAATTAACCATGAAAAAGCTGGTAGTGGAGCTGTAGCTCAAATGGTAGAGCACTAGCTTTAAGCAAAAAAACTCAAGGACAGGGGCTGGGAAGCTGGCTCAGTGGTAAGAGCGCTTGCCTTTCATGCATGAGGCCCTGGGTTCAATTCCTCAGCACCACATAAACAAAAAGAAAAAAGCCAGAAGTGGCGCTGTGGCTCAAGTGGTAGAGCACTAGCCTTGAGCTGAAGAGCTGAGGGACAGTGCCCAGGCCCAGAGTTCAGGCCCCACGAACGGACCCCCCCAAAAACAACCCACAAAAAAAAACCCTCAAGGACAGCACCCAGACCTTGAGTTAAGCCCAGGACTAGCAGGAAGGAAAAAAAAAAAAAAAGGAAACCATGTGATATTTTGTGCTTCCAAAATATATTATCTTAATCATCTTTATACTATATGAGCTCCTAGTTTAAGAAAGGCAATAAAACACAGACACACAAAACCATATATATAGAACAAAGAGACACCAGACAAATTACATAAAACACATTTATTTCATAATACAGTTAAATACTAATAAGGGCAAGTTAATTTTATGTTATTTAATATATGAGGTTTCTAAGAAGGATCTTTTGTGAAAGGGGGAATGAGCAGAAAGTCACAAATTAGGGAAGCTGCCATTTCAGAGTAGGGCTCTGGGTGAGCTGCTCCCTACACTATAGAGAATGCTAAAAGTTATGTTAGCTGGGTAAGGCAAATGTGCAGACAGAATAAGATTCCTAGAAAAGGATTTAAAGACAACAGCTCTTGGTCTCAGAAAGTGTTAACCCATCAACATATGAGACACATACATACAGAACCAGATGGAAAAGTAAGACAAGCTCTGAAAGGTGAGAGTTGGATGGCATTCCTTAAAGGTCACAGAAAGAAGCTATAAATCTTGGATCTGATCCACAAAACAATGAGGACAATCTGGTGGCTACAGTGGCCAGGAAGCACCCTTTGAGGCTTCACGTGAAGGAGTGGACAAAGGGAAATTGTTCTTGGAGTAGTCAGTTTTCTGGGGCTGAGGCTGAGGTGGGAAGTTTATAAAGACACAGATAAAAATGACTTTCAGATATATATGAGTCTGGACCTAAGGTCACGGCCAGCTTTAAAAATGTTTGGATCAATGGTAGAGATGGGCAATGAGAGTTACACCATGGCATAAGTGAATACAGAACTCATCACCTTGCCAGCATCAACTTTTAACATTCCCTAGCATCCTATGTGGCTACCAGAAGTAATTCCAGGGAAAGAAACAGGGAACTCTCCTGAGGGAAACCAACTTCCTAATAACATAGGTGCAGGTTTCACTCTTAACATGACAGAAAAATGGGCGTATTTGAGGCAGAGCCAGTGAATTAGATATGCTAAAGTTAATTGTGCTTTTGGACTTGTTACATATAACAGTGAACTCAACAATCTGTTTCTAATTTAACATCACCTCAAAACATGAAATAAAGTCATCAAATGTAATGGGTAACTTGGACTGACAATAGGTACCACTGGATACATGAATTCCCGTAATAGTGTCCACCAGTAAAGAGATACTCACAGACTGAAGTTTCTTCTTAGCAGCTTTTGCCAATTCAGACAAATCCAGGCTGCTAAGAAAATGTACAAAACAAGTAAGCAAAGAAATAGAACCACATTTGTGAAGTCTGTAGAAGATTAAGATACTCAGGTTATGAAAATATTATTACAGTTAATGAACACTGTCCAACTCAAGCATTCTATAGTCGAAGAGATAAGTAAGGAAATGGAAATAATCTGGCCAAAGTAACTCATTCTAGAAATACAATAGTTATATAAAATGGTAGAGAAAAAAAATTGCCCACCAAATCAATGACAAAACAACTGCTAGCTTAATCTTTAGGCCCTTATGTAAGTATTGAAGTATTAAAGAGCTGTGGATGTGACTCAGTGGTAGAATTTCTACCTATCATGCATGACGTCCTGAGTTCCATCCACAGCACCATCAGAAAAAATAAAAAGAAACTGTGAAAAACTGGAATGGCAAGATTGCATCTAGAATAGTAGGTAATCATTTCATAAACCCCTGACAGTATTTGTACAAAGCCTAAATAGGATTTAAGGTTCATTCCTGTAACAATGACCTCATCTGATTTCACACAGCAAAGTTGGCCTTGTATCTGTTCAGCCTATCAGCTAAGAATTGCTTTTATATTTTTAAATGGTTGGGGAAGAGAAAGAATAACAGTTCATAAAATGTGAAAGTTTAATGAAATTCAAGAGTCAGTATCCAGAAATAAAATTTTACTGGAAAAAGACATGCCCATTTTTACTCAGTGCCCAATTTTTGCTCAATGCTTTTGTCTACAATGGTAAAGCTGAATAGCTACCATAGGCTGTATGGCTCAGAGCCTAAAACACTCATCTGGGCCCTAGATGAAAGAGGTTTACTGATCACTTATTATGGACAAAGAACAGAAACTCCATGACCCAGAAATATTTGTATATATAATCTATTAATACAATGTACTATCATAACTGGTTAAAACTGTGGTTATTATTACTGACTCCAATTTCCTTATTAATAAACTAGTTACTTGTATGCTTTCAAACTTAAGTTTTATATGGTGGTTTACTTACAGCAGTCTTATTTCCACATTGTATAGCCGTAAAAGAGAAAAATGTATGGGCTTTGTTAAAACACAAATAAAATATACTGCTCAAGCACTATATCACCAGGGAAATATTGGGGAGGGGGCAAATAAAATCGACTGGTATCCAATTGCCTTACCTGTCTGCCATTTGAGGTATTATAAAGTGCTGTCCATTTTTGTGATCTGAAACAGAAACCAACATTTTATTCATAGAAATACTCGTAAGGTCTGTAAAAGAACATGCTCATTATTTTCTCAATTTAAATTTTACAGTTAATATTTCCTGCAACTATGAATTTAGGATAACAGTAGTTGCCAGATTAGCTACAAATCCCTGAAAAACTGTGCAGAATCAAGAATCACCTCTTTTGATTTTTGTTGGTCCTTTGGCTTGAACTCTGAGCCTGGGTACTGTCCCTTAGTTCTTCAGCTCAAGAATAGTGCTCTACCACTTGAGCCACAGCACCACTTCCGGTTTTCTGGTAAAGGCAGGAGCCTTCACCTCCTCTTTTGTTAGACATCATTCAGTAGAAAACCGAAGCTCAGCCAAAAGTTGTAAGTGCACCCCCAAGATAACAGATGATCTTTAGCCATGGAAAAATGTTGAGGGAGATGAATTAACTCCTGAGTAACTAGGATTACAGGCACGAGCCACCTGTCCCCAGCAATATTAAATTTTGTAATAATATTAAAAACAAAGCCTGGACCTGGTGGTTCACACCTGTAATCCTAGCTATTCAGGAGGCTGAGATCTGAGGGTTGCAGTTCAAAGCCAGCCCAGGCAGGAAAGTCTGTGAGACTCTTATCTCTAATAAACCACTAGAAAACTGGAAGTGGTGCTGTGGCTCAAGTGGTAGAGCGCTTGCCTTGAGCTGAAGAGCTGAGGGACAGCGCCCAGGCCCAGAGTTCAAGCCCCATGACCAACCAAATTTAAAAAAAAAAAAAAAAAGAACTTTAATATTAAGAACTTTAATTCAAGATCGCAAAGACTCTCCCCAATATTTTGTTCTAAAAGTTTTATAGTTTAGGTTAATATTTAAGACAATGACCCAATTTAGTTATTGTGTGTGTGTGTGTGTGTGTGTGTGTGTGTGTGTGTGTGTGCGCGCGCGCACACGCACACACACACACACACACACATTTGTACTGACACCCGATGTTAGGGTCTCATGCTTTCTTAGGGTTTGTTTGTTTTTTTTTTTTGTTCAAGGCTGCACTTTACCCTTTGAACCACAGTTCTATTTTGGCTTTTTTACTTGGAGGTTAAGTCTCTCAAATGTGTATGGCTTGGCTTTGAACCTCTATCTTCAAATCTCCGCCTTCTAAGTAGATAGGATTAAAGGCATGAACCAAAAGCCTCCAGCATTAATTACTGTTTTTTGGCCTATTTTTTTTCAAATTGGTGATACTGGATTTAAACTTAGGACCTTGTGCTTGCTACACAGATACTCTATTGCCAAATGATTTCCTCCAAAGCTTTATTAAGCTAATTATTTTTTTCTTTCTTCCTGACTGGACATGAATCTAGACCTCAATCCTCCTATTTTCCACTTCCTCCTGGTATAAGAGTTGCATGTCACCATGCCCTGCCTGCTTCTTTCACTGAAATGAAGTCCTGTGGACTTTTCTTCTTGGGCTGGCCTGGAATCACAGTCCTCCTTACCTCAGCCACCCATGTAATTAGGACCCAAGCATGCTCCACCATGCCCAGCAATAAATTGAGAAAGGGTTCCTGGACTGACCTCAAATCATAATCCTTCCAATCTCAGCCTCTCAAGTAGTTAGAACTACAAGTATGAGACAAAGGCACTGGGCTTGTGCTAATGTTTGTATAAAGTTTAAGATTTTGGATTGAAAAGTTCATTCTCTTGCCATGGAGTCCAGTTGTTCCAATATGGTATGTTCTGCTGAATTACCTTTGCACTTTGGTCAAAAACATTTATGAACTGATAATTTTATAACCGATATGTCTTTTTCTGAATTCCCTATTGACCCATGTGTTTACTACTTCAATACCACTGTGTCTTACATACTATAGAGTTTTCTGTAAGTCTTAGAATTTAGTGTCTCATGTAACTGTAACCCCTCTGTACAGTATTTTCACAATAAAAACTTATTTTAAAAAAAGAAGTTAGTGTGCTTCTTTCCACAATATCCTTTTGTTAAACGGTCTTGACTAGTCTAATTCCTTTGACTTCCTGTTTTAGAATCAGAATATCTGTATCCAAGAAAACTCTTGAATAGAACTTATATCCTATATCGTGGAGAACTGACACATTGGATATATTGAATTTACCAATCTGTAAATACTGCATGTGTCTCCGTGCATGTGCATATGTACATACATACATACATATATATAATTTTGAGGGGAGGTAAGGTATATACCTAAGTATTGGGAACTATTATAAATACTGTTTTTCTAGTTTCAGTTTCCAACTGTTCACTGCTAGTCTAAAACATAAGATTTTGGGCTGTGGACTTTGTATTCTGTAATCCTATTAAATGCAATAGTCTTAAGCATTTTTATATAGGTTCCTTGGGATTTTCTACATAGAAATTATGTTATTACAGGTAGAAGAGTTTTATTTTTCCCTCTTCAATGTCTTTTATCTACTTTTCTTGCCTTCACATGGAGTAATCAGGATTTCTAGTGTGATACTGATAGGAGTAGTGAGATTGGACATACCAGCATGATTCCATATCTGAGAGCAAAAGTATCAGGTTAAGTAAGCCCCATCTGTTCCTAATTTGATAAGATTTTTTAAAAATCATGAATGATGTCAATTTTGGCTGAATGTCTTTTTCTATATCAACTGATGATTGCATAATTTTTCTTTTATTGTGCTAAGGCGATGTGGATTAGCTGATTTCCAAATAATGTATGAATCAGGCTTCCATATGGGAAATTCCTCTTGGTTTTATATTTATACATATATATTTTGGTTGTAATGGAGTTCGAACTTCAGGCCCTGTGTTCATTCATCAGCTTGTTTGCTTGGCTGGCATTCTATCAATTGAGCCATGTTTCCAGTCAAGCTTTTTGCTATATATTTTGTAGATGAATGTCTCAGACTTTTCTGCCTGGGCCATGAACAGATTTCTCTCTCACTCAGCCTCCTGAGTAGCTATAATGATAGAAGCAAGCCACCATTGACTTGTATTTTTCTTTTTATATATTGTTGGATTTAATCTGCTAAAACTTGGTAAGGACTTTTTTTCTATGCTCATGAAGCTTAGTTTTTTGTACTGACTGCAGTAATCATACTACCTCTCAACAAATATGAGAGGTACTCTTTCTCCTATCTTTGTGGGCCTTGGTTTTATATTTTATATTTATATTTTAAAATACGAAACCAAATTCTTTGAAATAAGGATTTATAGGGCTGGGAATGTAGCTCAGTGGTAGGCAGCTTAAATTAACATGTAGGTTTAATTCCCAGCACCATAAAAAGAAAAATAATATATCATAATTACATTATCTCCTTTTAGGAGAGGTATTGGTAGTCTGTGGCTTTCAAGGAATTAGTTCATTTTATCTAAGCTGTCCTAATTATGCAATTATTTGCAGTGACAGGGATTAAACCCAGGGACTTGGATATGCTAAGCAAGTGCTTTTCCATTGAACTACATTCAAAGATATTTTTTAGCCAGGTGCTCATGGCTAATGCCTGTAATCCTAGCTACTCAGGAGGCTGAGATTTGAGGATCAAGGTTTGAAGCCAGCTTGAGCAGAAAAGTCCATGAAACTCTAATCTCCAATAAACTACTCAGAAATGCCAGAAGTAGGGCTGTGGCTCAAATGGTAGAGAGCTAGCCTTGAACACAAAGCAGCTTAGGAACAGCACCCAGGTCCAGAGTTCAAGCCCTAGGACCAGTAAAAAAAAAAAAAAAAAAAGCTATTTTTTATTATCCTTTAAAGTTATTTTCCCCTCTCAGGTGGTGTTTAAGTGATTTCTACATCTTTGTACTCTTTCCTTTTTATAAAAAGCAGTATGACAAGACATCTGTCAATCTTATTGGTCTTTATAAATAATCTGTTTTTGGTTTCATTGTTTTTTATCTATTTTCCTCTTCCAATTTCTTTGATTCCCACTCTATTATTTCCTGTTTTCTGTGTGCTTTGTGTTTATTTTTTCCTTTTTCAGTTTCTTTGGAGGAAGCTTGATTTTCAACTTTTTTCCCTAGTTAAATCATTTAATGACATAAATTTCCCTATACCATTATGCTAGCTACAATTTGATACTTTCATTTAGTTGAATATATTTTCTAATTTTTCTAATTCTCTTTGAAACTTCCTTTTGGACCCATGGAAGTGTGTTGTTTGATTTCTAAGCAGTTGAATACTTTAAAGTCGATTTCTAGCTTTATTCCAGTATGGCCAGATAATAAAATGCTTTGCGGGCACCTAATTCCTTTAGATTTTCTATGGTCCTTTTAAGCACCAGATGGCTTACCTTGTTCAAGAGCATATGTACTCAGATAGAATATTCTATATCATCCAGAACCAGTTGATTTGGGGTTTGATTAGAACTCCATCTTTACTGTCTACCCTATTGTTATATTTTTAAAAAGATACATGTTGAACCAGGCTGGTGTCTTAGTCCTGTAATCCTTGCTACTTAGAATACTGAGATCATGGTTCAAAGCCAACCTAGGTGGAAAAATCTCTGTGGACATTATACACCAGGGGTTGGCAAACATTTTATATATGTGGCCACACAGTAAATATTTTTTTTTTTGTCGGTCATGGGGCTTGAACTCTGGGCTTGGGCGCTGTCCCTCAGCTCTTCAGCTCAAGGCGAGCGCTCTACCACTTGAGCTACAGCGCCACTTCCGGTTTTCTAGTGGTTTATTGGAGATAGGAGTCTCACGGTCTTTCCTGCCCGGGCTGGCTTTGAACCGCGATTCTCAGATCTCAGCCTCCTGAGTAGCTAGGATTACAGGCGTGAGCCACCGGCGCCCGGCCCACACAGTAAATATTTTAGGCTTTGTAGCAAGCTGCCACAACACGCTATCTATTCAATTCTGCTGCTGTTGTTTGAAAATAGCCATAAATAGGAATAAGTAGGCAGGTATGGTTAGCTTATAATAATTTCATTTAATAAAATGAGTTGGTTCACAGAACATAGTTTGCTCCCTTGTTGCATATTACAAATAGCAAGGCTGGTTAAATGGCAGTTCATTTCTGGACTTTTGTCCATCTTTAGATGGAAGAATACAAATAACAAGGGTTACTGCTTTGCTTTTTCATTGCTAGTCCCATGATGTTTAAGAACTGTAGTACACATTCAGCTTTGATTTGGTTATGTTCTTTGATTCTTCAGTCTCTTCTCTAGAGCTACAACGAAGTTTTAACAACTAAAAATTCAAGGAGACTGGATCAATTTTATATCTTTTACACTAAACTGGAAAAACTACAGTGAAAAAGCTGGGCTTGGTGGCTTATACAGATAATGTTACACCCGTGAGGTGGAAGCAGGAGGTTTCTGAAGTCAGGGCCAATTGGGTTGCATGGTAAGACTCTATCATGAAACAAAACAAAACAATTCTACAGCTCTCTTACCCTTTCAAATAAAAAAAAAAAACTTTATTAACCATTTTCTTTAGGATATGTTAATACAGAGGTTATTAAAAAAAAGTTACCCAACTTGTTTTTCCAGAATGTTCTAGACTTGGAGATGTGGTAAGGTTGTTGTCCTTTTACTCACCTGGTTTCCTGCCACAGAGATAGAAGGCCAGTCTGTCAGTCAGCTCATACTGTATTTCTACAAGGCGCTCTGCCAGTTCATGGTGCCCTCCTTGCCTACCAAAAAAAATCCACAAAGATCCATTGAAACTGCACTAGTCACTGACTTTTGAGTATAACAGTACAAAGACATCCCAAGACACCTGAGCACTTTATCAAACATGATGTTTTAGAATAATCAACCTTTGTCTATAGATTGTTAAGATCTACTTTGAGTTCCACCTTTGCAAACTGGGTTGTTAGTTTTGTTTTTTTTTTTCTTTTTCCACCCCTAGTATCCTCTTTCCTTTATTCTATTCCAAATAGAATACTTAATAAATTTAAGGACTTATGAGAGGGATAAAGACAAACCTCATTTACGTGAGAAAATAAAATTAATGGTTGAGGGTAGAGATTCCCAAAAGTTAATCAGTGTTTCCAGAAAGATACAATGTCCAGGCCTCATCCCTCTGGAAAGCTGAGGACATGGCCCAGTAATAGAGCACTTGCCTAACATGCACAAAGCCTAGCACTACAAAAATTAGACATACACCCAAAAGGTGTCACCTTACTCCTTGGAAATTCTCAATCAGTATTAAATGGGCCCAGGCAGCAAGATTTTGAATGCTCCTTCCCCCAGGTAATTCTGGTGTGCCCAGTCAAGTCTCGGTGACAGTCTAGAAACCTCTTCAAGGACTAATTCAGGAAGAAATAGGCCAACCTACTGAAGAATTCATATATGCAGCTACTTTTACTTCTTTATCTTCAATATCCATGACAAAAAATATTGTCTTTTCTCACTCATGAAATAAATATTTGATTGTCTCCCTCCCCCCCACCCCCTGCTTTTTTTGGTGTTAGTATCTGGACTTGGAATTCAGGGCTTGGAGTTCTCATTTGGCTTTCATTTTTCTTTCTTTCTTTTTTTTTTTTTTGGTCAGTCGTGGGGCTTGAACTCGGCTTGGGTGCTGTCCCTGTGCTCTTTAGCTCAAGGCGAGCGCTCTACCGCTTGAGCCACAGTGCCATATCTGGTTTTCTAATGGTTTATTGGAGATAAGAGTCTTATGGACTTTCCTGCCCGGGCTAGCTTTGAACTGCGATCTTCAGATCTCAGCCTCCTGAGTAGCTAGGATTACAGGCCTGAGACACCGGTGCCTGGTTCGTTTGGCTTTCTTGCTCACAGCTCTCTACCACTTGAACCATATCTCCAGCCCTCCAAATATTTATGTCTCTCAGGATCTTTTAGTAACACAACATATAAATTATTATAAGAGACTACCGTGGGCTTTCTTCTTCAAAGACCAAATATACTTTCAGTTAGTTTCTCTTCTCACCATTCAAGGCACTGCAGACTACCTTCCAATTTAGTGCACATCTTTTTAACATACACATGGTGTTTTCTCTCTTTCTCTCTCTCTCTGCAATACTGATGTTTGAACTCAGGGCCTCAGGCTTTCCGGGGAGGTAGCTCTATCACTTGAGCCATGCTCTAAGCCTTTTTTGCTATTTTGTGTTATTTTTACAGGTAGTCTTGAGTTTTTAGTCTGGGGACAACCTCAGACTTCAATATGTTTATTTATAGCCTCCCTCAAATAGCTGGTACCACAGATAAATACCACCATCATGACCAGGTTATTGGCTGAAATAGGGTCTGACTAATCTATTGCTCAGTCTGGCTTCCAATTGTAACCCTCTAGATCTCCATCTCCTAAGATAGCTGAGATTACATGTATGAACCATCTCACACAGCAGGTTTTTTTGCTTTTGTTTTTTACATTTGTACATCATGACCCCATCTCACAAACAAAAACACATACCATAATGAAAGAGGTGATATCGATCAAGACGCATTGTACTTACAAAATGATTTGTTGAATGGTAACCCCTTTGTACAATTTTTTTTTGCTGTTGTTGTCAGTTGTGGGGCTTGAACTCAGGACCTAAGTGCTGTCCCTGGGCTTCTTTGTGCTCAAGGCTAGCTCCACTTCCAGTTTTTGAGGGGTTAACTGGAGATAATAGTCTCATGAGGACTTTTCTGCCTGGGCCGGCTTTGAACCATGATCCTAAGATCTCAGCCTCCTGAGTAGTTAGGATTTTAGGTGTGAGCCACCAGCACCCAGCTGTATAACTACTTAAATATAATAAAATATAAACAAATTTTCAAAAATTTAAAGAACTACACAGAGATTATCCATATGTTTGCCATAAAAAATTTATAGTTAACCAGGTGCTGGTGGCTCACACCTGTAATCCTAGCTACTCAGGAGGCTGAGATCTGAGGATCATGATTTGAAGCCAGCCCAGGCAGGAAAGTCTGTGAAACTCTTATCTCTATTTAACCACCAGAAAACTGGAAGTGGAGCTATGGTTCAAAGTGGTAGAGCACTAGCCCTGAGAAGAAAGGCTCAGAGACAGTGCCCAGGCCCCCAGTTCAAGCCCCATGACTGCAAAAATAAATAAATAAATACCGTTTACCTTTTAGTACACTAAGCACATCTATCTATACCAATGACTAATTTAAAATTTACTTCATTTAAAAAAAAATGTTGGGCTGGGAAGTTGGCTCAGTGGTAAAGCACTTGCCTTGCATGCTTGAGGCCCTGGGTTCGATTACTCAGCACCCATAAGCAAAAAAGCAATCCAGAAGTGGTGCTGTGGCTCAAGTGGTAGAGCGCTAGCCTTGAGCTGAAGAGTTGGGGGGCAGTGCCCAGACTCAGAGTTCAGGCCCACAACCGGACCCAAAATAAAAAAAATGTTAACTAGGGCTGGTGCCATCGCACACCTGTAATCTAGATACTCAGGAGGCTGAGAGCTGAGGATTACAGTTTGAAGTCCACTACAGCAGGAAAGTCTATGAGACTTTTATCTCCAACTAACCTCAAAAAAGCCATTATTGGTGCTGTGGCTCAAGGGCTTGAGCAATAGTCTTGAGCACAAAATCTCAGGGATGTTGCCTAGGCCCTGAGTTGAAGCCCCAGGACCAACAAGCACGTGTGCGTGCGAACACACACACACACACACACACACACACACACACACACACACACACACACACACACACACACACACACACACACACACACACACACACACACACACACACACAGAGAGAGAGAGAGAGAGAGAGAGAGAGAGAGAGAGAGAGAGAGAGAGAGAGAGAGAAATTTGGGCTAGGTGTGGTGGTCTACCCTGTAATCACAGCTAGTCAGAAGTCAGTGATCAGGAGGACAGAAATTGGAGCTAGCTCAAAGCAAAATGTTAGCAAGATCCCATCTCAACCAATAAGTCAATGTGGTGGTGCACACTAATGGTCTCAGCTAGGCAGGATTTAAGTATGTGGATCACAGTCCAAGGCTGGCAAAACCACAAAACTCTATCAGAAAGATAAAGAAAAACAGATGGTGATATGACTAAAGTAATAGATCAAGAAGTAGAATAAACATGTGGCATTGAATTCAAACCCTGTTGCCGCACAAAAAAAAAGAGTAGGTATTGTTTTTTGCAGCATTAGGGCTGGAAGCCAAAGCCTTATGTATGCTAGCCAAACACTTACCGTTGATCTTACACCACCAGACCTTTGTAATTCTTAATAACTGACTTATACTCCAACTACAAATCAAACACCATTGTGCCATACAGGATCAAATTAAAAAATGGGAAGCTAAACACAATGGTTTATGATTCTACCCTTCTGTGACTCTGCCAGGCAAACCTTAATAATTTGAAATGTCTTCATTTGCAAAATAAAATATAAATCTTTAAAGGGGTTAAGTATTAATCAATCACAATTTAATGACTTAGCAGTAAGTTATATCCACTGTAAAAGAGAGAAGTGGCAACAATATTGGCCTCCTACCTTGCATAATCAACAGGAGTTTTCCCACTAGAATCCTGGGTACCTGGGTCAGCGCCATATACTGCCAACAACTCAGCTTGTAAAATCTGTCCTGCTTTTGAGGCGACATGGAGTGGGGTGTTTCCTTTTTCCTAAGGATCATTAATTGAAAGTCAAAATTAAAAGGCAACCCTTCTGTACAGTATTTTCACAATAAAAATATATTTTAAAAAATTGGCAAATCACACAATCTGGGAGCTAGTGGCTCATGTTTATAATCCTAGACCTTCAGGAGGCTGAGATCTAAGGATTGCGGATCCAAGCTTGCCCTGGCAGGAATGATTGCGAGCCTCTTTTCTCCAATTACCAAAAACTGAAAGTAGAGCCGTGGTTCAAAGTGGTAGAGCACTAGCCTGAGTAGAAAAGCTCAGGGACAGTTCCCAGACCCTGAGTTCAAGTCCCATGACCGACAAAAATAAATAACAAATTACATAAACTAAAATCTATAAACACTACTCAGTTTCAATTTATTATCAGAATCAATAGGTATTTTCTTACAGGATGAAAGAAGTTGGCCTGGGCTCCTAAAGATAGCAGTCTCAGACAGGTTTCAAGATTCCCTGTTCTCACGCTTGAATGAAGTTGCTAAAATATACACAAAAAACAAACAAACAGAGTATTTGTTAAAAGCATCAGGAATTATGTACCAGAACAGCTGGCAGCCTATTTTAATATGTTACATTAGTAACACATAATCTTTATTTGGCTAAGTATAATAGATGGAACACCCTCTCTCTTGAGCATCAGGTCTTTACTACTGATAAGGAAACCAGAGCTTTGAAACTAGAGCTAATCTGCTAAAAGGCAGGACTCGGTCAAGAAAGTAGCACCATTAGAACCTAAGGGAAAAGCAGTATGAGCAACTACTAGTAACTACTCTTGAGGGACATGAATTTTCAAACCCTATCATCTTCAAGTTTTGTAATCTCGAGAAAGTTCTTTTTTTTTTTTTTCCCCCAGGACTGAGGACCGAACCCAGGGCCTTGCTTGCACTGAGTGGGCGCCTTTCCACTGAGCTAAACCCCCAGCCCCTCGAGAAAGTTCTTTAAGTTGATGAAACCTCAGTTTCCTTATCTCTAAAGTGGTGATAAAGGGCTGAGAATGTGGCTTAGTGGTAGAGTGCTTGCCTGGCATGAATGAAGCCCTGGGTTCGATTCCTCAGTACCACATACACAGAAAAAGCCAGAAGTGGCGCTGTGACTTAAGTAGTAGAGTGCTAGCCTTGAGCAAAAGAAGCTCAGGGACAGTGCCCAGGCCCTGAGTTTAAGCCCCAGGACTGAGAAAAATAAAAAATCTTCAAAGTAGTGATAAAAAAAACTATCAACAGGGCTATTGTAAGAATTCAATAATAAAGAGCCTACCATTGAGCCTAGTACATAGAAAATGCTCAGTGAGGGCTGGGAAGGTGGCTCAGTGGTAGAGCGCTTGCCTTGCATGCCTGAGGCCCTGGGTTCGATTCCTCATCACCACATAAGAAAAAAGAAAAAAGCCGGAAGTGGTGCTGTGGCTCAAGTGGTAGAGCTGAAGAGCTATGGGACAGCACCCAGGCCCAGAGTTCAGGCCCCATGACCGGACCCAAAAAAAAAAAAAAAAAAAAAAAGAAAATGCTCAGTGAATTCAGATGCTGTTATAATTAGCTGCTTTCATTGTTATTGAGCCTAGGGCTTTAAATTCTATACTATGTCAACTACAGGTCTCTGCCTCACACCATATCATCATAGAAAAGCTCAACCTTTCAAAACATGAATCTCCTTCCTTCACATCTACCTGGGATTAGCCAAGATATAATAACCTTCATTATAGGAATAATAATAACTACTCTAACACCTACACATAAGTTGGTTTTTTTTTTCCTTGGATATTTTTGTTTTGGTAAAGAGTATTTTGAACTATGACTGGCCAAGCTCTGCGGACATATGTCAAAAGCACTGCTTCAAATAAAAAAGATGCATCTTTTTTCATAGCATCTCTCAAAAACATTCTAAGACCCACATAAAGAATACCATCTGGGGATGGGAATGTGGCTTAGTGGTAGAGTGCTTGCCTAGCATGCATGAAGCACTGGGTTCGATTCCTCAGCACCACATAAACAGAAAAAACTGGAAGTGGCGCTGGAAGTGGCTCAAGTGGTAGATTGCTAGCCTTCAGCTAAAGAAGCTCAGGGACAGTGCTCAGGCCCTGAGTTCAAGCCCCACGACTGGCAAAAACAAACAAACAAAAGGAGAATACCATCTGCTTATACAATAAACCATCTTGTACAGTATAGCTTTCAGTTGTAGCCTACTTTCTGAAAACTCTTCTCACTATGCGACCTAGAACTCTGAAGAACTTAGCCCTCTTCCTTTGCTATTTCGTTCTCTAGTCCTTTTCAAACAATCAATCATCCTGTAAACTTTCTCATCTCTTCTAGAAACAAACGTGGCTTCTATTTCCAAATTAAACACAATATAATTTTAAAACCATGTAGGAAAAAAGAAAAGGTTTCTAGACACTCGTTTCCTCTTTGCTCTGTACCTCTATCGGGAGGAATGGCTGTCGTTTAACTTAAGATTAAAGACAAAAATGATTACAAAAAAAGCTGGTATTAAGTGTACAAAAATGAAATTTTGTTCTTCTGTATTCCTTCTATTTTTTCAAGTCACCATACAGCTTGTTTAGAGACTGTATTTTAAATGTGACCCACCTTACTAAGGTCTTTGGCAGTCACACTATCGTCATCACGGCAGGGCAAGCGGTGGACAAATGCTAACATCTGATACTTGGCTCTGATGAATTCTGCTTTATTGGGACTGGTTCAAAAACAAAACAAAACAAAACAACAACAAAAACAGTTCACTTGCAGTTCAGATTCAGCATTTCCCATTCTTTGTATTGTAAGAAGAGGAAGTAACCTGCATCCCCCACCCCCTACTCGAGAATAAAACGAACAAAGATGGAATAGGTTTCAGCAGTGTTGAAGGCCTGAAGTCTGAAAACATACATTAGTCATTATAATGGTGGGTCTGCAGAATAACTGCTTTTTATAGCATGCCTCTTCTCTGTGTAATTTTCTTAATTCACTGTAAACTTAGGAGGAAGTGGCAGTTAGTTCCATCTTACAGGTGAGGAATTAGGCGGAATGGTGTTCCAAACTAGATTTCCTCTTCTTTTTAAGTCTGATTACAAGCAAGTCTTGGCCCCCAAGTGGTGAGATCCCTAACTCATGTCAGGTAGCCATGGAGAAGTGGAAGGGTCCTGCCTGCTTCAGTCCAAGCTTCCAGCAGCTGCCCCGCCCTGCCTCCCCTTGTGGAGGCTGATCAAAAATAGCTGCACTTTCAGCACACCCCATTTGTTGTGAAGAAACAGAAGTATTTATAAACATTCCACTCACTGTACTTTATCCTGTGGATTAGCTTTACGTCTTCCACTCATAATAGAGGCAGGGTCCAGCAAAGAATGCTCCCATATAGAGTTAGCACCATTGTTATACAAGGTCTCAACCATCTAAAATGAAGCAGTATGAAATTGTGTATCTTAAATTCTTTCCACAAATATTTGAAGGGAATCAGTGACAGAAATTATAAATACTAACATGTTTAGCATACCATTCATATCATTGTTTTCTGATTTTAGAGTGCGGAAGACCCTATGCAGGATTCAATTCCAACAAGCGGGATAGCTAAATCCATAAATGGGTTTGGCTGTACTGTACACATACAAACACAGAAGTAGATAAAAGAAGTATAAACTTTGACACCAGTAACTTGTTTCCCAAGCCTGAACAAATACTGTTTTACTCACATACGCTGAGTACTATTCACTTACTTTTCTTAAAATATACACATTTTAAAGAACTTTTATTAACAACTATGATCTGATGTACCAGTAGTTTTGTATGCAACCATTAAAGCAAATATTGAGTATAGTATGCATCTTGAGTAACACTGCTGGCTTATGGTTCTTAGGATTTTTTTTGTTTTGTTTTGGTCTGTCATGGGGCTTGAACTCAGGAACAAGGTACTGTCCCTGAGCTTTTTTACTCAAGGCTAGCACTCTACCACTTGAGCTACAGCTCCACTTCTGGCTTTTTGGTGGTTAGTTGGAGATAAAGAGTATCATGGACTTTGCTGTTCAGGCTGGCTTTGAACTACAATCCTCAGATCCTCAGCCTCCTGAGTTGGAAGGATTACAGGCTTGAGCCACAGTACCTGGCCAGTGTGGCTTTTTAAATAGATCTAAGAGCAATGCATTCCTTTACACATGAGAGTAGGCTATTGGAAGCGTCTAAACAAAATATCTAAGCAAACAACATCTCAATTTCATTTCAAAGAATGACACTTAAATGACCCCATCTGCTTTTCACATTTATATCAGAGATCCAAACCCATGTGCACTGGTCCCTGGTTCATTCAGGCAAGTTAAAAGGAAATGGTATGCAGCTGCCACAGAAGACAAATAAAGCAAAACACATTTAATCAATTTCCAAGAGAACTTGAATACATATCCAACATAGAAGTACAGGTGATGTGACATCAGAACTGAAATAAGAGTCCATTCAACAAAGTATTAGGCATGCCATCAAAACATGTAACCTTAATTTGGTCTTTGACTAGTTAATGACAGCTTTAAGAAAATTTAAGTAAAATGTTTCAGAAATTTCATTGGAATTCTGGTCCAACTAAGTAGAAAAAAAAAAGTTTTTAAAAGTATTAGCAGGTATTCAGGAACAGAATATTAGTAAGAAGTTTCTCAGGATACTGGTGGCTCACTCCTGTAATCCTAGCTACTCACAAGGCTGAGATCCAAGGATCACAATTCAAAGCAGCCTAGGCACAAAGTCTGTAAAACGCTTATCTCTAAATTAACCACCCCAAAACTGGAAGTGTAACTGTAGCTCAAAGTGGTAGAGTGCTAGCGTTGAGCAAAAAAGCTCAGAGACAGTGCCCCAGGCCGTGAGTTCAAGCCCCAGGACTAACAAAAAACATTAAAATAAATAAAATTTCTCAGGAAGTAGTGTTCAGAACACTGAGCACACAGTATGTGGGAAGATTGACTATAAACTATTTCTAGTAACAGTTTAGAAAGTCAGCAGAAAAATACTATTGAAAATTCTACTTGCATATTTTAAATGTTAGATTTCTATTTATTTATCTCTGCATAAAATTGAACCTTTGGGCTGGGAATATGGCTTAGCGGTAGAGGGCTTGCCTAGCAAGCATAAAGCCATTGGTTTGATTCCTCAGTACCACATACACAGAAAAACCCAAAAGTGGTACTGTGGCCCAAGTGATAGATTGCTAGCTTTGAGCAAAAAGAAGCTCAGAGACAGTGCCCAGGCCCTGAGTTCAAGCCCCAGAACTGGCAAAAAAAAAAAAAAAGAAAAAAAAGAAAAAAAGAACCTTTGGTACAAGATTTATGTCAGGAGAGAAAAAAGTCCTAAATGAGGAATTCAGTACTGGAAAATATTTAGTCTATATGTGGAATTAATGGGCAAAGCACTTCTATTCAATTATGATGCAAATAGTTTATGAGACCTAAGAAGTACATGAAGAGAAATCTTGTTTGTTAACAAAACAAGCCTTCAAACATAAATTATGAATTGTAAGAACTCTTATCCTTTACCTGAAGCAGTGTTGGAGGCCACGGCGTGTGTTTAAGATGCCTTACTTGGGAGATATGACGCCCTAGACTCCGATGAACGCTGCAACACTCGTCACATATAAAAGTTCCCCTATTTACTGATGCCCAGGAAGGATCTGGAAGAGAATGAAATCTCATTGGCAAGGATCCCAGTGCTACTATATTTCAAGAAGGCAAAAGATGACTTAGGTTTTTTCCTGTGTGTTTCCCCAACCCCAACCCCCCCACCCCAGAAAAACAAGGCATATTGTTTGGTATACTCACTAACATATCAAGCTGGAGATCTTGTCTGCTGATACCACCTACCTTGGCTGACCAGGTAAATTGTTAGCTGAAACTAACAGCCTCAAATAAGCAGCTACTTTCTTTCTGGTTTAGGGATACAGTCTATAACCTGATTATGGATCTACAATCTCAGATGTATGTACTTTCATTATGTCAGAGAAGCAAATTGAGAGAATACAGATGAATCATTCTGGCTTCATCTCCACATAGAGCAAAACAATATAATTTTGATTATCCACCTAGTGGTATCTACAGTAAACAGAGAAACAACTGCTGCCCCAACCCACTGGAAGAAGTCAACACATCTATCTGCTAACAGAAAGCTGTGAGTAACAGAACTATAAAACCACTCAGCTGCCATGGTCTGAGGACAGGGAAATATGGCCCCCTCCACTAGGCAATGCTCTTTGATTACCACTGTTTTAAGCAAACTTCAGAGTCTAAGCTTACAACTGATGGGGGGGGAGGAGGAAGGAGTAAATTTTTTTTTTTTTGTCACAGTGGGGCTTGAACTCTGGGTCTATGCCCTATCCCTCAGCTTTTCAGCTCAAGGCAAGCATGCTACCACTTGAGCCACAGCTCCACTTCCAGTTTTCTGAGTGGTTTATTAGAGATAGAGTCTCATGGACTTCCTTGCCCGGACTGGCTGTGAACCATGATCCTCAGATCTCAGCCTCCTGAGAAGCTAGGATTACAGGCATGAGCCACCAGCGCCCAGCTGTATACAATACTTACTTATCCTTTCAAATCCCACAGAATTTCATTAGACCTTCTTTCAAACAAGGAATAATTTACATCAGGCAAACAGGGGGAATCTGAGCACTTAGAAGCCCAAATATTTACAGACAAGCCTCGCACACTTCATCAGATTCACAGAGGGGTGATAGTAGGTGCCACTCAAACTGCCTAGTCTAAGGGTTATATTTTAAAATTCTTCAATTGTCCACAAAAATCTCTAAAATGCATTCACATCATCTTTACCATTTTTTGGTAACCATTTATCCAAACCCTTTCATGAACCATATAATGAAAAGTTATGGGATTTCAATCAGACAAATCGTAGGAGCCAGAAAGTGTAGTGGTAAAGAGGCTGGATCTGGGGCCAGGAAGGTGGTTCAGCAGTAGAGTGCTTTCCTCGCATGCATGAGGCCCTGGGTTCAATTCCTCAACACCACATAAACAGAAAAAAAGGCAGAAGTGGCACTGTGGCTCAAGTGGTAACGTACTAGCCTTGAGCTGAAGAGCTCAGGGACAGTGCCCAGGCCTAGAGTTCAAGCCCCATATCTGACCAAAAAGAAAAAAAGAGGCTGGATCTGGAGACAAGCAGTCCATGCTTTGAATCCCAACTCGGACACTTATTGCACAGTAATCTAAGGCAAGTTACTATTTTTGAGTGTATTCCCTGTATGTTAAATAAGTATAAAACACATCACAGGGAGATGACAATATAAAGAGCAAGTAAATGGCCTTTATACATCAATACTCAGTAATGTTAGCCGTTAGAGCTTTTGTGAATTATTTTCTAAAAAACTAAAATGATCATTGGAGAAAGTTTATGGTTGGAAATACTTACAATATTGAATATTTCATGTGAACACCGTACAATTCCAGTGGAAATATTAGTGGAGTTTCCAGGTAATTCCAAGTTTGTTATACTTGAATAAATTTAAAACATAAACATATAGGTAGGCACTGGCAGCTCATTAGGAGGCCAAGATCTGAGGATTAAGATCCAAAGCCAGTCTTGGCAGAAAAATTATGAGACTCTTATCTCCAACTAACTACTAAAAAGCTGGAAATAGAGCTGTGGCTCAAGTAGTAGAGCCTAGCCCTTAATGCGGGGGGGGGGGGGGGTGTAAGGGAGCGCTAAGGGATAGCCTGGGTTCTAGCTAGGTTCTGACAAACACACGCACATACACAAACACAATCAGGAACGTGGCTCACCATCTGCCAAGCTTTTGTGAGGATTGTCCCCAGGACACAGACACACATATAAATAAACTAAATTTTAAAAAAACAAACTGCTGGGCATGGTGGTGTACAGCACTCAGGAGGCTGAGACAAGAGGATCTGGAGTTTGAGCCTCCCTGGGCTCCATGATGAGACCTTGATTCAAAAAAGAAAAAAAATGTACCAGGTACTGGTGGCTCATATGTGTAATCCTCAGGAGGCTAAGATCTCAGGATTTCTGTTCAAAGCCAGCCAGAACAGAGAAGTTCAAAAGACTGTCTCCAATTAACCAGCAAAAAAGCTGCACTGAAGGGGTGGCTCAAGTGGTAGAGCATCAGCCAAGAGCAGAAAAAGCTCAATGAGAGTACAAGGTCTGAGATGAAACTCCAGTACTGGCACACTCACATGTGTGTGTGTTGGCACACACACACAAAAGTAGTCAATTAGATCTTAAAAGTAAATAAGATATCATAGTTAAATGCTTCCATAAATCATTCAGTGACATAACCATGAATACTCCGATGTCATCCTTAAGTTACCTTTTTTTCCCCTTAGATAGGAAACATTAAGATGAAGAATCCCTTATAAAGACACATAAAAACATGGAACTAGAGGCATGGTAAAGCTCCAGCCATGAACAAAAAAACAGCAAGAGCTTGAGGCTGAGTTCAAGCCTCAGTATCAGCAGACACACACACATACACACACACACACACACACACACACACACGCACACATATACATCTTAGGCAAGAACATAATTTTTTACAGGTAGTACTACTGACAAGATTGAAAGCAGGGCTGGGAATGTGGCTCAGTGGTAGAGTGCTTGCCTTGCAGGCATGAGGCACTGAGTTCGATTCCTCAGCACCACATAAGCAGAAAAAGCTGGATGTGGTGCCGTGGCTCAAGTTGGTAGAGCGCTAGCCTTGAGCTGAAGAGCTGAAGGACAGCGCCCAGACCCAGAGTTCAGGCCCCATGACTGGCAAAAAAAAAAAAAAAAAAAAAAAAAGATTGAAAGCATAATTTTGCTTTGCACATAATATTCTTGGAGAAATTAACAGGAACAAGATGATAAGGATTTAACATATATTAAATGAGGTTCTCTGTTAATAATTTAATCATCATAAATCAGAATCCACAGGAAGAATATTAACATAGAAAAAACAAAACTGAGTACATATGAATGAGGCTGGATGAAAGCTTAGTTTACCTGGATGTTTTATGCTGAGACTATTGAATGTGGCATGTACAGACACCACAAATCATTTTCAAAAATGTGCCTTCTCAAATCTTAGGAAATTCTATATGAAAGAAAGTAGGCCCATTAGCATTTTCTGGGAGAAGACCTCAGCATCAGTATCTCAAAGGTAGCTATTTCACTAGGACAATGCAGAAAAGGCAGCATAAATTCCTAGCTACTCAGTTCACAGAGCATTTCAAGGTAGCCTCATTATATTCAAAACAGGAAGGAAGTGACTCAAGTCCCTGTAGATTAGACATTCAAGACAACTAAAACCATACAATGGAAGAGAAACTCTTCTGAAAAGCACAAAACACTCCAAAAGTGAAAGATAGCACTTCAGAATGCCAATGGAGAAGCAAATTTACCTTTGCCCCAGATAATCCCTTGAGAAGTAGAAGACTATGGATCTCAAGAGGAAGTCTGACATTAGACACATGTGAATCCAATGCATCACAAAAAGTTCAACTGAAAACAGGCAAGAAAAGGAAGTGGAACAAAGAAAAAAAAAGTTTTCTCTAAACATATCTTTTGCAGAGAACCATGGAGTTTGTATAAACTTGGTTTATAAAAACACCTCTTTCAAAAACTCATCCTGTGAAGAAAACCGTTACCACCACCTGCAGTACTCAAGCCATGAAATAATCATATGGGTTGAGTTATCACAGTACTATTTAAAATCAAGTCTTTCCTTCTAAATGACAAGGCGAAAATCAGAACAGCTGCAAAGGCACTGCTGTTCAATGATTTAATTAAGATGGTTTATTGGACATTGGTGTGCCAAGAAAGCCACCTGACATTTAAATCACTTCAAACTCAAATCTAATAGGTCCAAGGATGAAAAACAACATAGACTGTGCAAGATCTATCACTTTGGGCCCAACTGTTAAAACAGATCGGATCTTTAAATCCAGTTATTCTGCCTTGGAAAAAGTGGCTGCGGCTTTTCGAAGCCCCTAACATGTTTACATCACCAGTGACTGTGTTTGGTAAGTTGTAATTAATGTTGTAGCTTCGAATGAAACTCTAGCTTTATGGCACTGAAACGGAATAACATAATACGAAAGAGGACCCAAAACAAAACAAAACTTAGGTGGCTCCTAAGAGTATCCATTGACTCTTCTTAACCACTGAGCATTGTGTTCCCACTTATCCCCATCGGAAAAAATGAGGAAATCAAGGCTCTGGAGAAGAGAAGTCACGAATCCAAGGTCATCCAAAAGCAACATTTAGTGTGAACCTAGGCCCTTCGGATCCACTAAACTTAAGCCATGCGTGGGCTCCTAAGTGCTGATTACTGTCCACGAGACCCCGACGCGGAGCTTCTCCCCGTGGAGAGGGGCTGCCGGGAGGTCCGGAGCAGGGCAGTCCCTCCCTCCACAAGGGAATCCGGGAAAGTCTCAGTTCAGGGTCGCCTTTCGGGGTCCGA
The DNA here is from genome assembly GCF_024711535.1 of Dipodomys merriami. Classification (NCBI taxonomy): domain Eukaryota; kingdom Metazoa; phylum Chordata; class Mammalia; order Rodentia; family Heteromyidae; genus Dipodomys; species Dipodomys merriami. The sequence goes on from NW_027203126.1 coordinate 757,605, forward strand.
GGGGGTGCGTCCGGATAGTGGTGACACCTGCAGCCTGGGGGGGGGGGAGCCGCAGCAGGGAGAACGCCCGCATTTTACTTCTGTAAATTAGCCTTCCCGTGGATTGCCCAAACCCTTCCTGTCAGGGAGCGGCTCCAAGCCCGGCCTCGGCCCCGCCGCCTCCCTGGCCAGCCTGGAACCGAGCGAGGGGCTAGACCGAGGCGGCGAGAGGGAGCAGCGGGCGGCGGCCCCCAGCCCGGCCGGCTGACAGGCCCGGGACCAGTCCCGTCCCAAGGCCACCCCGGGGCTCCACTAACTAGAACCCCGGCCTCGGAGTGCGGGGCTCGGCTGCAGGACCCACCCGGCCCGAGGGGGCGGCCCCGGGGATGGGGGTCCGGGCCGGGAGAGCAAGAAGGGAGCGGGCCCGGCTGCTGAGACTCACCCGGCCCACTGCAGTCAGCACACACGTCGCTGCTCCGGAGCCGCTTCGACATGGCTCCAGCCTCCACCTGCCGGGACCCAGGGACCCCAGGACAGCCAAGGCAACTGCGGCTGAGGCGGCGGCAGCGCTTCCGCTCTAACGGGTCGCGGCGGCAGCGCTGGCAGCGGCGCCTCTCCCCTCAGCGCCTCACAAGCCGCAGCGCAACGCGCACGCGCGGGGCGGGGCCTGCCTGCGATTGGCAGGCCATGTGACCGGAAAGGGCATGCTTCCTGATTGCCATCTTGAGTGAGGGCAGGTGCCTGATCCAGCATCCTCTGTGAAGGCTACATGTATTTGGATCTTCCTTGCTAGAAGAAGTTCTCCTGCTCCCAGCTCGGATTCCTAACAGAGGAAGCAGCACTATCTTATGACAGACCAGTACCACAGTATCACAAAGACAAGTTCCTTTAATCAACAAATACTTGAGTACTTAATATATTCTACACACTGTTCCAGAGAGCTTATGTTCTATTGAGGTAGATCTACAATAGAATAAGTAAAATACTTCATGGCTAAGGGGAAATGGAGTAAGTTATGAGAAAATGAGGTATGTTTGCTCCATGGTAAAGCCTTCAATTAATCATAGCTCCTATTATTCTCCATATTATCCTTGTTTCATAATTTCTACTTGGGATTCAAGAATTAGAATAGCTAACCTAGAATGATTAACCAGATGCTATGAGTAAAATACAATAAAATGAGATTAGTGGGAAAATAGGTGAGCCTAACTAGTGAATAGTTATGTTACCTTTTGTTTCTTTGCTTCTGTTGGTACTGAGATTTGAACCCAGGAAGGGACTCTACCAATTGAGCTACACACACAGTCCTGCATGCATTACATGTAAACACAACTATGACCTTTGTTCAGCAAATACTGGATGCTTCCTGCAGGTCAGCTACTGTTTTGGTTTTAGGTAAGTCAAATAGATGTGGCCACTGCCATTGTGGTGTTTCAGACTAATGATACTTTAGAAGTGTTGATTAAGCATGGGATGTTGAAAAGAAATGAATAAGTATCGTAAGACTTTTGAAAGAATGAGATGTCCCAAGAGGAGGCTTCAGCAGTGTTAGTGTAGAGTTCGTCTCTCCAGTGATAAGTGTGTATGTAATATAGAAATAAACATGTAATTTCCACACTTTCCACAGTTAGAGCCTCTGGGTGTCATCCAAATGTTCCTGTACCCTGTTTTAGCTCAACTCACAAATCTTCTGGGCTCCAATCCACACGGGTGGAAAATGGATTAGAACAGGATTCTTCGACAGCTGTTGCAGTCATCTGAAAAGCTTAATGGAAATAATGCAGAAAAGGCAAGAGGAATGTTTTCAGGATGCATGGAATAATTTTACTCAGCTATGTGGTCTAGTTATAGACAGCTGGACAGAAGGACTTGGTTTTCATTGAGTCAAGGATGAATTTTAAGTTTTGCAAACTGGATTAGTCCTTTGAGTCATAACCCCAAATCCAATTTTGGCTAGCTTAAAAATGGTACTCAAGTGTGCTGATGGCTCACACCTGTAATCCTAGCTACTTGGGAGGTTGAGATCTGAGGATCACAGTTTGAGGCCAGCCTGGCCAGGAAAGTCTGTGAAACTCTTATTACCAATTAACCATCAAAAAGCCAGAAGTGCCCTCTGTACAGTATTTACACACACACACACACACACGCCAGAAGTGGAGCTGTGATTCAAATGGTTGAGCACAAGACTCGAGTGAAAAGGCTAAGGGACCAGTGTCTAGCGACTGAGTTCATGCATGCCCTCCTCACACACACACTGGTACACATGTGGAATAAACCACCCCTGGAGGTAACTAAATCATAACATTGGAATATAGAACAGTGTTTCTCTGGAAATTTCTGGAGTTGTGTTTTGAGGCTAGGGAGGCTTGGGCTGTTCATTATCCTACGAAGCATTGGATAACTTGCACGTGAGACTCTTTCCTACACTAAACTACCAAAAAACCCGGAAGGGAAGCTGTGGTTCACGCACTAGAACACTAGCCCTCAGCAAAAAAGGCCTGGAACAGCACCCAGGCCCTGAGTTCAAGCCAAAAAAAATAAATAAAAATGTTCCAAGGCTGAGAAATATAAAAAGGTAGATCTATTATTATTCAGCTACCTGAAGCCACTTCCCTAGGGTTTTAAAGATCCACCTTTGAAAATTATTTGGTGTTGCCCACTTCCAAAATGGCTCCTGACCAGTCATGGAAGGATCTGCACTGATCCAAAAAGCTGGCAAGGATGCCAGTAGCCAGAATGGTTTGGTCCAAGCCGCTGTTGTCATCTCCCCCCACCCCTCCACTGCAGAGTCAATGGAAGAGGCCCAGTTGTGGAGCGAACCAACTCAGGCGCCTCGAGCAGGAGGGTTATTTCCTCGTGACGGGTAAAACTGAGCTTTCCTCCTTGAGATCTTGAGCCAACTCCGAGAACTGAAGATTTTCCTCGTGCTTTCATTACGATTCGTGGTGTGGGATTGGCGATGGGTGGGATCGGGTGGATCTGGGATTCGTTGCAGGTCCTTGTCCCCGCCCCCCACCTCGGTGCGCAGTGGTTCGCTCTCCGTACTTCCCAGTTTGGGGCAGTTCGGGTCGCAGAAGTCGGTTCCGGAGCTGTCAGCGAGGGCGCGAGCGCGTCGGGGCGCGGGGTGGGCGCGGCCGACCCGGTCCCCGACCCGGCCCGCGACCCCTGGCCTTTCGCGCGCCCCGCACCCGCTTGCCAGGCGGCGGACGGAGTATCGCTCTCTTCGTCCGTCCGCTTGCCGGAGTTCTCTAGATCGGCAGCCGCCGGACGGACGAACAGACAGGCAGACGCCGGAGACCCCTCCCGGGTTGAGGCTCGTGGGCCGGCCGGCCATCCGGGCCGCGGCATCCTCGCCATGTCCTCGGCCCGCGACGCCCGCGGTCAGTTTCCCCTGCACCTCCTGGTCTGGAACAACGACTACCGGCAGCTGGAGAAGGAACTGCGGGACCAGGTGAGGAGGGGGCGGAGGGAGCCGGGTGGTTGCCAGCCTTCAGTGCCGAGGGGTCTCGCCCTCGCCTTCGGCTTTGCGATCGTGGGACAGTAATCACAGTAGGGCACGTATGGGGCGCTTGCTGTATGCCAGGCCCTGTGCCGAGGGCTTTTCTTCTTCTCCTCTTTTGTCATTATCCTTGTAACCTTGCCAAGAACGCCAGGGGGTAGGCAGAGAGGTAGGTAGGGAGGTAGTAGGTAGATAGGTAGGTAGGTAGGTAGGTAGGTAGATAGGTAGGAAGGTAGGAAGGTAGGTAGGTAGGTAGGTAGGTCGGTGAGAAGTGTTGGTATTATTCTATCTGACTGGGAAAGAAACTGAGGCTCCCAGAGGTTAGTTGCTGCCACTCTGTTCATTAATACCAAGTCGGCATTTTATCTCAGGGCGGCTAGCTGCAGAATTCAGTCTTAACCAACTGCCTCAAAGACTTAGGAACCACACACACACACACACACACACTCACACACACACCGTATTCCACCCATTCTTTCGAGAAAGAGTTTGGTTCTTGTTTTTTCTTTTCTTTTTTTTTTTTTTTTTAAGACCAGGTTTTAACTTGCCCTGTGACCTTGGGCATGGCTTTTTTTTATTGTGAGGCCCGTAATAACAGATTTTTAGAATGAGGAAGTTGATGGGGATGTATGCAAACTCAGTACTGGACTCTATTATTGATGATTCTAGGGGGGAGGTGGGAGGGGGAGGCTTAGCAATAAGCAATTAACAAGCTTTCAGGGAGGCTGGTCCATGGGAAAGTTTGAGAATCATTGGTGCTCAGGGTCCTTTAAAATCCCTTCCTGTTCTAACATGTTTTGATTCTTTATCTTTTATTTATTGCCATCTTTCTAAAGAAGTGGTTTTCAGTTGGAGGCGGATTTTGACACAGAGAGAGAGGGGGGAGGAAGAGAGGAAGAGGGAGGGAGGGAGGGAGAGAGAGAGAGAAGAGAAGAGAGAGCGAGAGAGAGCGCCCCACCTCTCACCCTGACATTTGGTAATGTATGGAGACATTTTTGGTGGTACCTGAGGAGGAGGGGCTGCTGTACTGGTATCTTAGTTGAGTCAAGGCCAGGGATGCTGCTAGTCCCACAATGCACTAGGCAGCCACCCTCAGCAGGGAATTAATCTGTTCTGAATGTCATAGTACCTTGGAGAAACCTTGTTTTAAAGGCCAGCAACTCCAGTTGGTGTTGGTACTCTCTAGTTACAAACTAACAAATTCAGGAAGTAGGATAAGGATTTGTAACTGCTCCTGAGATTAAGTATAATTCTTTTTTTTTTTTTGGGTCCAGACGTGGGGCCTGAACTCTGGGCCTGGGCGCTGCCCTTCAGCTCTTCAGCTCAAGGCTAGCATTCTACCACATGAGCCATAGCTCCACTTCCGGCTTTTTCTTTTTGCTTATGTGGTGCTGGGGAATCGAACCCAGGGCCTCAGGCATGCAAGGCAAGCTCTCTACCACTGAGCCACCTTCCCAGCCCCTTAAGTATAATTCTTATCTTTAGCTCCATTCATTTTATCCAGAGTGTTAAAGACCTGCTTTTGAATGGCTTCAAATTGACCCTGTAATAATTGTCACGAACTTTTAGAGGAAAGGGAGTCTTGGTTCTCTTCAGGTTGGTAAAAAATTGTGCAAGGTCAGCGTCACCCCATTTGACCCATTATTGCTAAGTGTGTGCTTGCAGCCTGCCATGTTTATTTAAAGTTGGTTAAGCATCTGCTGGCTGTCAAAAAGTCTTTTCTTTTTTCATCTAAAAAAGAATTCCACACTGGGCAATGGAGCTACCTGCCTATGATCCAGACAACTCTGGAGGCTGAGGCAGGAAGATGTATCTTGGAGGCTCACCTGGACACTTTAGCAAGACCCTGTCTTAGAAAAAAAAATAGCAGAGCAAGGTTTTATAAGAGTCACTGTAATCAATTAGATGACACAGTAACTATTTAATTGTTAAGGTGATATGGCACATGCCCCTAGACAAAATGACTCACCATTAGGTATCCCAGTATACCTGATGATTTAATTCTTATTCTATTTCTAGACATGGCCCAGAGCCAGGGCAGTCTCCAAGATTTTTTTTACTCTTCCCCCCTCACTGCCCCTATCTTCAGGCTTGAACTCTAGGTCTGGGCACTGTTCCTCAGCTCTTCAGCTCAAGGCAAGCACTCTACCACTTGAGCCACAATGCCACTTCCCATTTTCTGGTGGTTTATTGGAGCTAAGAGTCTCATGGGTTTTCCTGCCCAGACTGGCTTTGAACTGCAATTCTCAGATCTCAGCCTCCTGAGTAGCTAGGATTACAGGCATGAGCCACTGGCACCTGGCTTACTCTTACATCTGTGTCTCACCATTTCTATCCTGGTGCATGCCTATGACCTATGATCTCAGCTTCACTTGAAGCTGACATGGGAGAAACACAAGCTTGAGGCCAGCCTGGCAACATACAAGGAGTGTTAGGTGCAGCTTAGTGGTAGACACTTGCCTAACAATCCAAAGAGGGAAGTAAACAACCCCAATAGTTCTGGTTTTTAGGGGACAGAAATTTTTATCTGTACCTTTCATTATTGTTGCTGCCCCGCTTATGCAATATTAAAAAAATGAGAGAATTAACGTCCTACTGAATAAAAAAAGTTTCATTATCATTAAACCACACTTTTTTTTTTTTAACTGGTGCTGGTACTGGAGCTTGAACTCAAGACCTCTTGTTCTCATTTAAACCAAACTATACTCTTTCAATCCTGATTGCTGAAAACAGCAGGCTTTTTACAATCATTGGAGGTGAAGTTAAGAGCTAAATGTTCATTAAAACAAGAACAAAGTGTTGGTTTATAATCTAAAGTGTGACATAGTAATCTTTCTGCCTGCAAAATGTGATAAAAGTAGCTATTGGAAATTCTTTGCACTTTTTTTTCTTCTTTGTATGTCAGTCCTGGGGCTTGAACTCAGGGCCTGGGCACTGTCCCTGAGCTTTTTTGCTCAAGGCTGTGCCAATTGAGCCCAGCTTAACTGGGATAAGAGTCTCACAGACTTTACTACGTGGGCTGGCTTCAAACCATGATCTTCAGATCTCAGGCTCTGAAGTAGCTAGGATTATAAGCATGAGCCACTATCCCCTGGCTCTCTGTGCAAACTTTAAGGACATTTGTATTGAAATTTGGGAATTAAAATCTTTAAGATGACTTTCCTAGAGTAAACTTTATGTTCTTAATGCCCTTATCTAAGGTTGAGGAAGAATATTCATACTTGCTAAGTTTTTTTGGTTTGGTTTAGTGTGCTTTTTCCTCTAGTTCTGGGTATAGAATTCAGGACACTACCACTAGATTTCCCAATCCTTTTGCTTTTGTTTTGTTTTGTGTTTTTCAACTAGAGTCTTTTGATTTGGCCTGGGCTGGCTTCAGACTGTGACCCTCTTACCTCTACCTTCTGAGTAGCTGGGTTTATAAGTGAATGCCATCATGCTTGGCTAGGTGGTTTAATGTTGTTATCAGCTATTATTATGGGACATCTCATAGTCTAGCAGTTTCTTCAAGGGAGGAGACACTGACCTGCGCATCTTGATGGGGAAGCTTGACTGTCATAACCCCTCATCTTCGCCATCAAAGGGGCTCAGACAGGGAAGTTGCACAGGCCCTTCATGACTGGTTGAGTGTTCTGCTGTCACCACCTAGAAATTCTTAACTATTTGAGTCTGAGTTTGGTACTTAATCTTTATTTTTTTTTTGTTAGTCATTGGGCCTGGGCACTGTCCCTCAGGTCTTCAGCTGAAGGCTAGCACTCTACTGCTTGAGCCACAGCACTATTTCTGGCTTTTACTATCTATGTGGTGCTGAGGAATCGAACCCAGGGCCTCATGCATGCAAGGCAAGCACTCTACCACTGAGCCATCTTCCTAGCCCGTGTATTTAATCTTGTAAAGATGAGGAGAGTGACCCTGGAAGCTAACTCTTGCAGTGCTGTGCTGCAGTGTTGTTGTTGGTGGCGATGGTGGTGGTGGTAGTAGTAGTGGTATGTGTGTGTGTGTGTGTGCGCACGTGTAGTTATGAATTTATTTTGGACACCAGCCTTCTGTGGCAAGACTCCTCTGAGTCCCATATTCGAGATGGGAAGAGAGGCTCAGGTACATACTTCACTGTCTGAGTCAGAATTTAAACCTAGGAAGTTGAACTTATTCTAAATCCGCCATTCTTTTTTTTTTGGTGCCAGTTCTAGCTGGACCTTTACACTGCTCTACATCTGGCTTTTGGGTGGTTAATTGTAGTTAGGAGTCTTAACAAACTTTCCTGCCTGGGATGGCTTTGAACCACAATCCTCAGATCTTATAGGCATGAGCTACTGGCCCCCAGCATTGAGATGGATTCTTTTTTTTGGTTGTGGGGCCTGAACTCTGGGCCTGGCATTATCCCTCAGCTCTTCAGCTCAAGGCTATTTTTCTACCACTTGAGCCACAGCTCCACTTCTGGCTTTTTCTGCTTATGTAGAGCCCAGGGCCTCATGCATGCAAGGCAAGCACTCTACCACTGAGCCACTTTCCCAGCCCCAAGATGGATTCTTAATATGTAGCCTAGGCTGGCTTTTACTTGAGCTCTTCTACCTCAGCCTCCTGAATGTTGGAATTATAGGTATGTACCATCATGACAGATTGTTGGAGAGTTATTCATTTATATTCATATAAGAGATAATAGTATCATAGTTTTCCTATGATACATTCATCATCAGGGTAATACTGGGCTCATACAGTAAGCTAGTAAGTTTTCCTTTCCCTTCTTCATTTAATTGAACTTGAAGGTTTAGTTTATACGATAGAGATACAGGAAGATAATGAATCCAATAGTTATTTCTTTCCTGCTTTGTTCATAGCTCCTAAGTTTATAACCTGTTATTTTTTTCAGGAAAATAGTTACTGAATGCAAGTTAGAGAATCATGTAGCAGAGCTCTGCCTTTTGGAGTTCTCAATTTCTTTGGTGTGATAGATAAGCCATTCTCTTGGGAAAAGGTGCTGTGACCCCGCTGTGTCAGGAGACACGATGCTACAGTAGTCTCCCCTTTGCCAGACATCACTTTTTGAGATCTCATGTATCTGTGGCCGATCATGGTCTGAAAATAGGAAATATAAAATTGCAGAAATAAACAGTGCTTCTTTTAATTGCATGCTGTGAGTAGCATGTTGGAATCTCCTGTCATCCTGTTCCATCCTGCCGGAGATGTGATTTGTCCCTTTGTGGAGCGAATCCACACTTCATCTGCTGTCCACCCGTCAGTCACAGTACCACTTTCAGTATCAGATTCACCATTGTAGTGATAGCTCAGTATCTGATTTTTCTCCACAAGGGCCCTAAAGCACACAAGAATACTGATACCAGAGAGATGCTGAAAACTGCTTCCTTCAAGTGCCGAGGGGAAATTGTTCATTTATCCCACACATGTGTGCACAGGAAAAATGCCATGTACACATAGAAGCTGGTACTAGGCTTTATTTTAGGCATCCACTGGGACTTCTGGAACATATGCCATATGTGCCTCCGCAGTTCCCCCACCCTCCACACCCCCTCCAGCTCTGGAAAAGGGGCTTACTGTATTTCAGCACCTGGGAGAGCACTAAGACCTGGGACTGGTCCAGAAGGCCTGGTTCTCAGCTAGCAGCGCTTTCAACCACTTTTCCTATTCCTTGAGTGACATAATTTTAGTAAAACAGAAGAGTTGTCTACTCAGAGTCTCACTTCCTTCCTAAGTGGCACGTTGTATGTCTTTGGAGACTTTAGTAAGTGCCCTGGGGCATCCAGCCTTTTCAAACAAGATAAAGCACATTCCCTAAGAAGTGCTGTGACACTTAAAAATGGCTTAGGACTGCCAAAACTGCTGTGGAGCAGTTCTTCGTGTCCTTGGAAGAACTTTCAGAGCCTTACTGCAGGCAGTGCGTCAGAGAATCTGCAGCTTGCCTTTGTAGCTCCCACATGGCACTGAAAGGAGGGCCGAATAGCAGAATTGGGATGAAGAGCTAAAGGCCAGATTTGTATGTCTAGCTCTAGGAAAGATGTCCAGGATGGATGAAGTGACATGTGTCATCTGCAGATGTGCCTGGCAGACCACACAGCACACCCGTAATCAGAGGGACCCACAGATGCCCCTGGAGGTCATGCACTACTCCAGGGTACTTAGAACTCAGTACACATCCATGAAAGAGGATTTTTGTGTGAATCTATCTACAGGATATAATTTTATTCTGACATGGATTATCGTCTGTGTTTTGAGTTTGGAGTATGTCCTGTACTTTGGTGCTCTGTGTAGTAGCTGACTGTACTTCATGAAAGCCTCTAACCTTTCTTAGATTTGAGTGCTGACAAGAGATTTAGATTGTAGTAGATGATGTAAGGCTAAGAGTCATGTGTAACTATTAAGCTTTTATACAAAGAGAAACTCATCGCTTAAATAAAGGTTTTAAGGGGCTGGGAAGGTGGCTCAGTGGTAGAGTGCTTGCCTTGCATGCATGAGGCCCCGGGTTCGATTTCTCAGCACCACATAAGCAGAAAAAGCCAGAAGTGGTGCTGTGGCTCAAGTGGTAGAGCGCTCGCCTTGAGCTGAAGAGCTGAGTGACAGTGCCCAGGCCCAGAGTTCAAGCCCAGGACTGGCAAAAAAAAAAAAAGTTTTAAAAAGAGACAGTAATTATCTTTATTTATAGTCCCTAAACTCATATTTCAAATGTGCCTTAACATATTGCTGTAATTAGTGTGTAAATACCATTTTCTCCTCTTTGTACTTAAGGCAGCTCTCAAGCATGTTATGTTCTTAAGTATCTAGGTGTATTTAGTGCCAGTGTTTTATTTTACAGAATGTGGAGGCTCTGGATCCTCGAGGTCGAACATTATTGCACCTTGCAGTTTCTTTGGGACATTTGGAATCTGCTCGGGTCTTGCTCCGACATAAAGCAGATGTGACCAAAGAAAATGGCCAGGGATGGACAGGTAAGTATACTTCAAAAAGTAATTTCAAGTCATTCATTTTACTTCCTCTTTCTGAAAAAGACTAGTTTCAATCATGATTTTCTTCCAAGTCAGTTGAACTTTTTTTTTTTTTTTTTGGTTGGTCGGTCATGGGGCTTGAACTCCGGGCCTAAGCACTGTCCCTGAGCTTCTTTTGCTCAAGGTCAGCACTCTCCCACTTGAGCCACAGCACTACTTCCAGCTTTTTCTGTTTATGTGGTACTAAGGAATTGAACTTGGGGCTTCATGCATGCCAGGCAAGCACTCTACCACTAAGCCACACTCTCAGTACTCAATTGATCCTTTCTAGGGACAGGGTTAGGGGCAAGGAGATGAGAATGGGGCTGCTGCCAGGCAGGGCTGACAGGTCTATAGCACAGTGACCTGATCCCTTGGTAAAGGGTGATGGCTCCTGTAGAATGCTCTCATGCAAATTTGTCCCATTATACATGAATTCTGAGGCCAATTTTAACCTGCAAATATGGTCAGATCCCCACTGAGTCCATCAGAGTAGGCAAAAATAAAAAAGAGCCAGGTGCCCGTAGCTCACACCTGTAATCCTAGCTACTCAGGAGGCTGAGATCTGAGGATCTCGGTTCAAAGCTAGCCCGAGCAGGAAAGTCTGTGAGACTCTTATCTCCAATAAGCCACTCAGGAAACCAGAAGTGGCGCTGTGGCTCAAGTGGTAGAGTACTAGTCTTGAGCTGAAGGGCTGAGGGACAGTGCCAAGGTCCAGAGTTCAAGCCCCACGACCAACAAAAATAAATAAAGAAAAAAGAAATTATTGTTAGAGACAGTCTCTTCTGAGTCTGTGAAATCTTGGCATTTTGTCATTTTTTTCAAGCTCTATTACTATTAGCCAAGCAAGGATATACTCATAAGTAAGTGCAGTTCTACCTACTTATCTACAAGTAATCTTAGTGTGTGAGCACATAGTGAGGGTTTGGTGTCTGAAACCCTGTCAGGGCTTCAGAACCAGCAGTGAAAAGGGAGCTAGGATCTAGAGGCTGTAGGTGTCTGTTTGCTTTTACACTGCTGTGAGCTAGCAATCAGAAGTCAGGGTCCAGCTGCATGTAGCCTTTGTCCCTCTTTGAGGCAAATATTGGTCTTCAATCTGTACAGATAGCTTTTCAGACTGGCTTTTTGGAATTGATTGGAAAGTATGAGAAGACTTAGAATTGATCAGCATGTATGAGAAGACTTGGCCATTAACGTCCCCCTTTTATTTTCCAGTCTTACATGAGGCTGTGAGCACTGGCGATCCTGAGATGGTATACACGGTTCTTCAACATCGAGACTACCATAACACATCCATGGCCCTTGAAGGAGTTCCTGAGCTGCTACATAAAATTCTTGAGGTAGCCAGAAACCTGGGCTTGAACTAAATGCTGCTATAATAGCTGGAGACATCCATATTCATCTCCTTGAAAGATTCATGAATAGTGAATATGGCATTTTGATGGCCACTTAGCACCAGTCCTGCCTGTTCACCTTTGTCAAAGTGTGGGGCCTCTCACAAATTATGTTTCAAGGTCACCAGGCTTGCCATTTTAAGTGCTACTTAAAATGATCACTTACCTGGACACAAAACAGTTTGTCCAGGCACCTATTTTTCTTAAAAGCAGTATCTAGAATGGAGGTTACCTTGAGAAAATGGTGGCGAGCACAGTGATGGGTCTAGGCATTTTCAGGGCCTGCCGAGGCTCCAGGGTCTGTGTGTGGCTTCTCCTTGCCCTTCTCCTAATCACTTCCAGCCATTTATATTTTGTCACTTTTAGCCCATTTCCTTAACTTATTTATACTTAAAGCTTTGGGGAAAGTTTATCTAATCTTGAGAAGTAAAATATAGGAGCTCTGTGGCCCCCCAGTGACCTTTCATGGATGGTTTGGAATGATGGCTGCCTCATTAGGATAATCGGTTGTGAAGCCTGAACTCTGGGCCTGGGTGCTGTCCCTCTTCAGCTCAAGTCTAGCACTCTACCACTTGATCCACAGTGCCACTTCCAGCTTTTTCTGCTTATGTGGTGCTGAGGGATCAAACCCAGGGTCTCATGCATGCAAGGCAAGCAGTCTACCACTGAGCCACCTTCCTGGCCCTGGGATAATCTTTATTACTTGAAAGAACCATCTTATCAGTCAGCCATGTGTAATATTCCCAGGGTAGCAGCAGACAAGAAAGCAGCAGTGACTCAGTTTTCAGTGTTGTTTATTCTCGTCTTAAGTACAAAAGTGAGTTTCTTGCAATAACTCCTAAGATATCTACTAGTTAAATCAGCTTTACCACATTAAAGTACATCTCTTTAGAAAAATCAATAGCCCTATCAAGAAGAGTAACAACTTCATTATGAGATGATTGTTGTGTGTTAATTGAGCATTCTTTAAATTTTTTTCTAAGCCATAACTAAGATATTCCTTTACTAGGTGGCAGAATGCAATTTCCCATAAAATATCAAATAGTTCATGCACTATTTTCAAAATAGATACATGTTTAGGATTGTGCAAAGGTCACATGGGTTTATTGTTTTCTTATCTAGCTTACTGTAGAAGGAACTAAAAACATCATACATTTGGTGGGGCAGCAAGTGACTTATTTAACATGGGGTCACACTTCACTTAAAAATACAGTGTAAATTTTTTTTTGCCAGTCCTGGGGTTTTGACTCAGGGCTTGGGCACTGTTTCTGAGCTTCTTTTGCTCAAGGCTAGCACTCTACCACTTGAGCTACAGCACTACTTCTGGCCTTTTCTGTGTATATGGTACTGAGGAATCAAAACCTAGGCTTCATGCATGCTAGGCAAGCACTCTACCACTAAGCCACAGTCCTAGCCCATGAAAGATTTTCTTTTTTTACCTGTATTGATCTATAGGAGTAGACTATACTGATTTGTACTCTGAGGCTTTGGACAGCCATTAAATGACTTGTGTGTTTAGTGGTACCAGAGGCTATTGTTGACATGGTGTTTTTCAGCAGAATCTCCTTATAAAGTATGCTGACATTTCTAATCAGCTACCTCCATCAGCTGGTTTAGCTCCAAGTAGATTCCTGGCCCTCCCACCTAGTGCTTCTGTAAAGACCCCCAAACCTTGGGGGACTAGAAAACACCTGGAAACTGGGTGCTGGTAGCTCACGCCTGTAATCCTAGCTACTCCCGAGGCTGAGATCTGAGAATCATAGTTCAAAGCCAGCCTGGGTAGGAAAGTCCATGAGATTTTCATCTCTAGTTAACCACCAGAAAGCCGGAAGTGGCTCTGTGGCTCAAAGTAGAGTTCTAACCTAGAGGAAAAAAGCTCAGGGACAGCACTCAGGCCCTGAATTCAAGTCATACAACTGACCAAAAAAAAAAAAGAGGAAAAGAAAAAACATCTGGAATCTCTGTATTTGTCTTCTTGAATGGTAGCTGTTGGACTTCTTTTCTTTTTTTTTTTTTGGTTGGTCATGGGGCTTGAACTCTGGGCTTAGGCGCTATCCCTGCGCTCTTCAGCTCAAGGTGAGTGCTCTACTGCTTGAGCCACAGCGCCACTTCCGGTTTTCTAGTGGTTTATTGGAGATAAGAGTCTCACAGACTTTCCTGCCCCAGCTGGCTTCGAACCTTGATCCTCAGATCTCAGCCTCCTGAGTAGCTAGGATTACAGGTGTGACCCAAGGGTGCCCAGCTGTTGGATTTCTTAAGTACCTCTTCAAGACCCTTCTAAAGATATTAATGGTGTGTAAAAAAATAATCCTCAAGAAGACTGCTCTAGTAGTATAAAACTGCCAAAAGCCAAATACTGAAAGTTTAGGAGGACATTGGGGCACAATCTTTTTAAGGTACCAGAGAGAAAAATCACTTCAGGAAGTGATGTCTAGCAGCCTCCTGTTTTAGATTCCCAAGGCAGTCCAGTAAATCTGAAGTACTTTCTCGTCAAGTTCCCCGTAGAGCTGACAGAACTGAGTTCCTCCTCTTGGTTGAGGCTAGACCATCGCCCACAGCATATGGCAATAATTAAGCTCATCTTCCTGTTACTGTTAGGAACCTGATTGAACCCCCTTTTATTCCCTTCCAACCTTGTCACTTTCTGTTAATTTCTTTACTGTCTAGATATATATGATATCAAAGTAAAACAATAGCTTTCATATAACTTTTCATTTCAATGGGTTTGCACTTGATTTTTCTTCTCTGTTCTCCTTTCTTCCCCCCCTAAAACCCTATTAATCCTTGCTATGCTTGTATTTAGCTAATGGCATGAACGATCATATATTTAAAATCTTCATCTTGGAAGCCGGGCGCTGGTGGCTCACGCCTGTAATCCTAGCTACTCAGGAGGCTGAGATCTGAGGATCGCGGTTCAAAGCCAGCCCGGGCAGGAGAGACCGTGAGACTCCTATCTCCAATAAACTACCAGAAAACCGGAAGTGGTGCTGTAGCTCAAGTGGTAGAGCGCTCGCCTTGAGCTGAAGAGCTGAGGGACAGCGCCCAGGCCCAGAGTTCAAGCCCCACGACCGAAAAAAAAATAAAAATAAAAAAAAAATAAAATCTTCATCTTGGGCTGGGAAGGTGGCTCAGTGGTAGAGTGCTTGCCTTGCATGCATGAGGCCCTGGTTCAATTCCTCAGCACCACATAAAGCAGAAAAAGCTGGAAGTGGCACTGTAGCTCAAGTGGAAGAGCAGTAGCCTTGAGCTGAAGAGCTGAGGGACAGCGCCCAGGCCCAGAGTTTAGGCCCCATGACTGACCAAAAAACAAAGAACCTGACCTACTTCGTCTCTCCTTCAGGCGCCAGATTTCTATGTACAGATGAAGTGGGAATTTACCAGCTGGGGTGAGTAGCAGTAGGTTTGAATTTATTTCTGGGATTTCTCCTTTTCCATGCTGGCTTGAACTCCTTAACCATTCTCCTGCCTCTCACTCCTGAGTGCCTCATTAGGTATGCACTACTATGCCCGTCCATCTTACTAGTTTCCTTTTTTTTTTCCCTTTTTATCAGTCATGGGGCTTGAACTCTGGGCCTGGGCGCTGTCCCTGAGCTCTTCAGCTCAGGCAAGCACTTGAGCCATGATGCCACTCTGGTTTTCTGGTGGTTAATTAGAGATAAGAATCTCACGGATTTTCCTGCCTGGGCTAGCTTTGAACTGCAATCCTGAGAACTCAGCTAGGATTATAGGCGTGAGCCACCTGCGCCCAGCCTTTTTTTTTTTTTTCTTCTTCTTCTTCTTTTGCTTAAGAGCATACAGTAGTTATACAGGGAAAATTTCATGTTCTAGTCCACATATGCTTACCATGTTTCCTAGTCATTCTCATCCCCATTTTTCCCTATCCTCCCTGCCCAAAACATTTCAACAGGTTTCATTGTTGTTTTCGCAGTTGCAAACAATCTGCTTTGGCCAGAATAAAATATCACTTTAAATTATGAAAATTTTAGTAACCAGACTTCCATGATTTCACTTGATTCTGTCAGACTTCCTGTTCTGGGGAAGAAAGTGAGATCAATGTTAGAACAAGCAAGTGAGAGTGTGTGTATGTGTGCACATGTGTGAGCATATGTGTGCTGGTGCTGGGGCTTGAGCTCAGGGCCTTGCACTCTGGCTTGGCTTTTATACTCAATGTTGGCACTCTCCCACTTAAGCCACATCTCTGCTTCTGGTTTTTGCTGGTAAATTGGAGAAAAGAGTCTCTTGAGTTTTTATCTGCCTGGACTGGCTTCAAGGCTTGGTCCTCTGATCTCAGCCATCTGAGTAGCTAGGATTACGTGTATGAGCCACCAATGCTCTGCAATGAGAACATTTTTAAATATGCTCCACTTCTGTTTGTTGCTTCATTAATAATGACACTTCATTAGCAAGATTTCAATCACTTTCATTTCCAGACTTCTCTTTCAGGCAAGAAGACGTATACTTGTATTGAAGCAGTTAAATGCAATGAGAAGTTTCTAGAACAGAACCTTAGCCTGGTTTGGGAAACTTAGGAGTTCTTCAGGTGTTGTTGAGAAGTGGCATATTTTAGACATCTGCTTTGTGAATGGTGGACGTGGTCATGTAGAAGGCTGGAGCCATATGGCAAGAATAGCATGTGTGAATGACAAAGGCCAGATGGATATACTCCGAGTCCTGGAGGGGGTTAGTAAGCAGGGTTCATCTCAGGACTGAGAAAACTCGTGTTTGTTTAGAGTTTCTCTGACAAGTGGAACAGAAGGTCCTTTGTATTCTTAATTTTTATTTTTTGATGCTAGGGATTGAATTCAGAGTTTGGTGCTAAGCAGATGTTATACCACTGAGCTACAGACCTAGCCCCTCCATTTTTGTTTATTTATTTGATTAAGCTTTTTTCCCCCCTCTTGAATAGATGTCTGCCTGCTGAGCTAAGTCCCCAGACCCCCATTTTTGAGACAGGGTTGAAACTAGCCTCAAATTTACAATCCTCCTGCCTCAGCCTCCAAAGTGTTGGGATTTCAGCATGCACATTGGCTTCCATGTTTTTTTTGTTGTTGTTTTGTGCGGGTCCTGGGGCTTGAACTCAGGATCTGGACACTCTCCTTGAGTTTTTGTGCTCAAAGCTAGTGCTACCACTTTGAGCCACAGCTTCATTTCCAGCTTTTTGGTAGTTAATTGAATGTAAGAGTCTCATGGACTTTCCTATCCAGGCTGGATTTGAATCATGATCCACACAGCTCAGCCTCCTAGGTAGTAGGAGTAGCTAGGATTACAGCCACCAGTGCCCAGCTTTCTGTGTTATTCTTAAGGTTAACTTCTTACATAATAAGTTGGGAGCCAAGAAGTCTAGTTCTCTTTGGCAGTCAGAATCTTGTACTTCCCTTCTTTTGCTAAAATCAAAATCCTGAGAGTTTGGCCCTTGGAGTTTTCTCAGTAGTACATTTTTTCTTCAGTGCCCTTGGTTTCCAGAATATGCCCAAACGATGTCTGTCGTATATGGAAAAGTGGTGCCAAACTACGTGTTGATATCACATTGCTGGGATTTGAGAACATGAGCTGGATAAGAGGGAGACGTAGTTTTATATTTAAAGGAGAAGGTAAGTGATTCCATTATAGTAATCATTGCACAAGCTAAATACAGAGTCATTTAAAATTATTATGACTATTACTAATATTATTACTTTGTTGTATAGGACCTCTTGCTTGCTAGGCGGGCACTGTACTGCTGAGCCACGCTTCAGCCCTTTAGTAAGAGTGATTTTGAACCACTAGCACCCGTTCACAGTCATGTATGTGGTTTATTTTTCTGATACTATGGAGCTTTGTTGTTGTTTTTCTTATCAGTCATTCAGCTCTCTATCCCTTCTGTCTGGGCTAGTTGTCTTGCCCATGTCATTTATCACACAACACTTAGCTTTGTGACACACGAGACAGCTTGCTTTCCTGGGCATTTGAGTACAAGCTTTCTGTCTTGCATCTCTGTTTTCCTCCATAATTAAGCATGATCCTCCCCATGGAGGCTAAAAAATGGCATTGCTCACCTACTGTATTTGGCAAATTTATATTAATTAATTCTGCAGTAGTATGTTTTATAAGGGTCATAGATGAAATGTGTTGCTAAATAAAGAATGCAAAGTATTTTTTTTTAATCTGTGTCTTTGGGACAGAATATTTCAAGGCTTTCTATGTGTAAGTTTTTAGAAAGCTGGCCACATAATCCCAGTGCTAAGAGGTAATCAAGAATCAGTATTCTATTTTTTTTTTTTTTTTTTTTTTTGTCAGTCGTGGGCCTGAATTTTGGGCCTGGGTACTGTCCCTCAGCTCTTCAGCTCAGGCTAGCACTCTACCACTTGAGCCACAGTGCCACTTCTGGCTTTTTTTCTTATGTGGTGCTGAGGAATCAAACCCAGGGCTTCATGCATGCACTATACCAATGAGCCACCTTCCCAGCCCCAAGAATCGGCATTCTTGAGGCTTTATCAGGCAACATTTGAAAAAAGAGTAACCATGTGAAAGATGATATGTTTTAGCATGTGAGACTTAACATGATTTTGCATCTTTCTAGAGCTGAGCTTCCTTATGCTCTTGTCTCTTTTAACAGACAACTGGGCAGAGTTGATGGAAGTCAACCACGATGACAAAGTGGTCACCACTGAACACTTTGATCTTTCCCAAGAGATGGAGCGTCTCACTCTGGACTTGATGAAGCCGAAAAGCAGGGAAGTTGAAAGGCGGCTCACAAGTCCAGTTATCAATACCAGCCTTGATACTAAAAACATTGCTTTCGAAAGGTATGAAGTTGGACTCTAGATTTTAATGCCTATTCCATGTCTTTCTGTATTCATTGGAAATTATGGGTTAATTGGGCTTTTTTCCTAATATGACCTGATAAACACTAGCAAGTTTCAAGAATGACCTCTAGTCCAACCAAATAGAAACCATAGCTTACCTCCAGTATTACCTATCCTTTTTATAGTACATTGGTTAAGTGTTAGAGAAATGACTTCATATTCTTCCATGGACATTTTCTAGTGGATATTATTTGGATCTTATTTTTGTTTTGGTATTTTGAATCTGCAACAACATCCCTAGTCCTAAACCATAGAGCTGTGAGTTTCTGGCAGCTAACATTAACCTAGTATTGAATTCAATTGTACTGATATTAGTCCAATTTGCTCTTACTATAACAGCAAAATATGTTTTTCCCCCCATGTATATGAGCAATAGTTTAGAACAAGAATCTAGAAGGAGTTTGGTTTTGTTGCACACTCTATGAGAATTTTCCAGAGAGCTGTGTACCTGGGTTGATCCAGATGAGAGTACCACTCCTGATTATCCACTTATGAGAGGAGGCGGGAGGCCTTTGAGTATAGGGGAAGCAGTAGCTGTCACCTGTCTACCGTGGGTCACACCGATCAAGGAGTCCCTATGAGCCCTTAGTGTTTGCCTAGTATGTCAGATCCAACTCTTTGGAACCAGAGTAGCATAACCTGAACTAAAAGGGGCACTCACCCTGGCTTCAGACATCCTTTCCTCTTCGCAAATATGCTAACTGTCCTCTTTTGAAGTTACTCTTTTCTTCTATGATTCTGGTGTAAAATTGCCTCATAAAACTGAGAGATTTTTAGGCAAACCTAAAAATTTGTGCTTTTTACCTTCCAACTTACATCAGACAGTAGGATTAGGGTATCTGTTGGAGCAGAAAGAAAGCTAGAACAACACAGCTTGTGTGATGTCCCCAGGTTTTGTTCTGATGGGAGCCATAAGCATCCCCTGAGATAGGGATGTCTTCCTGCCAACGCTGAGGACAGCAGAGTTGAGGGACTGAACTGTGGATCTACCTGGAAGTATCTCCAGGTTTCCCATGCTCCTCTGCAGGCAGGGAGCATACCTTCAGTTTAGGACTCTGTTTATAACCCCAGGAGTTCAAGGCTGCCCTCATTCCCACAGCCCATCAGTAGAGATGAGAGGGGAAAGACTGAATGCTATCAGTAGGGCCACTGAATAACCATGGTTCAGGGCAAGGGGCTTGATCTCTCCAGTTTTCCATTTCCTTAGCTGAGAGAGAGACAGAGACAGAGACAGACAGAGAGAGAGAGAGAGCATGTGTGTTTCAAGATGAGGTCTTAGAAGTCTATGACGCTAAGATGTCATAAGAAAAGAGATTGTTCCCTATATAGCTCATCAGCACAGTTGCAAGAGTCATTGCTTGTGCCTTATAAAAGGAGTGAAGCAGTAAATGATTTTATTCCACCAGTGCAGATAGGAAACGAGTATTGAGGAAGAAGGCATGTTTTGTATTTATATGGTCACAAGGTTTCAAATGGTTCTAGCTGACTCTCCATTTGCAGCTGACAGTTGGCTGCTGAGCAAGAATTTCTGGGACAGCTGAGCTGCTTTACAGACCTCATAATTAAATATGTGATCAGTGAGCTTCTCATGCATCAAGGAAGGATTTTAGCCACTCTTGACTGTGAGGTTTGCACAGAGGTGCAAGTGTTTATTTGGCTGAATGTGATTCTTTCCCATTTTATGTGGAAGGTATGGCTCTCTCCCACTTGGCAATAGTCACTTTTGTCCATTGCTTTCTTGGAGTCTGTCAATCAGTTTTTCATGCTTGCAAATTACTATATGTCCCTGATGGATTTTTGGTCTGCAGTGTGTACTATTTGATCGTACTTTGGATTTTCCTTTCTCTGAAAGATTATGCCATGCCCACCTCAAATAAAACATTCCCTGTCACTTAGGGCTTTTCTCTAAATTGTGTTTGGTGTCTGATCTCAGGGAAGACAGGCGGAGGCGAAAAGGATGTTAGAGCGAAGTCAGGTTGTCATTTGAATACCTCTACATGCAGTTATCCCAGGGCCAAGGCCATTAGCATCATGGTTTTAAAATCGGTTGCCTCTGAGTTCACTAATTATAGTGCAGTGTTAGAAGTCACTAGAAGCCAGGATTGATATGGAGCCGTTATAGACAGCCAAAGAGCTTGGTGGGCCCTTGGGGAATGGCGTAGTTTCATCCTTCAGCCAATGTGAACAATGATGTGGAACAGATGCCATCACCTCTCAGTCCCCAAGGAGACCATGTCCCAGCTTAAACACGAAGTGACTCAAGCAATGACCAGAAACTGAGGATTGAATTTGTTAATTGATATTCACTTAGAGATGGCCATGAGATTGTGGTTTATTTGTTACACTTGTGATCTCCAGACATCTGCCTTCTAACACTTACTTTGTTTCTGGAATGTAAGTTCTGAGGGGCGAGAGCTAGCATTTGATGTAATCCTGTTCAGAGTCCTGCCTGCTCCTGCATAGGTTATGTTGCACTAATTATAGGCAACTCAGAGGAAATGGAAAGGCCTGGTCTCTTCTTTCTAGAATGGTATAAAACAGACCAAAACCTCATGATGCCCCATCCAGACCCATGTCATTACCAACTTCCACTGGAAGGAAAGGAAACAAGAAACACAAAAGATGAATAAATGCATTGGTTTTGATGACTTGGTTAACCTGCTAGTGTTCCCAAAGCTGCTCTCGAGCTTCTCCTCACTCAGCCGGGAGAACAGCAGGCAGGCTTTTGCCCTACACAGGGCCAAATAAAGCTAACATGTGCTATCCTAGACCAAGGGCAGGGCTATGCAGGGGTCCCTTCTGAGTGGTAGTGTTTTAGTCTGCTTAAGAAAAAGCCAGTCATCAGGCTGGGAAGGTGGCTCAGTGGTAGAGTGCTTGCCTTGCATGCCTGAGGCCCTGGGTTCGATTCCTCAGTTACCACATAAGCAAAAAGAAAAAAAAAAGCCAGAAGTGGCGCTGTGGCTCAAGTGGTAGAGTGCTAGCCTTGAGCTGAAGAGCTGAGGGACAGTGCCCAGGCCCAGAGTTCAGGCCCCACGACTGGACCACCCCCCCCCCAAAAAAAAAAAAAAAAGAAACAGCCAGTGTGTCAGTGTGTCAGTGTGTCAGTGGCTCATGCCTGTTATTCTAGCTACTGGAGGCTGAGAGCTGAGGATCGCCAGAGCTTCTTTTCCCTCTAATAAACTACCAAAAAAGTCAGAAGTGGAGCTGCCACTCAAGTAGTAGAGGCTAGCCTTGAGCCAAAAAGCTCAGGAACAGCACCTAGACTCTGAGTTCAAGCCCCAAGACTGGCAAAACAAAAAACAAAACAAAACAAAACAAAAGAAGAAGAAGAAAGGAAGGGAAAGAAGGAAAGAAGTGAGAGAAAAGGGAGAAAAAAAACCCCCAAAACCAGAGCTGAGTGTGGTGGTCCATGCCTATATCTCTACACCTATAAATCTCAACACTCAGAAGGCTGAGGTAGGAGGACTGAGAGTTTGGGGTCCGCCTGGGCTATGTAGTGAGATGGTATAAAAAAGAAAAAAGGAAAGAAAGAGAATCAGAATTAAAACCTCTTGGCTGTCCTTGGTTCTGAATGTATTTCTTGTCAGGAGTATATAGAGTTGACTCACTGGGTTTCTGGGCCCATTGCAACGCTTGCAGCTACTGTTGCTGTTGGAATCCAAAAACGGTGCTGAAAAACTGCTTGTGTTCCTCTCTCCCCTACTGCTGTGGACCTGCTGGAGTGGTGATTCACAAACCACCAGCTTTCCTAGCCTCTTCTACTGCAGTAAGGAGTTCGTGCCCCACCCACCATCTTCCAGTCCAGCGGGCACTCTTCCATTGTTCTAAGATTCCTCCATGGAGATGTGGCCGCTTATCTGTGGCTGTAGTTAAGATGACCCAGATAAATGGCGACCCACATACTTTTCCTTGCGGTGAGACTTTGGATGCTGGTCATCTTCATTCTCTTCGTTAGGACAGCTGTCCAATCAATGTCACCACCTTTGTCCTTTACACTGGCAGTTTTTGTAAAGAAGCCAAGAATGGAAGCTTTCTACGTGTGGAGTGAGGCAAATTGATTAATAACAGTGGGAGGCGGGCGGGGGATGTTAAAACCATCTGTCATCGATAGCATCCTTTTGTGGCCATCAGGACCATGATTTCCAAATGTCCTTCGCTAACTTAAGCTGGGGGAGAAAACTGTAAAGGCTTCAGGGATGAATCTGAATGGCATATTGTACATGTAGAAATTTGTGGTGTTCACTTTTTATCAGAACTAAATCCGGATTCTGGGGCTGGAGGACAGATAAAGCAGAAGTTGTTAATGGTTACGAAGCAAAGGTAAAAGGAAACTCTTAAAGTAAGATTTAATATAGCTATTTAGCTTCTATGCAAATGGGGAGTCTGTTCAGATTTTTTGTTTCATGCATCTGTGCCAGAAGGTCCTTGGGGAAATAAGTTCTGTCTAATGCCTCACTCTCTCTCTCTCTCTCTCTCTCCCCCCTTCTCCCCCCCTTTCTCTCCCTCTCTCTCTCCCCCTTCTCCCCCCCTTTCTCTCCCTCTCTCCCCCTTCCCTCCACCCTCTGTCCCTCTCTCTCCCTCCCTCCCCCTTCCTCCCCCACTCAGATGCTTTATTTTATCTTATTTGACATTCAGAAAATGGGATAGTGTGTCCTGAGGAGGTCTTTAGAGATAGAGGGAGATTAGACCTGTCATCTTTTAAAAATATTACACAGTAATTTTTGTTCATTTCTATTACTTTAAAAAAATTATTTCTCTAGCTGACTCTAAGTCTCTTATTTAAAAAAAAATTAGCCTCATTGTAACCAGTGGGTTCATGGTGCATTTACATGACGTCAGGGAATTGAAAACCTTGAAGTCGTGGAAGCCGCGCTCTGTCAGGTCATCTGGCGTTTGATTTTGTCCATTGGCCAGCTGCCAGCTGGCCTTTGCTTGGTCTCGCAGTGCGTCAGGGATTGATGGCTTATGGATGGAGCCAGGTGCTGCAGGATCCTCTGGTGGCCTCTGAGTGAGCAGAGAAATCTTACATCATGCTCAGTGAGATGTATTCAGAAACAGTCCTGAGTGTTATTTTCTGC
The DNA here is from genome assembly GCF_024711535.1 of Dipodomys merriami. NCBI lineage: Eukaryota > Metazoa > Chordata > Mammalia > Rodentia > Heteromyidae > Dipodomys > Dipodomys merriami. The sequence goes on from NW_027203126.1 coordinate 781,374, forward strand.
AGCTTTCAGCTTTGGGAATCCACATATGGCACAGACAGTTAATTCTTTGTTAACTGTGACCCTTGATTTTTCACATCACCATATTCCTCAGTCACCCCTGGGAGCATTTTCTCTGGAGGAATATATATATATATATATATATATATAAATTTTTTTTGTCACTAGTAGAATGTCTTCACTAGTGTTTTGCAGGATTTCTCTGAATCTGCCAGGTCTACAGAACCTCTCCCTTTTCCCTCTGTCCAGCCCTGCAGATGGCTGCCTAAGACAGCACTGTTAGAAGATTATCAGAGCAGTGGAGGAGTGGGAAGCAGGCTTGGGTGCAGTGGGAGCTCGGCTGGGAAACCTAAGTCCAAGACATGGAGGCTGGTTAGCAAAAGGCAGGGCAAGTGGGAAGATGCAGCCTGTCGGTGACCAGCTATGAAGGATAACTGTGGATGCATTTCCAGATGAATAGCTTGTGTATTTTGAAAGGATCCTAATGATTGTTAACCATTTCTCATTTTAATTTGGCTAGATTGTTTTGGTTTCTTTTGCTTCAGCATTCTTGCTCTTAAGATGTTTTCTTTTCTGAGTTTTGATGTTCTGTGTCACTGTTTTCTTTTGTGCACATCTCTCAAGGTTTACACAGTAAATAATGTGAGTGTGATAACCAAAATACGCACAGAGCATTTGACGGAGGAAGAAAAAAAGAGATATAAAGGTAATCTTCCCCTTTTTTTTTTTTTTGTCGGTCGTGGGGCTTGAACTCTGGGCCTGAGTGCTGTCCCTCAGCTCTTCAGCTCAAGGCAAGCGCTCTACCACTTGAGCTTCAGCACTCTTCTGGTTTTCTGAGTGTTTATTGGAGATAAGTGTTTCATGGACTTTCCTGCCCTGGCTGACTTTGAACCGCGATCCTCAGATCTCAGCCTCCTGAGTAGCTAGGATCATAGGCGTGAGCCACCATTGCCTGGCTCCCCTTGCTTTTTTAATTCTCTTGTTTATTCTTTTTAGTTTAGCGAGAGCCTTTGTTGGCTCTATTACATTTGGGGTTCATGTTATTGGGGCATGCTAACCTTTTTATAAAAGTTTCCACAGACTGACTCACTCTTGGAGTTTTTCCATAGTTGCTTTCAGCTGTAATTAAAGCCATTCATGAGGCTTCTTTCTGAATTATGACAATTGTTAGATTTATCCAAAGAAGTAGATAAAGAGTATTAGAGAATGTTTATCAATGAGTGATGTCATCTAACCTCTCATAAGGAAAGATCTGGATAAAACATGGGCTCTGAACCAAGAAGTGGTTTCCACATCCTGGTGTTGCTATTTCTTGTGAAACTGCATATCCCCTGTGTCTCAGATTCCTCAGCAGCAAAAAGGAGGTGATACTGACCCTCTCTTAGTTGCTAAGAGACTTGGATGAGTTCCCACATACAACACTTTAGCATTGTGCCTGAAGTATATAGTAATTGCTTAAGCACCAGTACCACTAGCACTGTTCCATTGCTCCATTGTGACAGAGGAAGGAACTGAGCCCCAGAGCACACAGCAGTGAATGGCCAAGGTGGGATCAGAACCCATATCTGGCTCATTCCTAAATCCAAGTTCCATCCAATATTCTTCTGTTTTAACTCAGTTTTCTTCTATTAACATATATTAATTGTATAAAGCAATGGATTTCAGGAGCCAGGCATTGGTGGCTCATGCCTATAATCCTAGCTATTCAGGAGGCTGAGATCTGAGGATCATGGTTCAAAGCCAGCGAGGGCAGCTAAGTCCATGAGACTCTTATCTCCAATTAACCACCAGAAAACCAGAAGTGGTGCTGTGGCTTAAGTGGGAGAGTGCTAGCTTTGAGCTGAAGAGCTCTGGGACAGCGCCTAGGCCAAGTTCAAGTCCCACAACCAACATGCAATCAAACAAACAATTCTTGTAATGCTCTAGTTTAAAGATCTTAATTAGTATGCTATAAAGAATAAAGTTGTTTTTGTGGATGATTTTTATCAGCCTAACTATAAATGGATTTCCTAATGCCAGGTAGCTTAGCTCAGAAACTTTAAAATGTGATGAAGATATTTTTTCTACAGGCACCAGTGAGATATAATATTAAGCATTAAACTATTCTTCCTTTGTAGCGGACAGGAACCCTTTAGAATCCCTGCTGGGTACTGTGGAACATCAGTTTGGTGCTCAAGGGGTGAGTTTTTCATTTAGTGCAGTTTAATGAAAAGTGAAATCAGCTCATCGGTGCTTATGATGGTATTTTCTGCATCCTGAGTAGGCTACTTTGTGTAAAAAGAATTCCCAAGTTTGAGTAAGAGGCTCTCTTTTGAAAGAGAATTAAGATGAATGAGTCTTTGAAAACAAAGCTTTTGAAGGAATGGTATGATTACAGAAATTAGGTGTGTTTTCTCTCATCTTTCTCTCTCTCATCTGTTATAAATAAGGCACCTCTATATGACATGACACTGTTTCTATTGTGACAGCACAGTAATATTTTTTTACTTGATTCCCCCAAATCACTATATGTAATTAGCACAGTGGATATCACTGAGGATCAGAAAAATGAAATTTCCTTTCCAGTGTCAAAGCTAGACAATCACAGAGCTGGAACTTAAACTCCAAGATTCAAATCTCACATTCTTTGAAAAAAATATGTATGTGTGTGTTGGAGTTACTGCCGTTTGAACTCAGAACTGCACACCTGCTATAAATGGATTTCCTAATTCAGGAACCTTACCTCAGAAACCTGAACCATGCCTCCAACCCAACTTTCAAGTGTTTTTGTCAATTTCTTTTCAATAAAAATGGAAGAGAGAGTACAGGAACATTTTTAGATGGGGAAATCCATTGGATTTGCCATGTAGCTTGCTAACAGAGTTTTTGATTGGCATGTTCCATTAAATAGTTAAAAAAAACAAAACTAGTGACTAGAATTTCCTGATGGTAGCTGGTTAACATGTCTGCCTCATAGACTGAGTGCTGTAGGCCACTACTTGTAAGCATCATTTGCACTTCTGATTCTGAGTTCTGGCTCAGCAGGACCTCACTACAGAGTGTGCCACCGCAAACAACCCCACGGCCATCACACCTGACCAGTACTTTGATGAAGACTTTGATCTGAAAGACAGGGACATCGGAAGGCCAAAAGAGCTGACAATTAGAACGCAAAAGTAAGAGCCATTTTCAATTTACAGATGGAGTCAGAAGTTGTACTGTTTTATAGTGTAAGGGTCCTTCATGCCTCTGGCCCTTTCACTTTTAAGTTACTTTATCTGGGAAAAGTAATAATAGACTGCCTTTCTCATTAGCTTTTTTCAAGTGGGATAATAAATGAAAGTATTCTATTTTTTTTTTTTTGTGCCAGTCCTGGGGCTTGAACTCAGGGTCTAGGCACTGTCCCTGAGCTTTTGTGCTCAAGGCTAGTGCTCTACCACCTGAGCCACAACTCTTACTTCTGACTTTTTTTAGTGATTAATTGAAAAGTCTCACACACTTTCCTTCCGAGACTGGCTTTGAACTACAATCCTCAGATCTCAGCTGCCTGAGTGGCTAAGATTATAGGCATGAGCCACCAGTGCCTGGATCTTTTATCCCCCCATTGGCTGCTCCAATGAAATGATTTCCATCAGCTATCAATTTCTCCATGCTTTTTGTTAATTAAGGTTATTGCAGGAGTAGGTTGGAATGTAAGGCCTCTTCTCCTGATCACAAGAATTCTGGGTGATGTAAATTCCTCATGGTTCCAGGCCTGAGTGGTTCTGAGTTTAAGAGATAACTCAGTAGCATGTGGAGTGAGAAGCTGGTGTTCTAACTCACCGTGCTGTACTGATATGCTCTCCCCATCTGAGAGCATCTGTCTTTTTCCATCAAATCCTGCAGGTTTAAAGCTACACTGTGGATGTGTGAAGAGTTTCCCCTCTCCCTTGTGGAGCAAGTCATTCCCATTATTGACCTCATGGCTCGAACTAGCGCTCATTTTGCAAGACTAAGAGATTTCATCAAATTGGAATTCCCGCCTGGATTTCCTGTCAAAATAGGTACCATTCAGCTCAGGCACAAGTGTGAGATTTACTCATTTTTGTGGATGATACAATGTTTCATGGAATTGGAGGTACCAGGTAGCCTATGATAAATATAATAGAGGAGGTAACAGAATTATGCTCTGTTTTAAGAAGCATTACAATCTGGTTCATTTTGCATATGTGAATTAGGAGATCTCTAGCCATTTGGTTCCATTGACAAAGATGTAAAAAGCCATCAAAATATAACATTGTTTTAAAGTCAAACCTTAAGTGAAACTTTAAACTTTACTCAAATGAAATTTCAGATTAGGTAATTATTTAGAGAATACAACTTTCATTAAGAACCTTTGATAGGTAACTATGATTTAGGGCCTAACTTAGTATGCAGAATGCTATATATAGTATATAAATACAGTGGCTCATACCTGTAACTTTATCTACTTAAAAGACTAAAATCAAGGGCTGGGAAAGTGGCTCAGTGGTAGAGCGCTTGCCTTACATGCATGAGGCCCTGGGTTCGATTCCTCAGCACCACATAAGCAAAAAGAAAAAAGCTGGAAGTGGCGCTGTGGCTCAAGTGGTAGTGCTAGCCTTGAGCTGAAGAGCTGAGGGACAGCGCCCAGGCCCAGAGTTCAGGCCCCACGACCAGACCTCCCCTCCTCCCCCCCAAAAAAAGACTAAAATCAGAGAGGATTATGGTTGGAAGCCAGCCCAGACAGAAAAGTCCAAAAAATTCTATCTCTATTTAGCGAGAAAAATGGCAGACTGAGGCATGGCTCAAGTGGTAGAGTGCTAGCTATGAATAAGAAAGCTGATGAATTTTAGTTTGAGTTGGTTGTGTATTCATGACATATGAATTCTAGCTCAGTCACTTAATCACATGCTTAATCTGAATCTGAACCTCAGTTTTCCATCTTGATATTAGCGATGTTATTGAGGATAAAGTGAAATCATACTGAGAAAGAAGTGCTGAGCATAGTACCAGCTTAGTAAGCATTCAGTCAATGATGGCTGTTATTATTTTCAGTAAAGTTTATTTATAAAAGCTTTTATTTTGTTAGAAATTCCCTTATTTCATGTCTTAAATGCACGGATTACATTTGGAAATGTTAATGGCTGCAGTACTGCTGAAGAAAGTCAAAATGTGGAAGGGACCCAGGCTGATTCAGGTAAAAAAAAAAATCAGTTTGTGATTTTAAAAGCAAAATATATTCATTATTGATATATTACAATATATTATTGATATAGTATAACATATTAATGCATTATATCAATAATTCATATATTAATGATTAACATTAATTGATTTATTATATTTATTGTACTAATCATTTTGATACTCAGGTATCTATATGAAATAGATCTGTGTTGGATAAATGGAACCTTTTAGATTTCCTTCAGAGTTAATGAAAAGAAAAAATTTGGAGGATATTTTATTAGTCAGTTTTCATCACTGTGATTTACAAGAGTGAAGCAAAATGAGGAAAGACTTACTTTGGGCACATGGTTTCATAGGTTATAGGCTGTGTTCTGCTGGCTCCTTTGTTTCTGGCTCTGTGGGTGAATATAATGGCAAAGGGTATGGTAAGGCAGAACTGCTTATTTAATGGCAGCCAGGAAGGTGGGGGGGAGGGGTGTGCCTGAGACTATCCCTAGGCAAAAGAACAAGGTACTAACTGAAAAATACCTAAAACAAAAAAGGCTGGACGCATGGCTCAAGAAGTCAAGCACAAGGCCTTGAGTTCAGTTGCCTGCATTGCCCCTAGCCGGGAAGACAGCTTTTCTTAAAAATCAGCTTTATTGAAGATGTAGCAATGAACATGGTCCCCTGTATAATTGATATATTAATTTTTAAAATCCAAAGAAAATCATCTATAATGAGTTTAATATGCATAGTCAAATGGTCTCACTTCAGTGTGACAATTCCATGCATTTGAACAGATCTATGCATTCTGTGTAAACACCAATACAGTTAAGACAGCATTTATAGATGTTTCCAAATTCCCTCATGTTTTCTTGCATTCGATCCAATTTTTTTTCTTTTGGAAAAATACACAACCACACATATTAGACTTAGTCCTCAAAGGATACACAAGTAAACCCTTCCTCTCTCTAGAATCTAGAAATAGAACTAGAGTTGAAAGAGAAATCTTCACTTTTTATGTAATAGTTTTCAGTATTTTTATGATTATGCATTAATGTTTCCACTTACAAGATCAAAACATAAAGAAAAACTGTACTGCAATACATTTTACTGTTTTACTAGTCTTAAAAATCTTTCATGTAATAGTAATTATCATTACTGTGATCCTTTTTTAAAAATCTTTAAAGCTGTGTATTATGGCTCATTCCTGTAGTCTCAGCTATTTGAGAGGCTGAGGCAGGAAGATCTCTTGTGTTTAGGAATTCAAGGCCAGCCAGGGCAACACAGCAAGACCCTATTTCCAAACAAACAAAAAAAAGTCTGAAGGTTGGACAAGTTGGAATGTGTCTGACTTCCTAGCTCAAAGCAGGATCATAAGCTTGAGGCCAGCCTGGGCTACGTAGTAAGGTTGAGGTCACCTTGAACTACACATTGAGATCCTGTCTGGAAATAAGAAAGGTCAAAATTTATGGTAATGAGCTCAGACACTGGATTGTTTCCTTTTGTGTTTTAGCTTCCCAGGTTACAAACTTTGAGGTTGATCAATCTGTATTTGAAATTCCTGAATCTTATCACGTTCAAGACAATGGCAGAAATGTGCACTTACAAGATGAAGATTATGAAATCATGCAGTTTGCCATTCAACAGAGCTTGCTGGAGTCCAGCAGGAGCCAGGTTTGTTGGCATCAGTGGCACTTACCTAAATAACCAGTTTGACTCATGGTATTTATAGATTATTTTAAGCTTTACATACCCTGTCTTTTATGAAAGCTGACCGTCTGCAAACCCTACTTTGCATTGCTGACAGTGTTTTCAGAATCTTTCCTATTCCTCATGCTTAAAATGTAGTTAAAATTGAGGTGTTTTGTTTTGTTTTTGTCGGTTATAGGGCTTGAACTCTGGGCCTAGGCACGCTCAGCACTTCGGCTCAAGGCTAGCACTCTACCACTTGAGCCACAGTGCCACTTCCGGTTTTCAGTTGGTTTAGTGGAGATGAGTCTCATGGATTTTCCTGCCTGTGCTGGCTTTGAACTGTGATCCTCTAATCTAGCCCTAAAAGAGTGATGTCTTTGGCCATGTAAAATGTAGCCTAAGGGTATCATGTGTAATCTAGGAGAAGATGGCAGCCCAATCAGCATGGCTTCTGACACCCTTCAAAATCTTGTAGGATCTTTGAGGTAACCCCAATCTCCATTAGTATTTCACACAGCATTATCAATAATAGGCATGGAAAATATTTTGTTTCTATAGCTCTTATTTCCTTGTCAAGGTGGCAGCTATTCCTTCTCAGAGTTGTTCACGTCCATCGTATTTGTATTTGTAGGAACTTTCAGGACCAGCTTCAAATGGAGGGATCAGCCCGACACACAGCTATGAGGCCCAGTATGAGAGGTGATAAATAATAACTTTTTTTTGCTAGTATTGAGTTTTGAACTCAGGCTTCCTTACCCACTGCTGGCACTCTACCACTTGAGCCACGTCTCCAGCTCAGCTTTCTGATAGCTGTTTTGGAGATGAAAGTCTCGTGGACTTTGGTCTGGGATCCTGTGGATCTCAGCTTCCTGAGTAGCTGGGATGACTGCCATGAGCTCCTACTTTTGGCTTGGCATGACTCTTGACGATGTGGCTCTTGTCAAACTGAGGTTGACACAGGCCCTTGCTGCTTTGGCAAATGTGTGGCTGTGCATATTACTCTTTTCTTTATGGCAAAACTACTCATTAAATTAGCCCTCTACATGCCTGATAGCTCCTTTTCAAGAAGGAGTGGTAGAAGGGCTGACAGGGCACAGGTCAATGCTACTGACAGAAAAGAGAGAAAATGTTTTCTGGTCTATTCGGCCTGTGATGTCTCTAGTGAGAAGTTTATACCATTTTAAAGACAGTGACATGGGGAATAATTACAGAGATGTTAGCTCTTTTTAAGGAAAAGAAAACTGTAATGATGCATTTTCAAGGCACTTTTTTCTGTAAGTTAGGTATAAGCCAGAGTTGTAAACAACCTGGTTTTGCTGTAAAACAGACTCAAGTTCAATTCCCAGCACCATCACATAGTAGCTGGGTGATCTTGGGCAGGGTCTCCTCTTCTGAGTAGCAGCTTTCTGGCTGGTGTGTGGCACCCACGCTCCCATGCACATTTATATGCACATAGAAAAGCACCTGGCCCAGTGTCCTTGCTGCCACTGCCATGATGTAGTAGCTGACTGCCTTTTCTTCTTTCTCTTCAACCCAGGGCCATCCAGGAGAGCCTCCTCACCAACATGGAAGGCCTGTGCCCAGGTGCCCTGAATGAGTCCAGCCGTTTTGACAGCGACTTGCAGTTGGCCATGGAGCTCTCTGCCAAAGAGCTGGAAGAGCGGGAACTCCGTCTCCAGGAGGAGGAGGCTGAGCTCCAGCAAGTCTTACAGCTGTCACTCACTGAGAAATAGATCTTTCTGTCCGGATGGGCCATGCACCAAGGCTCTGGGCTGCACATGAGTGCTGTGTCTGCTGCCAGGCCCCAGGCCTAAGGGCCTCCACCTTCGTGTAGATGGCAGCTGCCCCTTCTTTCCACAGAGGTGCAGGACCAGTGACTCCCCGGCCCTGTAGGTGCCCCTGGAGTGGAAAGAGGGCCTGGCAGCCCAGCTCCAGGCCATGAGGAGGACAGCACCGCCACTTTCCATTAGCTGTATTGGCTTGCAGGTCACATTTTTACTACCAGCTTTAGACAAAACCCCAATTCGTGCAGGGTTCTAGATACATTTCTACCCCAGAGTGATAACATTATTGCTAAGTCAGGGTGCTTTTATATAGGAGAGCAGCAGCCTTTGTAGAGTGGCTTATGAGAATTGGACACCTTCTTTAGTGTTCACCAAAGAAATGGGTTGTGCCGATCTACTCTTTTATTTTTACCTTTCTATAGGATTTCTAGGATATTGCCATCATTCCTCTCCATTTCCACCTTATTCCATACCTTCCAGCCCCCACCCCTTCCACCTCCTCCTCACACCCTAGCTAAAGTTAAAGAGGAGATATGTACAGGATCTATTTTAGATTATGCTTAACTATTTGCATCAAATGAAGATGAATGACCACGGATGTTGCCTTAGCCTTAAAACTTACTAATAGTTTCAAACCACCTCACTCCATGTGTTGAGGGATCTGGATTGTCTTTGAGAAGGCAGCTCCTTTGAGAGCAGGCTCCTCCAGGCAAAACCCAAGGCAGCTAATCCTGTCCCTGGCGGGATAGAGAGGGGAACCCAGGGCTGTTGCCAACACAAATGTGTTGCCTGTTCCAGGGAGGCCTAGGAGGCACCAGCTGCAAATCCGACTTGGAATTTGGCAGGAAAGGATGGGTTTGAGATGAGATGTGAACACGGAGCATGATGGCTCCTCAAAAGGGAAAGTGATGATTCCACATTGCTTTTGAGAGTTCAAAACAACATCTTTCTGGATAAATCTATTTTTTAACAGAATCTTTTTATTATTTTTAAAGATAAAAATGACTACTCCCATCAGTAGCAATACAAGGTTATACATTTTAACCAGATTTTTCTCAGGCCTCTTTTGGATACTTTTAGTAGTTAACTATTTTGTCTAGCTCTCCTGTAAATATCCATCACATAATACACAGACCCTGGGGAATACGGCCGACCATTCTCCCAGGCTGCACTGAAATCACCCGGTAAACTGTATCCTCCTTTGTTTTGCGTCTGTTTCCAATTGCGCTTCTTTTGGGATAGGAAGAGAAACACAAACTCCTATTCTAGTTGATGTCTGAATCATACAGTGAACGTTGCCAGTTATGTTCCTAGACACAAAGAATTGTGCTTTTAATGCCCGATAGCCATCTGCCTTTTTTTGTCATGCTCTGACCAAAAACTTTGCACACAAGGCCAGTAGAGGTGACATCACACTCATTCCTTACACAGCGGCGTTTACAATGAGCCAAGTTCTTGGGAATGACTGCAGTTATTTTACGCGTTGTTTACTCACTAAGGCAAATCATAGGGAATTTCTATGTTTGCATTCCATTGCTCTGCTTCCTGACTTCTTTGACTTTGTCCCCAAGGAGTCACTTAAAAAGGGACTGAGCATTGTGTCAACCTGTTTTTCATGTTCCCTCAAAATGCAAATAAAGCTTGCTTCCCTAGAGGGTGCTCATACACTGGAGTCCAAGTGGTCTGTTTTCTAGTTACTGGATGTACCCCACTCACTTCCCACCCACATCACATTGCCACATGGGCAACTCCCAACTTGGAGTCTCTTCCAAGGCTGCCTTCTGGGAGGCCAGGGCTTGCTGCTTCTCAAGTCAGTGCTCAAATGATAATCAGTGCCTCCAGACTCACCTTATACCTAAATGTGAGGCTGCTTTGCTTTTAGGGGGCACCACCAGTACTTTGAGCCATACTGCACCATGTAGAAAACTGTTCAGTTCAATAAGCCTCTTAATGGCTCAATATCCACCAAAACTTGACTGAACAGTGGCTCCTAACACACTATGGCAATCAGGTAGAAGAAAGTTTCTAAGACAGTCTGTTCTGCAAACAAGCTTGTCACAACACACAGCAGCAGAAAAGTAAATGACAGGAAAGGGAAATAAGGTAAATGATGTTACCAGTTTAGTCCAGATCTCCTGACCATGATGTCAGGAAAGATGAAGTAGCTAAGGAGGTTCAAGTGACTGTGATCCAGTAAGTGATGGGGTTCAAAGTCTGCCTAGACCACTGTCTAGAAATATCTTAGTTGGCCAGTCTTTGATGGCTAAAAGTATTCACTATAATTGTCCCAAAATTGGTGCTTTTGTCTTTACACATCTCTTTGTAATAAGCCTCTTTTGAAGAGGAATACTTATTTTACTATAGTAAATTTGTGTGTGTGTGTGAGTGAGAGAGAGAGAGAGAGACTACCAGAGGCTTGAACTTTAGACCTTTTGTGCACTAGCTCAGCCTTTTTGTTCATGCTGGCATCCTAACACTTAAACGTCTCTAGTCTGGTTTTTATGTTGTGGTTTGTTGGTTGTTTTGTTTTTTGCTGTTTATTTGGAGATGGAGTCTTTTCAACTTTTCTTTCTAGGCTGACATTAAACCTTAATACTCATATCTCAGCCTTCTGAACAGCTAGGATTAAAGGTGGGAGCCACTGGGCTCCTGACTACCTGATTGTATTTCTAAAGCAAAAAGTACGTTACAAAAGATTACGAGCTTTGCAAGTTTTTACTATTTCCTTTTAAAAATCTATTTACGGGCTGGGAAGGTGGCTCAGTGGTAGAGCGCTTGCCTTGCATGCATGAGGCCCTGGGTTCGATTCCTTAGCACCACATAAGCAAAAAGAAAAAGCCGGAAATGGCACTGTAGCTCAAGTGGTAGAGCACTAGCCTTGAGCTGAAGAGCTGAGGGACAGTGCCCACGCCCAGAGTTCAGGCCCACAACCGGACCCCCCCCCCAAAAAAAAATCGATTTACATATGGGAAAACTGAGGCTCTAGAGAAGTTGTTACAACTGGATATAGGACAAGAAGCCAGGCTTCTACCTTAGGCCCAGCCTGACTGTTTATGGCTCAGTTTTCTGAGAGAATTAGTATTTTGCCTTATGACAATGGTGCTATCTCACATACAAGTTTAAAGTTTGCAGCACTTCTTTAAAAAATAACATCAGATTCAAACACACACACAAACACACACACGCGTGCGCGCGCATTTTAAATAATCACTAGGAGTAAAATGGCATATAAGGTTTCATCTTTATTTTAATTGACATTTTGCTCAAAAGCACACAATGCTGAACATTTGAGTGACTTCGTATTACAAGGTTCTGACCAAAATCCTGACATCAGGCAGTTACAACATCTCTCATGGGTTATTTCACATTAAGTGCAGGTTATTTCACATCAGTGCTGTGCTTAAGTGGAGCACAAGGTAAGCATTTCAGATTTATAAGAACATTAAATCTAGCACCTTTCAATAAATACTAATAACCACCTTTTTAGTATGAAGGTGTCATTTCAGTAGGGGAAAAATGATCCAGTTTACCAGCAGTGCAAACAGCAGCAGCATTTTCAAGGTTGAGATTAAATTTGTAAACACCTTCTGGCACAGCATACGTGCCCTTCTCAGCCAAGCCCTCCACTCAGGCTGAGTATCAGCTCCTACACACGTCTAGGCGGTAGGCTACAGTGACAGCATATAGTACAGGGAGATGAAGGTAATCTGAGTACGATGGGACTTTTTCTAATGGGTCAACTGTAGCATTTCTTGGCCTTCAAGGCCAAGACAGCACTCCATAACACCACCTGGTAAGTTCCTGACTTCAGTGGGGGCATCTGAGAACAGAGCAGATGGGATGAGGGAATACTGGTGGAGGAGGGAGGGGAATAAGGGAGAGAGGATGATTTTATTCAAACTGCACTGTGCACATATCTAGAATGCACAATGAAACTTCCTCCTGTTACAAATGTGTGTTAATTCACAAAGAAAACAAAAGCAGAGGATGCCTTGCTTCCTCTTGCTATTTCAAGATTAACGGTTAGTCCTTTCCAGTGTGGGTCTCCAGACATTCGTGGGTCACATGCTTTCTCATGAACACTCAACTTTACTCAAAGCTTGCGACTTTGGGTCTTACTCTTAAGAACATCCAGGCATAAAAAAACAACACTGAGTATACTCAGCAGCCAATAATTAATATAGAGGGGAAAAAAAATCATTGCTAGTAAATGTTTTGGTTTTTTTTTCTACATTGCTTAGCTTAGCATTCATCAACTGTCCAGACCAAAGGTCTTTTCTAAGTAGAAAAGTTCTGATTCCAAATCTCCACTGGCCCATGTGCAACACAACTTATCCTGTTCCCCAAAACTTGCAGCGGAAGTTGCTCTGCTGTCACCGACGACGAATGGGCTTGTAGACACAAAATGCCATAAGGATGATGGTCACCAGCAGGATGCTGAAAATGGTTCCCATCAACACTGCAAAGGGAAAACAGGTTACCTCCAAATGGAAACTTCAGATCCTCATTTCCTGCAACATGATTTACCAAATGTACTTGTGCTGGATGTGGGGAAGCAGTAGTAAACAAAAGCATCCTTAATTCAAGTAATCCCATGAAACATAAACAAGGAAGAGCCTTTCACATAGCTTGGGATGCCATAAAGAATAAGTGATTAGCCAGGTGCCAGTGGTTCATGCCTGTAATCCTAGCTACTCAGGAGGCTGAGATTTGAGGATTGCAATTCAAAGCCAGCCCAGGCAGCAAAGTCCATGAGACTCTTATCTCCAATTAACTGCTCAGAAAAACCGGAAGTGGCGCTGTGGCTCAAGTGGTACAATGCTAGCCTTGAGCTGAAGAGCTGAGGGACAGCGCCCAGGCCCAGAGTTCAAGCCCCATGATTGATTAAAAAAAGAAAAAAGAATGGGTGATTGAGGGTGACGTGGGAGTAGGAAGTCAAGTGACTGAGGGAGCATCTGAAGTGAGACACACGCTGAGCCGTTAAGTGGCCATGCACAGCTCCAAAAGGAGAGCTCTGCAGTCCCAAGGATCCTTGAGGCCAGAGCAAGCCCAGCATGTCCAGTGAACAGAAAGGAGGCAGGCATGAAAGAAGGGAGAAAGGGCTAAGATGGGCACAGGACATGAGACAGGAAGGCAGAAGCCAGTTTATGCAGGGACAAGAGATCCCGATGAGCCGGCAGCAACGGTTCACACCCGTAAGCCTTAGGAGACTGAGATCTGGGGAGCATGGTTCAAAGCCAGCCCAACTGTTTTCTCCAATTAAGCACCAAAAAGCTGGGAAAATGGAGCTATGGCTCAAGTAACAGCACTAGCCTTGAGTTGTGGACAGTGCCCAGGTCCTGAGTTCAAAGCCCCGGGAGAAGTACCACCTCCCTCCCCTCTCCCTGCAAAAATAAAAAAGACTTAACTGGCTGGCTCTAGAAAACTATTGACAAGGGCAATAAAACAGCAACTAATTTTACAAACCCATTATGTTTTTCAAGATCTCAAGTGAGGACTAATTATTTAGGCTGAGCCTTGTGGTACAAGATGTTAAGGATCTGGGTTTTAAACTACTAACCTAACCAGCCACCTGCCAGGTTTAGTTTATTCAACAGCAACAGTGCCTGGGGGTATCTCAGAGGTATTGGGAAACATTCAAAATTCTGTCTCCTTCACTAAGCAAATGTACATTTATATGTGTATGTGAGTCCATCCCAGGTTCCAGCTGGAACCCAGTAACCATGGTTACTATTCCTCTAAGAAAACCAGTTTTCTTTAAGTCAGTAATTTCAGAGTATCTGTGATCTCCCTCTACACCCCACACAAGTCCCATCATCCACCCTGAACCCAGTTATTATCTGGAAAGATCATCTTTTTTGGTGAAGGGAAGACACAAAGACAATGCCATAATTCCAAAAAGCCCAAAGTAATTTTAAGGATTTGGTTAAAACCAACACCTTACATGAGCTCAATGTCATCTGTTAACTAAATACCTGCCCTAATTTTTGAAAGTTTTGAATTCTAAAATTCTATTGTTCTAACTATAATTGGGCTTGAAACGATTGTCTCTCATTGTGGAGGGGCTGCTAAAAGAATTTTAAAGCAAAGTCTGAAGACTGGAATGAATTTTATAAAGAAAAAAGAAAAAGCAGCTTAAAATGTGTTGTTAGAGGCACAATATTCATTTGGGGCTCGATACATTCTTCCACACTTGGTGTTTCTACCTCTCCCGGTATTTTGCATGCAGCATCGTCTGTCTGACCAGCAGTCCTGTAAGAAGCCTTTTTAGTCCATCTTTATTAGACACTTCCCATCACTGAGCCTTGTATTCTTTTTTTTTGTGGGGGGGGGGGGTCCAGTCGTGGGGCCTGAACTCTGGGCCTGGGTGCTGTCTCTCAGCTCTTCAGCTCAAGGCTAGCGCTTTACCACTTGAGCCACAGTGCCATATTCCGGCTTTTTTCTTTTTGTTTATGTGGTGCTGAGGAATTGAACCCAGGGCCTCAAACATGCAAGGCAAGCACTCAACCACTGAGCCACCTTCCCTGCCCTGAGCCTTGTTTTCTCCATTCATTAAGTGGGACAAAGGAAATCCATCCATTTCTTTACTCAGGAAGTTGAGATGTGAAGATGACAGTTCAAAGCTAGCTGGGGCAGGAAAGTCTGTGAGACTCTTATGTTGTTAACCACCAGAAAGCCAGAAGTGGAACTGAGTAGTTCAAGTGGTAGAACACCAATCTTGGGCAAAAAAGCTAAAGGACAGTGGCCATAGCCTACATTCAAGCCCCAGTATAGGTATATCCCCTCTCCCCTCTCCTTGTGTTTGCAGATCACTCTCTGAGCAGTGCTATTATATAGCAGTGGTCACAGCGATGGAGATGTTAACTCAGCACTGGCAATGTCCACAGACATTTTAATCCTCCTGGCTGTAGGTGGCATCTAGAAAATTGATAGGGGTGCTACTGAACATTCTAGTGTCAGGATGGTCCCACACACAACCCTGAAAAAAAATCATTTGATCCATTTTATCAGTAGGTTCTAAAGAATTAAGGATGTGGGGCTGGGAAGGTGGCTCAGTGGTAGAGCGTTTGCCTTGCATGCCTGAGGCCCTGGGTTCGATTCCTCAGCACCACATAAGCAAAAAAAAAAGAAAATCCGGAAGTGGAGCTGTGGCTCAAGTGGTAGAGCACTAGCCTTGAGCTGAAAAGCTGAGGGACAGCGCCCAGGCCCAGAGTTCAGACCCCACGACCGGACCAAAAAAAAAAAAAAAAAAAAAGAATTAAGGATGTTAATGTGTGCAAACTACTTAGCAGAGCGGTATATAAGTGGTCAGTACACGGCAGAGATTGAGTTAGGGAGTCAAGACAATGAAGTATACCACGTGGCCACTCATGTAGCTATATAGATGTACGATTGAAATACAAAAGGAAAGGAAGACTTTATAAGGACCAGGCCGATTGACTGTGAAGCTCTAAGTTCCAGGGTTCTTTTAAAGCCATATACATGTATATGCATGTGTGCCTGGTTGAAGAGATTTCCTCCCTCCTCCCCCTCCCCCCAAGAATTGAAAGTTCCACAAAGCCCAGGTTCTAGTACTGGCCTCCATGACTTCCCGGGTAAACCTCGGTAGTAAAAGGTCACGACTGAGCTTCACTTTCCTTCTCTGTATGGCACAACACCAATCGTAAGGGCCCCCATCAATGACCCTTCTGTTATTGGCCCCTCTAAAGAAAGGAGTAGGTGGGGTATTAACAGGAGATGATTTAAACGAAGAACCACGCCTCCTGCGTGGAAGGGTGGCGGGGCTCCCCGAGAGGCCCCCTTCCCAGCCCCGCCCGCCCCGTCACGCCACACCCCAGGCAGGCGCGGCGTGCGGCCCCGCGCGCGTGCGTGCGCAGGCCTCCGCCACCCGGAATGGCAGCAGTCCAGAACCGACCCCGCCAACCTGCGACCACTCACCCAGGTTCTGCCCGCGCAGCACCGCATACGGCCGGCTCCGCTCTGGGGGTTCCTCTGAGCTCGGGGCCTCGGCCTGGGCCACCAGGACGCAGCAGAGACACCACCACCGCCACACGAGACGCCGCATCTTCACCTGCTCGGGGGAAGCCGAGAAACCACTTCCGCCTTAAGCCCCACCCATTCCGTCCCATCCGCACACGCCCTTCCGCTGCCTCCGCCCACGAGGAGGGGGAGGGCGGGAGGTGCGTCGTTGCCTTGGTAACCGTATACTTCGGCCAAAGTTCCGCCTCTACGTCGGTTTGTTCCTGATTACTCTTCCGCCCGGCCAACTTTCCGCTCTTGTCGGCGGCCCTGTGGAGAAACGTTCCGGACATCTCGCGATGATGACAAATGGACACTGGCGGCTTTTGGCTGCCTGGGATTTGTTCCTCCTTAAGTTATAGCTGGTGCCCAGTGGCAACGCACACCTCCCTCCCCGCCTAGGAGAGGACCTCAGGCCCTCGCTCCAGGAGTGGACACATGACCCGAACCTGGCCAATGAGCATGATCCATCCCATGAACCTCAGGAACTGGAGAAGACCTACTAGGTGACTGAGTTAGACCAATCAGAGATGTATCTAGACCTCCACAGAAGTAAGGGGATCTGGGGAATCAGAGAAATGGAACAAAATATGATGTCACTGGCCCTCCTGAGCCAGCCTTCATAGTCACTTAAACCAACGACTTTTCTCTTGTGTGCTACTTTCCTTCCCTCCCTCCCTCCCTCCCTCTCCCTCTCACCATCTTTCTTCCTTTCTTCCCACCCTCCCTCTTTCTCTCTCTCTTTCTTTCTCTTTCTCTCTTTCTTTCTTTCTTTCTTTCTTTCTTTCTTTCTTTCTTTCTTCCTTCCTTCCTTCCTTCCTTCCTTCCTTCCTTTTCTTTTTCTGTTTTATCGTACTTGTTGAGTTTGGTGCCATGAATCTGTAGAAACTTGAACAGGAAATACCCCCAAGTAATTTAGCAAAGGAAATAGTTGGCTCAATTATTGCCCTTTCCCTTTAGTTGAAATAAATCACAACCATCTTCATCCTCTCCTCCTTCCCCTTGTGGTCTTAATTTACCTATCTACATGTAGGTATTCCTTCTACATCCATGCAGCCCTTTTATGTCTTTATCCCCATTTTTTCTGAAACACTTTATAATTTTATTGTTACGATTAAGGTGAAGAGTTACAATTCCATAAGTTAGGTAATGAGTACAGTTCTTCTTGGACAAAGTCACTCCTTCTCTTTCTCCCAGGTTCCCCTTCCTGTCCCTGCCCACAACTTGCGTGGTTCATTTTTTAGATAGTGTACACTGAATACCGTGACTGCATTTGTTCACCTTTCCCCCCTCAATTTCTGTGCCCACTTTTTGCGTCCTCCTAAAATGACAAAACAATAAAACCCATTTTTCTTATTTAGGAAGTTGAGATTACTGTTTTCAAAGGTTAAAACTCTAGACTAGGAGCTAGTGGCTCACACCTATAATCTCAACTACTTAAGAGGCTGAGTTCTGAGGATCATGATTTGAACCCAGCCTGGGCAGAAAACTACAAGTGACTCACCTCCAATTAACCACTAAAAAAGCCAGAAGTGGTGCTGAGGCTTCTTGTGGTAGAGTACTAGCCTTAAGGGTAAAAAGTTAAGGGATGTCAAGCCCCAATACAGACACACACACGCACACGCACACACACACACACACACACACACACACACACACACACACACACACACACTCACACAAACTCCAAAAGTGTCCAGTGATGTCAGAAGACTGGATTTCAAAAAAAAGTTCTACACTTAAAATCACAGATACACATTTAGAACAGAGTAACAGTAATCTTTTTCAACACCATTCTCTCTCTCTCTCTCTCTCTCTCTCTCTCTCTCTCTCTCTCTCTCTCTCTCTCTCTCTCTCTCTCTCTCTCTCTCTCTCTCTCTCTCTCTCTCTCAGCAATGAGGATGCCTTTTTCTATTTTCTCAAATATTTATGGCCCAAGACAGTCACATTTAGTTACATCAACATTCTCATTTTTCTCATTTTAAAAGCATCAACTCAGCAACTCTTGCCCTAAGTCAACTTGAATGCATCTAGTTTGAGCACTTCAAAAATTACACATTTTGACAGTACTAAGTTACAACTCTATTCTAGAACTGAAGTCCTTTGTCAAAGACTGCTGCACATCTCTTCTACTTTCATGATCTTTCAAAGCTTGTGTCAGGACTCAAGAATTTTCCAGCCATGGTAGCTGGCACGATGGTTGTAACGCCAGCTATCCAAGAGACTGAGATGAGTGGATAAAGATTCAAGGCCAGCCTGGACCAAAAAATTAGCAAGATCCCACGTTGTCATGCTGTCTGTGGTGGCAGACCTATGCACGGGAGGCACTGTGCCTGTTCCTAGACTCTCTTTTTTCAATTTTTGCCAGTCCTGGGACTTGAACTCAGGGCCTGGGCACTGTCCCTGAGCCTCTCTGTGCTCAAGGCTAGCACTAGATTCTGGTGGCTCACACCTGTAATCCTAGCTGCTCAGAGACTGAGATCTGACAATTGTGGTCCAAAGCCAGCCCTGGCAGGAAATTCTGTGAGATTCTTATTTCCTATTAACTACCAAAAAGCTGGAAGTAGAGTTGTGACTTGTGTGACAGAATACCAGCCTTCCTGGAAAAGCTAAGGGGCATCTCATAGGCCCCGAGTTCAAACCCCACTATCACAGCCATCTCCTCTCCTCCTACCTCCCAAATGAAAGGAAAATTTCTCAATTTCTGTTCCTTGACTGTTAAGTACAATCCCTTGTCCTGCATGGGCTTCTGTGAGGTGACAGAAAAGAAGAGACTGTCTCCTTGAGCTTGGTGATACACATCAGAGAATGAAGAGTAGAATCCATCGTCCAGTTTGCTGAAGCCACCTCTTTGTCCAGTTACCACCAGGGCCTAGCTGATGCTTCCTGATATTTAATGAATGGACACATGAGAGTACAACCGATACACCTGTCTCCTTAACACATTGTGTTTAAACACGTTTATCCTATAACCTAAAACAATTCAACAGATTGTGACCATCTCCACAAAGTTGAGCAGGGAAGTCTGTTGAACTCTCCCAGGTGTGCAACAGCTTCTAAGTAGGATTTGAACCCAGTCCTCGCAGCCCAGTTCAGTGCTCTTGCTCCCTTACTCTAACTTTATAAGTCATCCCAGTAAACATTCACCTGCAACCATAAGCAACAATACATCAGAGTTCATTTCTATGGTCCTCTTGTGACATCACTTCCTTTACCTCTGGTAACTACAGTGCTGCTCTTATCTCCTATAAGAATCAATCCCTCTCTGAAGGTCAAGATGGCAGAAACCTCCTCTCATCACCCAGCTGTGGGAAGCCTGCTGAAGAGTCAGATGATGTTTCGGGGGAAATTCAGTCCTGGAGTCAACCCTCAAGAATGACTAGATTATTGAGTGCCCTGCATTGTAGAGAAAACTGTCAATGTGCAAAACCATACTCTTCTGTATTTGATGCATGCAAATTTATATATTAATCATGACTCCTATGATTTCAGAAGCAAAGATTCACTTACAACATAAAGTTTTCTGTACTTTAATAGTAATCGTCTCCAGTGAAGGTTTACACATTTGCCACAGGATTAGATGTTATCTGAAAAAGCTCTCCTCTTCCAACACTCTTGCCAGATTTATAAAATTAACAGATATCTAGGGCAATTTTCAGTGAACATCAAAATTGAAAGGACAGCATGGAAAGTTTTCAAACGCACTCCTGTTTTTCCCTGCCTTTCTCAAAAGAACAACTCAGTGTGATACATTTGTGTTACCAAAACTAAACCAATACTAATGCATTATTACCAACCATCCAGAGTTGCATTAAGGTTCACTCAACGTTACCATTTCTATGGGGTCTGGCAATCGCCTAACATTGTGAATCACCATTGCAAAATAGTTTCTCAGTCTGAATCATCCCCTCTGCTTTATTAATTAATTCCTCCATAGATAAACCTCTTGGAGTTGTCTGAGTTGGCTTTGAACCTCAGTCCTCAGATCTCAATCTCCTAAGTCGCTAGGATTACAGGTAAGGACCACCTGTGCCTTGGTCTCTGTGGATTTTTCTATCAAAGGGATCTCATACAGAATCACCAGCACACAGGGTTTTGCAGTCTGATTTACTTCACTTTGGAGATGCACATTGAAGATGACTTTTCTATTTCTCTGTAGCTTTGATAGCTCAGTGGTTCTTATCACAAATACTGATGCCCTGGATAGAACCATTGTCCCATCAGACTATCAAATTTGGGGTAGAGAGCTATTAAATGTATTCTTTTAATATCCACCCAATAAATCCAGGCATCAGTGGCTCATGCCTGTAGTCCTAGCTATTCAGGAGGCCGAGATCTGAGGACTGAAGTTTGAAGCTAGCTAGGCAGGAAAGTCTATGACTCTTATCTCCAATTAACCTGCAAAAAGCCAGAGGTAGAGGTAAGGTTCAAGTGGTAGAGTACCAGCCTGGAGCTGGAACAATGATCTCGGCGCTGAGTTTAAGTCCCAGTACCAACACACACAAATAACATCCATCTAATAATCACTGACTCCACAGTGACAATTCTTCCATTTGTGGCATTGGCTCATTGTGTCTTCTCCTTTCTCTTTGAGGCTAGCCAGGCTAGAGGCTTGCCAATTCTGTCATCATTTCGGAGAAATTAGATTTTGTGTTGCTTTTTCTCTGTTGATTTTCCTTTTTCTTCATATTAGTTTCTGCAACAAAGGCTACTTTTTCTTTTTTTCTTTTCTTTTTTTTTTTTGGTCGGTCATGGGGCTTGAACTCTCGGCCTGGGCACTGTCCCTCAGCTCTTCAGCTCAAGGCAAACGTTCTACCACTTGAGCTACAGTGCCACTTCCAGTTGTCTAGTGGTTTATTGGAGATAGGAGTCTCATGGTCTTTCCTGCCTGGGCTGGCTTTGAACCGAGATCCTCAGATCTCAGCTTCCTGAGTAGCTAGGATTACAGGTGTGAGCCACCAGCGCCCGGCTGAAGCTACTTTTTCTTTGTGTCTGTTTAAATTACACTGATCTTTTATTTAAGATTGTTGAATGTAGGCCTTTTGCTTTTCTATAATATTGCATTCAGCATCACAGATTATGATCAATGAGCAACACTTTCATGCCACTCATTTTGCAAGGTCTACTTTCCTTTTTTCTTTTTTTTTTTGGGGGGGGGTCCGGTCGTGGGGCCTGAATTCTGGGCCTGGGCGCTGTCCCTCAGCTCTTCAGCTCAAGGCTAGCGCTCTACCACTTGAGCCACAGCACCACTTCCGGCTTTTTTCTTTTTGCTTATGTGGTGCTGAGGAATCGAACCCAGGGCCTCATACATGCAAGGCAAGCACTCTACCACTGAGCCACCTTCCCAGCCCTGCAAGGTCTACTTTCATTTCCTTTTGTTACAACATTTAAAATTTGGGATGAAGCCTTCATCTTTGGTCAGTGTGTTTTGTAGTGTATAGTTTAAGTTCAAAATATTAAGAGCTTTCCTGGTCTCCTTTTGTTGAGCCCTAATTTACTTTGTGAGCATTTTTGTAAGATTTATATTCTTTACTTTCTTTCTAACTTTCTTCTTTCAGTGGTCCTGGGGTTTGAATTCAGGGCCTGGCGCTTGCTAGGCAGACAATCTACCTCTTGAATCATACCTCCCGCCCCCAATTTGTATTCTTTTAAATGTGTCAACGAAATGTTTTATGTTTTATGGATTTAAAAAAATGAGTCATTTGACCTTGAGAAGCAACCTCATCTTCTTATTGTCCAATAAAGAGTGGTATAAATGCTGATTCGCTGAAAGGTAATGTGTTCATTAGTTTGGATGTACGCCCATGATCAACGAGCAGATTGGTTGGCTTGAAGGGGATTTGTATGTCTCAGAGCTCAGAAGGCAAGATAACCTAAAAATCCAGGTATAGGCAGGACCATACTTTCTTGAAATCTGTAGGGGAAGCATCTTTGCTTGGTTCTTCCGCCTTCTTTGGATTTCTTGGTTTTGTACCTGCAGCACTCCCTCTGCCTTCAGAATCATATGACACTCTCTCCTCTTGAGGCTGTGCCAGACATAATCATATTAGATAAAGGGTGCACACTACTGTGGCTTTCAGTCGTC
Organism: Dipodomys merriami; assembly: GCF_024711535.1. Taxonomy (NCBI): domain Eukaryota; kingdom Metazoa; phylum Chordata; class Mammalia; order Rodentia; family Heteromyidae; genus Dipodomys; species Dipodomys merriami. Next base: position 804,102 of record NW_027203126.1, read on the forward strand.
TTAACTGGATGCATCTGCAATGGCTCCATTTCCAAATAAGGCCAGATGAAGAGGTTCTGGTGTTATGACATTAGCATGTGTTGAAGGAGACTTATTTGATCCATAACATAGCTGTGCAGTTAAGACTCTAGACTTTCTTCTTCCTGTTGAATCTGTCAAATCCTGACAAGGTGGGGTTCAAATCTTCCACTGTAATAGTGGATTCATCCGTTTCCCCTTGCCATTTTATCTATCCTTATCTCTACTCTTTATTATTTCCTTATTTTGTATTTCCTTCCTTCATCCACTAAGGAGCTTATTCCAGTTTTGCTAGAAAGTCTGTGTCAGTTGGCCACCTCCATCCATCCAAGCCTTGAAAATTCCTTCCATCATTCTGCAGGAATACCAGTGTTTCCCACTTGACTCCATGGGGGTCATAGTGGTGGTAGCTCCTGTGGGAATGCACATAGGAGAAAGACCCATGTCCTACACCAAGGCAAAGCTGTCCTGTATCTGAGGTACAAATGTTGCTTACTTGGCTTCTTTTATTTTTTTTTTCTTCCAATAACGTGAAATATCAGACTCTTCTTCTGTACATGCAGGAAGGCTTTCAGAACTTCCTCTGTGGAACAATGTCAAAAGCAGGTCTATTGTCAAGTGCTGGTGGATTCAAGATGGTACACAGATGAGACCGCATCAATTACAAGCTAAGTGTATAGTTAGCACTTTCCTCAGGGTCACTTTCCTAGGGTGGTAAAAGCACTTTGCACAGGCCACCCAATGCACTTGAGACTGCAGGCTAAACTTAAGCTTTTTCCACATACACCCTCTTCTGCCTGGTTCTGATGCCATGACTTTCAACCAATATTTACCAAGCAGTTTTCTTTTCCTGACTTTCAGAAGTTTGAACTCACAACTTCACCTTTCCTAAGGAAGCATCCCTTGCTTAGACCACATTCCCAGCACCTTTTGCTCTAGTTTGTTTTTCAGATAAGGTCTAGACTGGGACTTGGTCACAGCATGACCCTTAGAGGTCCTCCCTCCCCCCCCCTCCCCTGCTGCTGTTATAAATGGGCTGTTTTATATTGATGTGATTCCTTTAGCTGGTAAGCTAAGAGGAGCTGTTATTTCTCTCCTGGCCTTCTGCTTGGCTTTGTATTCTTGACCATATCCCAGGAACAAATGTTTCTGAGTAACCCAAAGCATGACTATCATTTTACTGAAAGTTCGTCTGCACCTTCCTAGCTATATTCTCTTCCTTGTCACAAGGCACGTGAAGAGTGACACCTGAATGCTGAAGCAAGTTCACCCATCTTTGTGTGAGATATAGCACAATGTATTACACTATGACAACATGAAAACGTGTGCATTACATGTGGCCTGCTTTCCTGGGTTGGGGGAATATTAACGGAGTTCTTATTCCAGATATCATTAAAAAACTGATCCCAAGCAGAACACTGGTGACTCATACCTGCAATCCTAGCTGTTCAGAGGCTGAGACTTCGAAGATTGCAGTTTGAAGTCAGCAAGGTGTGTGTATTGGGGCAGGAGCAGGGGAAGGGAGTCTATGAGGCTTCCTATGCAGTTAGCCAGCAAAAAATGTACCAGACAGGGCAAACCAATGCAGCAGTGGTACTCACTAGACACTATGTTGAAGATGAAGTATACAACTTGTGGGTGGAGAGGGAAAAACTGTGAGAGAGCAAGGAAAGGGTGTAAAAAGAAATGTACTCATTACCTGACTTGTGTAACTGTAACCCCTCTGCACATCACCTTTATAACAATCAAAAATTAAGTTAGCTGGGCATTGATGGCTCAAGCCAGTAATCCTAGCTACTTAGGAGTCTGAGATCTGTGAATCACAGTCTGAAGCCAGCCTGGACAGAAAAGTCCCTGTGAGATAAATCTCCAATTAACCATGAAGAAACTGGAAATAGGGCTGTGTCTCAAAATGATAAAGCTCTAGCCTTGAACAAAAAGAGCTCAGGGTCAGTGCCCAGGCTCTGAGTTCAAGCCCCACAACTGACTAAAAAAAAAAATTTTAAGCACAATCATAGTGAATTTTATTCTGAGCAGCATTTGTTTCCTCCTTGGAAAAGAACTTTATAGTTGCCAAAAATAAATAAATAAATACAATTGTGACCTGCGTATGCCAGCAAGTGCTGTCTTTAGGCAGCAGTTGATTTGCTCTGTGCCCATAACCTCACTGGTTTCTCATCTGATTTCTAATGTCACAGAGTGATCAGAAGACTTGTGCCTGCACCTGGGCTGGCCTGGCCTTCACAGCGGCTCCTTTTCTGACATTACAGGTTGATGCAAGAACAACTGAAAAGCCAGGCTTCAGTGAATCACACCTGTAATCCCAGCTACTCAGGAGGCTGAGATCTATCATGGTTCAAAGCCAGCCTGGGCAGGAAAGTCCATGAGACTCTTATCTCCAATAAACCATCAGAAAACCAAGTCAGGCTAGAAAGGTGACTCAGTGGTGGAGCACTTGCCTTGCATGCATGAGAGACTCTGGGTTCGATTCCTTAGCACCACATACACAGAAAAAAGCTGGAAGTGGTGCTGTGGCTCAAGTGGTAGAATGCTAGCTTTGAGCAAAAGCAGCTCAGGGACAGTGCCCAGGACCTGAGTTCAAACCCCAGGACTGGCAAAAGAAAAAAGAAAAGAAGTGGCGCTATGGCTCAAGTTGTAACCTCACGACTGACAAAAAAAAAAAAAGACTAACCGAAAATGGATCCACTGTGGAATCACTTGCCTGCAGGTGGCTAATCTAGATGGGGTGGGGGTGGTCTCTTTAGTGTGGACAGTCTGCCCGGTCCTGGGTACTGCTGATTTGAGGACTAAGGTGCAAGGGGATGAATTGATCTGCAGATACAGAATGACTCTATGAATTCCTTCCAAATATCTGAGCTTTGTAGGAGAAGGATGTGGTTAGGTCACAGTAAACATGTGGGGGTGCTGTGTGTGACTTCTGTTTTGTGTGTGTGTGTGTGTGTGTGTGTGTGTGTGTGTGTGTGTGTGTGTGACTTCTTGTGTGTGTTTCTACATTCATATTCCACTTGCTATCAGTGTCATTATTCTCAATTAAATACCATCACCATTTAGCTATTGTTATACATGTATGTAAATTAATCAGATTGGGACTGGAGACGTGGCTCAACTGTTTGAGCGTTTGCCTAGCAAGTGAAGAGGCTCCAAGTTGCAGTTCTAGTATCATCAAAAAAAAAGCAAATAACAGCATCAGCAAAAAAATTATGTTTAAGAAGCAAAAATCTTTTGAGAAAATGTAATAAATCAAATGCAAAAAAAATAATCACTTAATGTCATGTAAATCTCAATGAATCAAGAAAATTTATCCTAGCCCAATCCAGGACAATATTACCAGAGGTTAACAAGAACAATGTGTGTTTCATAATCTCTACTGATGGACCAGTAGTATCTCACTTAATCAGAAGACTCACCTGACATACGCTCTCTGTATTTCCACATGGCATTGGACAGGCCAACATCCTGCACCTTTACACTGTGTGCGTGTCCAGGTCTTCTGTGTGAAAGGCCTCAGGCTCCATCTCTTAGCAACATCCTCAGCACAGAGTGCAGGGCAGGGCCTTCTATGCACTGCTGTAGCTCCAGGCCATGCAGGCTATGCCTAGTTGTTCCTCCTGACCATAGCCTGAGCCAGGCGTCTCTACGGACTCTGAACCAGGGGTGCAGGGTGAGGGTGCCTCCTGAAGACAGCAGCTTCCCACGGATCCTTTTGCTCTCATGGCGTCTAGACAAGAAGTCCAGGCCCTGCTGATCCTACTGCTCTCATGGCTTCTAGACAAGAAGTCCAGGTCCTGCTGATCCTACTGCTCTCTTGGCATCTATATAGGACATCCAGGCACTGCTGATCCCACGGCTCTCATGGCTTCTAGACAAGACGTCCAGGCACTGCTGGTCCCACTGCTCTCATGGAATCTAGACAGGACTTCCAGGTCCTGCTGATCCCGCTGTTCTCATGGGATCTAGACAGGATTCCAGTCACTGCTGATCCCGCTGCTCTCATGGCATCTGGACAGGATGTCCAGGTCCCGTTGATCCTGCTGCTCTCGTGGCGTCTGGACAGGACATCCAGGCCCTATTGATCCTGCTGCTCTCGTGGTGTCTAGACAGGATGTTCAGTCCAGGCACTGCTAGATCTCCAGGAAGGCCTGGACACTGACCGCACTGACTTGGGGTCCCCAGGTCCTCATGCGGTACTTGACTCTTGTGCCTGTGGACGGGGAGGATTAGAAGAGTGATTGGATCGGGCCCCAGACTACTTTGCAAGGACATATCCCGGGAGTGGAGACCAGGTCTCCTTGACCAGTATGATAGCAAATACCATGTCTGTACCAACCCAATTATCATTAACTTAATAAAGCGGAACTTGCAGCGCCTCAGCCAACTAGCTATATTTCACATCTCTAAGCTGGCATGTGTCTCTAATATGGAGAACACAATCCCATCCCCTCTTGGGCTACCGCCATGAAGACTGCCCAACTTTTCATGGAACCCATAAACTCAATGTGCATATGTCAGACTTAGGATTCCAGCTTGGTGAGAATAGAGGTGTGAGCTTAATGTGTCCAGAGAAAAGGGAATTGAAAGGTGATTCCTTCAGGACAGAAATCACTTGAAGGCACTTGCTGCAGGTATTTACAGTGCCTTTCTTTCTTTTCTTTTTTTGAAGGATTCTGGGTCTAAAGTGCCCAGGAAAGATCTGAGAACCCAGAGGAGAGACCAGAGCAATCTTGTGTAATTGACTGTGTTAGTTTTTTCTATGCCATCTCACACAATGCCTGAGGCTCAGTACTTTATATAGAGAGTTGTGTTTAGCTCACAGTTTTGAGAGTTCAAGAGCCACCTCGCCCCCCAGACCTGGAACCTTCCTGGCTGTCCTGATGACCCCCTTGGCTCATGAAAACATGTATGTGTTCATGTGAGAGGGAGAGTATCAACTGAGAGAATGCCCAAGATATTTGGAGGCCTGGTTTGTATTTAAAACACAAAACTCCAGGGGAATTAAGCAGGCCTGGGAACACAACATTATTCTCTTCTTTAGAGTGATTTTTCTTAATGGCCAATTACTTTCTAGAGGCCCCACCCTCTGAACATCTGCACCATCTCTCAACAATGTCATATTCAGGACCAAGCCTCCATCATATAGATGTTTGCCATCAACCAACATCTAAATCCTATGTAGGACCGAACATAAACTCAACTGATTAGAAGGAATGGGTGAGGTGCTCATTATAATGATTTTTTTTCTCAATGTCTGTGACTCCAAAGGCTAGAATGTGGACACTGATATGATTCCAATAATGAAGACAAAGATTGTGCAAGTAGAGAGACCCCCTGGGCCAAGCCCCCATGGGAAGGGTTCTCAGATTGACACCCCCCCCACTCCGGGCCGGGCCCCCAGATGGGTTCCTGGGCAGGAGGAACAGGTTGCACTTCTGCTCTGGAGAGGGAAGCAGGGGGCACAGGATACAAACAACAAGGAGCATGTGCTTTCTTCCTACTTCAGTAACCTGGGGAGAAGTAGAGGAGGATGGCAGGCCTCCAGCATCCAGTCTCACGTGCTTTGCTAGTTCAACACAATGCTCCCCACACACCTGGTGCTTCCCGCTTCTGCCCCTGGCACACATCTCAGCCTGCGTACCAGGCATTCGTACTGGGGCCTTGGGCACTGGAACTCATGGACAGGCTCTCAGAGAACAGGCCTGGATCTCAAGTGTTGTGCCTCAGGGAACCTGGACACAGATGCTCCCCTCACCTGTACCAAGAGGTGGAGGAGAAGCCAAACCTTCTGCTTGGAACTCTCAGGGCCTGGTGGCAGCAATTCAGTTCTGCCATTTTTATCCAGTATTGGCGGAGGGTGTGGTGAGTTATAGAATATATCCAGAGGCTACCTAATCCACACTTCTCGGTCATTCTGGAGAAGCCTGATGAGCAGCACTTCCTCCATCAGTCATTTCCCAAATCCTAGGGCTCATAGAAAACCCTGAAGTTACTTCCATTTGAGCTGCTTGTGTACAGCTGTCCCTTGAGCCCCTCCAGGTCAAGGCAAAGAGTCATTGAAGCTGGGGTGAAGGGAATGGCAGCACACACTGGCCCTCACCATTCAACTGGCTGCCTCTCTTCTCCTAGCATTGATGGAATCAGGATGGAGCCTCTGGGGAAGAAGGTCCAGGGGACCCCTGCCTCTCTCACTCAACTACTTACTCCAACAAAAGGTCCCGCCAAGAGCCCCTACCCCCGCCCTTAAGTTGTCCCACAGGAAATGGAAGCGTTGCTGGTTCCGTACAATTTCCATCATAAAGTCACCTGGACATGAGATTCCCTTGGCCGGTTTAGGGTTGCAGGGAGGATGTGGACAAACCATCTCACCTCTGAACTAGTCAGGGCACAATATCTCCCAGATTCCTCAAGCTTACCCCATATTCCAAAATCTCATTCAACATGGTGGTTGGATCCAGTTTCCTCCTCCAGGTGACAACAGGGCCCCAAAGCTTCTCTTGAGAATTAGGATGGTCTGGTTATGTGATGAGTAGTAAGGAAAGGGGAAGTGGTGATCCTTGACCTTCCCACCAGTTTTTCCCCACAGTGGAGAACCTTCTAAAGATGGAGGTTGACCAGGAGAAGGAAAATTGGCAGAAATAAGGAGAGATAGAGAGAGAGATGGAGCTTAAGAAGGGAGGGAGGGAGGGATGGGGGGAAGTCAGGATTAAGCAAAGGTCCCAGACACAGTGGTTTCCTCTTAAAGAAACTGGACATGAGTACCACCCTTTGGGACAGTGGTGGAATCTGCTCTGGAAAGGAGCCCTGGAAGTAAGGCATCCTGCCCTGTGGGCCTCAGGTGACTGAGGCTCCGAGACAGGAGCACAGGCGGGAGAGTGCAGTCCTGAGGGTGGGACGCACGCTCCTAGGAGGAGACAGGAATCCACCTTCTCCTCTGGCATTTCTCAAGGTCACTCCATCACTGTCGCTGCCCTTGTGCATACAGAAGCCTACTTCAGTGGTTCTGAGGGAAGAGGGAGGGAAAGGAGGAGGGAGGGAGAGAGACAGAGATGGAGAGCAGCAGAATGCATGTCATTCAATTCCTATTTCCATCTCTTTTGTGTCTGATTTCTTACCTATCAGCTCCACCTTTGGAGCTCTTTCCCATGTCCCTCTTTTCTGTCTCTTATGAGTTTTGCTGTAGGCTGTGGTCTCATGAAGATACTTGAGACCCTTGGATCTTCAGTGTTTGTTCAACCTATTGCTTTGCCTATGGATTCTTTTTTTTTCTTTTGGCGTATGTCTGCATGGACTCTTACCACGGAGATTACAGCATTCCAATGCTTTTAATAGAAAAGTATGGGCCAGATGCTCTGATAGTATTCCATAAGGAATAAGCATAGACAGAGAAAAGCACTCTGGGAAACTAATCATGTTTTGCTTAAGAGACTTATGGGCCATGGCAGGGCCATGGCTCCATCCTGTGCTTTGGTTTTTTCTCGTTCTGGCAACTCCATCACTCAGCCGTCCCATTTCTTGTGGTTATCTTCCACGGCTGGTATTTCTCTCCAATCTCTGACAGTCTTTTGCACCATTTTCTCTTCAAATATTGCTCTCTCTTTTGCATTCTTTCCCTGTGAGGCTCAATCAACCTCTGCCTTGAGTTTCTCCTAGTTTCACTGCTAAAGTGATTTCAGTGTTTGCTTATTCTCTCCTGATCCTGTCCCTTCACTTCTGAACTTCTCTCATTCCATTCAGTGATGCTTTTTCATGCTACGCACCATTTTCCATAATGGCTTTTTCCTTATTTTGGAAAAAAATGACATTATCCAGTACATAAGTCCCATCAATACTGAGATCCTTCATGTTTGGTGGTGCCATTACATCATACTGATTCATGGTTTCCCCAACATTCCATTGGGTGGAACTGGCATCAGTGCTTCTCTTGCTTATTTTGACCTGAAATTTATCGTGTAAGCCTCAGGATTCACCAGAGCTTTTCCAAACTCATCACATGCCTTGTACCTGTCCTGCCATGATCCTCCCCCATGATCCCTTCATAATTGCTTCTCCATGTCAGGCCTTTCTTTAAGGAGACAACTGCTATCATAAGACAAAGTCGGCAGTCCTCTGTAAGGAGCATTCATTTCCTGAATTGTGTTGCCAACTCAGTTATCAACTGCTATACACCCAAGAACTTTATCCTTCCTTCCGTTTTATTTTACTCTTCCTACTGATTAGTATTACAGCCTAAGCGATAACGGACTTTTCCTTTCTTTTGCTTTATTTCAGTCCTAGGATTCCTCTTTCTTCAAACATTTTTGAGTCGTTTCATTGTAGAGCATTACTTGTCACTTTGTATCTTGGGGTATCCATTTTGGCTTTTCACTGGGAGAAAAACTTATTGTTACAGAAGGGCTGTTAGGTAGTTTGAATCCTTTGGATTTCCAGACATGGATGTACAGGATTGTAGCTAACATGGCCCACAATGTGATCTGATTGGCAAATGATTTTTGGTTAGGTTCACAAACACATAGCAGTTTGTATCTTGATGATTTATCAAGGTCACAGCGGTGCCAAGCATTTTTCTCGACATTTCTCTATGGTCTGCTTTTAAAGGCAGCCTACTAGAAAAAAATACCTTGTAAAGAAAAAGCTCTTTGATTTTCTTGAGTTTTAAAAACTACGGTTATATGTGTATATGGTTATATACACAAATGTGTTTCAGCCTTAATTTTTTTTTTAAAAAAAAGGAATCCTGTCACTGGTGGCAATTTTTATGAACCTTCAAGGGCATTGTATACTGATGGGATCATCAGACATAGGAAGAAACTATCTCACTTAGATATGGGGATTCACTTTGCTGTGGGATCCAAGCTGTTGAACTCATAGAGGCAGAGAGCAGAACAGTGGGGGCCCAGGAGCTCTGGATTAGGAGCTGTTTGAGCAAAGTAAAGGCTTCAGAAGTGATGCAAGAAAAGCAACAGGTAAAGGCCCCTACAAAACACGATACTGTACTGTGTACTTAGAATTTCCTGAGAGTAGATCGTAAGCCTTTTACCCCCCATAGAGAAGGTGGGGGCTGTGCCTGGTGGTGTGTGAATTCCTTCCATGTAATAATTGTGTCACCATGTAAATGTACATGAAGACAATTTTTGTGCTCCAATAAAGTTTTTTGAAAAGCTTCAAAAATGAAGCCTAGACTTCTGTGATTTTTTTTTTGGGGGGGGGGATGGGAAGTTGGAGACTACACATTATAGGTATAATGACATCTATATTTGTAATAATCAGATTTGTCCAGTTTTGCTACAGCATACCAAAGACCTTTAACCACTTTCCTGTCAGTCAAAACAACCTATAGCTGGTTTTCCAACTTGTGAATCATGGAGTCTGTCACTTGAGCCCAGGAAGCACTGCTGTTGTGAAGTGTCATTGTCTTATCTTCATTAACAAATTTATGTTTTTCAGCCAAGAAAAAGTCCATATGATTTGTCAAGAAATAATAGTGACCAAGTGCTACTTTGGTACTACAAAAAGGATGCCACTGGAAGTGTTATTTGCAATAGCAAATTTGTGTTCTTCCTCTTGTATTTTTATCATTTGTATCCCATATAAAGAATGACACAATGAAAAGAGCCGGGCATTGGTGGCTCACAAGTGTAACCCTAGCTATTCAGGAGCTGAGATATGAAGATCATGGCCCAAAGCCAGCCCAGGCAGGAAAGTCCATGTGACCCCTCTCTCCAATAAACTACCAAAGAGCCAGAAGTAGAGCTGTGGTTCAAGTGGTAGAGCACGAGCCTTGAGGTTAAAAAAAAAAAAAAGCTGTGTAGTGGGTAAAGAAAATAAATTTCGACTTGGTGTGGTGTTGTGAGCCTCTTACTTAATCCCAGATTCTCTGGAGGTAGAATTCAGGGGGATTGGTTCAAAGCCAGTAAGGACAAAAAAAGTTAGTGAGATTCCCATCTCAACAAAGAGGCTGGGTGTGGTAGTTCATGTCTGTAAAAGAGATAAGCAGGGAGCATAGGTAGGAAGATTATGGTTTGAGGTTGTTCCCAGGCACAAGTGAGACTCTGCCTGAAAAAATATCTAGCTAAAGCAAAAAGGGCTGGGGTGCAGAGTGCTTTGCTGTGAGGCTCTGAGTTCAAACCCAGTCTTGTCAAAAAAAAAAAGGGAGGTAATAAAGGAAGGAGGGAAAATGGAAAGAAAAAAATCTAAAATGAGGGGAAATGTCTTATGGACTCCTCAGTAAACTAAAGAATCACTGAACTTGAAGATACATCGAAGGAAATTTCTCAAAGGAAATTTCTCAAGTTACAAATACAAAAAAATACTGAAGAAAAACATCATTTAGTGGAGCCAGAGATTGACAGAGAGGCGTAAGAAGCATGTAAAATGACAGTGGATGGTAACTTTTTTGAGACACACCAAACCACAGGTCCAGAAATCTCAGAGAAAACCAGGCAGGATAAATACCAGCACACTGAAAAGTCGGTGTATCCTATTTAAACGTCTGGAAAATCAAAGACAAGGGGAAAAACTTTGAAAGAAGCCCCAGGAGGAGAAGCCATCTTCCTTGATGAAGAAATGAAGTAGAACTTACATTAAACTTCAGAAATCATGTAAGCAATGGAAAGAAAGAGTTAAATGCTGAGAGGAGAAAAAAAAAAAAAGAATCTGACCTACTGTGGAGCTTCATGTCCATTGAAATGATCCTTCTAAGGCAAAGGGGGAAAATTAATGAAGAGTTTCTAAAATAAAAATGGAGTTTTTGCTTATAGATCTGCCTTGTGAGGACATTAAAGGAAGTTCCCAGTGAATTAGTGCTATTTCTATGGAAATTAATATGGCAATTCCCCCCCCTAAAAAAACAAAACCAATCTAAGAATAGATCTGACCTTATGAGCCCACCTTACCACTCTTGGGGAATATATCTAATGGGGTACCTATCAATATACCAAGAGAGATATCTGCATATCTGTGTTTATTGCAGCCTTGTTCACAATAGTCAAAATTGTGGAAATAGCCAGGGAGCCTCACAATTAGCAAATATGGATGGCATATATATGTATATATATATATACATGTATACAATATGTACGTACATAAATATGGAATGTTTCTCTACCATAAAGAAAAATGAAGATATATCATTTGCAGGAAAATGGAACTGGAAATTATGTCAAGAAAGGTAAGCGAAGCTCCAAAAAGCCAGCCGTGGAATGTTCTCACTCATTTGTGGAATCTAGACCTAAAATGACGAGGGGGAGGAGAACTACAATAATCACAATCGGATTTAAATGTAAACAGAATAGTCCAGGGATGAGGCACCAGCCACCCTACATCTCTGACTGATGCTTTTCTCCTCTGAGAAATACTCACCACCTCAAACCTGAGTGCCCCTGGCCCTCTGCCATCTGTGGAACTTTCTGTAATGGTGGGCATGGCCTTCAGCCGTGCCGTCCCCTAGGGGAGACTCATGATTTCTGTTTAGAGAGCCTAGCTCTAGAAGGAAGACGCTGGTTCCCCCAGAGAATTTGCAGCCTCCCCCAGCCTCCCCAGTGCCCTTCAGGGTCAAGTCCAGGTTCCTGACAATGACCTTTACAAAGACTCTCCATACTTATTGGTGCCCCGCCCACCAGCCTGGCCTGGCTTTTAACCCGTTGCTGGCTGCTTGAGAGTTTGTGGAAACCAGAGCTTTCCTCTCCATCTCCAGAGCGTTTCTCCCCCAGAACGCAGAGACATTCTCCTGCTCCTCACCCAATCCCAATGTCCTCACCGCGCGCTTTGATCTCCCCGCTCCCACCCACAAGTTGTGGGATCTCTCCTGGACTTCCGTGAGAAGGGTTTTTGGGAAATCCTGGCCGCCTGGGTTACCTGCACACAAGAAATGCTTCCCAGAGACCCCCAAAGGGAATTCAGGGAGAAGGGAGGCGGAATCTCCAGGGAGCTGAGGGGTGAAGACCACCCTAGATGGGAGAGGAAGGAGGGGAAGGGGCGAACTGTGTTCCTCCTTCTCCTTGGTATAGTCTCTTGTTTTTGAAATCGGTAAAAACAGGACAAACCCCAGCCTCTCTGTTGGGAGGGTGATTACAGAACATAGATATGGTGGAGCCCCAAGGGGCTGGTCAATGTGGTTTGAGAAGACAGGAGTGCTTGTAAGGACCTGCTGGGGCTGGCATGGCGCAGGTGAATCCCTCCATTCCCCGCCCCCCCTTCCCACCCATGGACATGAAATCTGAGCCTGGAGGAGAGGGAGGGTCAGGAAGGACCAGCATGTCCCCCTAAGCCCCCAAGGCCAATAGGCAGCAGTATTGACAAAGTAAGTCAGTAGGAGATGTGTACTGGGTTGGAGCATCCAATGAGGGGCCAGTAAGGCCAAGTTGGGACTGGCTGCAAGTTGGGAGTGGAGTCTGTGGTCCAGTGTGGGTACTGTGGGCACCGGCCACAGGAGGGCACCTAGTTCCTGGACATCTGGACACCTCTGTAGTAAAGGCTCACAGGAAAAGCTTCTGCTACCCCAAGGTAAGGGTGAGGTTTGACCCCTCACTTTTGCAAGGTCAGGAGACAGATGTGTGCATCCCTCCAGGACCAGCTTCAGGTCTCCTTAGACCTGGGGGGTGGGAGGCGGGCAGAGGGGTGTCTGAGGCCTCCCCTCCCTCACCCCTCCACCTTGGGTAACTCACTTCATCTCTCTGAGCCTCAGTTTCCCCGTGTGTACAGACGGAGAGGACCGAGCTACAGCTCCCCCACCCCCCACCCCAGGACTTCCAGGATTGAATGAGAAAAGCAGCAAAGCCCTTGGCACCCAGGCGCCCCTCAACAATGGGGGCTGGCAAGGGAGAAACTGCCTCCCCATCTCTCCTCTGCCCACCCACCCGCAGCCCAGTGGGACTGGACTGCCCCAAGCCCAGCCCTGCCCTGCCTGGTGCTTTGGAGCTGGGCAGGAGAATGGAGCCAGCAAGAGACAGGCTCTGAGACCTTGGAGAAGTCTCTGCCCGCTCTGGGCCTCAGCCTCCCCTGAGTGGAAGACAGATGCTCCGTGTAAGGTCCGCTCCTGGATGGTCACATCTGGATTCGATGTGGCCACACCTTTCCCCGCCCCTACCCTAGAGGGCCAGACGCTCTCTTTCCCAGCCTCGTGGAGTGCCAACCTAGCCTGGTGCCAGCCGGAATGATGAATAAACCTACCCCTTACCACATGTGCGGTGTTGTTCTTACTCGGCCTCTTCTTTAAAAACCTAACACTCTGCCGCCACTATTCTGAAGGAATGTAATGACAGGTGCATTTATGGAGCACTTACTGTATGCTCCAAGCTTCCCTCTTTCCAGCAACCCTATGCGTCCCCCAGCCCCACTGTTCAGGAGACATTGCTCAGAGAGGTGGAGCGACCAGTCCAGGGTCACACAGCTAGAAGAGGTGCTGGGGGCTTCTCCCCCCCTCCTACCCCCTTCCCTTCCCAGCCTGCGCTGGGAGGGGCTGGCCTGGAGGAGCCCCTGCCACCCGCCCCCACCCCACAGCACAACAAGCCACAGCTGGGCTGTTGCCCCCCCCCACACACAAAATGGGTCAACACCAGGGTGGGGGGCGTTCTGCCGTGTGTGGCGGAGGAGCCTGGGGGGGGGCGAGGGACGCTTCCTGCCCTCCCAAGCTGACTGCTGGGGTCAGCTCCCCACCACCACTACAACCCACCGGTCCAGGCTGGGCGAGGCGCTGGCAAAGGGAGGCCCCGAGCGGGGAGGGGCTGTCTGAGGTCTCCAGCCTGCCCTGCTGGCCGAGGATCGGAATCCTGCTCTTTGGAACAGCTTGTTGGGCGTTGCATGTTTGTCTGGACCCGCGTTCAGGAGTGTCTGCTGGAGCTGGTCCCGTGTCTATTCTTAGTGCTCCCTGTTGAATTCAGCAGCTCGTTAAATTCACTGGAAATGGAGAATACCATCGTGGTGGTACCTCACTACTGCCCACCAGTCGGGAACCGTGGGCCCTGCTGGGCCTTCCTTCCTGCTGGCCCTCTCAGAGTGTGCTTCCATCCAGATGTGGACGGTGCCCGGCTCCCTGGCTCATTTGCCAACGTTTGCCGCACCTTCTGACACCTCAAATTAACAGCTCAGAGCATTCTCCCCCCCTGTCCTTAATGACCTGGGGACCTGGACGGGGAGGGGGGAGAAGGGGAGATCTCTTTATTCTGTTGGCTGTAGTTTGGGTCTGCAGTGTCCCCCAGGAATCTACGTGTCAAAGATCATGTCAGCAGCTTGTGGCCCTTGGGGAAATGACAGAGCCAGGAAATAGGCCTCCTGGGAGGAAGTGACATCAGTGATGGTGAGCTCCCCCCTCCCCTCTTCTCTCTCCTGTTTGCTAATGGTTCCAGGGTGGGTTCCAGGTATTTAAGCTTTCCCTGTGCTTTTCTTGTTTCATGTTATTGTTTTTTGCTGTTTTTTTTTTCTTGAGACAGAGTCTTGCTATGTAGCCCAACCAGGCCTCAAACTCCAGATTCTCCTTCCTTGGTTTCCCCAGTGCTGGCTATTCCATAGCCAGCCGGCTATTGTGGTTTTCTTCAACTGCAAATGTAATTTTTGTTTTTGGTTTGGGTTTGGGTTTTTTGTTTATTCATGCTCTGTTTTTTCACCCTGAGCAGTTCTACTTTACTCAAACCCAAGAAATGGGTTGGGTGTTGTCACTGCAAATGTATTCTCCCCTATGCTTTCCTTGCAAGAAAATAAGATGATCAGAACTTCTATTTCCGTATTTCATGTTATTTAACCTGTTTGAGTGTTCTCTTTCTTTGGATGTCTGAATGGAGCAAATATAAAGGCTCCAACTTCCATTTCTCAACCCGGCCCTAATCGCTTGGTCTAACTCATTACATGGAATGTGTTCTGTATTTACTTTTTTCCTCATCGTTCTTTTTTATGGGTGTACTGGCTTGTTTTTGTGGTCCTATGGATCAAACTTAGAACTTTATACATGCTAAGCCTTACCTACAAATCTTACCACTGAACTATACCCTCAGTTCCTCTAGTAATTCTCAATCATTTCTTCTTGCAATCTGTTTGATGTTTGATAGTCTATAATTCTCTACAGATCCTACCTTTAACTAAAATCTGTGATGATGCTATTAGTAAATATAAAAGGTGATTCTGAGCTTTAGAGCTCAGAGAATTCCTAACAACTTGAAAATCCATGCCACACTATGCTGCCCATTTATCCAGGTCTTGTTATTTAATTGATGTTCACACTTATTCCTTCCTTTTACTTCTGCTGCATTACAAAACAAAATACACAAATACAACAGCACGCATATACCCATATTTGCTTTTTTTCTTTTCTACAGTGTTGATTAGCATCAATGAGTGGTATAGGGGAGGGGGTGTCTTGACCATATACACATATAAATTTACCTGATCAGACTCACCCCACCTCAGTCCCTCACCCCACAGCCTTCCTCTTCCCTTCCCAAGCCAGTCTCAAAACCAGCTCCATTGATTGTGTTTGTTTTCTTGTTTTGTGGTACTAGGGATGTTGAACTCTCTGCTCACACTTGAACATGTTTAGAGAGAGAAGGAAAGTTAAATTATTAGCTTGTGATAGCGCAAGCCAGCAAAATTAGCCATAGCTCTTAATAAATCTAGTACTATGCCAGGATTTGGGTTAGATCAGCACACTGCTGTCCTAAAACAGCATCTTCATACTAAGGAAAAAGAGAAATGGAGACTGGGTGGGCAACCAGAGCCATCTCCCTCGCCCACTGTCCACTCCTCACTTTCTGTACATAGGAGGGTTCCCCAAAAGTACAGGATGCATACACCAATACGCTCAGCGCCTGTGGGTGAAGTCGCTGAAACTCAAAGGCTGGTAGGTAGATGAGAAGGGTTCACAAAGAAATAAAGTGCAGTGTCCGTTAGTAAGTTTCCGCAGGACTTCTGCCCTTCCTGAGCTCAGGGCGGCAATCGCGGGGGTCCTGAGGGTGATCAGGGCTGAGCGCTGGGCAGGGCTGTCTTGGGGTTGAGGATGGCTGTGCCCGTTGGGTGCTGCCAAGGTCACCATTCTCGTGTGTCAGATCACAGCTGCTCGTGGCTTTCATTGTGAGGTGTGAGGTTCGAGAGCCCATCGGCCGCCTGTCTGCAGCCATGCTCTGGGGCTGAGCTCTGCACAGCGGGTTTCAAACACGCTTTCTTCTTGCTTTACTCCCAACTGCTAAGTCAGCCACGCCGGGCCAGAAGGAACCCGTCGGTTCTCACAAACTGCAAAAGTAAACCTCAAACAGGCTGCAGCCCAAGGCCCAGGCCCTCCTGCCCTGCCAGGCCTCCTGGCCCAGCCCTGGGTGACACAACCCTCACAAAAAGGAAAGACAATCCCACGCCTCCGGCGTCCGCTTCTTGCCCCGCTTCCTCGCAGGTGTGGATGCACAGTAATAGGCATGGACATGGTGGGCCACCATGCGGCCACCGCCCGTGCCAGCTGTGCCAGCTGGGGACACGTGCCTGCGTTTCTGACTTATGTCCCCCCTGGGGGTCACTGGGATGTGGGAATGCCGCTGTCCATCTAGAAGACAGGGCCTCATGAGCGCCCCGTGCCAATGTCAGCCATGAAGAGGGGCTTGGGTGCTCCGGGCCTCCCCAGCCCCGGGGCTCCCCACCGTTCTCATCTTCACCAGGCTCAAAGAAAGTGGGGGCGGGGGTGTCTGTGAGCCCTGTGGCCCCAGGACGCGGGAAGGGCGCCTTGTCCCTGCCTCCCCTGGCCCTGCTGGGCCGATTCCTCAGCTGCTGACCCCAAGCTGATGAGCACAGAGGGCGGAGGTCCTGGGGGTCCACAGCCTGGCCACTGGAGCCCCAGACACACTCTGCCCCGGGGCTCCCCGCGGCCAGGACCCACTGGAGAAACCTTCCACCGACAGGGAAATGAGGGCCTTCAGTCAGGGCCAAGTTGACTGGGGGAGGCGCGCTCCCTTTTTGGTGAAAGCTGGTCTCCTTGGGGTGGGGAGGGGAGTCTGGAACGAACTGATGCACTCAAATGTGGCGGCGCCCAGCCACCGCTGCGGGAGGGGTCCTCGGTCCTCAGAGACGTTTCCCCCTGGATTATGAACTGTGCACCTTAACTGTCCACCTTAACACACGTGCGGCTGCACACTAGCGAGCCTCATGCCTGGGGGTGGGGGGTCTCCATCACTTTAAGCCCCCTTCTCCCCTCCCCACGTCTCCACCCTCCTTACATCCTCCTCTCATTTTATCAAGCCGCCAAGAGAGCCGAACCCCAGGCCGCGTGCAAACGGCACGTGCCAAGGCCCGCTCCTCTCAGAGTCTTCAAGTAATGGCAGGGGCCTGAAGAACAAGAAACCATCTTTCTGTCCTGGATCGGACTCTGGTAAGAAGGACTGCTTCCCCATTGCCAGCTTCAGGCCAGAGAGCCGCTCTGATGCCATCTTTCTGATAGCAATGGGGACTGGGGATGCGATGAAAGAAAATGGTTTTCCGGGTGAAGCGCTGAGGCCACGTGTTTATAACTGGAACTTTCCTCCTAAGAAGAGGATGCCTGGATGGCAAGTGTGTTCGTTCATATGTGAGTTGACAGGAGGTAATTCTGGTCCTCAAGCATCATATCCTTATGCAGCAAAATCATACCATTAGCTTCCTTAAGTGGAATCTCTCCTCTGCCATTTCTTTTTTTGTGAGCCCATAAGAATTCTAGCCAAGTATACCCCCAATACAGTTCTCACACTCTGCACCCCAGGCCTGGTATCACATCCCACAAGTTCGGGACAAAACAGCTCCACTAGGCTGCCCAAATAGCAGCCAGAGTTTAGGGCAGGGGAGGGGACCCCCAAGCCACCTTTACTGGGGACTATCAATTTAGGATTACCATAAGCCACTCAGGTCCAGTAATTCACTAGAAAAAACTCAGCTCAGGAAAACTCTCTTGGGATCTTATGTAGGAGTGGGGGAGAGGAAAAGTGGTCGCTAGGCACAGAGCATGGGCACCCACTCCCTGTGATATTCTACCCTGTTAGCACAGCCATGTGTTCACCAACCAGCAAAGTCTTGCTGAGCTGTGGGTGGTCACAATTCGGAGTGGGCCTGTATTCTATCTGCATTGGCCTCATGACTGAAGTCTGCCTCCTTTCTTCCGCTCCTCTGACCTGGCAGGTCCTGCAACCCTCTAAGGACGCACAAGTCATCACCTTAGTCATCTAGGGGGCCTACGATCAGCACCTTGATCGCAAAATAAAGGCATTGCTCTGATTCAGGACATTCCCAAGGGTATTGGAAGCACCCTGCCACCAAGGAGGCACAAAAAGTGGATTATTTTCTCTCTTACACCATAGGCCGCTGCTTGTTCCTTGATGATAGTCATGACTCCATGACCCTCCTGTTTCAGAGCAGCTACACTTGAGCAGAATTTTCACCTCATAGGGCCACAATAGTCCCAAAGTGACCACAGGAACCCACTAGGGACACTGTGCGGGCTGCCATTCATGGGTTCTTAATTCAAGCTCTTTGATACATTTGACTCTCCAAATTGCTTATGAGGTGGCCTGAAAAAAAAAAGTTTAATCAAAAGGACACATCTCTAAAAGCCCTATATGGTCATGAAAAATTAATACAATCTACTGTCACGTGTAGGGCAAAATGGCTCCCAAGGTCATTTCTTCCTTCCACCCCCCCCTCAGGTTTTCTTTTTTTAAAGTTTCTATTAATATTTTATACAAACGAACTACTGTGTTTTGCATTTTCTATGGGCTAACTTTATACTCCATTCTAAGTTTTTCAATAAGCAGCAAAAATAGAATGTATGTAAGGCAGTTCATCATTCAGACTTGTCTCATCCAGATTTTGTAGGCTGGACTATTCTTACATTGGACAGGGTTACAACATTGGACAGGGTTACATTCTCCTAGATAAGACACAAAAGCCACCCTGCGGTACATCCAGAGGGAAGCGACACCACTACTTCATCTAAATCTTGTTCACATCCCATTTTGTTTTCTTCCAACTTAATCGCATTTCTGCCTTTGCTCAGTTTGGTCACCTGCCTGCTTTTTCTGGACCATGGGGTTTCCCTCTGTCAGTGAGTCTGAGAAACACCCCTTCTCCTGGACCATTCCACCCACTGATGTGAATAAGGGTCAGGGCTTCCCCGGGGGAGGGGGATCCAGGATGCACAATGGCCCTGTGTTATTTCTGTTTGGGCTAACTCCTGTTTGACTAGGGTCCTTCCTCTCCTTCTTCCCACCTACAAGATTCTAGATTGAGTTTCTCATTTAGTAGTATTTCCCCTTCTGGCTCTTAAAGTGTTTGTCCTCATCCAGGAAAATAGAGCCGACGGAGATGTTTGGGCCCTTTTAAGTTGGGGGTTGGGGGGAACAATAGGAGATCCCATCAGCACACTGTGACCACATTCAAAGGAGACCTTGTTTTACCCCCATCTATGTCAGTGCTGCATTCCTTAAAGATCATATTTAGAAAAAAATCCATTCTGCATTTAAGGGCCAATCATCTGGCTGGATAGGCTGGTGTTATCTACTGCCCTGGCTGCTTACTCAGTAGCCTTCCTATAGGTAAATGTCCCATCTAAGAAGACAAAGGATCTTTCTTCCATCAAGTTTTTATGTGGACCCGCTCCTGTATGCTAGGTACCTCCTCCTTCCCCACCCCTGCAAACAAGGCTCTAAAGAGTTCCATGGGACTGAAATGAGTCTCCCTTCACTCTGCCTTTCCCTATTTCTTTTTGTTGGTTGTTTGATTACTTTTTTTTTTTTTTAGCTTCTTTAAAGCCCATAATTGGAAGTCAAGGCCATAAATCCAGCTAGTCGTTTTAGACCATGGCATGATTTTGCAGTAGAAGGGAGTTACTTCCTGTTCTCTATAGCTATGGTGACATGTCATACACTTCTCTTTGTGAAAGTTGGTGAGGGGCAGAGAGAAGGGATCAGGAGCCTAGTTCTTAAGACCCCCCAAGTGGAAGGCCAGGCCAGACTTAAGAGGGGAGGCTTCTCCCAACACTAGTCTGTGAAGACCTGACGACAAGAATCACTTTCTATGTTGCTTCTGCTTCTGGAAGTCACCAGTCAACCAGCCACGTAGGTAGACCACCTGTCACCATGGGGCTATTTGGAACAAAACCACATTTAAACTTAAGGCAATGTGATGCCACCCGCCTCCTACCCCACTGCCTCCAAGGTCAGCTGCATAATATGCAGTTGCAGGAGAGAAGATGGAGGGTCCAAAGCAGAGCAAGTTCAGCAAACTGATGACAACCGTTCAGGTGGCTTCTTAGCATACTGTTTTATGGCCAGCAGAACATCACTTTGACAGTGTATCTGACATGTCTTTGAATCATTCCTCCCAATCCTGTTTTCCCCCTTGCGGGTAGAAGAATCTTGACTCTGACTGCTCATTTTTAGGGCTGGGGACAATGTCTTGCTCTTCAGCCTCATTTCCTGAGTTCATCCCATCTTAAATCCCAGAAATATACCCATGTGCTGGAATCAAAGGTCTGCAGGGCCTGCTGGGGACTCCTCTAGGCCTGGAATGTTGACTTGTTCATTTTAAAATCCCCCCCAATCCCAGAGTACCTGGGCCTTTGTACGTGTGCACCTGCCAAGAACCAGGGCATGCAACTCTTCTGCAAGGAAACATCGTGGGAGGAAGGAAATTGTGTCTTCCTCATCTTTGAACTCTAGATTCCACCCTCTACAGCACAGCAGCCCCTTACCCTTGGGTGCTGTGCTAATCAATTCCCTAAATGAACTTAATTCATCTAATTAGTGAGACATTTGCTCCTGTGGCTTTACCCACAGGAGTTCGTGCCAGTGGGAGTCTTATTGGAATATGCAGAGAAAACATTCACAGGGCACTGGTGCCCCCCTGCCCTGCCTCCCCTCAGAAGCTGGCATGCAAGGCTTTCACTGAGCTCATCAAACAAAAACAAAAAGGGGGTGGTCATCCCTATTGGAATTTTAGGTTGAGAAGACTGTCGTTGAGAGCTATAATGAGCCAGTAAATACGGAGAAAGGGGAAAGTTTGAAAGGAGATCAAAGGTGAGCTCATGTCGAGTTGAAGATCTGGGCCTCCCCCCCGAGCCCAGGGAGGCACTGAAGGGCTGTGTGAACTTCACCAAGGCCTCAGCCAGCGCGGGAGCCGCGGTCTCAGGTCATTCCCTGCTCCCCCGAGCTCAGGTGTGCAACGTCAAAGGTTGAGTTGTTGAAGTGTGATTCCAGTAGTAAACGCTCCAGAGATGGGGTGGGCTGTCCCTGAGCAGTTTGCCCCTGCTGCTTTGGAGGAGGGGTGGAGGAAGTCAGGAGGGCGTGTGAAATGGGAAGAGAACAGAAATGTGTGCAGTGGTCTGCTTCGCTCTTATCACGTGTCAATGACCTCCTTGTAAGGCACTCGGGGCCTCTGGCTCTGGGTCCACTGAGCTGGGTGCATCACCATCTTTCTTTGCTCTGGTATTTAAAGAGGGTGTGCGCTGGGGTGGGGGCAGGGGGAGCGTAGCTCAGTGGTAAAGAACTTGCCTAGCACATGCAAAAGTCTGGGGATTGCTCCCCCAGCCCAGCCAAAAATTACCAACCATCAAGACTCTCTCTCCCGGGAAAACAACTCATGGCACCCTCTGCTCACAGGTCATGTCAAAGGCCTGGGTTATTGTATGACAGAAATTCTTGGGAATTGAGCATCAGGAATTTGGGCTTGGGTTTTGGGTGTTGACCCACAAAGGAAGAAATGTGGTATGTCAGGGGCTCACAAGAGATTCCAGAAGATGGCTGATATAGTCCTAGGAACAGCAGGCACGGAAGCTCTCCACACTAACTCTTATCTTTCTGTCCCCTGGCATCCCAAGTGCATGTTCACAGCTGCCCAGCGCGAGACCTGCCGAACATCTACCCACAGCACGACTCTCCCTGCTTTCTTATCCTTTTCATCTTCTCATTCTTACCTAAGAGTTGCAGTCTTTGCTCTTCCCTATCCCTTCCTCCTTTCTCTGGGAGGACTTGGTTGCATCCAAGCAGCTGAAAGTCCTGGAACCCTCATTGTCTAGAAATCTCCCTCCTAGCCTTCATCCTTCTTCTCAGTCCAGTTCCAGCCTTGCCTTCCAACTGCAGGCTAGTACCATTAATCCTGCTGAGCAACTCCTGCTCGGCCAGGCAGAGAGCTGGGCTGGGGTCCCAACAAAATGGGCTCTGCTCTGTTACAGGGAGACTCAGAGAATTATGTTTCTGCTCTGTGCATCCCATATGCAGGGGATGTCCTGTAGGTGGGGTGAGGGAAGAATCTGGATATGAACCATTATTCTCTTCCTCCAGCTGTCAAGAAATTCTCTTCTTTTGGGTACTGACACAAACAAAAAATTAGATTGACCAATAGAATAGAATAGAAGATCCAGAAATAAACACACACAGCTACAGCCATATACTTTTTGACAAAGGACTCGCTCCCCAAATACATCGGAGGAAAACCAGCTTGCTCAACAAATGGTATTGGGAATATTGAATATCCACATACAGCAGACTGAAACTGTGTCTCTATCTCTTCGCCTGTACCAAGTATCATTTCAAAGTGAATCAAAGGAAGATCAAAATGCCCGTGATCATGATCAAGATGCATTGTATTCATAAATGCACTTGTTAAAATGAAACCCCCTTGTAAAACTAATTGATGCTAAAACAAACACAAAATGGATCAAAGACCTTCATTGTAAGACCTGAAAGATAATTATGAAATTATTATCATAACTATTATGAAATCGTAGGGGGGTACTGAAAGGCATAGAAAATAACTACCTGAATGGGACTCTGATGGCTCAGCAAAGAAGAACAAGAATTCACCAATGGTATTCCATCAAATTAAAAGGTTTCAGCAGAGCAAAGGAAACAATTATCAGAATCCACAGAAAATCTACAGAATGGGGAAAATAAAATCTTCACCAACTGTTCAATGGATAAAGCATTAATACCCGTGATATATGAAGAGCTCAAAAACAAAACAAACCAGCAAAAGAATAACGCAATTAATAAATAGCCAAGTGAACTCAACAGACATCTCAGAAGAAGTATAAATGATTAATAGATAGAACCTTAGCCATAAAGGAAATGCAAATCAAATGGGCCCCAGATTCTGTCTCACCCCTAGTCTAAACAACACATGTTGGCAAGAATGCTGGAACAAAGGAGCCCTCATTCATTCTTGGGTGTGAATGCAAATCAGTCCAGCCACTATGGAAATCAGCCCGGAGATTGCTCAATAAACTAAAAATAGAACTACCATATGATCCTGTTATATCACCCTTGGGTATAGCCAAAGGATTATAAGCCAATATAAGAGTTATAGTAGCACTATTTACAATAACCAAGATATGAAACTAGCCTCGATGCCCTACAACAGATGACTGGATAAAGACAATGTAGTATATATATTCAATGAATATAATTCAACCAAATAATGAAATTAATGTCAGTTGCAGGAACATAGGTTAAAGATTATAATGTTAAGCAAGATTGGATTAGAAAGATGAATAATCCATGTTCTTACTTATGTGGAACCTATCATTAAAACTACAATAATCACCTGGTGCTGGTGGTTTACATCTGTAATCCTAGTTGAGACTGGAGGATCTCAAGCCAGCCCAGGCAGCAAAGTCTTTGAGACTTTCATCTTCAATTAACCACAAAAAGGTGGGAGTGAAGGTATAACTCAAGTGTTAAGAGCAGCAGCCTTGAGCAAAAAAGCTCAGAGACAGTGCCCAAGCCCTGAGTTCAAGCCCTAGGACTGGCATACATACCAAAAAAAAAAAACCAGAAAGAGGAAAAAAGAAAATGGATGCTCTAGGACAGTGTTTTCAAAATTATAACCAGTGAGTTATAAAATCAAATTACTGGACTGTGACCAGCATTTTTAATGGAAAGGAACAGAGCAGGATAGAAAATATGAAAAGGAAAGCCTCCATTATTTTGGAGAGTGAAGAACTGACAAGAGACAAAGCAATACATTTCAAGTAGAAACCCCTTGGCAAAGTTGTTACGTTGACTACTTTGAAACTATGAAAAACGTGTTTAATTGGAATTTACCACCGGAAAGAATCCTCAAAATTACAAAGATTGTAATTTATTCATTCAAAGGGTTGGACAAAGATATGGAACAGACCTGAAAGTAGAAATAATATGCAACACAAGACCCTATTGACTTGCACATCCCAACCTGCACATTACCACACGACACAGAGACAGCAATATTTATTATAGCCCACTGTCTAGACTTATGTGCTGATGTGAAAGTAAAGTTTTTACCATCAAATCTTCCAAACTGCTACAATGGCTGTGCCTTTTTTTTCTGGTTCCATACCTCATTAACCCAGAGCAAACAACTGTTAAGAGATGAACTGGACAATCCACATAAGCAAAAAGCATGGAGTATTTACCATCTTGCCATAGAACTCTACCTTGAAAGATGCCAAATAACCTAGACTTAAAGTGTAGACACTGGTGGCCAAACCCTTGCTGGCTTATATTTGTGTACATATTCTTGAGAAACTCATTATGTAAACATATATGTAAAAAACAAAAAACAACCCTAGAAGTGGAGGCAAGACTCAAGTGAGAGAGTGCTAAATGCACAAAAGTTCAGGGGCAATGCCTAGTCCCTGAGTTCAAGCTCCAAGACGTGTGTGTGTGTGTGTGTGTGTGTGTGTGTGTGTGTGTGTGTGTGTGTGTTGTGTGTGTGTGCATGTTGTCCCAACCAAGGGTAAAGGAATGGGGGAGAGGGGTTAAGAAAGAATAATATACAGATGAATTTGATCAGAGTACGTTACATGCATCTATGCAAATATGGTAATGAAACCAATTTATACCAATGAAAATTGCTTAGGAAAAAAAGGAAATTCTCTTCTTTTGGAGTCCACAGAGAGCAGGAGGCTTTCACAGATAGGAGGGCAGGAGGAAGAGCATGAGTGGGGGCGGGGGAAGGGGGTGCAGTGGCTGCACATTCTCTCTATTGCTTCTCATTTTCTTCCTGGCCTATCCCAAGAACCAGCAAAACCAACGAGTCCAGGAAAACCACATCTGCGATGTTTGTAAGAACCGTGCAGATAAGAAGGTGACAGTGAGGTGACATCCACGCAGCCCAGGGGCGCTGAAGGGTGCCTCACTTGGAAGACGGGGCCCGCGGGGGGGCTTGCAGGGCAGCTGTGTGTGCCTGACTTTCCAGGGGTTGCAGAGATGCCGTGTGGGACACTGAGACAGTTTTGAACTGCACAGGATATGCATCCCTGGTGTCCTTTGCCACTGAGTCGGATGGACAAGGTAGGACGGCCTTGATCACCTTCTCCTCAGGGCTTCTAGGAAGAGTGTGGGAGATCAGCACGCAGGCTCCCCCTCGGCCGCGGCCCACGCGCACGGACCAGATCCTGCGCGCCATAGCGGGCGCTGCACAATCCAAGACCAGCTGGGATTTGCCCAGGCCTTGCCCTCAGCCCCTGTGGCTCCCTACAGGGACCTGGGGGGGGGGGTGAATTCATGCCATCTTACCGCAAGTCTCTCAAGCTGCAGTTCTGTATACTTTTCTTGCGTATGCAAACAAAAAAAAAATCAAAGCACAAAAAGAAAAAGGAATGAAATTCAACACACAGCTAATTTTGAGAGATGTTAAGAAATCCAGATACAAATGACTGTAAACTCTTGTATTTTCATGTTGGAATTCAATGCAAGAAATATTGGATTTGTTCTGTTTTAAGCTGCAATGCGTCCTGTTAGACCAATAGCCTCCTCTCTCATGGCTCTTTTCCTAGGCAACACTAGGCTCATTTAGTAAAAAGCAGTAAATAATTAGCCCCTACCCCTTTTCCCTGAGAGAGCTCTCCTTTGGGCTAGCTATAACCATATAAGACAGCAAGATCCCCGAAACCTCACAGGTCATATGGGTCACCGGAGAGGTCCCTCCTTTGGGGCAGCTACAGCCATATAAGGCAGCAAAATTCCCCAAATCTCCGAGGTTATAAAGGTCACCTCAATAGCCGGCACATTTTTCTCACGTCTCCCTTGTGTGAAGGGGTCTTGCCGGTCCCTTTACCTGCAACAAGCTTTTTCTTCATTTTTTTAGACCTGGAGGTCCGTGTGGTTTTCAGGCAAGGCCTGATTTACTCTAACATTGGTGCATGGGCCGAGAACTAGGTTGGTCTCGTTGAATTTGCTCATCTGAGCTGTTGTGGGAGCCTAGTTCTCCATTGCCTTTGTGGTAGTTGCCCTCCCTTGCAACCCCTCCTGTTATGCTATTCTTGCTATATATACTAGTTACACTGAAGTGTTTATTTTTATCACCACAGCATAATCTTCTCTTTCCTTTTAATTGATAAGACAGAAGCAAGACGACATGAAGGGCAGAGAGGATAAAGCCTCATGCAGGCCTGCAAGCAGCCGTCCGTATTTAACGTACAAGTGTCAGGATGGATCTCACAGAAGGCAGGAAGTGGAGGGACAGGGTTCAAGACTACCCTGGGCCAGTAGACTTCCTGCTCCTTAGGTGTGTGGGGCCGGACCTTCATGTCCCAGGAGCCTCCCTCCACTCCCCCCCACCCCCACCCCCGGTCCACACACACCGACTTTTCCTGTGCCTCACTCATGTTCACCATCAGGCTGTCCAGCTGAGGATCCAATTAATTCCCCCCAAAGGACATTTATAGTGACTGTGACCTCGAATAATACCCTCAGCAGAGAGCAGCAGACAGGCCTCAAGTGGCCCTGGACCCAAGCTCTGGGAAGGTCAGGGCCCAAGGTCACCTTCTAGGGCTGAAGAGCCTTCTAGTCTTGCAGACACCCTCCCCACCCAGTCCTTCCCCCTCCATCACCCCTGGTGACTTCACATCTGTGTCTGTGTTGCAGACATCCTGTCATCACAACTCCGGACAGCGAGCTATGGTCCTGGGGCTGGAGCTTGAAAAGTTCCAAGAACTCGAAATAAAGACAGAAGCCACCACCCTTGACTCATCCTCTCGCACTTGTAAAACAGTAGCCGTCAAATTTTTCCATTGTTTCTGTTAGGCTCCATGGTCTATGTTCCTAATACATATTGACAAAGAAAGCCTGTAGGCCAGTGGGTAGGAGCCACCTTAAGTGTTGGTCCTTCTCCTAATTATTTTGCAATGTATACATTAAGGATCTGTTTCAGAAATGTGTTCTATATTTTGTCCGGGAGCTTTTCCCACCTTAAGCCAAATGTTTCCGTGTTTATTTGAAAACCTAATAAAAAAAACAAAACACAGAGAAAATGGCTTCTCCACCTTGGAGGGCAGGAGTGAGTGGGGGGAGAGGCGATGCCATACTCATCATGCTTATTATGTGAAGTTGAGTGACTGCTTTCGCTCTAGCAACCTAATGAGCTAACGAGCTAGACATCATTATTCTGCCCATTATCCCGAGGCAATTAAGATGCTCCCCAGGGGAGTAGCAAGACATATGTACAGATTTACAAGGACCCTTGGCTTGGTTTCCTACTTGTGCAAGGTGCAGCACATAATCTAAACGTCCATTGGAAACTTGGTCTCCAGTGTGGAGCCGGGGAGGTGGCGGGCCTTTTAAAGAGGTGGGACCTTAGTGGGAGGCAGTTAGGTTATTGGGTTTGCCATTTTCCAAGTTCCAAATGTAGTGTTCAGGGCGAGGCGGGGAGGGGTCCCCAGATAGTTCCCGTGGGGGAGGACTGTTTCAGCAGGCCTAGGCCCTGAATCTTCCCTGTCCTGCTGTGTGATCTCTTCCTCTAGAGGAGCCACTGCCGTGGTGCCATCCCCAGGTCGCCCAGGTTGCCCAGGTCGCCCAGGCCGTGGTGCAGCCAAATCCAAGTAGGTGCTAGGGCCGAGGTACTGAAGCTCAGGAGTGAGCGCTGGCTAAATCCGCCGTGGCGGGTGTGGAGGGCCAGGATTCAGGTAGTTTGTTACAGTAGCCCAAAACAGCCCAGGCTAATTCCACCGTGTGTGTGTGTGTGTGTGTGTGTGTGTGTGTGTGTGTGTGTGTGTGTGTGTGTGTGTGTGTGTGTGTGTGTGTGTGTGTACGCATAGTGACAGGATTCAGGTAGTTTGTGACAGAAGCCCAAAACAGCCCATGGAACGGATGTTTGGTGACAGACAGCAGAGCCTGGCTGGTCCTCAGGACCCTCGCCCCCTGTGGGTGGCTCTGGATAGGTCCCTCGGAGAGAAGACGAGACCCTTCCCCCGGGCCCAGCCAGGATGAGAGGGGCTGAGTGAGGCTGAGGAAGGTTGAGCAGGGAGGGACGCCCCCCGAGCAGTTCCCATTGTGCCTGTTCTCAGCCCGGGCCTTCCTCTGCCTGGCTCAGGCAGCTGCTCAGAGCAGTGTGCTCATACACCAGAGTCCTAAACCATGTGGCAGCGGGGCTCCTCGGCGCCCCCTGTCCACAGCTCTCCCCTGCTCTCTGACCCAGGCTGCGTAGCCGAACCCTGCTGAACGTCCTTGCTTGGCCAGGCGGGGAGCTGGCCTGGGGATCCCAACCGCTGGGCGCTGCCCTCTTGCAAGGGGGGGCTCAGGGAAGTACGGCCCCCCACACTCAAGGGTTCTCAGGAACCTGGGGCGGGGTGGGGGGGAGACGCTCTGCATGATTATTCTCTGCCTATGCACAGTGACTCCCTGCCTGGCAAATGTGAGGACAGTTCCAAGAAACTTCTATTTCACAAAACTCGTCCTCAACCCAGGAGTAGGGATCGATGAAGTAAGAAGAGATGAAGAAGAACAAGAAGAGGAAATGGGGTGTGCGGGGGGGGGGGGGGGGGAAGGCGGGAGATGCGCGTGCTCCCCATCCCTGCCCTAACTTTCTTGTTCAGCCTCCACCCAAACCAGCCGCGGCCAGGAAGGAAGGCCAGGGGTCACCACGGCCGAGAGGGCCCGGGCTGTGGAGAAACGACAAGCCCTGCGCAGATCCTCCCCTCGCGTGGCCACTGTTGTCAAGTTGAAAAGCCGGGCAGGTAGAGCGGGGAGGGCGGGAAGAAGTTTCCCGGGGGACTGAAGCACAGCGCTCCCCGCACGGCCTGCACCTCACACATGCGGCTCGTGCACACTCCTCACGCGTGTGGCTCAGGTGGGATCCTGTGAAAGTGGGGAGCAGAGGACGGGGCACAGCTCCACCCCCCATCATCAGCCTCCTGCTGCAGGGGGGGCTCTGGAATCCCCCTCCCCGGCCCCCTTTCCTCTCCCCATGTCCCCCTCTGGAGGGCACTGTAGACACTCCATCCACAGACAGCGAGGGGGCACCCGCAGGCCTCAGAGCACCCCGTGCCTGAGCTCTGTGAAGGTCAGGGCCCACCGTCCAGAGCCTCCTCAGCCAGCCCCCCTTCCTCAATTCCTGTGTCTCCCCACTGACCCACACCTGTGCTTTGTGTTGCAGATTCCTGTACTGTCACACCAGGGGACCTGGGCTGTGGGCCTCCAGCCTAGAGCTAGCTGGCTGCTTGTGCCCCACCCCCAGCCCTGGCCCAAGACCTGCAGCCTTCAGTTGCTTCCGCTCAGTTTGTTTTGTAAAGGTTTGTTCCATATGTAAGGTTGTGAATCTACTCCTGGGCATTTTAGGCTAAATATTAAGTCCCTTTACCACCCCATTCCTATTTGAAATCTTTCTGCGATACAGAACACATCACATGACAAACCACTAAACAGAAATGACCGTGTATGCATTCTCACCTGGAAGGAGAATGACCTGCCGCCCTGAGAGACATTGCCCTCTCCCGGCCTGTCTCCTCCTCCCGTCCCTACCCAGGGCTGCACAGTTCATCGTTTTTTGGTTTACATTTAGGTTGTTTTGTAAATATCTCTGTTCCTCATGAGAAGACTGTATGTCAAATTCTCCTGCTCATTGTATAGCTGTGAGGGGCAGCTTCAGAAATAGGCTATGTCACATCGGAGGTTTTTACCTTAAACTGGTAGATTAAAAAGTTTCTATGACTCACAGGTGGAAAAGCATCTTAAGTCTAAGTAGCGCTCAGTGAACTTTGGTGGGCGCAATGCTTATGTAGTTGGGTTTCATGCTGGGATGCCCTGAGCTCTGAGCCGTTTCCAGCCCTGTCCCACACTTCCCTGAGGGAAAGGCCTATGAGCAACTCAAGAGCCTCTGCCGAGGCCCCAGCCCCACCCCCAGGGCTCTGCCCCGCTCCTCAGGCCCATTGTGTTTAGCATATACAGAGCCACTAATTTCACCCTGCAGCCTAAATTAGACATGAGTCTCTCCACCCGCAGGCGCAGTCTGGGTACTAGAGCTAGCTGTGTATGTTGACCAGGGAGAGGTGAGCACTTACTATGTCCTAACTTAATAGAACTTCCTGTTTGTGCACTGTGCCACATGTAAACTAAGAAATAGGAAGATAAACAAGTTTTGTTTTGTTTTCCTGCAAAGCCAATTTCAAGCCCCAGGAGCCTTTTCTGAATTTCTACCAAAGATTCCAGTAGAAGTGAAGCAGGTTTCTTATACACATCCCAAGAATATAGGTGCAGTGGTCTCTGAGGGAACCAAACTCCAGCGCTTTCCCTCAGATCCGGGCATTTGTGAGGCCACCAGCAATCACATTCACTGCAGGAGAAGAGCTTGACAAACCAATTCCTGACTAAAAGAAAATCCCTGAAGGTGTTGGTCCCCCATCTGCCACCAATCATTGAAGCGATCCAGATTAAAAGGCGATTAGAAAGGAACTGAGCTTCCGGGGATAAGAAGGCCCAGGGTAGATGAGGACTGGACTCCAGCTGTTGGGGTGATTCTTGGTGTGGGGGGGTGCACTGATGGTGACAGGAAGACATTAGGTGATGAAAGGACCTGGATGATCCTGGGGGAAAGAGGGGGGTCACTGAAGGTAGGGTCCCCAGCATTGGTTATCGAGGGAAGTTCCTCTGAGAGTGGACTCTGCTCCTTGGTCCCAGTGAGGCCTAAGCAGGATGCGGGGTGGTGACCCTGAGTAGGGCGGACGGCGACGTGAGCAGGAAGAGACCCGGTTCAGCAGTTCACATAGCCAGGTCTTCTTCTGCCTGCCCGGCAGTGGCTCGGCTCCAGCTGATATCCAGAAGACACTGGGCGGCTTCCTGCACTAAACCACCATAGCAGCTAGCTAGCCCGCAGGCCACAGCGCCTTCCCATAAACTGACATTAATAGGTCAGCTGAGGGTGTGTTATTTGAACCCAGCCTCATTTGTCATGGTGGTCCCATGTGAGTGTTTGGGGAAAGGTCTGGGTTTGGAGCCACTTGGGACCCAAGTAGACTACTGGTGATTCCCTTGACTTCCAGGCGTCTCTCTCACGGGTGAAGAAACAGTTATAGGAAGATGGGGGGGGGGGGAGGTCCCTGAATAGACAACCCTGGTCTTTTCAAAGGGCTTCCTTGCAGGAAAATGCCACAGGTGTCTGTCAGGGGTCAAAACACGGACGCAGGTGTGTGGGTCAGCCCCACGTTCCTCTCTTGGCTCAGAGCTAATGGGGACTCTAGGGGGAAAAAGAATAGCTCCTCTGTTAACATAACTATGTAGCCTAGAAAGTCACCTTCCCTCTTCCATGACTTGTAACCACCCGAGTTCCTCCCCACCCACCACGGCGCCTGGCTCACTGCAGCCGGCCTTGGGCCTGGAGCCCCCTTAGCCAGCTCCCGTCCTGGTCCCCAGGCTCCATGAAGCTTCCCTAGGAACATTCCTCTATCACAGACAGAGAACGAGGGCAGAGGATGCAGCCCCTTCCCCGGGCCCTGGGCCCTGCACGTGTCACCCAGCCAAGCCGCCAGGGCCCAGCCGAGGCTCGGCCACTGCACTGCTGCCTGCCCCAGCAGGGCCCTGTCCCCCCCACCCCGAGTCAGCTCCTGGGAGGCTTTGGGTTTGTACCCCAATGCCAAAGACAACCCTATTCCTAAACCCAGCTCATCCCACAGTCCCCAAGGCGGCTGGGTAACAAGAGAGCAGAAATGGAGTCTGGACCTCTGCCACCCACATGTCAACAGTTGTCCTTGTTTCGAATGGGTCAGGGGTCAAGGGCATAAGAAATTCCTCTAACATTACGAGCTAGGTCCACCCGGAAGGGCCCTGGGGTGAAGGCAGCCCAGGGCCCGTGCCCAGCACAAACTCTGAGCCATTGAAATGGGGCATCTGGCCAAACGCCCAGGGACAGCGAGAGAAGCTGCCTTCAATAACTTCACCGCAGGCTCTGAGCAGAAGAACCCCCTCCGCGCCCCCCCTCCGCCCCGGCCCCTGCCAACTCCCATGGATGTCCAGCCCCAGGACGCCTGCAGCTGGCCCGGCGGGCCCGCGTCTTCAGGTATGGGTGAGGAAGGACACGAGCAGGTACGTGCACACTTAGAACCGTGCAGCCACGTTCTGTTCTCTGCCAGCCGCCGATCAGTAAATCCGACCTTGACACAACAGGCCGGGAGCCCCAGCCCAGCTGCCACCTTCCCAGCTCCCTCATCTTCTATCTGCTCCTCCTCCAGGGCAGCCGAGGCCAAGCCCAGCTCATTAGCTATGCAACTGTCACGTGGGCAGTTGGTTTAGAATGTCCTGAGCATTGGCAGTTGGCAGTTAAGCTGTGCCACTGGTCACTGATCACCGGGCTTTTTTCTTACTGGCATGCTAGAATTTAGACATGTGCCAGAAAGAGGGTACCAAATAACCAGCCCTCCTTTATTTTTTTATTTTTAATTTTTTTTGTCGTGGGGCTTGAACTCTGGGCTTGGGTGCTGTCCCTGCACTCTTTAGCTCAAGGCGAGTGCTCTACCGCTTGAGCCACAGTGCCACTTCCAGTTTTCTCGTGGTTTATTGGAGAGAAAAGTTTCATGGACTTTCCTGCCCAGGCTGGCTTTGAACTGTGATCCTTAGATCTCAGCCTCCTAAGTATCTAGGATTACAGGCGTGAGCCACCAGTGCCCGGCACCAGTCCCCCTTTAAAAGCCCTCCAACACTCAGGCACTCTAAAAGACAGCACTCGATCCATGAAGAAGGATAAATTTGGTGTGCCTGTGGAATTCATTTGGGCAGGATTGTTGGAAGCTTGAAACTCAATTTTCCTCTGGTCCTTATTCCGTGCACCATTTCCCTTTGTTTTAATTAGTGTGTTTTCATGCTAACAAATCATAATCTTTCCGCTAAGTCCAGTGGGTGGGCCATCCTGTATCAGGATGGACTCTAATTCAGCTACTGTTGCCCTTAATAGACCCCAAGGGAAGAGAGCCTTATAAGAGAGGCAGCCCACTAACAGGACTTAAGAAACAAAGAACTCCCACTCATCTGGTTGAACCACTAATAAATATCCCCATGCTGCTGATCACATATATGGTATATAACATATGAGCACCGTTATATATTACAGACTGTGATAGACAATTTGCTCCAGGAAAGTTAGAATGAACTTGTGACTTTAAATGAGCATCATTATTCCACAATACTGTGAATTTCCGGAAATTAAGTAATCACTTAATCACAATCAAAAAAAAAAAAAAAAAGAACCTTGGGGAAGGGAGGGAGGGAGGGGATGGTAGGGGGAAAACAATGGAGGGGGTAACAATGTTCAAGAGGAAGTGTACTCATTACCTCACTCATGTAACTGTAACCCTCTGTATAGTATCTTTACAATAAAAAAAAAAAAGAGGCAGCCAGAAATCGACTGAGATTTACTACTAGTAAATCACTAAACCCAGTGCTCAAGGGATGTCACAATACAGATTGACATTTGACATATAAGGATAAAGGTAACCAATACCTAGGCTCCCTGAAAAAGCCCACACATTGTACTTTCTAGAGAAAGACTGTCAGCCATTATAAATGTAGAGGATGAAAAGTAAACATACCTAACTAGGGGAAAGTGAAGGAAGAAGTGACATTGTCCCCATTGTCTCTTCTCTCAACTAACCACATGACTAAGCCCTTTGTGTCTTAGGTGCAAATTTTCCTGTTCTCCTAAGGACACAGTAATTGAATTAGGGACCACCTTAGTAGGACCTTATTTTAATTGATGACATCTGCAAAGACTTTATTTCCAAATGAGGACATAGTCATAGCTACTGCGAATTAGACCTGCAACATTAGAACACACAAGTCAACCCTTTAACTACTCTGATAAGCAGATGTGTGTGTAGGCAGAAGAATCAACAAGCCTATAGATCAGTCCATTGATGCAACCCAGTCAGGTTCATAGTACGGAAAGATAAATGAATATGGCCTTGACTTGTGAGACAAAATCAAGAAGATTGGAATTGTCATGAAAAGAATCTCAAAAAGAGACAAGAAATAGGAGCACCACGATTCTGTAGTCAAAGCCATAAACTTCCCAAATCTTATGAAAAGCACTGACCAAAATAATGTGAGAAGCTCAAAGGTCCTTAAATAATAGAAGCACACATCATAATTGAAGGCCAGAGAATCATGAGAGTGAGAGCAAGAGGAAGGTTATAAAGTTTATGGTAGTGATAATGTCATAGCTCTAAATATGCTCAAAAGCATTAAAGCATACTTTTTAAATGAGTGAATGACATCCAATACAGTTACTGTAAGAAAAAAGTTGTCAAGGTTTTTGTTTTGTTTTGTTTTTTGTTGGTCGTGGGACTTGAACTCTGGGCTTGGGCACTGTCCCTGTGCTCTTCAGCTCAAGGCAAGCACTCTACGGCTTGAACCACAGTGCCACCTCCAGTTTTCTAGTGGTTAATTGGAGATAAGAGTCTCACGGGCTTTTTCTGCCCAGGCTGACTTTGAACTGCGATCCTTAGATCTCAGCCTCTGGTAGCTAGGATTACAGGCGTGAGTCACCAGTGCCTGGCTTGTTAAGGTTTTTGTATTCTTAAATGTTGCCAAAAAGATAGTGATCATTATTGGAGATTGCAGTTTTGTCTTCATTTTAGAATGATTTAAGTCTCAGGAAATGAATTAGGAAGCATTTCCTCCTATTAAAAACTTTTGAAAGAGTTTGAGAAGTATTGGTGTTGATTCTTCTTTAAATGTTAAATTTAGTTTGCCAGTGAGTCATTGGGGTCTCTACTTCTCTTTTTTGTGTATTTTTTTCCAACTTAAAAAAATTATTGTAGGGGCTGGGAAGGTGGCTCAGTGGTAGAGTGCTTGCCTTGCATTCATGAGGCCCTGGGTTTGATTCCTCAGCACCACATAAGCAGAAAAAGCTGGAAGTGGCGCTTTGGCTCAAGTGGTAGGGCGCTAGCCTTAAGCTGAAGAGCTGAGGGACAGCGCTCAGGCCCAGAGTTCAGGCAAGTTAGTCTCTTAAGTGATAAAGTCTCTTAGGAGATTGCCATGTCTTATAGATGGTAAATAAGTTGTGAGGTCATCCCTGCTGACTTTGGGTTGTCACTGACCCTTGCCCTCTGGGCAGATGCCCTATTTTCATGTGCCCAGAGCTAGGACAAGAGGACACACATGTGCTGATGGCAAAGCTGCAGGCAGGAGCTGCTGAGCAGAAACCCTGCTGGGTTTCTGGGATCATCCTGGATAACGGCAGGACAGCTGGAGCCTAGAAGCGGGCATAGAGAGAGATGGCTACAATT
Source organism: Dipodomys merriami (assembly GCF_024711535.1). NCBI lineage: Eukaryota > Metazoa > Chordata > Mammalia > Rodentia > Heteromyidae > Dipodomys > Dipodomys merriami. The sequence goes on from NW_027203126.1 coordinate 839,596, forward strand.
TGCCCTCAAACCGGCTGACTTTGAACCCTCATCAGAGGAGACCTCCTCCAGAAGGGCCCAGGCGGTGGCACCCGCAGGCCCCGCCCACCTGGCCCATCCGTGACCCCTGCTCGTTCTTGGCCCGTGCATTCCAAGCAGGTAGCTCAGCAACAGGCCAGGCCGGCCCCAGGGGAGGCCGAGAGCCCGGCCCTTCCCCACCTGCTCCGTGGGCAGTGCTCTGAGCGCCCTTGGCCTACCATCCGTTCCCCTGGCACACGGGAACCAGAGCTCGCCACGGGGACTCAGCGTGCTGCACATGCACACTGAGCTGCTGGGCTGAAGATGATGCTAGTGGACCCCACGGCCAGCCATCCGGCCAGCGTCCACTGCCTTCACGCAGGCCGACGCCACTCCACGGTCCCGAATGATCATGATGACATCCCGTGTTTCCGAAGATCAGAGAGACAGATGCCCTCTCGTTAAACAGAGAGAGACATAAAAACATGTCCAAAGTACCAGATTCTCCAAGGAAAGCCTGCCCTCAAGGAAAACCAGATTATTAGAGCCTTTGCCCCTTTAGGCTCTAAGAAGCCAAACCCCAGTACTGCCTCTCCCCCCAAAAAATAGAAAAGAAAAAAAAGATACTTATTCAAAGAAATAAGGAATGGTTTACAAATTTAGAAAAAGAAACTCAAGACACAAAAAGACACTGAGATTTTAAAAAAAAAATCCTAAATCACCCATCTACAGGATGGTATGGCAGAAACTGATGGGACCTTTGGGATGATCCAGGATGGAGGAGCCCAAGACCCAAGGATAAAGAGAGCCCTCTTTCTTTACCATCTGTCCTTGTATAGATTTGAAAATATCAGCAGACAACTGGGGGCTGGTGGTTTACATCTGTATTCCTAGCTACCCAGGAAGCATGAAGCATATTTCTGTGTAATTGGGTACAGTTCACACCGACACCTCCCACTGTTTCCCAAGCTCTGTGTTAGTCCCTAGGACCACAAGAGTCTTACCTTGAAGTGGGTCTCCCTCATCCGTCTTCTCCAAGCCCAGGACACACAAGGGGTGTTTCATAAACAGGAAGCACCTTGGGCAGTGGGAGGGTCTGGATGGTTAAGCCTCTGGCATTTGGAGTCAGAGCTACTGGGGTTGAATCACAGCTCTTCCAGTTCTGTGCTCTATTCAGCAGAGAAAGAGAGCGGGGTGGAGGCAGACAGAGACAGAGATCTATCTGTGAGGGCCAAAGATTAGAGAATGTTTCACACTTGGACAAGGTCCATACCTCCCCTTAGGAAGAATTGCTTTGTTGTTTATCCTGTTGGTTTGGGGCCTGTGAGCTTGTTGTGTATGTTGTTTGGGTTTCTCTCTTATATTCTGTATTTCTCTGTGTTCTTTCAAACTGCTATTGCCTATATTTTCCCCTCTGTGTTCTTTCAAACTGCTATTGCCTATATTTTCCCCTCCTCCTTCTGTCTTCCTAGTTCCTTCAATATCATCCCTTACATTGCTTAAGTTTTCATCTTTAAATTTTTAGTCATAGTTAAATTCTTGTTTATCCCAGAGCTCTCTTCCTGTGCAACCTTAATTAAGGAAGAAGCTGAAATGTCCAGTCACTATTTACATCACTTAAATATGTTTTTGTTGGCTGTTTTTCACAAGAGAGGAAGTAAAAGAGAAGCCCACCCCAAAAGATGTCCAAATCACTATATAGAAATACTTTCCATATGAAGAAACAAATACCAAGTCTTTGACATCTCAACAATAACTGAATGCAAAGATAAAAAATTGTCTGAAAAGTCAAGTGGTTTAAAAGCTGCCAGGAGCTGGAAGCTCGAACTCAGGGCCTGGGCACTGTCCCTGAGCTCTTTTACTCAAGGCTAGAACTCTACCACTTTGAGTCACAGCACCACTTCTGGTTTTTGAGTGGTTAACTGGACATAAGAATTTCATGAGAACTTTTCTACTGGGCTGGATTCAAACCATGATCCTCAGATCTCAGCCTCCTGATGTCATCTCAGCTAGGATGACAGGTGTGAGCCACCAGCACTGAGCTTACAGTAGGAATTTTGAACTCCAAATAAACATGATCAGAACAGCTCCATTTCCCATTATAAAGTGTCAAGAATAGAGAACAAAGAAATGATGTTGTAGTTATGAGATAGGAGCTTATGTACAAACACACAACAAACAGCGCCAACACTATAAGATAAGAAAGTATGCAATAATATATTTCAAGTCCTGAAAAAATGAGCCAACTAAGAATATTATATCCAACAAAGATACCACTCAGTTTTGATGGAGAAATAACCCTATACATAAGAATAACACTGCTAAAGCAGTATTATCTAATAGTGAAACCAGAGAAAGAAACAGCAGCAACAAAGTTAATAGGCCAAATTATTTGATGAACATAGATGCAAAAACTCTCAATAAAATAATTGCAAATCCAATCTAACCATGCATTGGTTGGTTCCTCAAAATATGGTCTTACTACTCCTGTGCATATATCCAAAGGAGTAGAAATCAGTATACAAGAGAGATGCCCATATTTATTGTAGCTCTGTTCTATGTGTATATGTGTGTGTGTGTGTGTGTGTATACATATATGTATATATATGAGAAAGAGGGTCTACATAAATACTATTGAATATTACTCATTTGTTAAAAATTATGCCATTTGCAGAAAACTGGATGGAATTTGAGATCATAATGTTGAGTTTAGCCAAGTTTAAAAAGCCAAATGTCACCTTTTTTTCACCCATTTGTGGTATCAAGACTTGAAAGGTATATACACACAGATATATAGGTAGGAAGACAGACAGACAGACAGATATATAGATTAGTGGGATAAGGAAAAGAATGACAGAGTGAATCATATCAAAATAATGGCGTTGCTGGGTGCCAGTGGCTCAGGCCTGTAATCCTAACTACTCAGGAGGCTGAGATCTGAGGGTTGCAGTTTGAAGCCAGCCTGAGCAGGGAAGTCTGTGAGACTCTTATCTCCAATAAAACCACCAGAAAAGCTGATAACAGATGCCTATGTGAAATACCATGGTGAAATCCCTCTATATAATTAATATACACTAAAAAGAAAAGTGACAGGAAAGTAAAACAGGCTCTGCTGGGGAATGAATATCAGCAGGAGGGTGAATATGATCCTAGTAATTTATATACATGTATGAAAATAGAATGCTGAAAGCCATTGAAATTGTAAGAAGAGGGATGGAGGATGAGGGAGAGTGGGGGAGGTAGGTTGACAAATTTATTCAGGGTACAGTGTGTGCAAGTACAACATTGCTCAATTAACCAGAGTGTAGCAAAACCTTGTCTTTGTGGAGGAACTGCCCACCCCAGCACCTTAGCGATTCACGTTGCCCTTCACAGCCAAGGCAGGCTCCATGTTAATGGTCTATGCTTACTCCTTATCACACACCATGGCTGCCTCCTGAAGCCCAGCAGACATTTTCCCATCTACTAGCTGGCCATGCTGCTGGTAGCTCAGAGAATTTGTCTCTGGGTAGAACATCTGTAAAGCTTAGCTGACTCCTGACTCTCAGAAGGTCTTGATTTCATACCCCTCTGAATTAGCTTTTAATTTAGTTTTGTCACTTGTAGGGCTTGAACTCAGGTCCTGGGCGCTGTTCCTGACCTCTTTTGCTCAAGGCTAGTGCCCTACCACGTTGAGCCACAGCACCACTTCCAGTTCTCTGATGGTCAACTGGTGATAGTCTCACCGATTTTCCTGCGCAGGCTGGCTTTGAACCATGATCCTCAGATTTCAGCCTTGTGAGTAGCTAAGATTACAGGCATGAGCCACTGGCAGCTGACTTAGCTTTTTATTTTTTATTTTTATTTTTTCAGTTGTGGGGTTTGAACTCAGGGCCTGGGCACTGTCCCTGAGCTCTTTTTGCTCAAGACTGCCACTCTACCACTTTGAGCCACAGCACCACTGAAAGAGCTCTTTAGACTCCTTCCTTCCCACATGTTTTTGAGGGATGGAAGGTTCACATAGATGCCAGGAATAAAACAAGTAGTCAAGGGTAGGCTTCTGCCTCTGGAAATAAAGCCCAGAGGATCTGAGAGTCAGGATAGACTAAGGAAAGTGAGGCATGGTCTGCCCAGGAAGTGCAGGCCCCTTGCACACCGCCTCCCCCTTCCTCTTGGTTAAGTATCTGCCCAGTTACCTAGGTAACTGGCACACCTGGAGGCAGTTACCTCCCCCTTTCTCTGACGTCACGCCTCCCATCAGACTGCGGGAGAGTCCCAACCTCTGAGGTCACATCCGAATTCCATGTGACATCACCTCCCCCCCCCACCTGGCCACACCTGGCCACACCTTCTCCCTGCCCCACCCCACCCCCCTTTCCCTACTTAAACCCAGGTGGGCCATCCGCCAGCCCCCTTCAGCCATGTGAGTCTCTAGCAAGCATGGCCTGGAAGCAATTCAGAAATAAAACTCTCTGTGCCTAAATGCCAAGTGACGTTCTCATTCATCAGCTACCTAATTTAAACCGGACAGTAAGCAACTGCCAGGGATTCAAAATGTCAAGCTGAAAGCAAATACAGGAGCTACTTAATTCATCTTGTGATTAGGGACCAAAGTCATTTAGGAGAAAATGAGGCAAATAAATTGAGGACAATGAGGCCTGGCGAAGGCAACTCAGAAACATGGTAGTTAGAAACAAAGATGCAGCCGGGCGCTGGTGGCTCACGCCTGTAATCCTAGCTACTCAGGAGGCTGAGATCTGAGGATCGCGGTTCAAAGCCAGCCCAGGCAGGAGAGACCGTGAGACTCCTATCTCCAATAAACCACCAGAAAATGGAAGTGGCGCTGTAGCTCGAGTGGTAGAGCGCTCGCCTTGAGCTGAAGAGCTTAGGGACAGCACCCAGGCCCAGAGTTCAAGCTCCACGACCGACAAAAAAAAAAAAAAAAGAAACAAAGATGCACTCTCTTTGCTTCAAAGAGAGACAACTGGATGCATTCCTTCTGTCACTGGACAGAGGTGAGGTTTAGTGAATCTTCCCTTTAAATGTGGGCGCTCTTCACCTAGAGTCCTTGGCTGTGATTGCAGAATAAGAATTTCTGGACAGTGGGGCTGGGAAGGTGGCTCAGTGGTAGAGGGCTTGCCTTGCATGCATGAGGCCCTGGGTTCGATTCCTCAGCACCACATAAGCAAAAAGAAAAAAGCCAGAAGTGTCGCTGTGGCTCAAGTGGTAGAGCGCTAGCCTTGAGCTGAAGAGCTAAAGGACAGTGCCCAGGCCCAGAGTTCAGGCCCACAACTGGCCCCCCCAAAAAAAAAAATTTCTGGACAAGTCAAAATGGTAAGAAAACTTGGCGGAGCTTTATTAAGTAAAGAAGACCGCTCAAACTGGCAAAACGAGCCACTTGCCACAAGTCCCCAGCTCACTACAAGTGCTGCTTTAACCCACCTATAAAAGCTCTGCTACAACTATACTCAGTGCGACCTCTCTGATCCCCACCAGGGAGTTTGCCCTGGAGCATACCCCAATAAACTTTCCTATCAATCTTTTTATTCTTCTCTGCGTGGTCCTTTCCTTGCCTATAACCTTACACAAGCAAGTGGACAAACACACAAGAAGGGCAGGAACACAAACTAACAGAATGTGGATGCTCTCATGGAGAGAGACACACAGCTCCTTGGGCTGTTGGGGTACTTACAAGGTAAAGGCAGGGGGTCTGGCTTCAACGTTATGTCAAGAAAGGTGCTTTGTCTTTGCTTAATCATACCTGGCGTTGCTGAGTTTCCAGGTAAGAATGCATCTACCATAAAACAGAGCCTTATCCTTGAGGCAAGGAAGGTGCCCTACTATCTGCATTTTGGGGTAGGAGGTGGCGTACGTTTGGGGAAGCATTTTTCTCAGAAAGGCACACATCCTGTCAGACAAGTGTTTCCATTCTCTGAAAAGCACTGGGGTGGGGGGTGGAGGGGTGGGCAAGAGGAAGGAGAGTTGTCCTATCAGAAGACATACAGTGATCTCTGCCCCAACCCTCCCCCCCAACCCCCACCCCCAGCAGAGGACATTAAATACCTCTGCATCCCTGTCTGTCTCCAGCCCTTCAGCTGCTGGAAGACCAGGCTGAAAGGTACCGGGCAACCTGGTCCTGCAAAGATGGAGCTCTCCCGGAACCTGTATGAGACCCCTGGGGATATGCTGGGCACCTTCCTGAGTCAAGACCTTCAGCCCCAAAGGGTTTGGAAGGAGGAAATTCAGGATGTATGGCATAGAATCGAGAGGTTCTTTCTTGAGCAGTGCTTCCGTGATGAGCTGGTTCTGGACCAAAAAGTCAAGGTCCTGAAGGTGGTAAAGGTGAGCATACAGGACTCTGGGATTTACGTCTTAGCTCGACTCCTGTGGGATCTTGGCGAGGGGGAGAGGGGGTGGGTGGGGGAGGGAGTATATCACTTTATCTCTGAGCCCCGGTCTCCTAGGATTCTTATGAGCCATAAATAGAATAAAGCTAGGGAAAAATGCAGTAAATGATTCCATAGAGCTGAAGGATTATGATGATGGTGGTGGCTGTGGTGATGAGATTCAGTGATCTCAATGCCAAGGAGTCTGGTGGAAAATGGGTAGCAGGACTCTATAAAATGTTATGCTTGTTTCTTGCTGAAGAAACTCCACTTTACCTTCAGTCATAAAAAAAAAAAACTATATTTACCTTATAAAATGGTACTGACAGGGGCTGGGAAGGTGGCTCAGTGGTAGAGCGCTAGCCTTGAGCTGAAGAGCTGAGGGACAGTGCCCAGGCCCAGAGTTCAGGCCCCACAACCAGACCCCCCCCCCCAAAAATGGTACTGACAGAAACTACCTGGCAAGGCTGAGAAGGTGGCTCAGTGGCAGAGTGCTTGCCTTGCATGCATGAGGCCCTGGGTTCAATTCCTCAGCATCACATAAGCAGAAAAAGCTGGAAGTGGTGCTGTGGCTCAAGTGGTAGAGCGCTAACCTTGAGCTGAAGAGCTGAGGGACAGCACTCAGGCCCAGAGTTCAGGCCCCATGACTGGACCCCCCCCCCCAAAAAAAGGAACTACCTTGCAATTAGGTCATACCAGAAGGCATTTGGTAAGTTAAATGGGTTTTCAGGGCCTGACCAGCTAATTCAGTATTCATAAATACAGTTAGCCCTGACAAAGTGCTCATTTGTAACTCAACATCTTTGTGTGTGTTGGGGTAGGAGGGAAAGATGGGATCCTGGGGCTTGAACTCAGAACTCAGAGCACTGTCCCTGAGCTGTCTTGGTGATTAATTAGAAATAAGAGTCCCTCAAACTTCTTGCCTGGGCTGGCTTCAAAACAGGAATATCAGATCTCAGCCTCCTGAGTAGCTAGGATTATAGGTATGATACATCACCTGGCTTATCATTCAGCCTTTTTTTTTTTCGGTTGGTCATGGGGCTTGAGCTCTGGACATGGGCACTGTCCCTGAGCTCTTCAGCTCAAGGAAAGCGCTCTACCACTGTAGAGCCCTAGCAAGACCATGTGCATAAAAACTCCAATTTGAGCCGGGCGCCGGTGGCTCACACCTGTAATCCTAGCTACTCAGGAGGCTGAGAGCTGGGGATCGCAGTTCAAAGCCAGCCCAGGCAGGAAAGACCGTGAGACTCCTATCTCCAATAAACCACTAGAAAACCGGAAGTGGCACTGTAGCTCAACTGGTAAAGCGCTTGCCTTAAGCTGAAGAACTGAGGGACAGTGCCCAGGCCCAGAGTTCAAGCCCCATGAGTGACAAAAAAAAAAAAAAAAACCAAGCAAACTCCAATTTGAGACCAGGCCTATTTCCAGCCTATGAGCTTAGGTCACCGAAATGACCACAGATGTCCCACTTGTACCCTACCTGATAAGTTCCACTAGCAACAGCCAATGAGCGAGAGTCCCCAGAGCCCTGAGACCACAAGCATTGCATTGCCAGCATATTTTTTGTGGTTTAGCTTGCTGCCCTATCTAATGAGACTGTTACAAGGCTGTTGTAAAACACTGGCTAAACATCTGCTAAAATTGGTAAAGAATAACCAATTGTACTAGCCAATAAGAATGTGACAAAACCTTTTTTTTTCTTTGCCAGTTGTGGGGCCTGAACTCTGGGTCTGGGCGCTGTCCCTCAGCTCTTCAGCTCAAGGCTAGCGCTCTATCACTTGAGCCACAGTGCCACTTCCAGCTTTTTCTGTTTATGTGGTGCTGAGGAATTGAACCCAGGGCCTCATGCATGTGAGGCAAGCCTTGTACCTTCCCAACCCCAATGTAACAAAACTTACTAACCCTTAGCTACCCAATTGTTAGCCAATCGTGTAACTGCTAAGTTGGAAACCCCCTTCCTCCTGCTCTAATAGTGATAATTTAAAAAAAAAAAAAAAAAAGCCAGGCGCTGGTGGCTCATGCCTGTAATCCTAGCTACTCAGGAGGCTGAGATCTGAGGATCTCGGTTCAAAGCCAGCCCGGGCAGGAGAGACCGTGAGACTCCTATCTCCAATAAACCACCAGAAAACCGGAAGTGGCGCTGTAGCTCAAGTGGTAGAGCACTAGCCTTGAGCTGAAGAGCTGAGGGACAGCGCCCAGGCCCAGAGTTCAAGCCCACGACCGGACCCAAGCCACGACCAGACCCAGGGCTGGCTTTGAACCGTGATCTTCAGATCTCAGCCTCCTGAGTAGCTAGGATGACAGGTGTGAGCCCCAGCCACCTGGCTTGTATTTCATGTTGTTGAGGTTTAGAGTTGGGATGCTCAACCTCTTCCCACAGCAATGGCTGCTATGTATGATGGAGACCATAGATTCCTTTGGGTGGGCTGTACACAGGGCCCTAGCCACGGGTGCTGCTGGGCTTCACCATCACCCTGGGCATCAAGTTAAAGCTACCTTTATCTTCCTCCACAGGGAGGTTCCTCAGGGAAGGGGACCATACTGAATCAGCACTCAGACGTGGACATGGTTCTGTTCCTAAGCTGCTTTTCCAGTTTCAAGGATCAGGCACAGCACCGAAAAGACATCATCGACTTCATTAAGGAGAAACTGGAGCGCTGCGGAAAAAGCCTGGCCTACAACATCAGTGTGGTCCATCACAGAGAGGGGAAAAGGACCCCGCGCTCCCTGACCTTAATGGTCCAGCCCAAGGAGAGCAGTGACGTCATGCGGGTGGATGTGCTCCCAGCCTTTGATGCCCTGGGTAAAGATGGTGCTGGGTTAGGCCCAGAGAAACAAGTTGGGGGAAGAAGGAAGAGAGGGTGGGAGAGAAGGGCAAGAGGGAGGGAGGTAGATGGAAAGGAAAGAACAAGGCCAGGCGCTGGTGGCTCATACCTGTCATCCTAGCTACTCAGGAGGCTGAGATTGAGGATCACAGTTCAAAGCCAGCCAGGGCTGGAAAGTCTGTGAGACTCTTATCTCCAATTAACCCACAAGAAAAATGGAAGTGGCACTGTAGCTCAAAGCCATAGAATGCTAGCCTTGAGCAAAAGATCTCAAAAGTTCCAGCCCAAGACCTATGAGAGAAAGAAGGGAAGGAAGGAAGGAAGGAAGGAGGGAAGAGAGGGAGGGAGGGAGGGAGGAAGGAAGGGAGAGAGGTAAGGAGGGAGGGAGGGTAAGAGGAAGGGAGGGCCTTCCTGGAGAGAGTGTTGCAAGAAACAATTGATGCATATGTTATAATATGCTAGATGATATGCATATCTTCCTGTCTTCCTCTCAGGATCCTTTAACCCAAACTCTAAACCAGCACCAGAAATCTATGAGAATTTAATAACTAGCGAGGGCCACCCTGGCGAGTTCTCATCAAGCTTCACAGAGCTACAGAGACACTTTGTGAAAAGCCGTCCAGTTAAACTGAAGAATCTTCTTCTGCTGGTGAAGCACTGGTATCTGCAGGTAAGAAGGTGCTGGGCCAAGGGAGGGGGATGCAGGGACAAGTCGTGACTCGGTGGTAGAGCACCAACCTTGAGTGAAAAAGCTAAGGGACAGCACCCAGGCTCCAAGTTCAATTCCTATTAGTGGCACAAAAAATTAATTAATTTTTTTAAAAAGATAGCAAGCTAGACACTGGCAGCTCACACCTGTAATCCTAGCTGCTCAGAAGGCTGAGGTTTGAGGATTGTGGTTGGAAGCCAGCCCGTGCAAAAAAGTCCCTGTGAGACTCTTCTCCTCAATTAACCCACTCAAAAACCAGAAGTGGTACTTGACTTCACTGGTAGAGCGCTAGCCTTGAGCACAGAGAGGCTCAGGGACAGTGCCCAGGCCCTGAATTCAAGCCCTACAATGGAAAAAAAGAAAAAATGATAGCAGACTATAAAACTTAAAAAAAAAACAACAACAACAAGGACTGGGAAGGTGGCTCAGTGGTAGAGCGCTTGCCTTGCATGCTCGAGGCCCTGGGTTCGATTCCTCAGCACCACATAAGCAAAAAGAAAAAAGCCGGAAGTGGCACTGTGGCTCAAGTGGTAGAGCGCTAGCCTTGAGCTGAAGAGCTGAGGGACAGCGCCCAGGCCCAGAGTTCAGGCCCTAAGACTGACAAATATATATATATATATATATATTTTTTAAGGGATTTAGCTCAGTGGAAAAGCACTTGCCTGGCAAGTGCAAAGCCCTGTGTTCAGTCCTCAGCTCTGCAAAAAAAAAGAAATTAATAATACTATTACCAGTCCAGATACTTCAGCCACGTCTAGCTCATTATTTATCTTGACATATAACTTAGGTTCAAAAAGTTAGAGAATGCTAGGTGCTGGTGGCTCACATCTGTAATCCTCAGGAGACTGAGAGCTGAGGATCACAGTTGGAAGTCATCTGGGATAGGAAAGTCTTGAGACTCTTAGCTCCAATTAACTACCAAAAGAAAAAAGAAATGGAGCTATGGCTCAAGTGGTAGAGCACCAGCTTTAAGCAAAAACAACCAAGGAACAACGCCCAGGCCCTGAGTTCAAGTCCTAGTATCAGGGAGGGAGGTAAGGGGGAAGAAGGGTATGAAGAAGGGATTCTATTTAAGATTGTGAAATGTTTTGAAATTTTTTAGAAGGAGTTTGGGCATTTCACATTCATCATTTGCTTTCATTTTTCAGTTTGTTCTCTCTCTCTTTTTTTTGGGGGGGGGGTGGGGCTTGAACTCTGGGCCTGGGCGCTGTCCCTCAGCTCTTCAGCTCAAGGTGAGCGCTCTACCACTTGAGCCACAGCACCACTTCTCGTTTTCTGGTGGTTTATTGGAGATAGGAGTCTCACGGTCTTTCCTGCCCGGGCTGGCTTTGAACCGCGATCCTCAGATCTCAGCCTCCTGAGTAGCTAGGATTACAGGCATGAGCCACTGGCGCCCGGCCAGTTTGTTCTCTTATGTCGTCTGTGTGTTTTTGTTTTTCTCCAATGATGTCCTACATTTGCTATATTCTATGACTTCCTCCAACAGCATGGGTTGGTGAAGCCAAAAGGTCCATAAAAAAAAACTTGTTGGGCTGGGAAGGTGGCTCAGTGGTAGAGTGCTTGCCTTGCATGCATGAGGCCCTGGGTTCCATTCCTCAGCACCACATAAGCAGGAAGAAAAAAAAAAAAAACAAGCCAGAAGTGGCGCTGTGGCTTTCAAGTGGTAGAGCGCTAGCCTTGAGCTGAAGAGCTAAAGGACAGCGCCCAGGCCCAGAGTTCAGGCCCCATGCCAGACTCCCCCACAAAAAATTGTTCTTCTTTGGTTGAGATTTTAATTGCCCAGGTCATAATTCCCTCTAGATCTCACCATTTCATGGTTTGTGCTACATCATAGAGCAAAGTGACCCTAAAATTCTAAGTCATCTCACATCTACCCTCCTTCCCTTCCCTACTCATACATGCAGTACCTGAAACGTAAATATCGAGCACCATTGCCCCCAAAATATGCACTGGAGCTCCTGACCATCTACGCCTGGGAGACGGGGACAGGTGAAGGAGAGAACTTCAAGTTGGAAGAAGGGCTTATAGCTGTGATGAATCTCCTCACAAATTATGAAAACATTTGCATTTACTGGACCAAATACTACGATTTCCAAAACGAGGTTGTCGGAAACGCCATCAAACAACAGTTGAAGAGTTCCAGGTAACTGTGTTGATTGTATCACCTTCAGCTTTAAGGAAAAGCTTTAAAAAATAATTTTTTTAAAAAAAGAAAGAAATATACTAGTTTCTTTGCAGCTGAAAAGCTCAATGATAAAAACAGCTTCAGATATGGCATGATCCAGCTCCAAGTTCCTTCCCATGAATTGTTCCCCTCTGCCCTCTCTAGGGCTTTACCATTACATTCAGGTTCACTCCTTCAAGGCTGTAAAATGGGAGGCAGTTCTAGACTTCTCATCTGGACACATACCTTCTGGTACAAGAAAGAGCAATCTGACCAAAATGTGAGCTGCACTCTGGGCAGACTTAGACAGGTTATGCCTTCCCTCCAGAACTAAGAGCTTCATCTCACCATCAGTCAGTCCTTCCTACACAAAGGCATGCACAATCCCAGACATGAATGTCAGAGGTCACTATTTCCTTTCTCTCTCCAGGCCCATTATCCTAGACCCAGCTGACCCCACCAATAACTTGGGAAGGGCACAAGGATGGGCCCAGGTGGCTGAAGAAGCTGATAACTGCCTACGGCAGGTCTGTTGCTTACAAAAAGTCCCCAGGCCCTGCTGGCAAGTAAAGGTAAGACTCCATCCCATAATTAGGACTTAGTTCAGACCTCATACTAACTCTACATGAATTTTCCCCACAGCATCCCCTGAATTCCAGGATAGGCAGCACATAGACATCCCAACAAACCACGTGACACCCCAACAAACCACGTGAGCAATTCCCTCTGCTCCAAATGCCCAGGCCTTGGTGGTGTGTTTTGTTTTGTTTTGCTTTGTTTGTCCATCATGGGACTTGAACTCTGGGCTTGGGCACTGTCCCTCAGCTCTACAGCTCAAGGCGAGCGCTCTACCACTTGAGCCACAGTGCCACTTCTGGTTTTCTGGTGGTTTATTGGAGATAAGAGGCTCACAGCCTTTCCTGCCCAGGCTGACTTTGAACCGTGATCCTCAGATCTCAGCCTCCTGAGTAGCTAGGATTACAGGTGTGAGCCACCAGCACCCAGCTTGGTGGTGTTTGTTTGTTTTTTTTTTTTTTTTGTTTAATCTGTAAAATGGGAAGACAATCTTCCCTATTCTGTAGGCAATTCAGAAACATGATCTGAGAATTCCTCACATAAACCTATCCCGTGTTGCCTCTTTTGTGGTTAGAAAAGAAAATGCAGCTTCTTGTCTTCTCAACAAGAGATATAACAGATCTTTCCACAGACACACGTGAGGATCACAGGCCTCCAAACCATCCCAGCTGCACAGGCTCCCTGGTACGGTTTTGCACACACACACACACACACACACACACACACACACACACACACACACACACACACACACACACACATACACACACACACACACACACAGAGATAACTGCTGTCCTGGATCTGTGTTCAGAAGAATCCAGTGTATGTAGGAATTTAGTGTTCAGAATTCAGGGCTGAGCCTTCCAGCTCCCTGGCAGATTTTAATCTTCCCAACTTGCTACTTCGAGAGACTCTTGTCACTTGTCCCACAGCCCACAACTTCGTGGACAGCAAGGAAAGCAAGGCAGGTAACGAGAGCCTCGCTCAGACCCATCAGCCAGCCAACCATAGGCAGAGAGTGCAGCAGACCAGGAGGCTTCTGGGAGGGCAGCAAGAAATGATGTGCCTCCCATCACACCTCCTCAGTTTCCCAGAAATCCGCCCCCAGGCATCCACTTATCACCTCCTTCCCTGGATCCGCCAACCATCTGTGACTGTGTCTGCATGTGTTTCCACTTAAAATGCAATGGGAAGTTGGGCACCATGGCTCCTAGCTCCTAGCTACTCAGGAGACTGAGATCTGAGGATCATGGTTCAAAGCCAGCCTGAGCAAACAAGCCCATGAGACTCTTATCTCCAGTTAACTACTAAAAAAGTCAGAAGGAGCCGGGCACTGGTAGCTCACGCCTGTAATCCTAGCTACTCAGGAGGCTGAGATCTGAGGATTGCAGTTCAAAGCCAGCCCAGGCAGGAAAGTCCATGAGACTCTTCTTTCCAATTAACCACCAGAAAACCAGAAGTGGCACTATGGCTCAAGTGGTAGAGCCCTTGCCTTGGGCTGAAGAGCTCAGGAACAGTGTCCAGGCCCAGAGTTCAAGCCCCACAACCACCACCAACAACAAAAAAGCCAGGAGAACTGTGACTTAAGTGGTAGAGCACTTGAACACAAAAGCCCAGGTCCTGAGTTCAAGCCCCAAGACCAGCACACCTAAAATAAATGAAGAAGAAGAAGAAGAAGAAGAAGAAGAAGAAGAAGAAGAAGAAGAAGAAGAAGAAGAAGAAGAAGAAGAAGAAGAAGAAGAAGAAAAAGAAGAAGAAGAAGAAGAAGAAAGGAAAGAAAGAAGGAATAAAGGAATGGAGGGAGGGAGAGAGGGAGGGAAGGACAGAGGGAGGGAGAAAAGACTTTTTTTAACCACTACTCTGTAGACTTTTGCAATAACCATACACCCCAGAGCCTGACACAGATTTTTCCATTTGACCCCAAGCTCTAGTCTCTCAAATATCAGTACTGTAATGTGCCATCAGAGGTACTAATGTCATTACCACATGACAGGTGGAGACTTGGAATAGGTACTTCCACACAGGAGCATTATTTGGAGATGTTACCAGTTGTTTCTCCAGCTTGAGTGAGTCCAGGAACAAAGTTTGATTCAGTGCTCAAAGCTCAGTGTATATCTAGGATAACCAAATAGCTTCCTCTGCTTAGGATAGCCTTCTGCCTTGTTGTCTGTTGTAATTATTAATAGCTCCTCCTTTTTTATCTTTTTGTTTTTTGTATTGCTGTTGGGACTTGAACTCAGGACTTGGACCCTGTCTTTTAGCTTTTTCACTCAAAGCCGGTGCTCTGCCCCTTGAGCCACACCTCTACGTTGGCTTTTTGCTGATTAATTGGAGATAGTCTCTCTGATTTATCTGCTGAGATTGGCTTTGAACTGCAATCCTCAGATCTCAGCCTGCTGAGTAGCCCGGATTACATGCTTGAGCCACCAGCATCCAGCTCAGTCCCTTCTTTTATTTATTTTTTTTTTGACAGTGTCTCAGTAAGAAAATAAATTATATCACCAATAGGCAGAAAGGAGAGGCTTTGGAGAGAAGGGACAATAGACGGCCCTGACTCATCTGTTTCTCCCTCGCCTCCAGCCAGCAAGGGACATGCCGGTGATCGTGAAACAGAAAGACATGGAAGCACCCGGCGCCAGTGGCTCACGCCTGTAATCCTAGCTACCCAGGAGGCTGAGATCCGAGAATCGTGGTTCAAAGCCAGCCCAGGCAGGAAAGTCCCTGAGACTGAAGAATCCCAGCAGTCTTGCAGACCTGAATATCAAAGACTGTGACACCATCATTCTCATTAGCAGAAGCTGAACCTCCTCCTCCCTGCAGGGGGTGCTCACATCTGGATGCTCAGGATGTAGCCTGCCCCTCCCCCACTCGATGATAACTGTATTCTCTCTAATAATGAATATATCAGATACATTGTACATACAACTCTATCCCTCTCTTGCTTAGAATTCACCTGTGTCTCCCCCATCACCTAGAGAATGAAGTTCACATGGTTTTGCTTGGCATTCGGGGCCCTGGATAATTGAGCCTGAGACCTTGCCTGCCCCTCTAGCATCTTATATTGCTCAAAAGCACATCAAATATTCCCAGGTGCTTGCGTTGCTGAATGCTGGGTCACAACTCCATTGTGCCCAGTCAACTGCCTTTTCCCCATCTCTTGTATTTTTATCTTTCAACATTCCAACTCTCAAGTGTTTCCATCTCCAATTGTAAATCTCAGATCAACAGAATCATTGGTAACTTCTTAGACTGGCAAAATTTCAGCAAGCCAGGTGCTGGTGGCTCACTCCCGTCATCCTAGCTACTCAAGAGGCTAAGATCTGAGGATAGCAGTTTGAAGCCAGCCCAGGCAGAAAAGTCCCCATGAGACGCTTATCTCCCATCAAAAACCAGAAATGGCGCTGTGGGTCAAGCGGTAGAGTGCTAGTCTTGAGCACAGAGAGGCTCAGGGAAAGTGCCCAAGCCCTGAGTTCAAGCCCCACAACCAACGACAATAAAAAAAAGTTTTGGCAATTCTCCCTGACTGACTCATGAAAATCCCTTTGTACAATATATGGGGGGAAAAAAAAACTCTGAATGAGGTAACCGATGGCACCATACAAAAAGAAATGTACTTATTAATGATGCATGTAAGTGTAACCCCTCTGAATATCACCTCTATACTAACAAATTAATAAAAAAATTAAAAAAAACTGTAAAACCCTATGAAAATAAGCTGATATTTTTAAAAAAAAAAGGGGGGGGAGGGGCAACTCATGCCTTAATCCCAGCTACTCAGGAGTCTTAGATCTGAGGATCAAAGTTCGAGGTAGCCCAGGCAGGAAGAGTCTATAAGGCTTTTATATCCAATTAGTCATCAAAAAAGCCAGAAGTGGCTCCAATGGTAGTGCTAACCATGAGAAGAAGAAGAGGAGGAGGGAGGGGGGAGGAGGAGGAGGAGGAGGAGGAGGAGGAGGAGGAGGAGGAAATAAAAAACTCAGGAACAAGTGCCCAGACCCTGAGTTCAAGCCCCAGGACTGACACAAAATGAAAAATTGATAAGGGCTAATTGGGAAGGCAGTCCTACATTGGATCCTCAGAGCCTAGAGGAGAGGGAAAACCTTGACATGGTCAAGAATTGGCAGAAAGGCTTTCTGGGAAGAGAGAAGTGGAGACAGGCTTTAGAAAGTTGGTGGTCGTCTAGGGAGACATGATGCTAGTTTGGGCTGGAGCTAGGCACAGGAGTAAAAAGTGGATGCATTTGAGGCCCCAAATGATAGACTTTAAACTGCATGAGCCAGCTATTATTAGTTCTCTCCAAGTTCCCCTTTTATAGCCCAGATCGGAATAGCAGGAATTTTACTGTTTTCCTGCCTGAGTTTGGCAATTTACTCACTCCTATTTTAAACAGCAAAAGCAAATAATAGATGGGCATGCAGTTTCTATTTTCCTCCAATATCCTTTTCCCTTTCTTCTATACTAAGCATTTTTGGGTAAGTACACTGCTTCTACACTAAGTACACTGCTAAGTACACTGCTAAAGACTACGTTTGCCGCTGGCTGTAAGCCATGTGTTAAGTTCTGGCCAATAGAAATCATTTCTGTTTTATCCACAAATTTTGCATATTCATCCTGACATTCATCATGACAATTTCCATTTATCTATTATGCCTGGAATTCCTAGGAGCAGTTTCCCTTCTGTTTTATTTCCAGGGAAGCAATGGAGAAATCTTGTAATATTAGGCACTAAAATAACATTTATGAAAGTTTCTGATGTGTGGCTAAGTTTCCTTCCCTAATTATTGCAGGGGAAAGTGTATAAAAATCCACAATCCTGGGAGCTGATCCTGCTTTGTTTGAATAGAAAGACGTGAATTTTGATGATGGGGCTCCCTAATTTGCTACCTCCCAACAGAGGATTTCTGGGAGCCTGTGGATCAAACAACCCAGTATCACTAGGGGAACCCAAGAGGAACTCAATGACTTTGATCAAGTGCCAAGGAGAGAATTATAGGGTTTCAAGGAGGAAGAACTTCGAACTGCTGACTCTTGGATTTCCTCCATACCCTGGCCTTACTCCTGTTTCTGTCCAGCCTGGGCCTGAACACCCTAGTGGATTCCTTCAACTTTGTGACCAATTATCCATTCACCCTTAGATCATAAAAACACAGGTTTACAAGTCACAGAGACTCAATTTCAGTTAATTTAGGTTAAAAAAAATTGAATGGCTTGTAAGAGTCTAGGGATAACCAGGTGCTAGTTTCATGCCTGTAATCCTAGCTACTCAGGAGGAGGCTGAGAACTGGGGATCATGATTCAAAGCCAGCCCACAGGAAAGTCCATGAGACTCTTATCTCTAATAAACTACTCAGAAAAAACTCAAAGTAACACTGTGGCTCAAGCGGTAGAACACTAGCTTTGAGTACAAAGAGTCTCGGAGACAGCACCCAGGCCCTGAGTTCAAGCCCCAGGTCTGGGGTAGGGGAGGGGAAGTCCAAGGATTTTAAAATTGGGCATAGCTGTAGGATTCTCCAGAGAACAGCTAATAAATATATGTAGCTATGAAAGAGGGGATTGATTATGAGAATTGGCTTATGTGATTATGGAGGCTGGCGATATCCCATAATATGCCACCTGCAACCTGGTGACCCAGGAATGCCAATGGTGTGATTTAGTGTGAGTCACACCAAAGGAGCCAATAGTATGAGTCCAAAGACTCAAGAACCTGGAGTTCGGAAGTCTGAAAACTTTTCCTCATTCCTTCACCTCTCTTTAAGTCCATCATAGATGACATAATGCTCACCCAACAGTGGTGAGGGCAGAGGTTTCTTTCTTACTCTACAGCCAGTCTTTCCTGGAAACACCTTTATTTACTTATTAGTCTAGGAATCCAAACGATGTCAAAGGGGAGTGTCAGTTAGTTTGTGGTGAATGTCGTACCATCCCCAAAATATTTATTTGCTGGAACCCCTAATCCCAGGATCATTCCCACTTCTCAGTCTCTGCTCTCTGCTGCCTGGCCAGATTCTTCGTCTTTAAGATTCACATGCGGGTGGGGGAACAGGGGAATGTGGCTCAAATGGCTAAAGTGCTGCCGAGCAAGTGGGAAGCTTTGAGTTCAAACCTCAGTACTGCCAAATTAAAACAAACAAACAAAAAAGCCTGGTGCCAGTGGCTCACGCCGGTCATCCTAGCTACTCAGGAGGTTGAGATCTGAGGATGGAGGTTCAAAGCCAGCCCGGGCAGGAGAGACCGTGAGACTCTTATCTCCACTGAACCACCAGAAAACCAGAAGTGGTGCTGTGGCTCAGCCTTGAGCTGAAGAACTGAGGGACAGCACCCAGGCCCAGAGTTCAAGCCCCACAACTGACCAAAAAACAAAACCCTGTAATCCTCCAATGTGGACCTCCTAAGTAGCTAGGATTATTACAGGTGTGAGCCACCAGTACCCAACTGGCAGAATGTATTCTCTGCCCATCAACACAACAAGCTTAATGGGGTGAGAGTTATTATTAAATCCACCTTTGGAATAAAGAAAGTGAAGATGAGAGAGGTTAAGAGTCTGGCAAAGGCCACACTGGAATGCAGAGTTGAAACTTCATTCTTTACCTTCACCATAATCCAGCCCTTTCTCTTTCCAATCTTTGATTTTTCTTATAACAAAGCTGGGACAGTTGGAGAGGATGATATGGGCTAGATGTCCCTCCCCTCCTGACAGGTCAAAACAGAACCACTTTCAGTTTCCAAACATCATGAAAAGGAAACTCCAAAAGCTAAGAATCGAAACCTAAGACCCAAAGATTGGCTGGATGCCAAACTCTGTTAAGGTGGCCTCAAACCTGTCACCCTCAGTCCCATGTCACTAAGCACACCTGACACAATAAAAGGTCTTCAAGAACAGCAACCCAGTCAGACAACTCATCCCCCTGGATCCCTTTCCATTCTGCTCCGTTATCCCACTGGGAGCTGAAAGCCAGCTGGAGAGGAGCCCCCTTAAGAAAGGAGGTGTGTACTGGGAGGCTGGGGAGTGTGTGGCTATATATGACCAACCAGCAGTGGTCCACTCGGCAGAGATGGCCCTGGCCCAGGAGCTCTACAGCATCCCAGCCTCCAGGCTGGACTCCTTCGTGAGCCAGTGGCTACAGCCCAGACATGAATGGAAGGAAGAGGTGCTGGAGGCTGTTCGGACTGTGGAGCAGTTCTTGAGGCAAGAATGTTTCCAGGGAGATCGGAGCCTGGGCCAGGAGGTGCAGGTGCTCAAGGTGGTCAAGGTGAGATCTGGCTCTTCCATCCCCAGCCAGGCAGGAAATGCTGGGAACACCTTGCTTCCTTATCCCTACCATGCTGCAGACAGCTGGGAACAGTCCAGCCTACCACATACACCTCACTTCACTGCTGTCTTGAACCAACCAAGGCGAATAATAATAATAGGTTGCAATTTGGGTTACAATAGCCTAATTCTCTCTGTGAAGTTTTATCTTGTTCTTTTGCCCCAGTTACAGATGAATTCAATAGAAAGACTGGCAGATTCCTAACTATCAAATGCAATCCAAGGTCTTTCGTTGGGCCCTGGCATGCTGTTTATAAAATATGGTTTGGGGACAGCTGGGGAAATTTTTGTTGTGATTTTTCCAGTACTGGTGCTTCAACTCAGGGCCTGGGCACAAACGCTTAGGTTTTTCACTCAAGGCTAGCACTCTACATCTTGAACCACAGCTCCACTTCTGGCTTGCTAGCAGTTAATTAGAAATGAGAGTCTCACAGACTTTCCTGCCTGGGCTGGCTTTGAACGATGATCCTCAGATCTCAGCCTCCTAAGTAGCTAGGAGTACAAGTGTAAGTCACTTGGTACTTGGCCAATTTGGGAAATTTCTACATAATCTGGATAAAGTGAAGGAGTTGTTGTTGATTTCGTTAGGGGTAACAGTACTCTTGGGGGCACAAGAGAGAATGTTTTGGATGTTAACACTAAAATATTTCAGGACAAAGTTCCTAGATGTCTAAAAATGTTCTTTGGGCAGTTTAAATGTTGCAAACGTAACAAGTGTGGACCTGTTGGATCTGACTGGTTGATTCAGATGAATTATTCAGCTGCATAAATGCTCTTTGCATTTTCTTTCTGGTTTTCCATATGCTTTATCTTTTTGATCATAAAAATATTTTTATAAATGGAGGCTCGCGGTGATTTGCCCAGGCTCACATAGCTAACATTGGAGCTAGAATTTGAATGTTAACTCAATGGTCAAGGATCAAGCCTCCTCGGCTGAGATTTGTCTCCAAGTTATATCCAGCTGCCCCACGTCACTTAACTAGGTTCAAAATTCAAGAGGGTCAGGCCTCAAAGTCAAAAGGCCCTGGAGAATTAATCTTAACCAATCCTTCTTTCTTTTCTTCCTTCCTTCTTTTTCTTTTTTTTTTTTAATGTGTGTGTATGTGTATGTGTGTGTGTGTGTGTGTGTGTGTGTGTGTGTGTGTGTATTGGTGTGATTTTGAACGTCCACTGTCAGCCACCACCTAGAATCTGATTCCTCCCCACCAATTCCACCTCTCTACTCTGGGTAAGAAATAAGTAGGCCAGAGAAGGACAGGCGTTGTATAATAGGAACAGCAAGGCCTTGGAGATCAAGTCTAGGAGACCTGAACATCTAAAAGGTACCTTCAAAATCATCCAGCTCAGGGCTGGGAAGGTGGCTCAGTGGTAGAGCGCTTGCCTTGCATGCATGAGTTCCAGCACCACATAAGCAAAAAGAAAAAAGCTGGAAGTGGCGCTGTGGCTCAAGTGGTAGAGCGCTAGCCTTGAGCTGAAGAGCTGAGGGACAGCGCCCAGGCCCAGAGGTCAGGCCCCACAACCGGACCCAAAAAAAAAAAAAAACAAATCATCCAGCTCAATCTCCTGCTGTTACTGAAGCCAGACAGCCAAAGTATTTATCTGAGTCTATCTGATTAAAAAACAAACAAATATGACAACACATAAATTGTTCACTTCCTGTGGGCCATCACCATACCAAGCTCTTGGCATACAGTATTTAATCTAATCTTTCTAGTGATCCCATGATTCATTACTTTCATTTTATATATTTAGGGCTCTGAGGGATCATATGATAAGGGAAGAAGAAAAAAAAAAAAAAAAAAAACAGAACCAAGAGTCAAGTCAAGGTTAGGCCTTGAAGCCCAAGGTTGGGCATTGTAGAGCATTTGCCCAATGTGCTTGAGAATCTAAGAGCATTTACTGAACAAGTTTGAACATTTGGGACTCTATCCCCAGTAAGGAAAAGAAAAAAGAAACAAACAAAAGTCAAGGTCAAAGTCAGACGACCCATGACCCATTCTGAAGCTCATGGCTTGTATCCACTAATCCACTAGACCATACTACTGTGCTTTTTTTTTTTTGGTTGGTCACGGGGCCTGAACTCTG
Source organism: Dipodomys merriami (assembly GCF_024711535.1). Taxonomy (NCBI): domain Eukaryota; kingdom Metazoa; phylum Chordata; class Mammalia; order Rodentia; family Heteromyidae; genus Dipodomys; species Dipodomys merriami. The sequence continues at coordinate 861,629 of NW_027203126.1, forward strand.
GGCCTGGGCGCTGTCACTCAGCTCTTCAGTCCAAGGCTAGCGCTCTACCACTCGAGCCACAGAGTTACTTCTGGCTTTTTCTCTTTATGTGGTACTGCAGAACCAAACCCAGGGCCTCATGCATGCTAGGCAAGCACTCTACCACTAAGCCACCTTCCCAGCCAAATCTGAGTTCTTGCAGTTGAATAGCCATGCAGTTGAATAGCCATGAAGCATGAAGCCAGGCATGTTAGTGCATGCCTGTTATCCTAGCAATCACAAAACTGATGCAGAAAGATCACAAGTTTCTGGCCAGCCTGGGCTAAAAGCTACGGAGTCAGGCAGAAAACTGGGCAACTCCCTCCTCTAGGCATTGCATTTTTTCTGCCTAAGTGAGGGTGTTGCAGTACATACCCATCCCTCAGGAGGGCGGTGTGCATGAATTAACTATCTCCTGTGAAGTGCTGGGGTTGCCCTGACATGCAGAGGGTCTCAGGGTTGACGGGGCTCTGTCTTCTGCAGGTGGGCTCCTTTGGGAATGGCACAGTACTCAGGAATGAAACAGATGTGGAACTGGTAGTGTTCCTGAGCTGTTTCCACAGCTTCGGGGAAGAGGCCAAGATCTACCAAGCCATCAAACTCATGCAGAGGAGCGTGTGGTGTTCCAAGGACCTGCTGGCCCTCGGGCTCAGAGACGCAAGGATGGAAGAAGTCCCCAGCGCTCTGGTGCTCACCATGGATCCCATCAATGTCACCATCATGCCTGCTTTCAGGGCTCTGGGTAAGGGGAAGAGAAGCTTGCCACTCACACCCCTGCCCTCCACAGGAGACTTGAAACCCCTTCACTTGTCACATAAACACCTTCATTCCTTCCTTGTGCCCAAGTCCTGGGCTGGGGCTGAATGGCTGCCGTGCAGTCAGAGCTCACATGCATGGTGAATCAATACACATGGTGATCAGTGCTTGGGGGTGAGGGTGAGAATGAGGAGTCCTAGTTAGTAGTTCTTTCTTCCAATTACCCAACACAAAAGCCAGAAGTGGAGGTGTGGTTCAAGTGGTAGAGAACCAGCCTGGGACCAAAAACAAAAAAAGCCAAGTGAGAGTGTGAGACCCTGAATTCAAACCCTAGTAACAGCACAAAAAAGCGGGGTGACCTAGGCAATTGCAGAAAGAACATTCCGGAAGGAGCTTTGTGGAAAGGGGGAGGGGTTAAATTCATATATCTCCAGTGCTATATTTTATCCACTAACTTCCCACTGGTCATTAGCACTGAGAGCTGCTTTCTGGACCAGTTTTGTTCACGCTCAGGCAGAGAGTCCTAGGTGTTTGAGTTAAGCAGCGTTAGTCAGCTTTCTAGCCCTGTGACAAAATTACTTGAGAAAATCAACTTACAGAGCTGAAAGCTCATGTTTCCAGTAGTTTCAGCCTGTGGCCGCATCACCCTGTAGAAGCATAGAACATCATGATGGAAGCACATGGGAGAGGAAGCCTCTTCACCCTCTGGGAGAAGAAGCTTGTTCACCCTCCAGGAAGGAAACCAGTGTCTCTGTAAACTCCTTCAAGAGCCTTCCCCAAATAACCTAACTTCCTTCCACTAGGCCCCGCCTCTTAAAAATACCACCACCTCCTCGTAGGCTGGCAACCAAGCATGAGCCTCTTATTATTATTGTATCTATTATCACATGGGCTTTGGAGGATATTTAACAGCCAAACCATAATAGGTTTTGCCATCTCCTTACTCACCATAGGACCACCTTGAGTTGTTCAATGAGGAATATGTAAGAGACAGGATTGTCTGCCCAAGAAAGCAGGAAAATCACATGTCCCCCGGCCTGCCTCCTTCCTATGACTATTGAGAGGATCTAATTAATCATCTAGAAAGAGATCAAAGATAGATGCAGTAGTCGGGTGCTGGTGGCTCCTGCCTATAATCCTAGCTACTCAGGAGGCTGAGATCTGAGGATCGAGGTTCAAAGCCAGCCCAGGCAGGAAAGTCCATGAGACTCTTATCTCCAATTAAAAAAAAAAAAAACGAGAAAACCAGAAGTGGTGCTGTGGCTCAAGTGGTAGAGCACCAGCCTTGAGCTGAAGAGCTGAGGGACAGCGCCCAGGCCCAGATTTCAAACCCCACCACTGACCAAAAAAAAATAGATGCAGGAAACTGGAAAGGTTTGCAGGGAGGGAAGGAACATTCAGGGAAGACAACAAGTCCTAGAATGGCCTCAGGAATGAAAAGGCCAAAGCTGGCTTTCCAGAGTAAAGTAATCTCACAAGCAAGGCAAAGCCTTAGTGTCTGAGGACGTGAGATCTCAAGTCTCCCTGGAGAGCTTGTCCCCAATACATGAGTGGACTCTCCTCCAAGGAGAGTTATTCCCTGCCTGAGCCCTTGACGGGCTTCCTAAATCCCTAGCGTCTGTCTTTGCTTACTCCCACTTCAGGGCCTTCAGTTCAGCCACACACTGAGGTCTACGTGCGTCTGATCCAGGCTTGTAGGTACCCTGGAAACTTCTCCCCCTCCTTTGGTGAACTTCAGAGAAACTTTGTGAAACATCGACCGACGAAGCTGAAATCCCTCCTGCGCCTGGTGAAACATTGGTATTATCAGGTAAGGGAACCGCCAGGAAGGAGGGCAGGAAGGAGACTGGGAGGAGGGAGAGAAGGAGAGGCAGAGTTAGATTTCATTCTCGGAAACTGCATGGAGGGAAATGAATCCAAGTATTGGTGGCACCTCTAAATCCCAGCTACTTAGAAGGCATAGAGTTCAAAACCAACCCAGGCAAAAAGTAAGAACCCCCCCTTCCCCCCCCCCCCCCCCCGCCAAGCTCAGCAAACAAGCTGGGTATGGCGATTCACACACCTCTACTCACAACTACTAGGGAAGCACAGGTAGGAGGATTTCAGTTATTTTCAGACTTTATCTGAAGATAACTAAAAAAGCAAAAACGGCAGGTATGCTGATAGCTCACACCTATAATCCTAACTACTCAGGAGGCTGAGATCTGAGGACCACAGTTCAAAGCCAGCCCAGGCAGGAAAGTCTGTGAGATTCTTTTCTTTTCTCCAATTAACTACCAGTGGCGCTGTGGCTCAAAATAATAGAGCACTAGCCTTGAGCAAAAGAGCTCAGGGACTGTACTCAGGCCCTGAGTTCAAGTCCCATAAGTGAAAAAAAGCAAAAAGGGCTGGGGGCCTGGCTCAAGTGGTAAAGTGCCTACCTAGCAAGTGTGAGTTTATATTGAATTCAAACCCCAGTATCATCCAAAGATGGGACTCCCGGGGCTGGGAAGGTGGCTCAGTGGTAGAGTGCTTGCTTTGCATGCCTGAGGCCCTGGGTTCGATTCCTCAGCACCACATAAGTAAAAAGAAAAAAGCCAGAAGTGGCACTGTGGCTCAAGTGGTAGAGCACTAGCCTTGAGCTGAAGAGCTGAGGGACAGCGCCCAGGCCCAGAGTTCAGGCCCCACGACCGGACCCCCCCACAAAAGATATGAAAACAAAGATGGGACTCCCTAGACCAGTTGCTCCCCAACAAATAAGTGGGCTGTGTTCGTAGGTATCATGGTCATTCCTGAGTGAATAAGTTCATGGCAAGTTTTTGTTTTTGTTTTTGTTTTTGTTTTTTGCCAGTCCTGAGGCTAGAACTCTAGACTAGAGCACTGTCTTTGAGCTTTTTTTGCTCAAGGCTAGCACTCTACCACTTGAGCCACTACACCACTTCTGGCTTTTTTCTGTATATGTGGTACTGAGGAATCAAACCGAGGGCTTCACGCATGCGAATCAAGCACTCTACCACTAAGCCACATTCCCAGTCCCAATAACTTTTTTTAAAATTTCACACCTGGCACCCACACAGAATCAAATAGAATTCAAAATGTCCCGATGAAGGTTTTTGTTTCTTTGGTTGGTTGGTTTCTATTCTTTTTTTTTTTTTTTGTCAAATCCTAAAATCATAGTCACAAATTAATGTCACCAGTAGAGACCTAAGTAGGCTATAAAACCAGCTAGGTGCTGGTGGCTCACACCTGTAGTCCTAGCTACTCAGGAGACTGAGATCTGAGACTCACAGTTCAAAGCCAGCCCCTGGCAGGAAACTCTGTGAGACTCTTACCTCCAGTAAACTGCCAAAAGATCTAGAAGTGGAACTGTGGCTCAAGTCATAGAACTCAGGGACAATACCTAGGCCTTGAGTTCAAGCCCCAGGAACCAGCACACACACAAAAAGAAAGCAAGAAAGTAAGCAAGCAAGAAAGCAAGCAAGCAGGAAGGAAGGAAGGAAGGAAGGAAGGAGAAAAACATAAACAAGAATCAGCATCACAAATAACATAGGTAAAAAATTGGATTTTCCAGCTTCTGGCCCAGTACCATCTTTATATATAATCTTGGATCTCTCTGTCTGTCTTTCTGTCCGTCTCTGTCTGTCTGTCTGTCTCTCTCCATCTATTTCCACAGTATGTGAAAGCCAAATGCCCCAGGGCCAATCTGCCCCCTCTCTACGCCCTGGAACTACTGACAGTCTATGCCTGGGAAGAAGGAACACAGGAGGAAAACAATTTCCGGTTGGAGGAAGGCCTCACCACGGTGATGGAGTTGCTCCAGGAATATGAACTCATCTGCATCCATTGGACTAAGTTCTACTCACTTCAGAACCCAATCATTGGTGACTGTGTCAGAAAACAGCTCAAAAAACAGAGGTACCTGCCCAACATGTCCCTTGTGGGGGAAGATAGAGACATAGAGAGGGAGAGAAAGAGAGGGGGAGAGACAGACAGACAGACACAGACACAGGCACAGAGACACAGAGACAGAGAGAGACAGAGAGAAACAGAGAGAGAGAGAATATTCAGGGAAGCCTAGTTTAGAGTTTTATGGATCAACTTTATTAAGGACACAGTAAAGCTACCATAGCAGCTAGTGAAATCTCCAAAGGAGAGTGTCTCAAGTTTGCAGCCTGTCAAGATCCTGGGGAAGGGAGCTTTCAGATGCTTTGTGCCTTTTTCTTGTTCCCAAAGCTACTCACTACTTTTCATTTTTAGCTCTCTTGCTCTCAGAAGAGCAAGAGTATTTTCTGTGCTGGTCCTGGGCTTGAACTCAGGACCTAATGCTGTCCCTGAGCTTCTCTTTGCTCAGGGCTAGCTCTCTGTATTTGAGCCACAGCACCACTTCCAGCTCTTTCTGAGTCACTTATTGGAGATAAGAGTCTCACAGACTTTCCTGCCCAGGCTGGCTTCAAACCATGATCCTCAGATCTCAGCCTCCTGAGTAGCTAGGATTACAGGCCTGAGCCACCACCACCTAGCTGCTGAGTCTTTTTATACAAGGAAAAAAAAAAACAGGGATCCTACTAAAGGATTTATTATAAAGATATCCAGAAAATTGTAGTTAGAAATACCTTCGGCAACTTACAGACATTCTCTACTTGTCTCCTCTCCTTACTCTTCTCTTTTTTTCTCTCTCCTCTCTTTCTTTCCCTTCTTTCTCTCTACCTCTCCCAATCTCCCTCTCTCTCTTTCCTTCTTCCTCTCCTGACCCTCCCTACTTGTTCTTTGCTCCTCACTGCCTGGGCTTTTCTACCCAGGGTGGCTTTGAACCATGATCCTCAGATCTGTTTCCTGAGTAGCTAGGATTACAGGTGTGAGCCACCAGCACCAGGCTTAAAAAAATAATGCTTAGCCAGCTCAGGAGGCTGAGATCTGAGGATCGCAATTCAAAGCCATTCAAAGCCAGCCCAGGCAGGAACGTCCTTAAGACTCAGAAAACTGGAAGTGGCTCTGTGGCTCAAGTGGTTTGAGCTGAAGAGCTGAGGGACAATGCCCAGGCCCAGAGTTCAAGCCCACGACCTACAAAATAATAATAATTATTATTATTATTATTTATTCAATATTTATATATAGGAGAGACGCTTGGAGGCTGACTAACCTCTTCTTGTGGAGGCAGGAGAACTAGAATGGCTGAGAGCCCCCAGCTACTGGCTGTAAAATGGGGATAAGAACAAGAACAATCAGGCTGGGAAGGTGGCTCAGTGGTAGAGCGCTTGCCTCGCATGCATGAGGCCCTGGGTTCGATTCCTCAGCACCACATAAGCAGAAAAAAGCCAGAAGTGACACTGTGGCTCAAGTGGTAGAGTGTTAGCCTTGAGCTGAAGAGCTGAGGGACAGCGCCCAGGCCCAGAGTTCAGACCCCATGACCGGACCCAAAAAAAAAAGAACAAGAACAAGAACAATTGTAATAATTGTCCCTCACCTTATAGAATTGTAAAGGTCAAACTTGATCTACATGGTTTGATGTTCATCGAAGCCAGTTACTGATGGCTCACCCCTGTCATCCTAGCTACTCAGAAGGCTGTGATCTGAGTTTCAAAGCCAGCCCAAGCAAAAAACAGTCCATAAGACTCATCTCCAGTGAACCACCAGAAAACTAGAAGTGACTTGACTTAAAGTAGTAAAGTGCTAGCCTTGAGAAAAAATAGCTCAGGGACAGTGCCCAGGCCCTGAGTTCAAGCCCCATGACAAGAAAGCAAGAAAGCAAGACAGAAAAAAAGAAAGAAAGACAGAAAGAAAGAAAGAAAGTCATCCTTGTTATGCTTATCCAAAGACACTTAGCACTCAATCTGACCTTGTATTTGAACAGCCCACTGTCCCTTTGAAAGGTCACCTCCCCAAATGCACATCTGTTATTGCTCCAATATGCCTCTTGAGGCCTCCCACTCTCCACTCCAAGAATTCTTGCTCTTCAGCAAGGTCTCTGGGCCCTCCTGGACCGCCAGCCCTGGGCTGCATAAAAGGTTGCTGAGAGGTATCTCCTGGCTTGAGCTCCAAGCAGGAAGAAGCCTGGGCACCTCTCTTCCTGTGTTACAGGCCCATCATCCTGGACCCAGCAGACCCCACCCACAATGTGGCAGGTGGCTACAGATGGGACATAGTGGCTCAGAGGGCCAGCCAGTGCCTGAAACAGGACTGTTGCTATGACATCAGGGAAAGCCCGGTCCCCAGCTGGACTGTGCAGGTAATGACACTTCCCCACACTGTCAGGGGCTTGAAGCTCTGAATATGATGACTGCAGGGTTGGCTTCTCCGTTTCTGTACTGATGACTTGCAGCTCGGAGGCAGGCAGCTTAGGCCCTACTGCACCATCATCAATTCTGTGAGCTTGGGAAAATTCTCGAGATCTCTGTTTTATTTTTGTGCTGGTACTGAGATTTGAACCCAGGGCATGGGCGCCGTACCTTAACTTTTTCATTCAAGGCTAATTCTCAAGGACTTCCTTGAGAATCTTCCAACTGCAATCCTCAGATCGCAGCCTCCTGAATTGCTAGGATGAACAGGCACGAGCTACCAGCCCCAAGCATTCTTGGGCTCTCTAACTTTACATTCTTCTTCTCTTTTTCCTTCTTTCTTTCCCATTACCAACTGGAAAGGCAGTTGAATATTCCTGATCATTCTTCACAGGAGCTAAACCGTCAATTCTATCAGGTACCAGCCCTCCACTTGGAGTTGGAGGCTGGAGGAGGGGGAGGCCCAAGAACCTCTCCCTAGGCTACTAGGAAGCAATTTCATTAAATGCATTTGCACAAAACTGCTAGGAAAACTATCAGAGATACTTCTAAGTAAGGCAAAACACCCAGCAGATGAAAACACTAATATTATATAATATTACATAATATATATTATATAATCTATGTTATATATTATATAATCAGATATTATAATATCAGAGGCTTTATAAGGAACAGATTGCAAGTAGAGGACCCACTAACCAAATGAAGCCTATGAAAAATATGTCTCTAGATTTTTCTAGAATACAAAAAACCATCATGCATGGGGCTGGGAAGGGGGCTTAGTGGTAGAGTGCTGGCCTAGCTTGCATGAAGCCCTGGGTTCTATTCCTCAGTACCACATAAACAGAAAAAGCCAGAAGTAGTGCTATGGCTCAAGTGGTAGAGTGCTAGCCTTGAGCAAAAAAAGCTCAAAGGTAGAGCCCTGGCTCAGAGTTCAAGCCCCAGGACTGGCAAAAAAAAATCATGCAAAGACTGAACCTAAGACTTTGTGTCTGCAAAGCCAACATTCTAATGCTTGAGTTACAATCCCCAGTCCTTTGGTTTTTGAGACAGGATCTTCTGGCTACCTTTGCCTCTGCTGGTCTTGAACTCATCATCCTCCTGCCCCTCCTCCTCCTGACTGCTGAGATAGTCTTTTTTTTTTTTTTTTGGTCGGTCATGGGGCTTGAACTCTGGGCTTGGACGCTGTCCTTGCGCTCTTCAGCTCAAGGTGAGCGCTCTACCACTTAAGCCACAGCACTACTTCCGGTTTTCTAGTCGTTTATTGGAGATAAGAGTCTCACGGACTTTCCTGCCTAGTCTGGCTTTGAACCGTGATCCTCAGATCTCAGCCTCCTGAGTAGCTAGGATTACAGGCGTGAGACACCAGTGTCTGGCTATTTTTTTTCTTTTGAGAAAGTTTCTCCAAATAGAGGCTGGCCTTGAATTCACTATGTAGCTCAGGCTTCCCTCAAAGTCACAATCCTCCTGCCTTAGCTTCCAGAGTGCTGGGATTACAGGCATGTGCCATCCTGCCTGGTGTTGCCAAGATTTTTGTCTTGAAATAGCAGAAGGCTTTGAAATGCTCAGATGCTGTTTCCTGTGGCTGTGGCAAAAACGACACAGGTGAAGGGAATTTGTGTGTGTGTGTGTGTGTGTGTGTGTGTGTGTGTGTGTGTGTGTGTGTGTGTGTGTGTGTGCCAGAGCAGTGTGACCTTAGACTCTCTCTCTCTCTCTCCCCCATCCCACCTCTCTCCCCACCCACCCCCCTTTTGCAGACAGCACCAGACATCCAGGTGACAGTGAAGCAGTGGGGTCACTCGGACTTGATCCTCTGGGTGAACCCTTATGAATCCATCAAGAAAGTTAAAGAGAGAATCTGCCGGAGCCGAGGCTACTTGGGCCTGCAGCGCCTGTCCTTCCAGGAGCCCGGCAGCGAGCGGCAGGCACTCAGCAGTCACTGCTCCTTGGCCTTTTATGGAATCTTCTGCAGCACCCACATCTGCCTGCTGGACACAGTCTCCCCAGAGTTTCAGGTATTTGTGAAGAACCCGGATGGTGAGAGCCACGCCTACGCTGTCCACCCCTACCACCCTATTCAGAGCCTGAAGCAACAGATCGAAGACCGACTGGGGCTGGGCAGCGAGCAGCAGCAGCTGGAATTCCAGGGTCATGTGCTGCAGGACTGGTTTGATTTTGCCTGCTATGGCATTCAAGACAGCGAAACCCTCACCCTCTCCAAGAAGAAGGCGGAAAAAGCTCCAATCCCACGCGCCTAGTTTCCTCTAGAAAGTTCCTGTGCATCCCTGCGATGTCATCCTGAACTCATCCTCTCCTCTATCATTCCGGTTCTGTGCTGGGGCAGCCCTACGGCTCCACTGACTTTATTAATAGTTGTCCAGCCATGCCAGTAGGGCACCCAAAGAGATGTGAGACCAAATAGACAAATGGACAATGGCCAGACCCTATGTACCAGTAGAATTCTGGTCTATAACTTTCTTTAGCAACTACCTGAGAAAGCAAACTACAGCCTTCCCAAGAACCAACCAGAAAGCAAGTCAGGACTCGGTCAATTGCTTCTGGCTTCTCTAATTCCTCACCTCATCACTTCCAATTTAGGGCCAATCAAGGGAGACAAGTGAGCTCTCCAAACCTATCACAAAGCAGCCCTCTCCTGGCTGGCCCACCTCCAACCTCCCTCCATCAACTCCCTCCAGAAGCCTTTCCCTTGTTTGGACTGACTAGTGAGCTTTCTGATCACCCTGCCTGGTCTTGGACTCTTGGTCAAATGTAAAGGATGGTGGCTGGTTCCTTCCAAAGTTTTTGTTTGTTTTCTTTCTTTTTTTTTTTTGGTGGCTCAATCTTTTTTTTAATATACATTTTTAATTGTGAAAATACTGTATAGAGGCAAGATAATGGGCAAGCTTTGTTGCCTCCTCCTTTGTTTCCCTTTCCCATCCCTTCTCATCTCCCACCCCCACCCCGCCCTTCCCCTTCCAAGGTTTGAATAAAGAGCCCCTGTCTCATTTGGATGGTCCATTTCCATGAGTACTAATGCTGTTCTAATGGTTTTTACTTAATCATTTTGAGCCTCTCAACTCTGGAGATTTGAAGATGGAAGGAAACTGAAATAAAAGGAGTCCAAGTCTGAGAGGCTGAGGTTGAGGCAGTTTAAAAACTCCCCTTAGGGGCTGGGAAGGTGGCTCAGTGGTAGAGCACTTGCCTTGCATGCATGAGGCCCTGGGTTCGATTCCTCACCACCACATAAGCAGAAAAAGCTGAAAGTGGCACTGTGGCTCAAGTGATAGAGCACTAGCCTTGAGCTGTAGAGCTGAGGGACAGCGCCCAGGCCCAGAGTTCAGGCCCCACAACCAACAAATAAATAAATAAACAAAAATAAAAACTCCCCTCAATGGGGTAGGAATGTGCTTTAGTGTACCTTAGTGGTAGAATACATGAAGCCCTGAGTTCAATTCCTCAGTACAGCATAAACAGAAAAAGCCAGAAGTGGCACTGTAGCTCAAGTGGTAGAGTGCTAGCCTGGAGCAAAAGAAGCTCAGAGACAGTGTCCAGCCCTGAGTTCAAGCCCCAGGACTAGCAAAAAAAGAAAAGAAAAGAAATCCACGAGCCAGGAGCTAGTAGTTCACAACTACAATTTTAGGCTGATATCTTAAGATCACAGGCCAAAGCCAGCCCAGGCAAACAAATCTGAGAGATGTGTGTATGTGTACACATGTGTGTGCACATGTGCATTCATGTATTGGCATGCACATATGCCAGTCTTGGGGCTTGAACTCAGGGAATGGGTGCTGTCCCTGAGCTTTTTTTTTTTTCCTCAAGGCTAGCACTCTGCCACTTGAACCACAGCTCCATTGCCAGCACCCCCCTCTCCTTTTTTTTTTGGTGGTTAACTGGAAATATTCTTATCTTGTGAATATTTCACCTTCAAATTGGAATCCTCAGATTTCAGCCGCCTGAATAGCTAGGATTAGGCATGAGACATGTACACCAGGTTCTGGTAACCAGCAAAAAGCCAAAAGTGGAAGTGGCTCAAGTGGTAGAACACCAATTTCTAGTAAAAAAAAAAAATCCAGCTAGAGCCTGGTCCCTGAGTTCAAGTCCCATTATCAGCACACACAAAAAACAAAACTCAACTCTTGAGACACGCACACAAGCAGTCTATAATAGTCTACAGACTTTAAAAACATCTTTATTATCAAAGTACGTCGTGTGGTAGGGTTTATGCCAATCGACGAAAGCTTCCCTTTCGCCCTCACGTTTGAGTACTGCAAGACAACTCCTGGTCTCAGAGTAAGAACTACAATTCCCACAATGCCCCAGGCCAACAGCTCGCACTGGGTCACGTGGGAGTAACCACGCCAGAAAGCGTCCTCCACAATCCTTTGCGGCCGTCCAAGATGGCGGCGCCCAGTGGCACCTTGAGCGATGCAGAGAGCAGCAGCAGCAGCAGCAGCGATGGAGAGGAGTTGGCGCGGTGCCGCGAGGCGGCGGTGCCAGCCTGGGGCCTGGAGCAGCACCCGCGGGGAGCAGAGAAACCAAGAGCTGGTAGGGAATTGGGTTCGGTAAGACTTCCCTGAAGACACGGGTTCTTCACCAGAGGGGCTCGCTCGCTGCGAAGGCCGCCACCTCCTCAGCGATCTGCAACGCCCCGAACGCTCACAGCCATCCTTTCCTCGTCTCTGAGCTGCGTCCATACTTGCTTTTTATTACTCCTCACCTTTCTATAAGGATCCCCTACCCGGCACTCCTCACCACTCTTCCCTGCTTCGGGTTTGGGTTTGGTTTCTCATAAACTTACCCCTCCTCCATCTCATGTGTCCTTTACCCATGTCTCTACCCATGAGGACAGGGATACTTTTGTCTCAGTTGCTCAGTACACCTGGTTATGATTGATAGGCGTTAGGTATTTGATTGTGTGAGACAAGCAGACTGAGCATCTCGAACGTTTCGCTTTTTAAAAAAAAGTGATCATGGACCCATTGCAACAATGAGACGTACAAGTCGTTATGTCGAAAACGAGCTTTACAACTTTGGTGGGGGGGGGGGGGCGGGGAGGATGGGATGGGAAGGGGAAACAAAGAAGGAGGCGACAATGCTTGATAAGAAATGTACTCATTATCTTGCCCATGTAATTGTAACCCCTCTGTACAGTATTTCCAAAATAAAATAATTTTAAAAAATGATCAGCACAAAAAGCCACCCTTTTTCTTCTTCCACAGCACTTAGCCCACGGGCAGGCATAGAGTAGGCACTCAGTAAATTGAGGGCTGGGCATAGTGGTTCACACTTGTAATCTCAGCTTCTTGGGAGGTGAAGATAGAGGCTAGCCTAGGTAAAAGTGTGAGAACCCCCCCCCACCCCCACCCCAATCTGAAAAAAAAAAAAAAAAAACCTCTAAAAAAGGGTTGGGGCATAGCTTAAGTGCTTTCCTAAGAAGCATGAGACCATGAGTTCAAAACCCTGGTACCACCAAAATTTTTTAAAGTTCCATAACATTAAACTTGGACTTAACCTGTTCTACCTGATGATGAAGGGGCCTGGGTCCTCATCCCAGTGCTGTTTCAAGTAGCCATTAGACTCTGGCCAAGATTAACTCTCCTTGACTCTTCTTCGTCTTCTGTAAAACAGAAATGGTGGCCAAATCTCCAATGGGCTTTGGGAAGATCCACCAAGTCATAGGAATCACTTGAAATGCTGCCTGGCACTCACAGTTGTTTTTGTTCTCATATTTTTCCTCCTATAAATGCTTCAATGTTCATCTTCCACAGATGCTGCAGGTAACCAGTTGCCAACCTCTCGGCCAAGCCTCAGGTACTGTGGGCTTTGGGTAGCAGCTTCATGCATTCATTCAACAAATATCCACCCCCGTGTATATCTAGTGCTAGGTGAGACCCTGGTATATCAGAAGGGAACAAGACTCATTTGTAGTCCTTGTCCTCATGGGGGACAGCTGCTGATCACACAGGAAGAGACACGCTTTTGTGTGTGTTGTAGACACAAGGTGGATGAGCACGAGCAAGATGGCAATGAGCTGCAGACTACCCCTGAGTTCCGAGCCCACGTAGCCAAGAAATTGGGAGCCCTACTGGACAGGTGAGCCGATCACCTCTCTGCTCTTACGCAAGCAGGAATTGGCATACGTAAGCTGTGACTTCTTGCAGTGTATCCCATATATCCTGTAGTGACCTCCGGTCCTATCTAGTGCCTAAGCCCCATGGCCTTTACCCTGCCTGAGCCTGCTACCATGAGAACAGGAGGAGTCCTGGGAAGCAAAAGCTTGCTCCCACCACAAGAGGACAAGGATGGCCAGACAGAATCTACCATTCTTTCTGTATGCCAGGCACAGAAGCCTGTTCTCTGCTGGCCATTGCCCGCACAGGGTGAGGGTAGTATGGGAAAGGGCTGGCTTAGGAAGGCCAACCTGTGCTCTGGGAAGGAAGGTTCATCTGTCCTTTTGGATAGGGATTTCAGGTGGAACATGGTCCCAAATTCTCATCTTCCTTTCTAAGCCTGCCTGGTCTCTATTGATGAGGCATATGAAGGTAGACCATTCTTAAAACCCCTTGGGGCTGGGAAGGTGGCTCAGTGGTAGAGCACTTGCCTTGCATGCATGAGGCCCTGGGTTCGATTCCTCAGCACCACATAAGCAAAAAGAAAGAAGCCGGAAGTGGCGCTGTGGCTCAAGTGGTAGAGTGCCAGCCTTGAGCTGAAATGCTGAGGGACAGCTCCCAGGCCCAGAGTTCAGGCCCCAAGACCAGACCCAAAAACAAACAAACAACAACAACAAAAAACGCTGCCAATACTACTACCTGCCACAATAAAATACCATGAGGGCTTATACACACAAGAGATGTCTTCCTCGTGTTTTAAAGACTGGGGAGTACAGGATCAGGGTACCTGTAAGCTGAACGCCTAGTGAAGCCCTCTTTGTCTTTCTCTTCTACAGCCAGTGCCTCACCATGTCCCCACATGGTAGAGGGGACAGGGAGTCTTTGTCGTACATCTTGTTCATAAAGGCTCCACCCCTGACTTATCTCCTAACACCATCACCTTGAAACTTACATTTCGACATAGAAACTTAAGAGGGACACAGACATTCGACCTTACTACTAGCTCAGCATATGGCTTTATAAAAAAGGGAGTCTGGCCACGTATGGCAAAGTGAGACCCTGTCTGAAAAAAAAGCTGAAAACAAAACAACTTAGAGGTGTGACTTAAGTGGTAAATTACTTGCTTAGCAAACCCCAGTACCCTAAAAAGAAAAAAACAGTGCTCCTGTGTGCAAACCCAGTCTTGCACTGAGTGCCTTTTCTACCTTCCCTCCATCTATGAGCTGAGTATCACCAAAGAACCTAGAGAGGGGGAGGAGCAAAGCCATCCAGGCACCAGTCTCTGTTCTGACACAGGGTTGGTGCCAGTTCTTAGGGACATTTGGTTGTAGAAGATGGGGTGAGGAGTGGGGAAGGTAACTGAGGCTGGAACTTAGGGCCAAGGTATGCCAACTTGGGTTTTTTTAATCTAGTACTCAGAAGGCTGAGGCAAGAGGATGTGCCAGTTTAAGGCCAGCCTAAGCTCAATAACAAGTCCTTGTTTGAAAAGAAAAAGAAACATGTCTCCCCTGTTCCCAAGGCTGACCTCTGGACCCCCTTCTCTGAACTGGTCATATTTCCCTTTACATACTTGCTGCTAGGAAGCTCAGAGCAAGATCTGTGCTCTTTCACATTTCATACTTCTGGCTCTTTCTACTCCTCCACCATATTCCTTTTGTTATACTGCATCTCAAAATTCTTCAATACTTTCTAGAATAAAAGGCATTTAAACAAATGAAGCGATGCAGTTTGAGTGGGTGGGGACTGTTGGGCAGGTTAGCGGGATTGGATTTAGGATCATATGTATGTGTGTAGTATGTATGTATGCATGTATGTGTGTGCATGCATGTATGTGTGTATGCATGCATGCATGCGTGTATGTGTGCCCAATACCCTCCACTTTAAAACTTTTTTTTTTTTTAATTTACAATCACATTTGATTTTCACTGTTACCCTGCATGTTGTGATGAGTCTGCCCTGTCCTCTCCCCTTAGCTCCATTACCATCTCAGAAGTGGTGACAGAGTCCAGGAAAGCTGAGAGGCAGAAAGTGGCCCGGGAGGATGACGGTGAGCGGCTGCGCCCTTCATGATAGCTGGCGCTTGGCATGTGCTGGCAGCGTGTGTGGGGCTCGAGGTGCAGCTGGGCCATTCCTGCCCAGAGATGCCCACCCAGTGCTGCCCCACCCACCACCCAGGGAACTGAGGCTCTGAGAACCCCCAGCTGCCTTGCGCCTCCAAGCCCCATCCTTCCAACTCAGGCCCCTGCCCAGCTCTTTAGCCTCTTTGGAGGCTGGCTTAGGTAGAGACTCAACCCCAGGTTTCCAAAGTCCTCAGAGGACCTGCCGTCCCTTTAGCCCCTACCTTCTGCTCTCGCTGGTAGGTTGGGCAGACCTCACGGAGACCTCAGCCCTAAAGCAGAGTTCCTTTGGGACAGTGGCAGGCAGCCCCAGGCTCAGGAGAGCAGGAGAGCAGGGTCTCCCCAACTGACTGTCACTGTGGATCCTAGGCTTCCGCCTCTTCTTCACATCCGTCCCTGGAGACCCTGAGGAAGAAGCTTCTCCCCGACCCCAAAAGCGAAGACCCCCCAGCTCCAGGTAAGAAGCCCACCCTCTCCCTTCTCCCCACAGCCTCTCCTTTTTTGCTTCTGTCCTGTTGTGGCCAATCTCCTGGAATAACCAAGCAAACCCCAGTCAGGTCTAGACCCAATGGGTCTGAAGTCTCTGAATAAGTAATTATCAGCAGGAGGGGGTAGGTTTTCACTGCTTTCCAAGCACTTTCCTAGGCTAGATTCCTCCTTTTCTGTTGGCATCCTGTAATATCTCTGTTAAGACCCCTGTTTTACAGATAAATATACCAAGGGTCAGAGACCTATCACTCGGTGAGGTCACGTGGCTGGTGGGCGGAGCCGTGGAGTGCAGGCCCACCCTCCCTGTTCAGCCTGAGTCCTCACTGTCTTCCTCTGGGCTTGGCTGAGGGAGGCTAGGAAGGGGCAGCCTTGAACCATCCCGACTGTGGCTGCCTGTCCCCCAAGCAGCAGCGAGGACAGCGATGAAGAGTGGCAGCGGTGCCAGGAGGCAGCCGTGTCCGCGTCAGACATTCTCCGGGAGTCCGCCATCCACGGCCCTGTCAAGGCGGAGAAGGAGTCCAAGCAGAAGAAAAGGAAGTTGAAAAAGAAAGCCACAACAGTGGCCAACAGTGACTGGGCCGTGGCCGCCACCCCCACCAGTGGGCCCCAAGGCCAAAAGCAGGAAAAGGAATCAGGCAAGGCCAATGGGGACCAGGTGGCACTTGCGACCCTAAAGAAGAAAAAGGCCAAGAAGAAAAAGGCCAAGTCTTCCCCATGCCCAGCAAACTGACCCCACGCTGCAGGTGCCGCCCCCGCCAGCTGCAAGGACCAGGCACCCCTGGAGGAGGAGGCGTCTCCAGGCCACGCCTCCCTCCAAGGGCCAGGCCGGGACCTGCAGCTGCCACTCCACAAGGTCCCGATTGTGACTATGGTCTGTGCAAAGTCCCCATAAAGACATGGGAAAGAGATGCCTCAGGAAGCCCTGTGCTTCTACAACATTCCAGGCCAAGTGGTAAAGCATCCAATATCGTCTGAGGGGAACAAAGTAAAGGAAGGCCTCTCTCCTCCCAGGCCTCCTCAGCCTGGTGTGGAAAAGACCCAGAGAAACTTCTGTACATCCCCCTCAGCCACACACATTTGAAAAGACATTGCCTGGGAAAAAGAGAGCTTTTCTTCCTTTCCCCAGTTTTTCAGAATATCCTTTTTCTATATGTATGAATACACAGAATGTGTCTAAACCAATTAGCTTTTCAGAACTGGTCTGAGGGGTGGGAGGTAGCTCAGGGGTACAAGGCCCTGGTTCAACCAATAACATCAGGGGATGACAAAGAAAGAGAAAATAAATTGTGAGAGATTAGAATGACTTGGATGCTGCCTTCTTGTCAATGCTCAATCTCTCTCCTTTTTTGGGGGGGGGGGGGAAGGGAAGTCCTAGGACTTGAATTCAGCACCTGGGCACTGTCCCTCAGCTGCTTTTTATTCAAGGCTAGCACTCTACCACTTGAAGCCACAGCACCACTTCCAGCTTTTTCTGAATATTTTATTGGAGGTAAGACTCTCGCAGACTTTCCTGTTTGGGGTGGCTTTGAACTGTGGTCCTCAGATTTCAGCCTCCCAAGTAGCTAGGATGACAGATCTAAGCCTCTGGCACCAGCTCTTTTTTTTTTTTTTTAATTTTTGTTGTTTTTTTGTCACTGCAGGGATTAAATTCAGGACCTTGTTCTCCAGTCCTTGAGCTGCATCTCCAGTCCTTGAGCTGCATCTCCAGTCCTTGAGCTGCATCTCCAGTCCTTTCTTTTTGTTTGTTTCTCAGATAGGGTCTCATGCTTTTGCCCAGTCTGGCTTCAGACTGTGATCCTCCACCTCCAGAGTGGCTGGGATTACAGGTGTATGTGCACACACTTGGCTTATTTTTTTTTTTTTTTTTGGAACAGTCTCAATGTGTAATTCACGTTGGCCTTGAACTCATAATCCTGTACCTCAGCTTCCCAATACTGAGGTTATTAGTATGCACCATCAATGTTAAATCTTAACATTGTTAAATAACATACTTGGGGTCCTGCCACGCCCTTGAGATATACTCCACTCCAGCTTCAGTACTTCAGGAAGCATCACAGCACTGGGACTAGGCCTTGTGCATCCGGGGTCTTCTACATGCGGTAGAAGTTCAAGGCTAAGGTAATTCTGGCAGCATCCCCTCACCTCAGGTTCAACAGAGCTTGAGAAGCAGGTGGGTGTAAACAGGTGTGGCTGGAGCCTGTTTCTCTGCACCTCAGTCCCCTGCCCCAATTCAGCCACCCTCTTCCTGCCCAAACCCCATCATGTACTCCTAGACAAGCAGGAACTTTCTCTACATTTCTCACTGACTTTACTAAAAGTTAAATAATTGTACAGGCTCACCCATAACTGGCTGTATGCTGCAAGGGGACGCAGTTCTCAGTGGCAGCCCTGAGAGATGAGGTCACGCGTACCCTGGTGTCTCACGGCTGCTTCTTCCAGGGCCACTCAGAACTTGAGTCTCCTCAGGGTGGCTGCTGGCTCCCTGCCCCCAGTCCTGAGCCAGCCACATTCCCAAGCTTCTGAACCTCAGTCCAGGGCATGCAGTTGCTCCCCACCTTCTTGTCCTCCGTCCACCTCGGTTCTGCCAGCTCCCAGGCCTTGCTACTCCTGAGCTCTGTTGTTTCCTGCCAGTCTTGGGGTCCGGAGACCAGAAGAGCTGCTACCCTGGGCCTGGACCGTGGATGAGAGGGCCTGGCCTTTCTAGAAGGGGCAAAGGTAGCAACTTGGCATGAGAAGGCATGATGGTCAAGAGGAACAAATAATCAGGAAAATGGCCCTAGAAGAAGCTCAGGATAAGGGAGGCCAAAAGAACCCAGCCTGCTTTCCTGATAGCCCAAGTTCCCCAGTAGCTGGGCATCTGAACACCAGCCCTTGGCACACAGTAGCCACTTGGATAGCTAGAAGGACCGCAGCGGTGGCGTCAGGTGACTGTGTTGGTCTATGGCTTCACAGTTCAGTGAGTCTGGTGTTGCAAGAAATGTGGCACACCAGTGGGAGGCCAGGAAAGTCCGTGAAACTCTTATCTCCAATGAACCACCAGAGAACCGGAAGGGGCACTGTGGTTTAAATGGTAGAGTGCTAGCCTGAGCAAGAAAATCTCAGGAACAGCACCCAGGCCCAGAGTTCAAGCCCCAGGACTGGCACAAAAAAAAAAAAAAAAAAAAGAAGAAAAAATGTGGCTGCCAGAGATCCCTCAAGACCCCAGGGTTCATTGTAGACTGAGGCAGGGGGCTCCAGAGCCGAAGGCTGGCCCCTCCTGTGTTCTAAGTCATAAGGTCTTATCCTGAGCAGCAGGCATTGTCCTTCCAGAAAGAGGCTCTGCCTCCCTGTTTTCCACAGTCTCCCCTCTTGCTCAGCCAATACTGCCCTCCTCCGCAGGGGACCTCTGGGAACTGTCCCTTTCTCATGCTGACAGAGTGGCAGAGGGACCACGTGGCAGCAGATGCATGGCAGGCCCCAGTGTCTTCCAGGTGACTGGCCGCGGTCCTCATCACCCCCCAGGCAGGCTCCAGGGCCTGAACCCTGGGAGGCGGTTGCCATGGTTACTGGGAGGAGGAGGCCATCTGTGTGGAGATGAAGGTCTCGATGACCCCGTGGTTGGATGGTAGCAGGTGGCCGTGGCCGTTGGTGGCATCGGAGCTCTGATACAACACTAGGCTGCTGGAGGACACTGAAGAGAGAAACCGAGCTGCTGGCTGGCTGGCTGGACCCGCCCACCTGCCCATCCCTAGGGGTACTCAGACCTCACCTGAACCCCAGAAGATCAACCAACCCCAGAGTCAAGTCTTAAGGGGGCCCTCCCAGCTAGGCTCTGGGGCTACCAGGTGTGGCTTACCTCAAGATAGTTTGGAAATTTGGAGCAGAATTGGGTTTTGAACTCACAGCTTTGCACTTGTGAGACAGGTGCTCTACCACTTGAGCCCTGTCTCCATCCTTTTTGTTTTAGTTTTTTCAGGTGAGGTCTTGTATTTTTGCCCAGGGCTGGCCTTGGACCGTGACCCTCCTACCAGTGCCTAACACATAACTAGGATTAAAGGTGGGAGACACTGAGCTCATAGAAGGCTTTGAATTTTTTTTTCTTGCCAGTCTTGGCTTGAACTCAGGGCCTGGGCACTGTCCCTGAGCTTCTTTTGCTCAAGGCTAGTACTCTACCGCTTGAACCACAGCACCACCTCTGGCATTTTTCTATTTATGTGGTACTGAGGAATTGAACCCAAGGCTTCATGCATGCTAGGCAAGCACTGTACCACTCGGCCACATTCCCAACCCAAGGCTCCGGATTTTTAAATGCTAGCCATTCAAAGAATAATCAGTCCTGAGCCCAGCCAAACCAGACCCATCCGTGAATTATTTCCGGCCTGCAGTAAGCCTAGTTAACTTCCTATTTATTGTCTCAGCTGTGTCTCCCAGGTACTTCTTTTCTTCCCTCCACTGAGAAAGGAGCTATGCCTGCAAATCCAGCTCCATTCTGCAGCACACTCACTGCTTGGCACCTCATGGGTGCAAGGGCTGTGCCTGGGAGGCAGGAAGTACCGCCCCCATCTGTCCCTCCCAGGATACAGCAAGATGAGGGCGGCTCACCTGTGGGGCTGGCACTGAGCCGGTGGGCAGGCTGCAGGTGCTGGATGCTACCAGGGTCCTGGCTGGGGATGTGGATGGTGGTGGCTGGAGATGCCGGGGCATGCAGCCCAGACTCACTGGAGGCCTCAGTGTCCGAGGTGAAGACCTGGGGACCGGAGCAAACCCCTGAGTTCCTGGGGCATGGAGTAGGGGCTTTGGGCTGGGCTGCCTGAGGACCAGGGCCTTACCTGCTTGGTGGGCGTGAGGCTTGCCAGGGCACTCAGGTTGGTGGTGTCAGTAATGAGCATGGTCTGGGGCAGGAGGCCTGTGTGCGTGTACTGAGCCACCTCCGGCTTGTGGCTGTAGAGGGCTGGCCGGGAGGAAGGGTGACAGAGGACAGACATGACACCCTGGACCAGGTGCCTGGCTGAAATGGCTTGATGGGGCAGGGTCCCAAGGAGGAATGGCCCACTCAGCTACAATCGAGAGACCACCTACAGCTCCCTTTGTCTCCCAGAAGTCACAGGTAGGAAAGGGAATGAAAGGCAGTGGTGCTGTGGTACTAAGCACAATTTTATACCAAAAACTTGGGTTTCTGAACTAAGTGAAGGTGCCATACTAAGTGTAGCCCCTTAGCATACTAGACATGAGCAGTGTTGTGCTTGGTACAAGTACTCCTTGTACTAAGCACAGAGGTTACTGTACTGAGTTCAGGCTCTTGTAATAAATACAGGTGCTGTTGCATTAAGTACAGGTGATGCACTAAGCATAAGTGCTACAGTACTAATTGCTTACACTTGTACTAAGCACAGGGCCTCTTGTACTAAGTGCAAGTACTTGCTGTACTAAACACAGGCTATACTAAGCACAGAGGTTACTGTACTAAGTGTAGGCTCAGATATTGTACTTAGTGCAGGTCCTGCTTTACTAAGTACAGGTGATACACTAAGCGTGAGGCCTACAGTACTAAGTGCTGATGCTATTGTACTAAGCACAGTCTCTTTTGTACAGGTGATATACTAAGTTCAGATACTGTTTACACCACAGGCCTCAGAAGAAAGGCATGAGGCCCCCATCAGCATGTGCAGGTCAGAGAGCAACAATTACTCCACCTCCAGACACCTCTCTAACATGTAACCCTACCTTTCCGCCCTGCAAAGTCATAGACCCCCTCACACCCTGCCTTAGAACCACATCTCCCCAGGGCTGGTAGGAGCATAATGTGGAGGCACGGACTGGTCTGCCCGCCCTTGTCCCAGCGCTGAATCCCCGCAAGATCTGAACCCAAAGCGGTGAGAAGGTTGGCCCTGGGCCTCCCTTAGCCAGGGCTGAGTCTCTGTGGCAGGGAGTCCTCTGCTGCCAAGCACAGGCTGGCATGGGAATACACAGCCCAGCCCGTGTTCATAGCAGTGCACGTCCTCACCGCTGCGCATCCCCACACTCACACGGCCGGGTGGTGGCCCACAGACATCTGTCACAGAGCCCCAGAGACCACACTTCCTGCCCTGCGCGCTCCCATAGCCAACCTCTACCTCCCCCCCCCATGCCCACCCCCAGCGCGGGGCCAGGGGTACTCACCATGGGGGCTCTGCAGCTGAGCCATGGTGGCCATGAAGGGACTCTGGGCCATGTGGCTCTGCACGGGGGGCATGAGAGGCTGCTGGTAGGAAGGGTGCAATGGCTGGGAGAACTGGACGGGCTGCAGGGTGGTCAGGCTGCTGCCCATGCTGTTGATGACCGGTACGCTCTGTGCCTGAGTGGAGGCCAGGCCTGGGGCAGGAGAGGCAGGAGTCAGCCAAGCCTCCTTCTATAATGACCCGCCCCCCACATACACACATACACACACTATCTCCCCAGACCCAGCCCAGATCCCTGAGGCAGGAGGGGGTGAGAGGAGGCACCATCCGTTCTTCCCAGAGCCCAGGGGTTAGAAGAAGGAGTGGGGGGACAAACTACACACACACAACCTGAGACGGGCCTGATAGGCCATGCCTGTAATCCCAGCTATGGAGGAGCAGAGATGGAGATGGAGGGAAGATCTAGCTCTGATGTCAGCCCCAGGCAAAAATCCATACTAGGCCGGGCACTGGTGGCTCACGCCTGTAATACTAGCTACTCAGGAGGCTGAGATCTGACAATTGTGGTTCAAAGCCAGCCCAGGCAGGAAAGTCCCTGAAACTTTTTGTGTGTTGGGAGGGGGAGGGGTCTTGAACTCTGGGCCTGGGCTCTTCAGCTCAAGGCGAGCGCTCTACCACTTGAGCCACAGCGCCACTTCCAGTTTTCTGAGTGGTTTATTGGAGAGAAGAGTCTCGAGGGCTTCCTGCCTAGGTTGGCTTTGAACCGTGATCCTCAGATCTCAGCTTCCTGAGTAGCTAGGATGACAAGTGTGAACCACCAGTGCCTGGCTCCTGAAACTCTTATCTCCAGAAAACCAGAAGTGGTGCTGTGGCTCAAGTGGTAGAGCCTTGAGCTGAAGAGCTAGTGCTCAGGCCCAGAGTTCAGGCCCATGACCAACAAGAAAAAATCCATAATAATAACTAAAGCAAAAAGGACTGAGCTTCAAGTGACAGAGTGCCTGCCTAGCAAGCACTAGACCTAGAGTTCAAATCTCAGTACCACCGGATACAAAGAAACAGCCCTGGCACATCACTTCCCTTCTCTCAGCCTTTAGCTTATTATCTGGGCTGGTGATTAGTTCTCTGGGGTAGTCAAAGGATTCCCTGAAGCCTCGGGGTTTCAGAGTGTACCAATATCCTGGGCTTAGCTTTGTTCTCCTCACCTCTTCCTTCCTACAACTCCCTCTATTTAACACTGAGTGGTTTTTTTGCTTTGTTTTGTTTTGTTTGGCAAGCTCCTTTTCTGGCTTTTATTTTGGTGATTAATTGGAGGTTAAGAATCTCAGACTTTTCCCAGCTTCAAATCATGATCCTCAGATCTCAGCCTCCTAGATTACAGGAGTAAGCCATTGGCACCCAGCCCTGAGCAATATTTCTTTAAAAAAAAAAAAAAAAAAAACTAGAAAATGCCAGGTGCGCTGGTGGCTTACGCCTGTAATCCTAACTACTCAGGAGGCTGAGATCTGAGGATTGCAGTTTAAAGCCAGCCCTGGCAAGAAAGTCCAGGAAACTCTTATCTCTAATTAACCACCTGAAAACCACGAAAATGGCAAAAAAAAAAAAAAAAAAACCTAGAAAACATCAAGTCCCCCTCTTCACCACTTTACCTGACTAATTTTCCCACAGACTTCTTGCCTTCTAAGATGTCCTGACATCTCTATATTGTGTTCATTGCCTACTTCAACACTTGGAAACCTTAAGGTTTTGATCTGGTTCTTCACATATCACTGATACAGACAGGTGCTTGGCCAAGAATAGACTCTACTCAGAAAACAGGTAGTGCATAGCCTGTAATCCTAGCTGCTCAAGAGGCCAAGGAAGGAAAAGAAAGGTCTAATGCTGGGACTGGGCAAAAGCACGAGACCCTATCTGAAAAGCAAACTTAAAAAAGCAAAAGGACTGAACATGGCTCAAGTGGTAACAAGTACAAGGTCCTGAGTTTTATCCCCAATACCAAAAGAAGAAAGGAAGGAAGGAAAGGAAGGAGAGAGAAAAACAGGTGTTGTACACATGAATGATGGAGTCCTGAGGGTTCTTTCCACTTCCTAGCTTCCATGAGCCCTCCCAGAACGCTTCCAGCCCTGACAGCTCACCAATGACCAGGGTAGAAGCACCGGTGTTGGTGAATGTGGGCCCCAGAGAAGCAGGCTCCCCGGGTCCAATGGTCATGACCCCGGGAAGCGAGGCCATGATGAGGTTCTGGGGCTGCTGGTTGAGACTTGGAGATGTCTGCTCCAAGCTGTGCAGTGCGGTCAGGGTGCTGACGGGAGGCAGGGAGCCTCCGGCGGCTGAGACCTGCGAGGGAGAAGCCAAGCTGAGTCAAGGGGAGGAGGGCCTCCCATCACCCCCACAACCCTTAGGACCACTTGAGAGCCTCCAGACATGGAAAACAGGCTCCCCGCCAAGAGGGGACACTCACCAGTTTGGCTTCGGTGCTCAGCAGGCTGTGGCTGGGCTCCAGACCTGTGGGGGACACTTGGTGCAAGGGTGTGGACACGGTCACTAAAGGAGCGCCGCTGCTGGATGGTACCTCTGCCGCCTCGCTGCTCGCAGGCTGTCCGTAGCGCACACCTGTAGTAGAGACAGCGTCCAGCCTCAGCGCCTCCTCCACGGCCTTACCCCATAGACCTCCTTGCCTCATATCATGCTGCTATGCTCAGGCCACACACCCACATTTCCTCCCATAGCCAACATTGAACTGTTACCTTGTGGACTCTAGGCCCACACCCCAAGCTGGCTGTGCCCTGTTCCCTCCAGGATTCTAGGACTTCTTAGTGCTGGCCCTGACATGCAGAAGGTGCTCTATCAAACACAGTGTTGCCAGGTGCTAATGGCTCATGCCTGGAATCCTAGCTACACAAGAGACTGAGATCTGAGGGTTGAGATTCAAAGCCATCCCAGGAAGAAAAGTCTGTGAGACTCTTATCTCCAACTAACCACCAAAAAGCTGGACGTGGAACTGTGGCTCCAAGTGGTAGAGTGCTAGCCTTGAGCACAAAAGCTCAGGAACAGGGCTCAGGTCCTGAGTTCAATCCCTATGACAGCCAAAAAGAAAAAAAACTACAACAAACCAGCACAGTATAAACCAGCACTGTGGCTCAAATCTGTAATCCCAGCTATTTGGGATGCAGACACTGGAAGATTGTGGTTCAAGATCACCCTGAGCATAAAAGTTCACAAGACTCCATCTCAACCAATAGCCAGCCATTGTGGCCTGTGCCTGATATCCAAGCTACAGGGGGAAGCAAGCACAATGGTAGGAACAGTGGCACACGCCAGTTATCCCCAGTGACACTGGAGAAGCACAAACAGGAGCATCACAGTCAGTGCCAGGGCCTGGGTATAAAGTGAGATTGTTTTTAGTATCTGGGAGTTCCTGAGATCAATCTCCTGCAGACACCAAGGGAGGAACTTACACAACATGAACTGAATTCCACTGAACTTTGTTGCACGAGACTGCATGGGTTGGGTGGAAATTGGTTGAACGGTACCAAACTTCAATGAAGTGGGAGAGTTTGCAGGAGTGGGGAGAGTGGGTGAGGCAGAGCACAGGGGGAGAAGAGTGGAGTGGAGGGAAGGGACTGTGGTCAGCGGAGTGAGTGGATTGAACTGGAACTGGATGAGTGGACATGAAGGAATGGACAGAATGCATGCAGTAGAGTGGAGCAGGTAGGGGAGGGGGAGACTACCACAGAATGCAACCAAACATGCTGACAGATGAGGATGGTGCCTGACCTACCCTCTGTCCCCTCCACGTAGCCTCTGTCCCCTCCGCCTGCCCTCTGTCCCCTCTACCCACTTGCTGTCCCCTCCAGCTCCCAGCCCAGCCTCCCCCGCCCCCCCCCAGCACACTCACCGTGGACCTTGCTGGGGGAAAGAGCAGATGGGGGCAGGCCGGGGGAGCTGTGGGCCGGCAGTGTTGTCCCAGGGCCTGGCCCTGAAGGGGGCCCGCTGTAAGTGTCCATGGCCAGCTTGTGCCGAAAGGCTTCTTCCTTGCGACGGTTAGCAAACCAGTTGTAGACACGCACCTCCGTGACAAGGTTGGAGCCCAGTCCCTGGGCCTGCGAGGGTGACACGCCCCTCTGGATGCACTCCGCCCTGCAGAGATGGCCACCTGTGAACCTCCAAACCGGGCTTTGGAAGAACCCTCGCCTGGGCAAGGGAGGCGGAGCCTGAGAGATGGAGCTCCGCCCAAATGTCTGAGGCTGGCAGATCTGGCTTCTAACACCAGTTCTTCTGTGTGACCTTAGACAAAGTGACCTAACCCCTCTGAGCTCAGCTGTATATGAACAACATCACCATCAGATTGTCATTCACCTCAGCCCTCACCAAACCAGCACTCCAGCCATGTACCTATTGCATTCCTCCACCAACGTCTCACGTTCCTCCTTGCTGGGGTTCTTCTGCCTCTCATAGGCCTGGAAGAGGATCTGCTGGGACGCTGGGCCCCACTTGAAACGGTTCCTCCGCCCCTTCTTGGTCGGCAGCTCATCCCCTGTGGGCTCTTCGATCAGCCCACCCTGCCCTGCGTGGGTGAACTCTGGAGGAGAGAGAGCTATAAGTGGGGCACTGGCCACACCCACCTCCCCACATCAGCTCACTTGACCGAGACCTTGATTCTCTCTCATTCCAGTGCTACCCCAGAGGAGCCTGCAGCTAAACCTAGAAATCATCTGAACCAGTGATAACACATACACACCACACAACATACAAGCCATCCCTTTCTTAACCTGTGACTAAGGCAGACATCACTAATCGACCCCTGCACACTTTTCTAACAGAGCCAAGCTAGACGCTCTCGATTCTCAATACAAGATTCCAGGTAAGCAGTAGCATAATGTTCAAGCTTAGAGTATTTACTCTCCCCATTTTACTGGTAAGGAAGGTGAAACTCAAGGAGGTTACACATCTCCCTAACATCTAGGGGGTACACAGTAGAGCAGTAACTTGAACCCTGTCTCCTGGGAAGATTCTGAGATATTATCAATTCTCTAGACTTGGAAATTGGACTTTCTAGGAAGAAAAAGACCTAGCCAGCCCTCATTAGCTAGTTGGTCCTCTACAGATGATCCCTGAGAAAATCACCTAAGGAATGGGGGAGACCCCAAAGCCAAGCCTTATCCCGGGCTAGAAGCTCACCTCTGCAGCCGTGGCTCATTCCCACCTACCCACCCACATGGCCTCTGAGACTCCATCTTGCCATCTACCTACTTCTGTGCTTGGCTCCAGGATGGCAGGCAGGGACAGGACCCAAGACCTGGAGTACAAGACACTCCAGACTTAGCCCCCAAGCCTAAAACATTTCAGATATAGATATATAGATATATAGATATATAGATATATAGATATATAGATATATAGATATATAGATATATAGATATACACACACATGCATACATATAAATACACAATCATATATGTGTGTATGTATGTATATCCTCCCTAGCTGGGCACTGATGGTGGCTCATACCTGTAATCCTAGCTACTCAGGTGGCTGAGATCTCAATATTATTGTTCAAAGCCAGCCCAGGGAAAGAAAGTCTATGAGACTCTTATCTCTAGTTAACCACTAAAAAAAAACCATAAGTAGAGCTGTGGCTCAAAAGGCAGAAAAGTCAGAGACAGTGCCCAGGCCCTGATTTCAAACCCCAGTATCCACACATGCATACACACATACACTACCCCAGCAACGACATCAAAATCCAGGAAATTCTAAGAAACCATAACGATCAAAGGGCCTTAGGAGACAAAACATTAAAATAAAGCAAGTCCACCCCGATGGGATCCAGAAACAGAAAAAAGACCTTAGAGAAAAGCTAAGTATATTAATAATATATTAATGTTGGTTTGGCAATTGTGACAGATGTAGCCAGTACACAGACTGGGTAGGTGTAGTATATGAAAATTTTCAGGAATTGGAGGCATAGCTCAAATATTAGTGTGTGCACGCATGCATGTGCGCACGCGCGCGCGCGCGCGCGCACACACACACACACACACGCCTAGTCTAAAGGCCATGCTTGGCACCAGAACCCTCCTGAGACCGCTGCCTCCCTAGGTAGACCAGATGTCTCTTGTCCACAGTCAGTTCATAATTTAGAAATATTTTTATCACTAGGCACCAGTGGCTCACGCCTGTCAACCTAGCTACTCGGGAGGCTGAGATCTGAGGATCACAGTTCCAAGCCAGCCTGGGCAGGAAACTCTGTGAGACTCTTACCTCCAATAAACCACTAAAACCCGGAAGTGGCACTGTGGCTCAAACAGTAGAGCACTTGCTTTGAGCTGAAGAGCACAGGGACAGCGCCCAAGCCCAGAGTTCAAGTCCCACGACCGACAGAAAGAAAGAAAAGAAACACTTTATTTTCTGTATTAGGCCTACCTAGCACATAGCAGGTGCTCAGTAAACACCATCCCACAAAAATGCAAGTCTCAGTGTCTTGTGCAGAGCAAGTGAGCAATGTTGCTGGAGTCCCACAGGCAGAGGCCCAGGCCCTGCCAGGGAGGACACAGGCTGGGGTGGTTACTTACGCTGAGCCACCTCTCGCTGCTTGCGGACGTACCAGGTGTACAACGCCGCTCGCTTCTGCGTCTTCATGGGGGTGCCCTTGTTGAGGTGCTGCGACAGATGGGACTGGTTGAGGCCGGTGGTATCCACCACCTCTCGCTGAGGGATGTTATGTTGCTGTAGGTAGGATTTGACCATCTTTGCCACACGCCATGGGTCCTCCCTGGGAGAAGGCAAGGACAGAGCCTGCTCAGTGGACACCCACTGGCCCTGTTGACCCTGCTGGGGTCCTGAGCCAGCTAGGGAAGGGATGGAGACTGTGGATGAAAGCAGGTATGGAGCCCTGGGCTGAGGAATAGGGAGGTCCGGTCACCCACACTGGACACAAGCCCAGGTACCCACAGATAGAAGGACACACGTAGACAGGGAGATCAGACAGGAGGAGGATCACACCGGAAGTACAAACCAGATGAGGAGGGGTGTCTCCTTCATACTTCCCCTAAAGTTCCTCCCCTCTTCCTGTCTGGGGATAGTAAATATGTCTATCTACTGTGAGAAACTAAACGCAACTCTCACCAAGATGACTGGCAAAGTATGTCCCTGATAAATATATAAATGGTACCAGGGGGCCAGTGTCTCACACCGGTCATCCTAGTGACTCAAGAGGCCTGGGATCTGAGGATTATAGTTCGAAGCCAGCCTGGGCAGGAAAGTCCATGAGACTATTATCTCCAGTTAACCACCAGAAAACAGGAAGTGGTGCTGTCTCAAAATGGTAGACTGCTAGCCTTAAGCGCAAAGCTCGAGACAGAGCGCAGGCCCTGAGTTCAAGCCCCATGACCAAAAACTCAATTGATTAATTAATTAATTTAATTAAATAACTACACAAATTAGTGGATAGATGGATGGGGGTGGATGGGTGGGTGGATGGATGGGTGGATAAATGAGTGGATAAATGGGCAGAGTATAGTCTATCTGGTATACCTGTTGTACTGTTGCCCTGCTGTTTCAAGGATTGCTTCCAACTCTCCACCCTCCTGCTTCAGCCTCCTCAGTGCTGGGATTATAGGTATTCTTTACCACACCTGGTTCCTCTCTCTACTTCTAATTTCGTGCCAAAAGCAGCACCACAGTGACACCAGACAGGCCCTCCTACCCAGCCCTTCCCTTGTCTCTTGCCTGGCACCCTGGGCAAAGCTCTTCTGCTATGGGAGGGCACCAACTATTATCAGCTTTGTCCTCTCTCTGACTTCCTTTTCTCTTTATCAGATGGGAAAAGAAGGTGGGGTAGATCAATTTAAATTGGTCGGCAGTAGATAAAGTCACACAGGAGTATTTGCTGCCCTGGGCTAGCCATTTAAACCTTGCAGTAATTTGAGGAATCAGATACTCAGGCCACAGGACAGAACACTGAGGCTCAGAAGGGTGAAGCAGGTGACCCATGGTGATGTAGTAAGGTCTCAAGAATATGTGTGTAGGGGCTGGGAAGGTGGCTCAGTGGTAGAGCGCTTGTCTTGCATGCCTGAGGCCCTGGGTTCGATTCCTCAGCACCACATAAGCAAAAAGAAAAAAGCTGGAAGTGGCACTGTGGCTCTAGTGGTAGAGCGCTAGCCTTGAGCTGAAGAGCTGAGGGACAGCGCCCAGGCCCAGAGTTCAGGTCCCACGACCGGACCAAAAATAAATAAATAAGAATATGTATGTAGCCAGGAACTGGTGGCTCATGCCTGTAATCCTCGCTACTCAAGAGGCTGAGATCTGAAGACCACAGTTCAAAGCCAGCCTTGTAAGGGAAGTCTGTGAGACTCTCATCTCCAGTGAACCACTAAAACACCGGAAGTGTAGCTGTGGCTCAGGTGGTAGAGCACTTGCCTTGAGCATAGAAGCTCAAGGACAGTGCCTAGGTCCAGAGTTCAAGCTCCAGGACCAGCGCACAAGTACAGGCCTCAGGCATGGCTGCATGAATGTCTCCTGTTGCCAGGACCTCCCTGGCTTCTCTGGTTGGAGCTCCAGCTCCACCTCCCCTTTCTCTGAGAAGTGCCAGGCAGGACTAGGAGGGAAGGGCAGTTCAAAGTCCAGGTCTGGGCTTTGGGCAAACATGTTTATCTGATGGGCCTTTCTCCTCTCCTGAGGACACCTCCCCGCCCCCCTTCCTTCTCTCCAGGGAGTGTGAGTCACCTTTCCTTGTACAGAGTCTCTGGGAATCAAGAGGCCCAGAACTGAAGACTGACTATGTGCTCAGCTCCCTCTCTACGTCTTCTCCTCCTCCCCCCAAAAAAATCACAGAGGACAAAGACCAGCACATCCTCATGTGCCCCATTACTGGCTCAAAATAATCATCATAAAGTGGCAGATGCCACCATCTCGCATATGCCTACCCTGTGTCTGTCCTGTGGG
Organism: Dipodomys merriami; assembly: GCF_024711535.1. NCBI lineage: Eukaryota > Metazoa > Chordata > Mammalia > Rodentia > Heteromyidae > Dipodomys > Dipodomys merriami. Next base: position 892,454 of record NW_027203126.1, read on the forward strand.
TTAATCTGTGGGCCAGCCTTATCACCTTTTCCGTTTTCTTCAGAGGCTTGGCCTCTGCTAATGGCTTGGAAAGGGACAGAGCTGTGTTTAGAACCCAGGCAGACTGGACACCCAGAGTGATGGCAGATACTCCATCTTACACCCAATACTACTGTCTTCCTGGGGCTCACCCGTGCTCTCGTGTTGCTTGATGGGAGGATCAGAGAGCTTTAATTTGGGGGTTTGAGCTGTTCAGAGACCAGGAGGACCCACAAAGGACTTTCACACAGAAAAGGGGTCCCAGGTCCTCCTATTAGCTGGAGGAATCCTAGGCATTCGCTCTGCGGAAAGCAGACATCAGGAAAAATGGCTGTGAGGAGGAGGAACAGCATATGCAAGGCCCTGAGTGGGAATCCACTTATGAATATGTGCGTGGGGAAAGACAGCCAAGTCAGAGTAGAGGGAAAGAGCAGAATAGAGCGAAGTGAGGGAGAGAAGGAGGTCAGGGAAGAGATCATTCATGAGAGGATGGAACCAGGGCAGGGAATTTGGATGTCATTCATTGTCTACTTAAGGAAACTGAGGCAGGGGAAGAAAAGGAACTCATCTAGTATCATACAGTAGACTCAGTGGGAAGACGTAGGGAAAAATCTCCAGTTAGTGCAACGGGCTTCAAACTTGGGGACTAGGGAGGTGGGGGCGGGGCAGCACAGAAGACCTGAGACTTCCCATCTCTTATAGGCTGGCCATCTTTCCACTTGGTGCCCCACCTCTTCCTGCCTCAACCTCCCCACCTGACAAGGCCATCATCCAGGGTCCTCCCCATCCCCAGTCGCTTCCTTGGGGGACTCTTGCCCCTGCTCAGAGGCTAAAGGCCCCACGTTTTCCCCCCCTCTAGGGTGTTCACAGATCTCTTTTGTTACCTGAACAATAAGTAACCCAGGTAGTTAGTTATCAACTCCACAGGGACAAGGAGCTGGTTGATAATTTATAGCAACATCTCAAATTTAAATGGAAAGTAAATAGCATGCTGTTAGCATTAAAGAAAACCCAATTGGTGGGAGGGGAGCACTTAGAGCCTCCTCCGGCTAAGGGCTCCTCATTCTCTCTCTTACCCCTTCTCCCCGCTGCTCGGGGACCCTCTCCCCTTCTGTCTGTTTGGCTTCCCTCCCTCCACCCTCCCTAGCTCTCCATCTCTTCCTCACTACCTATCCTCTGATCCTCATCTTCTAGGTCTTTCTGCTGGTCCCCAAGGAGTACTTTGACCTCTGCTCCCCACTTCCGTCAAAGGCTGTGGACCAAGCCTCCCCCTGCCTTACCACCCCACCAGAGGGGCTGCTGATCAAGAGTCCAGCCAGGTAAGAAGGAAGGCCCTTGGGCCCTGAGTCTCTAGTCTCACCCCTAAAGAAAACCTCCAGTCCCACCTGAAGCAGGTCAGGCCCCGCCCTGTCCTGGTTACCCAGGCTGTAGGTCTGGCATGGTCTGGCTCTTTGCCCCACCCCTGAAATGAGGCCGCCTTTTGCCCTCCTCTTCCTGCCAAGTCAGGGGGCCTGACTGCTCCCCTGCCCCCTTCCCTAGGGCCTTATGAGTCTCCTAGACTTCTGGGAAGGCTAGATCCACTCCCCCCCCCAACCCCCCAGTCTAGGTCTGAATCAGGACCTTGGACAGAATTGAGGCATGCCCCCTCCCAGACCCCCCCACAACCACCTCCACCAGGCAAAACATCTTCTGGGCATTCCTTTTAAATCCTCTACCCCCCTTAGGCCCCCCACCCCAGTCAGAGATCCCCTCCCATTCTAAGCCTCAATTTCTCCCTTGGGTGAAGCTAAATTATCCCCAGCTTCCCCTTAGGGCTCATCTCAATTGCCATGATGGGAAATTAGACAAGGAATCGTCTCACAGTAGTAAGAATTCTCAGGCAGGTGGAGGTTGGGGAACATGCTAGGGCACCTTCTTTTGGAGGGGTACTCCCTGTAGCTGCCCCCCAACTCACCCTTCTCCCCCAGACTAGCATGCCCCCCCTTCTCCACCCCCACTGGGTGGGAGGTTGCTTGGCCCAGGTCTCACCAGGCCACTGGGCCTTACAAGTTAATGATCACAGGCCTTATCAGAGCCTTTTGCCATTTATAAATTTATAAAACAAAAGAGAAATAATAAAGTACATGGGTAATTAGTAACCAGGTCAGTTCTTCTGAGGAGAGGGGAGACCTGGAGCTCCGGGACCCACCCAGTTCTCCTGGAGATGGGAAGGCAGACAGCAGATGGGGAGACCCTCAGCTCCCCCACTTCTCCCCCAAATGGAGTAAGGCCTCTCTTGCCAGCCTGTAGCCAGGTTGGGGGATTCTTGGTGGGGCAGGAACCCAAGGTTCCATCTACCTCAGGTAAGAAAGTCCCGGGCTTTCCCAACCAAATGTCTGAGGTCCTGGAAGATCAGAGAAGCTACCCCACCCCACCAAACCCCAGCTTTGGTCCAAGCCGCCACTCTGCGTGCTTAGCAGGGAAATTACTTAGAGAAGTACAAATGGCCAAAGGTTTTCCCCTCACCCTCTGGCTCTCTGAGGCTTTTGAATTGTGGCTCTCCCGACTCTGTCCTCCATCGGAAGGTACCTCTGGGGCCTGACCCATTTCCTAGGGACTGGAGGCCACCGATCCATCCAGATTGTAGACTTGGCCGACAGACAGGTCACAAGCTCCGGCCTCCAGCCTCCAGATCAAGGACCCTCTGGAGTTCACCTGGAACTTCGTCCCCCTGTCACCCCTCCAACCCCTGCTCCCTCGGCTAAGCTGAAGGCCTGGCTGGAGTGGGGTAGGCCCCTTGTGGGCTGGGCTGGGGGTGAGGGGGGGTCCTTACTGCAGAAGCGTCTCCACCACGGCTTTCTGGTGGGCTGCCTCTTCGGGGCTGAGGGTCTCCAGCTCTTTGAGGATGGGTGGCGTGAAGTCTTCCCCATCGTCGTCCGTGTCGTCCTCCGAGCCCCGGGTCTCCCCTAGCCCATTGGGCAGTTCGGTCAGCTCTCCTCGGCTCCCTCCACTGGACGCCCCCTTGTCCAGGGGGGCGTCCGCAGCCAGCAGGTAGGGACCCGGCTCCCCTAAGGCCTGGATCAGCGCCTCTTTGCTCAGGCCCGATTCGAGCAGGGCCGCCAGGAGCTCGCTCTGCAGCTGGCTCAGTTTCGACACCATGGCTGTTGCGGACACCAGGCCACGCGGCCACCCAGCCACCGCCTCCCCCACCCACCACCCGGCCGCCCGGCGATCAGGAACCAAGCTCCAGGTACCCCACCACCACCCCGATCCCCCCCCCAACTAGCCAAGCCCTAGTGGGCACCCCCCAGCCCCCCAATCCTGGCCCCAGAGGCCAGTGAATCAGGGCCCCTGCCTGCTCTGTTTACATTGGAGCTGGGGAAAATTCTCCAAGGTTCATATTTATCCGTGTGCTTAGTGAGGGGACTGAACTTTGGACTTCAGCCCTGCAAAGTACAGGCCTAGCGTCTAGCCGGCAGGAGCCCCGGGGAGCCGTGGCCTTCCATGGGGGTGGGCAGAGGGGAGGGTGGGGGAGGTGGGATTGGGGTCAGGGGGGCAACTGGACACCAGGGAGCCCATCGGGTGCGCGCAATGCTAGGTCTCACTCCCTCCCCTCCATGGGGCCTAGGGGAGGGGGTCAGGCCCAGGCCTGTGAACCCCTGAAGTTTGTTTCTTAGGAGAAACAGAAGCACCAGGAAGTTGTAGGCCTCTGGGCCAGTTCTGAAGGACAGAGCTAGGTCAGGTCTGTTTCAGGACCTTCTCACTCCATTCCACATCTCCTTCCAGGAAAAAAACAAAAAACACTTCAATCTGCTGTGGGCCAGGGACTGGCTAGGTCCATAATGTGCGGAAGTTGATGAGAAGTCCACCTGCAAGCGGAAATCCAGGCTTAGATCCCCAGGTGTGATTTTTTTTTTCTTTTTTCCAGTGTGAGGCTTGAACTCTGGGCCTGGGTGCTGTCCCTGAGCACTTCAGCTCAAGATGAAAACTCTACCATTTGAGCCACAGTGCTCAAACCATCAGTTTTCTGATGGTTAATTGGAGGTAAGAGTCTCATGGACTTTCCTTCCCCGGGCTGGCTTTGAACCTCGATCATCAGATCTCAGCCTCCTGAGTGTCTAGGATTACAGGTGCGAGCCACCAGAGCCTGGCTTCAGGTGCGAATTTTAAGAGGTACCAAAAAGTCATGGAGACCAATATAACTTTTTTTTTAATTTACCCAATATAGTTTTAACATTAAAGTTCATGCCAAGCCTTTTAGAATGAAAAGATGATGGCCCATACAAAAACACACTGTACCACATGAGCCACAGCACCACTTCTGGCTTTTCCTGTTTATGCTGTACTGAGGAATTGAACCCAGGGCTTTACGTATGCTAGGCAAGCACTCTCCACTAAGCCACATTCCCAGCCCCATCTGTAAGAAATGTTGTATGTGAATATTCATAGCTGCATCATCCACCACAACCTAAATGAAGAGAAAGCCATGAGCACTCCCCCAGGGGTGAATGAGGGATAACCATGCAACAGTAGGTCATTCTCCTGTTTAAAAAAAAAAAAAGGCAGGCTAGGTGGCTGATACCTGGCATCCTAGCTACTCAGGAGGCTGAGATGTGAGAATCGTGGTTCCAAGCCATTCCAAGCAGAAAATTCCCTGAGAAACTCTTATCTGTAAAAAAAATTTAAGCCTTTGGTCCAAATGGTACAGGACCAGCAGCTTTCTTTCTTTCTTTCTTTATTTTATTTTTCAGTCATGGGGCCCGAACTCTGAGCCTGGGCGCTGTCCCTCAGCTCTTCAGCTCAAGGCTAGCACTCTACCACTTGAGCCACAGTGCCACTTCTGGCTTTTTCTGCTTATGTGGTGCTGAGGAATCAAACCCAGGGCCTCATGCATGCAAGGCAAACCCTATACCACTGAGCCACCTTGAACAACAACAACAACAACAAAACTAAGTTGCAGAGCCTGGGTCCTGAGTTCAAGCCACAGGTCCAGCATGCACACATACACACAAAGATGTGTAGTGAAAGGGGGTGACTCCAGGGGCCATGTTCTATTTACATGAGATGTCCAGAGCAGACAGATCCATACAGAGAGAAATAGACCACTTGCTTCGAGAGGCCTAGCTCTGATCAGGAGCAGGAAATGAGGAGTGGCCATTCTATAGGGATGGAATTGGGGGAGGTGAGTGATGATAAAAATGCTTAAGAATTGTTGTTGGGAAGGTGGCTTAGTGGTAGAGTGCTTGCCTTGTGTACGTGAAGCCCTGTATTCAATTCCTCAGTACCACAGAAACAGAAAGAGCTGGAAGTGGCGCTGTGGCTCAAGTGATAAGAGCACTAGCCTTGAGCTGAAGAGCTTAGGGACAGTGCCCAGGCCCAGAGTTCAAGCCCCACAACCAACAACAACAACAAAAAATTAGCTAGGTTTTGTCTGGTGAGGTATCCCAGGTAGCCCTTAGGAGTCTGAGGCAGGTGAGTTCAAAGGCAGCCTGGTCTATGGAGCAAGACTGAGGGAGGCCTGGGCTACATATTGGAACCCTGGGGAGGGTTAGGATGCTGTTCAGAGAGAGGGTTAAGTGTGCACATGAACACTTAATGCACCATCATTTCCCACCTGCTAACAGAAATGCTGGACCCACTGCGTGGTCCGGTGCTACAGCCTTCAGCCACGTGTGGCTACTGAGAATTCGAGATGAGGCCAGTGGTTCTTGTAGAGTTGATCATATTGTGGGGGAGGGGTTTAGCTGGGAGTTTTGGTTTGGTTTGGTTTTGAAATAGGATCTCACTATGCTCCTGCCTCTAGCTCCTTGAACTCTGGGCCTGGGCGCTGTCCCTGAGCTCTTCAGCTCGAGGCCAGTGCTCTACCATTTGAGCCACAGCACCACTTCTGGCCTTTTCTGTTTATGTGGTGCTGAAGAATCAAACCGAAGGCTTCATGCGTGCTAGGCAAGCACTCTACCACTAAGCCACATTCCCAGCCCTGCTTCCCTTATTTTTCAAATCCACAGTCTTGCTTTTTGCCCAGGCCAGCCTAGACTTCTTTTTTTTTTTTTTTTTTTGGTCAGTTATGGGGCTGAACTCTGGGCCTAGGTACTATCCCTCAGCTCTTCAGCTCAAGGTTGGCGCTCTACCACTTGAGCCACAGCGCCACTTCTGTTTTTTTTCTGCTTATGTGGTGCTGAGGAATTGAACCCAGGGCCTCATGCGTGTGAGGCAAGCGCTCTACCACTCAGCCACCTTCCCAGGCCCCCAGCCTAGACTTCTATCCAATTTATTACAACCAAGAAGCTGGGATTACAGGCCCACACCACTGCACTTGGCTTATTATTGACTGAAGGTGGAGCATCTTAAATTTTTTTGTGTGCAGGCCAGTCTCAAACCATAATCCTCTCAATTACAACCTCCTCAATAGCTAGTCTTACAAGCCACCCCATCTGGCAAAATTTGAGTAATATTTAAATTAGATGGGTGTGGCAGCTCACACCTTCAATCCCAGCATTTGGGGAAGCTGAGGCTGGAGGGTGATGACAATTGAGCGACATAGCGAGACCCTGTCTCAGATATTTTGTTAATAACCAGGAGGCTGGTGGGTCACGCTTGCAATCCTAGCTACTCTACTCAGGAGGCTGAGATGTGAGGATGGCTGTTTGAAACCAGCCTGGAGCAAGACAGTGTGTAAGAGCTTTTATCTCGAATTAACCAGTAAAATGCTGGAAGTGGAGCTGTGGCTAAAGTGATAGAGCACCAATCTTGAGTGCAAAAAAGCCAAGTGAGATTACAAGGCCCTGAGTTCAACCCCCTATGCCAGCACAGAAAGTTACATTGTATATGTGGTCTGGGGACTGTGGCTAAGTGGTAGGTACAGTGTCTGTCTACCATTTGTTAGGCCCTAGGTTCTATCCCCAGCCCTACCAAAAAGGAAACAAATCTGTATACATGGCTTCCATTTTTCCACTGGACATGGCTACCCTGTAATTTGCTTATGACATGGATGGTTTACAAGACTGCCTTTTCCCTGCCACATTCCCACCATCCCACATTTCCTCTCCTTTGTGCCCTGCCGCATAGCATCTTGAGCATACACACCCTAGGTGGGCAATAACTTTGTTAAATAAAGGAGTAACTGTATTTTATTGCAATTAACCGTGTGCGATTTTCTTTTTCATTTGTGTGTATGCTTCCCCGTGTACAAGAGTAAACCCAGCAAGCTATGGTTTGCATGCTGTCCTCTGGGTTCAGGTGCTGAAATGTGAACCCTCAGCAGTGTTGGGAGGTTGAGCCTAAGAAGAAGCAGTGAGAAGCCAGGTGCCGGTCATCCTAGCTACTCAGGGGGCTGAGATCTAAGGATCAAGATTCAAAGCCAGGCTGGGGAGAAAAGTCCCTGTGACCACTCAAAAGGGGGAAATAGTACTGTGGTTCAAAGTGGTAGAGCACTAGCCTTGAGCAAAAAGATGCTCAGGGATCATGCCCAGACCCTAAATTCAAGCCCCACAACTGACCAAAAAAAAAAAAAAAAGAGGCAGCCAGGCGCTGGTGGCTCACGCCTGTAATCCTAGCTACTCAGGAGGCTGAGATCTGAGGATCACGGTTCAAAGCCAGCCCAGGCAGGAGAGACCGTGAGACTCCTATCTCCAATAAACCACCAGAAAACCGGAAGTGGCGCTGTAGCTCAAGTGGTAGAGCGCTTGCCTTGAGCTGAAGAGCTGAGGGACAGCGCCCAGGCCCAGAGTTCAAGCTCCACGGCTGACAAAAAAAAAATAAAAAAATAAAAAAGAGGCAGTTAGGTCCTGAAGACCAGATGCAGGTGAATGGATTAAAGGCCTTATCTGGGGAGCAGATTAGTTAGGAGTGTGAATCTGGCCTTCTTTTGCTTTTCTTACCCTCTGACAACGCAGAATATATATATATATATATACACACACACACACACACACACATATATATATATACATATATATAAAGCCAAATTTTTATGTATTTTATATATGTAAATATACAAATACATAAGTATCAAAAGCCAAATATCAAATATAAATACATGATTATATATAAATATAGTGGCAGTTCTAGGGCTCGAGCTCAGGGCCTGAACACTGCCCTCGAGCTTTTTCACGCCAAGAAAGCACTCTATCACTTGAACTACTGAGCTCCACGTCTGCCTTTTTGGTAGTTAATTGGGGGGTAAGAGTCTCATGGATTTTCTTGTCCAGGCAGGCTTCAAACTGCAATCCGTGGATCTCAGCCTCCTGAGTAGCTAGGATAACAGGTGGGAGCCACTGGCACCCGGCTGCTTCAGAGTTGCTATCAACTTTCTGTCATTCTTCCCATTCGTCCTTTTCTCCTTAGGGGTGCAACTCTGGAAAGCCCCTGGTTTCTGCATTTCTGGAGAGAACCCCATGCTCCTCTGCGCCTCCAGGCCCTGGTCCCAGCCCATCTGACCAGAGCCTTGCCTCCTAGCCTTTGACAAAGGGACCCCTGCTCCCGCCCTTAGATCACTTCCTCATCCATCAGCCTCTCCCACAGACTGTGCACTAGCCAGAGTAGAGACCACACGGAAATCACACTGCATCCCCAAACACCAGCATCCCGCTTGCACATAGCAGGTGTTCAATAAATGCTCCAGGTATTGAATGGATACAACTGGATAGTCAGAATTGTCTTCCTGAAGCTCAAAGCCACACCCCTGCTCAAAAGCCTGTGAGAACTTGCCCATTTCCAGCCATATTTTCCCAACTGCAGGAACCTGTACTACCTGGGTTTATTGCTTGTTTGTTGTTGCTGTTGTTGGCTATATTTAATCACCACCTGAAGCATTGTTTTTGTTTGTTTGTTTCTTTTTTTGGTCAGTCGTGGGGCTTGAACTCTGGGCTTGGGCGCCGCCCCTGCACTCTTCAGCTCAAGGCAAGCACTCTACCACTTGAGCCACAGTGCCACTTCTGAAGCATTGTTTACTTGGCAATTTTTCTCCTACAAACACACTTCGATTTAAACAAATTCATTTTAAAATTAAAAAGAAACAAATCCCTTGGCATAAACAGAAAGCAGTCACTGAAACATAAACGTGACTGCCTAGTGCTGGTGGCTCATACCTGTAATCCTAGCTACTTAAGAGGTTGAGATCTGAGGATCCCATTTGAAAGCCAGTCTGAACAGGAAGTCCTGTGAGACTCTTATCCCCAGTTAACCACCAAAAAGCTAGAAATGGAGCTGTGGCTCAAAGTATTAGAGTGCTAGCCTTGAGCAAAAGGAAGGAAGGAAAGAAGGGAGGGAGGGAAGGAGGGAGGGAGGGAGGGGCAGGCAGGAAGGCAGTATCTCATGCCTATAATTTCAGCTACACAGCAGGATCCATAAATCCTCCCATTTCAACTATGGATTGTGGATCACAGATAATCAAAAACCCAGAACCATCTATTTTAGGGTGCCCAGCCTTTATAAACATTGATACTTAAAAGCCTAGAACTCCATACACTACATATGCTCAAGAAATAGTTGCTGAATGGAGCCCAACAAACAATTTGAGTTTTTTTTATGATTTCCTGAAGATATCTTATCGATCTACTTAGGCCTCAAACTCTGGGAGACAAGGGAAACCTTGACCTTTCTTTTACTCCCTTTTCTCCTGCCCATAGCACACAGTCACCCTGAAATCCTAAAGCAAAGGTTTTATTTATTTGTGGGCTGGGAAGGTGGCTCAGTGGTAGAGTGCTTGCCTTACATGGATGAGGCCCTGGGTTCGATTCCTCAGCACCACATACACAGAAAAAGTCAGAAGTGGCACTGTGGCTCAAGTGGTAGGGTGCTAGCCTTGAGCTGAAAAGCTGAGGGACAGCACCCAAGCCAGAGTTCAGGCCCCATGACCAAAAATACGATTTTATGTATTTGCTTATTTTGTCAGTCATTAGTTTTGAACTCAGGGCCTGGGTGCTGTCTCTGAGCTTTTTTGTTCAAGGCTAGTGCTCTACCATTTTGAGCCACAGCTCCACTTCTGATTTTGAGTGGTTAATTGGAGATAAAAGTCTCATGGGGACTTCTCTCGGGCTGGCTTTGAACTGGGATCTTCAGTTCTCAGCTTCCTGAGTAGCTAGGATTACAGTTGTGAGACACTGAAGCCCAAGACTTTTTTTTTTTTTTTTTGTCGGTCATGGGGCTTGAACTCTGGGCCTGAGCACTGTCCCTCAGCTCTTCAGCTCAAGGCTAGTGCTCTACCACTTGAGCCACAGCGCCACTTCCAGTTTTCTGGTGGTTTATTGGAGATAAGAGTTGCACAGCTTTTCCTGCCCGGGCTGGCTTTGAACCAGATCTCAGCCTTCTGAATAACTAGGATTACAAGTGTGGGCCACTGACACGGGACTAGGAGCTCAAGATTTTGAGGCAGGAAGAACCCCTGGTACAAAGGAATTAGAGCCTGGACATCATTCTGTGTTGTGCCATCCTCTCTATCAACACCAGAGGGTGCTGGACTTCCATGCTCCATGCTGAAAAAGCAGCCTCACCTTTCACCCAACCAGTCATGAGGGGAAAATTCAGATACCAAGCTCTTGTGCCTGTTTCCCCTGGGTCATACTCACCAGCCAAATGCCAGAGAATCTCTCCTTTGAGTTAATACCTCAAGCAGTTTTTTTCAGGACCAAGCAAGTTGCATGAACTCTAGGCTCAGATGCCCCTAAACGTTTGCAAGACAACCTGCAAGACAACAACAAGGCAAAAACCAGAGGTGATAGGAACATGCAAATCAGATAAGAAAATAAATAATGAGTACAGGCTCCTGAGGCAGATTGAAGGCACTGCCCACAGAACAAGCAATTGTGAGTTCTGCTTTGGGCTTGCTAGGTAACCTTGAACCAATCCCACAGCCACTCTGAATCTATTTCCTCATCTTCAAAGAAGAGATAGGATGGGTTTTGTTCACAGGGCTGTTGTGTTTGTACCATTTAAAACTTCATCTTGCCTGATAGGCAAGGAATACATTAAAGCAGAAAGTTGGCTAGGATGTGAACATCCAGCCTTGATCTACAAAGGGTTGGATACAACCATGCCCCTCACAAGCTCATACTCCAACTCTCCTCCAGAGTACTATGTACCAGGAGAGCCTGCAGCTCCCAGGGTGTGCAAAGCTACTCTGTGCCTCAGGACCTTTGTGCATTCTGTCCTTTCTCTGAACCCTCCTCTCCCACACTCCTTTCCAAGGGCAATTTCTTTTTCATCCTTTCCTTATGCTATTGTTGAATGTGTGTGTGTGTGTGTGTGTGTGTTTGTGTGTGTGTGTGTGTGTGTGTATGTCCGTCCCCAACAAATTCATATGTTGAATTCCCATGAAGAGGTGAAACATTTGGGATGTAGGATTAATACTCTTACAAAAGAGATCCAAGCTGAAGAGGCTGAGATCTGAGGATTGCAGTTCAAAGCCTGCCTAGGCAGGAAAATCTGTGAGACTTATCTCGAATTAACCACCGGAAAACTGGAAGTGGTGCTGTGGCTCAAGTGGTAGAGCACTGGCTGAAGAGCTCAGGGACAATGCCCAGGCCCAGAGTTCAGGCCCCACAACTGACCAAGGGGGAGGGGTGATCCAAAGAGCTAGGAATGTGGCTTAGTGGTAGAGTGCTTCCTAGCATTCATGAAGCCTGGGTTCAATTCCTTAGCACTATATAAACAGAAACGGCCAGAAGTAGCACTGTGGCTCAAGTGGTAAAACACTAGCCTTGAGCAAAGAGAGGCTCAGGGACAGAGCCCAAGCCCTGAGTTCAAGCCCCAGGACTAGCAAAGAGAGAAAGAGATAGAGAGCGATAAGGGGGGGGGGCGGGAAGGGAGTGGGAGAGGGAAAGGGAGGGAGGGAGAGAGAGAAAGAGAGAGAGACAGAGAGAGAGAGACACAGAGAGATGCAATTAGGCAGCATATAATCCCATTTGGGAGGCTGATGCTGGAGAACTCAGAGTTTGAGGCCAGCAAGTTCTAGGCTATCTTGGTCTACATAGAGAGACCCCCATCTTAAAAAAATAAAATAAGGATGGGAAGGGGAAACAAAGGAGGAGGCTACAATGCTTGATAAGAAATGTACTCATTATCTTGCCCATGTAATTGTAACCTCTCTGTACAGTATTTTCACAATAATAAATAAATAATAAAATAAAATAATAAAAAAGGTCCAAGGGAGCATTTTCACTCCTTTTAACTAACCCAGGCAAAATTAATGAGATTGCTCCCTGCCAACTCAGAAACAAAATACAAACGAAAAGATGGGGACATCACTCAAGAGGTAGAATGCTCACCTTGCTGAGACTCCTGGGAAGTCTCCTATAGTACTTTTCACTCATTCATGGAACAAAGTGTAATCATGTGTACGTGTCTGTGTGTGTGTGTGTGTGTGTGTGTGTGTGTGTGTGTGTGTGTGTGTGTGTGCGCGCGCGCGCGCGCACGCACAAAATTCAACAACTTGTTACTAAGGAAAAAGTGGAAGAAACATAAACCTTAAACATGCAACTAGCTGAGGCTGGAAAGGTGGCTCAGTGGTTGAGTGCTTGCCTTGCATACATGAGGCCCTAGGTTCGATTCCTCAGCACCACATAAACAGAAAAAGCCGGAAGTGCTACTGTGGCTCAAGTGGTAGAGCCTTGAACTGAAGAGCTGAGGGACAGCACCCAGGCCTAGAGTTCAGGCCCATGACCAACCGAAAAACAAAACTAAAACAAAAACAAACAACTAGCTGCAAACAGTAAGAATATTTGAATAATGCTTCCAAAGTACCTACTGTGTGCCACAGTGCAAACACTGAATCCACATGGCCAGTGTGAGCAAGACCGTTCCCTACCCTTGCTGTAGCCAAGGAAATCAGCCACCTTCGCAGGGAGGGGTTAATGTCCTTGCAAGACATAAAGTCAGGTGAGGATTCATGAAATTAAATCAAAATGCAGTGACTAGAAGGAGTATGGAAATTCCCACACAGGAGTTAGAGGATCCCATTTTCAGAAGGAAATTGATCTTCAGAGTTTGAGGCCTGTTTTGATTTTAAATATATTGAAAGACACTCAGCCAGTCTCAAGCTCTACAGCTTGGAGAGCTGGGGCCACGCCCCTTCCCGTCTCCCTGAGGAATCCACAAATACATGGTGAGGCCCCTAGTTCCTCTCTTCTGGTCAGCAGAACAGGGTAAAGAAAGGGAGGAGGCCCCCAATGGGCTCTGGGAAATGACTTCCTTTGCAGTTTACAAAAGGGGGCTCCAGGCTTTTGCTCTCCTTCCTTCTCCCCTCTCTTTTCCTCCCCTCTCCTCTGCTTTTTCCTCCTCTTCCTCTCTTCTCTGAGGACCAGATCTTACTACCTTGAAGCCCAGGCTGACCTTGAACCCTCAATCCTCCTGCCTCAGCCTCCGGAGTACTGAGATTAAAGGTGTGCCCCAACACACTTGGCTTGCAATTTTGTCTTTTTTTTTTTTTTTTTTAAACACACAGGGTGGCTTCTCATGGGAAGTTCTTACTCCAGGACTGCAGATGGGGCTGGGCAGTCCTGAGGACCAATTGTCCTGGGCAAGACCTGGAGATGTGTGTTGGGGGCGGGGGGTGGAGGGGGAAGAGACAAGATTCTAGATAGAATGTCAAAGTCAAGGTTAAGGGCACAATCTTCCCACCAGACTGCCTTGTCAGCTACACGTTTGGGAGAGGTCTCAGGCCATCTTTACTTCTGACAATCTGGCTCTGAATTTGGGGGTTCCCACCATCCTGTCAGGCTCCATGCTTCACTGAAGCGGGCCCCAGCACTGAGGAAAGTACCCTGGTGGATTATCCTAGCAAACCTACCCACATCAGAACTTTCAGAGGAACTGGGAAGGCACAGGGTGAAGGCTGGTGGCTCACATGCACAGCTGGCCCCCATCTTGGGTACTGCTCCCTCCTCACCGCTCAGAGGGCTGGGCCAAGTTAAGAGGGCTCCCGGTGCCTTTGGGATCCAGAGAAGCCCCAGGGCTGAATCCCACGGTGTTCATGTCACGTGACTGGGCGTCTCTGTATCCAGCAGTTTGCATCAGGATGGACCTAGGGTGAGTTCTCAAACCCTGGTGATCAATGTGGTGGAGAGACTGCCCTGCAGGCCAAGTCCCCAGCCCAACAAGGACCCAAACTACTTCCCTTCCCAACAGAGCAACTCTGGGGCAAAGAGATCACCTGTGAGTCCTGAGTGCAAAGGCCAGACTTCTTTTTTGGGTAAAGATAATTCTTCAGTAGCTATCTTCTTCTTCTTCTTTTTTTAATTCCTCTCACATCTTCAGTGTTAAGGATTATGTCTTTCATGTGAAGCTGTGTGTTACTTTTTCTTTCTTTCTTTTTTTTTTTTTTTTTTTGGTCGGTCGTGGGGCTTGAACTCTGGGCCTGGGCGCTGTCCCTCAGCTCTTCAGCTCAAGGCGAGCGCTCTACCACTTGAGCTACAGCGCCACTTCCGGTTTTCTGGTGGTTTATTGGAGATAGGAGTCTCATGGTTTCTCCTGCCCGGGCTGGCTTTGAACCGCGATCCTCAGATCTCAGCCTCCTGAGTAGCTAGGATTACAGGCGTGAGCCACCAGCGCCCGGCTTTCTTTCTTTTTTTTAAAGTTAGTCAGGAGGCTTGCTCTCAGATCTTGGGCACCGTCCCTAGACTCTTTTGCCCAAGACTAGTGAGCCACAGCTCCACTTCCAGTTTTCTGGTGGTTCATTGAAGAGAAGAGTCTCATGGACTTTTTCCTCTCTGGGCTGACTTTGTTTGTTTGTTTGTTTTGCCATCACCGTACCTTCGATCACCTTCAGGGCCAGGTGGGGGTCTTCAAAGATGGTGGCAAGAAGTCTGAATTCCGCAGGTAGAGCGCAAGTTTGACAGCCTGTTCAAAGAGCATTCATACCTTTCGTGTGGCCAAGACTTGGGGGCAAGTTGTTCTCTGCCTAAACCTGTTTCCTCATTACTACAATTTTGTTAAGGTTCTTTAGAGTGTCTTGGAGCTAATGTGAAGATTAGATGAGCTAATTTATCATCATCTAGGGGTGCTGATTCATAGTCTTTCCTTCCCCACTTTGGAAAGGAGCAGGAGTCTGTCTGGCCAATCTCCATACCACTCCTTCCCCTCCCAAATGGACAAAATCTGCTGAATGCGGAAAAACCTGGGGATCCTAGCTTCTCTGGGAAGAGATTGTGAGGAAAGGAGTGTTTGTTGGTTTGTTTTTTAATCAAGAACTTGCTGTGTAGTCCAAGTTGACCTCAAGCTCTCTATCTCCTGAGTGCTGGGATTACAGGCATGTCATACCATGTCTAGCCAGAATGTTTTGAAAGTCTTACCCAAGTGGGTAAGAAGGTCATATGTACTGGGTATGGTCAGCCCTGCCTGTAATCCCAGCACTTGGGATGCCACGGGAAGAGGATCAAGAGTTAGATGCCAGGCACCATGCAGCTCATGCCTGTAATCCTAGCTACTCAGGAAGCTGAGATCTGAGGATAATGGTTCAAAGTTACCCAGGCAAGAAAGCCCATGAGACTTATCTTCAGTTCACCACCACAAATCAGGGAATGGAACTATGGCTCAAGTGGTAGAGTGCCAGCCTTGAGCAAAAAGCTAATCAAGGGGTAGGAGGCATGGCTCAGTTGGTAGAGCGCTAGTAAATGAGTTAAAGTGTTAGGTACTGAGTTTGAGTCCTGATCTCAGGCTAAAAAAGATAAAAAGCCAAGCAACAGCTTGAGGCCCTGAGTTCAAGTCCAATATAGTGAGTGTGCGTGCATGCTCATGCACACACACTCACACACACATTCACACAGTGCCTGTAATCAAATGAGCCAAATCAGGTTTCACCAGCAGTCCAGTCTGGACTAGTCCCAGAATAGAGAAACTATGCAATATTGGGATCCAGAAAATCTCCAATTTCGAGTTCTCTCCTTGCCAGCTTATTTGCTGTGTGTTCTTGGGTGATAATGTCTCCTCTCTGAGCTCTGAATGCAGTGGAGTTATGCATGTCTGTAAGGCCCAGAGCTGCCTTTACAGTCTTTCTTTCTCTCTCTCTCTCTCTCTCTCTCTCTCTCTCTCTCTCTCTCTCTCTCTCTCTCTCTCTCCTTCCCTCCCTCCTTCCCTCCCTCCTTTCCTTCCTTCCTTGCTTTCTGCCAGTTGTGGGGCCTGAACTCTGGGCCTGGGTACTGTCCCTCAGCTCTTCAGTTCAAGGCTCTACCACTTGAGCCACAGCACCACTTCTGGCTTTTTCTGCTTATGTGGTGCTGAGGAATCAAACCCAGGGCCTCATGCATGCAAGGCAAGCACTCAACCACTGAGCCACCTTCCCAGCCCCTTCATAGTAGTTCTTAACACATTGTAACCAAAATACATTCTGATATTCCCAATGCTGGCAACTACCTGAGTTTTCATGCCTCCTCCAGTGGCTTCAGAGCTCTGCCTGGCTGTGTAACCCTAGCTCCTGTAAGGCTGCAACATGCTTCATTAGAAGGACTATTTCCTAGCCAGCTGCCATGGTGCACACTTTGGAATCCTCCTAGCTACTCAGGAGCCTGCAAATAATTTACTTCTTTTTTGTTGTTGGTGCTGGTGGTAGACCTGGGGCTTGAACTCAGGACCTGGGCACTCTCTGAGCTCTTTAGCTCAAGGCTAGTGCTCTACCACTTTGAGCCATAGCCCCACTTCTGGTTTTCTGGTGGTTCATTGGAGATAAGAGTCTCAAGACTCTTGCTCTGGATGTCTTTGAACTTCTATCCTCAGGTCTCAGCCTCCTGAGTAGCAAGGATTACAGGCCTGAGTCTCTGATGCCTGGCTTTACTTTGGCTTCTTTAGATAATAGCCATTCTTGCTTGGGTGAGATGATCTCACTGTGATTTTGCTTTGCATTTCCCTGATGATTAGTGATGTTGACCATTTTTCACATGTGTTCACCCATACATCTATCTTTTGGGAAATATCTACTCTAGCCATTTGCTTAGGTTTAAATTGGATTATTTTGTTTGTTGACTTGGGTTCTAGGGGTCTTTTATTTTTTAACCTGTCCTGGAGCTTGAACTCAGAGCCTGGGCACTGTCATTAAGTTGCTTTTGCTGAAGGCTAGCACTCCACCACTTGAGCCACAGTTCCACTTAGCTTTTTCTCTATATATGGTATTGAGGAATGGAACCCAGGACTTCATGCATGTGATACAAGCACTCTACCAGTAAGTCACATTTCCAGCCATAAAGGTCTTTATTCTGGAAGTTATTTAGTTTATTTTAGTTTTGTTTGTATATGTGTGTGCCAGTACCAGGGCTCAAACTCAGGGCCTGGAGTTCTCCCTTGGCTTTTTCTACTTAAGCTGGTATTCAACTAGCCACAGCTCAACTTCTGATTTTTTTACTGGTTAATTCAAGAATCTCATGGATTGGTCTGTCTAGGCTGGCTTCAAACCACAATCCTCAGATCTCAGCCTCCACTGTAGCTAGGATTACAGGCGTGAGCCACCCACTGTGGAATATGAATAGGAGTGGGTGGGATGCCCGTCCACACCCCCTGATTTGAATAAGATGAAAGGGAACTGGAGTGACTCCTGTGCAGGTGTGTGAACTTGGGATTCAGACAGGTCCAAATCCAGCCTGCAACTAGCCCAACAGGCTCCCCGAAGATGAAGGGAGGCTCCCAAAGGCCTCAGAGAAGGATGAAGGCATCGGGTGAAGACAGGCTGGGAAAGGTATGGAGAGAAAACAGGAGTTGAAAAAGTTACCAAAGCTAGGGTCTGCTAGCTCATCCCTTCATCCTAGCTACTCAGGAAGCTGAGATCTGAGGATTGAGGTTCAAAGCCAGCCTGGTAGAAGGGTCCTTGAAATTATCTCCAATTAACCATTAGAAAACCAGAAGTGGAGCAATGGGTCAACTGGTAAAACACTAGTCAAGAGCAAAAATGCTCAGGGATAGCACCCAGGCCCTGAGTTCAAGCCCTGAGGCTACCAATAAGAGGGGGGGAAGGGTTTAAGGCTTACAGAAGTGGGAAGAGGACTTTCAGCCTACAAATGACAAGTGAAGCTTCTGCTTCAGGCCTCGAGAGTCCTGCACAGAGCCTACATCCCCACCAGGCCTCCCAGCATCCCTGGGCGGCTCCGTGAAAGACACGCAGGTGACTTTCTGCTGGTCAGTTGGCAGCTGAGGTGTGAGGATGATGCTTATGACTACGCCCTACGGCCCCTTTTATGCTCATGGCTCCTCTGTCCCTGCTCAGCATCTGCTCCGTGCGCTGCTGTGTTCCAGGGCGAACAGTGAGGAAGAAGCAAGAGCTTCCGGGGGCACAGGGGTGACAAGAAATAATCAGAAGACTCAAGGCCAATGGGAAGGGTGGGACGTGAGTCCTGAGTGGCTGAGATGGGTGGGCAGGGACAGAGGGGGTCACGTGTGATTCCTTTCCTTGAGAAATCAGGTCCCCCGATCAGGAGGGTGGGTCAGATCTATGGCTCTGGGATAGGGGTGGGGAGGGGGAGAATCGGGACCTCATTTTAGGAATGAGCAGGAGTGGGAAGGGCAGGTTAGCCTCTGATGCATTGGTGAGGACTGAAGGTATTTGGGATGTGCTCCTACGTGCCCCGGGATGCCCAGGCTCCAGGCTCCAGGCTGGGGTGTCACCTGTGACGCATCCTGGTGCCTCCTACCACAGGCACAGCCCACAGTCCTTTGCACAGGCTCTGATCACAAGTGCTTGTGGCTCTGGCCACTGGAACATGCCCCGGCCCCCCTCCTCATTGCACCTCGGCAATGACCAAGATGATGTTTGAAGTTCATTTCCGCCTATTTGCAATGGGGAAGAGGGCGTGGTCCTTGAGGCCCTGGTGGCAGCATTTCTTGGGGGAGGAGCCTGTGGCCATTGACTGCATCTGGGACACTTGCTGTAGGGGTGGCAATCTAGCTGTGGCCCCACAAGACATTCGTGGGCCTTTGTTCTTTTCCTCCCAGAAGCACCTTCTTCACTGCCTGCTCAGTTTCTCCTTTTGTGCCCTCGCCTCATTTTCTCAAACCTAGACCCATTCCCCTTCCCTGGGGAGCCCTGTTTGCTGCATGCAAAGCCTGACTCACTATGTATGTAGCATTTATTTCCTATCTGCTTTTCATCCACCTTCCTTCCTTCCTTTCTTTCTTTCTTTCTCTCTTTCTTTCTTTCTTTCTTTCTTTCTTTCTTTCTTTCTTTCTTTCTTTCTTTCTTTCTTCCTTTCTTTCTTTTTTAAATCAGTCATGGGGTTTGAACTCAGGGCCTGGGTGCTGTCCTTGAGCTTGCTCAAGGCTAGTGCTCTAGCACTTTAAGCCACTGCACTACTTCTTGTTTTTGAGTGGTTAGTTGGAGATCAGTCTCTAGGGGATGTTTCTGCCCATCCACCTTTTACCATTACTGAGTTCCAATTTTCTCCTATAAGAACATGGGTAGAAAGACCTAGCCTTGGGGCTCGGAAGGTGGCTCAGTGGTAGAGTGCTTGCCTTGCATGCATAAGGCCCTGGGTTTGATTCCTCTATACCACATAAGCAGAAAAAGCCAGAAGTGGTGCTGTGGCTCAAGTTGGTAGAGTGCTGGCCTTGAACTGAAGAGCTGAGGGACAGCCTGCAGGCCGAGTTCAGGCCCCACAACCCACAAAAAAAAAAAAAAAAAAAGATCTAGCCTTGCTAGGTGCTGGTAGTTCATGCCTATAATCCTAGCTACTCAGGAGGCTGAGATCTGAAGATAGAGGTTCAAAGCCAGCCCGGGCAGGAAAGTCCGTGAGACTCTTATCTCCAACAAACCACTAGAAAATCGGAAGTGGCGCTGTGGCTCAAGCGGTAGAGTGCTGGCCTTGAGCTGAAGAACACAAGGACAGCGCCCAAGCCCAGAGTTCAAGCCCCAGGACCTACCAAAAAAAAAAAAAAGCTCAAGGACAATACCTAGACTCTGAGTTCAAGCTCCAGGACTGGCGCGCGCGCGCGCACACACACACACACACACACACACACACACACACACACACACACACACACACACACACACACACACACACACACACACACACACACACACACACACACACACACACACACACACAGAGATCTGGCCTGAAAGAGTTATCCTTTTGTTGTTGTTGTTGTAGGGCTTGAACTTAGGGCTTGGGCACTGTCTCTGAGCTGTTTTTCCTCTAGGCTACTGCTCTACCATTTTGAGCCACAACTCCACTTCTGGTTTCCTGGTGGTTAATTGGAGATAAAGAGTCTCTCCTACCCAGGCTGGCTTTGAACTGTGATCCTCAGCTTTCAGCCTCCTGAGTAGCTAGGATTATGGGTGTAAGCCATAGCTCAGCTATCCAATGTCTTCCCGTAGTTAAGAGATAGGGGGATCTTCTAAGGTATACAAGTGCTCAGTAAGTAGTAGCCATTTTCCTAGGATCAAACGTTTCATGAGTATCCATTCTGCAAGGCCCTAAGGAGTCAGTGATGAGAAAAGACACCATAGTAATAGCTAAGGCAAAATGAAGGCCCCTGGCCCAGGCAGAGCCTGCTGGAAATGCAGATCCTCCTCCTCCCTCTCCAGCACACCTGGGCTCGGTGAAGCCTCATGGGAACCTGTAGGAAACCAGACATGTGATGGAGGCCGGCAGAAGAGTCTCAGGAAGAAAACTCAGACAGGGTAAGCTTTGACCTATCTTCTCTCCTATCTTCCACCTACCTGCTCTCCCAGTGTCTAAAATTGGGGTGTTGAGACTTTACCTTCCTGGGACCAGGCGTCTGTGGGTCACACCTACAGTCATAGTCACTCTGGAGTCTGAGATCAGAAGATCACAGTTCCAAGTCAGCCCAGGTAGAAAAAGTCATAAGAGGCTGGGTACCAGTGGCTCACACCTGTAATCCTAGCTGCTTAGGAGGCTGAGATCTGAGGATTGTGGTTCGAGTCCATGCCAGTCTCTAATTAAGTAGCTTTTTTTTTTTTTTTGTCAGTTGTGGGGCTTGAACTCTGGGCTTGGGCTCTATCCCTCAGCTCTTCAGCTCAAGGCCAGCACTCTACTGCTTGAGCCACAGCACCACTTCTGGTTTTCTAGTGGTTTATTGGAGATAAGTGTCTCACGGACTTTCCTGCCCGGGCTGGCTTTGAACCATGATCCTCAGATCTCAGTCTCCGGAGTAGCTAGGATTACAGGTGTGAGCCACTGGTGCCTGGCAAGTAGCTATTTTTTTAAGCCAGAAGTAGAGCTGTGGCTCAAGAGGTAGAACTCCAACCTTGAGCAACAAAGTTCAGGGGGTAGGCCCAGACCCTGAGTTCAAGCCACAGCACTGGCAACCAAAAAAAAAAAAAAAGGAAAGAAAAATGAAAAATGTGAGGGATTGAACAGAAGAATGGTGAGTAGGAAGAACAGAGAATTTTTAGGACAATGACTAGCCCCTAGAACTCTGTGATGGTAGATTCACACCATTATACATTTGTCTAAACCTAGACAAAGGGCAGATCTGAATACCACATATGTTTTATTCATCAATTGTAACAAAAGTGCCACACTAAGATTAGATGGAGACTATATAGGAAATTGTGTTGCAAGAGACTAGATGGGAACTCTCCACTTTCCCATCAATTTTTCTGTAAGCTGAAAACTGCTGTCAAAAATACTTAAAATAGGGGCTGGGAATGTGGGCTTAGTGGTAGAGTGCTTGCCTAGCATGCATGAAGCCTTGGGTTCAAATCTTCAGTATCACATAAACAGAAAGAGCTGCCAAAAAACCCCACAAAAACCCACACAAAGAAAACAAAAACAAAAACCTGTCCCCTAGCACATGAACTCCGGGCCTGGGCACTATCTCTGAATTTCTTTTGCTCAAGGCTAGCACTCTACCACTTGAGCCACAGTGCCACTTCCAGCTTTTTTGAGTAGTGTGTTGAAGATAAGAGTCTCATGGAGTTTCCTGCTCTGGGTGGCTTTGAACCATGACCCTCAGATCTCAGCCTCCTGAGTAGCTAGGATTACAGGGGTGAGACACTGGTGCCCGGCTTAAAATACATTTTTTGAGAAATGTATTTTAAGTCACTAGATAGATGTCTCCAGGTCTAATTTTTTTGTTTTGTTTTGTTAGTCATGGGGTTGGAACTCAGGGCCTGGGATCTGTCCTGAGCTTTTGTGCTCAAGGTGAGCACTCAACCATGTTGAGCCACAGAGACACTTCCAGTTTTCTGTTGGTTAACTGGAGATAAAAGGCTCATGGACTTGCCTGCTTGGGCTGGCTTTGAACTAGGATGCCTAGATCTCAGCCTCCTGAGTAGCTAGGATTACAGGCGTGAGCCACCAGCACCTGGCTTCTTCTGTCTTTTCAATGCTACTAATATAAACTTCTGTCTCTCACAGAGAAGAGTTGTGTGAAGAAAGTGACTTTTCTATCAAAGTATGAGAATCTTACTGACTTTCCTGCCTTGGCTAGCTTGAATGCTGATCCTCAGAGCTCAGCCTCCTGAGTAGCTAGGATTACAGATATGAGGCACTTATTCCACAAACATTGACCTCTGTCTGAAGTCCTGTGCTGAGGATGTCAGCTGTCACAAGCCATGATTCCTCCCTCGAGGTATTCACAGTCTAACGGAACAAATGACAAAAGAGGATGATAGTTCAGGATGAGGTGTCAAGAAAAAGGGCCTGGATTATACAAGAAGATTCTAAATTTAAAAAAGTTAATGGAGCCAGGTGCTGTGGCTCTTGCCTGTAATCCTAGCTACTCAGGAGTCTGAGATCTGAGAATTCTGGTAAAAAGCTGGACTGGTCAGACAAATTGGAGAGATTCTTGCCTCCAGTGATCCAGTGAAAAAAGCTAGAAGTGAAGATGTAACTTAAATGGTAGATTGCCAGCTTTGAGTGGCATGAGGCCCTGAGTTCAAGCCCTAGGACCAGCAACACACACACACACACACACACACACACACACACACACACACACACACACACACACACACACACACACACAGAGAGAGTAAACTAAAAATGCCTTCTGGACTTGGTCAGAGACTTAAAGGAAGACACAACACAGGCCATTGGGAATTTGCCAACAGGTTGGTGGAGAACATGAGTGCGTAAGCATGTGTGCAGTATAGGTGGGCAGGACAGAAATGAACAGTATGCAGGTGCTGGGTGTGGTGACACACCCCTGTAATTCCAGCAATAAGTTTAAAAAAAAAAGAGGACACTCCATCAGGAGGCCCTAACTTTGTGCCCCAGTGATGTATATAGTGGGGTGGGGGGAATTGGAGGACAGGTGGTCAGACCTGAGCCTTTGATCCTCTCAAGAAATAGCCCAGCCAGACCTGGCCAGGGAGTCTATGCCTGAGGCAGCCAATGCTCCGGTTCCCAAGTCTCTTTTGAACACTCTAGGTGGAAGGAGCCAACCTGTAATTATCGTGGTGATAATTAGAGGCACTTCCATGGCTTCTTTTCAACAAACATTACACAAGCTGTGGCTCTCTCAGTTGGGGTGGGGGAGGAGGAGAGCCAAGCACCCCTTGTGGGGGGAAGGGGAGCCAGTGTTCCTGTCTCCTGCCAAGTACACCTGATTCCCAGGCTGAGGCCTAGGTACCATAGATACGCCTGGGGCTGTGCCAGCTTGGAGTTGAGCGTTGCTGGCACAGGGACTGAATGTCACTCCCTGAGTGCCACAGGCTAGGCAGCCTCCAGATAAACCCATGGCTTCAGATTTACTCCATCCTTGTCTTCCCAGGGGGCTGGAAGCCTGTACAGCTTTCCCTCCTTCCCTTCCTTCCCTCCTTCCCTTCCTTCCCTCCCTCCCTCCCTCCCTCTCTCCCTCCCTCCCTTCCTTCCTTCCTGTCCTTTAGCTTTCTCACCCAAAGCTGGTGCTCTACCACTTGAGCCACAACTCTACTTCCAGCTGTTTGGTGAGTAACTAGAAATAAGAGTTTCTACAGATTTCCCTGCCTAGGCTGGCTTGGAACTGTGATTGTCAGATCTCAGCCTCCTCCCTAGCTAGGAATGAACCACCAGTGTTGTCTTTCTTCTTCTCTTCCAGCAGTGTTTTCTCTCTGGATAGATTGGCCTTCCCATCTGACAAAAAGCCTTGATTTTTGTTTCTCCGCCACTCCAGGTCCATTCACCCAACCCTAAATGTCAACTTGGCTTAGTCTTTGATGACTCACTGGGAACCCAAGCCCAAGTGATTTGCCCAAAGGCACTGTATGTCATTTTTGTTTCATTAGAGACACCTCTGATCTGTTTTGTTCTTAGTTCCCCAGAGAAGGAGCTTCTGCACTTTCTCTAAGCCACTCCTGCTCACGCCTTTCCCATGGGACCTGAAGTCTCAGTCCCACTCCTTTGAGGTGCAGTGTGGCTGCACGTCTTGTTTAAGGACACAGATGACTTTCTGTAACTGCAGCTGGCAAAACTGTAAGAATTCAAAGACAAAAAAAAGTCAAGAATTTAGGATGACCTTGGTGGTCACACCTGTAATTCCAGCTACTCAGGAAGGAGGATACTAGATTCAAGGCCAGCCCTGGAAATGTTATTAAGCCCCTTATCTTTAAAACTAAATATAAAGAAAGGGTGAGGCTTTGAGTTCAATCCCTAGTCCCCCATGATCACACACATGTGCAAGTGCACATGCATTATTTAGGCCTTCTCAACTCTCGTAATGTCTGGTGGGATTTATAGCTGGACAGGTACTTGAATACTGGTATCTCTGTGAATGGGCTGTTTTTTTGTGAGTGGCTGCTTGATCGTATCAGCCGGTCCTTTCCCCACGTTCTCTGGTGGAGTTTCAGAGGAAGTACATGGACCCTGACTAGTCTTGGCACCTGGTAATAAGGAAAAGAGGAAGACAGAGAGCTTGCTTCTAGAGGAAAAATGTACTTGGCTTTCTCATGAAAGCTTTCCCCAAGGGAAACAGGCAAGCGGTAGTTGTATGGGCAATGGCCAACTGATCCATTTGAAGATAGATTCAGGGTGTGGTGCTCTCTGTAAGGCTGGGAAGGCCCTGGGAAACTGGATCAGAGCTAGGACTTGGCTTCATGTTGGGAAAAGTGCAAAGGAGCCTGGATATGTCAGTTTCAGGTGTGAAAGCTTTGCTCTTTGTGAAGAAGGGGGCAGGGAAACTAAGGAGACTATAGTGTCTATTGCCTGAGAATGTTCCTCCAAATGTGGTCATTTTAATTTATAAACATAATACTTTGCAGTGAAGCCTAGCTAGGTCCTTCAAAGTTTGGCCTCAATGCACGTGTGTGTGTTTGTGTGCGTGTGTGTTAGCCCTGGGGCTTGTTGCCCCTAAACTTCTTTTGCTCAAGGCTAGTGCTCCACCACTAGAGCCACAGCTCCACATTTGGCTTTTTTTTTTTTTATAGTCTAGTGGAGATAAGAGTCTCACAGACTTTGCTACTCAGACTGGCTTTTTTGTTGTTGTAGGCCGTGGGGCCTAAACTCTGGGCCTGGGCACTGTCCCTCAGCTCTTCAGCTCAAGGCTAGCGCTTTACAACTTGAACCACAGCACCACTTCAGGCTTCTTCTCTTTATGGGGTGCTGAGGAATTGAACCCAGGGCCTCATGCATTCAAGGCAAGCATGCTACCGCTGAACTACCTTCCCAGCACCTCAGACTGGCTTTTAACCATGATCCTCAGATCTCAAGTAGCTAGGATTACAGGCGTGGGCCACCAGCGCCCGGCCTGGGCTTATTATTTTTGATCTTGCCCTCCTCTGTGTCTTAGTAGGGCCAGCCTGTGCCCTCCTTGGCATTGCACTCTGATTATCTTGTGTTATCTTCATAAAACTAAGCAGCCTCTGAAATGGTCTCCTTTTATTGGGCTATCGGCCTGGGGCATCCATGTCTCTCCCTCTACCTGGAGGGCAACACTCAGCTGAATGAATTTTTTTTGGGGGGGTCTGGTCGTGGGGCCTGAACTCTGGGTCTGGGCGCTGTCCCTCAGCTCTTCAGCTCAAGGCTAGTGCTCTACCACTTGAGCCACAGCGCCACTTCCGGCTTTTTCTTTTTGCTTATGTGGTGCTGAGGAATCGAACCCAGGGCCTTGAGCATGCAAGGCAAGCGCTCTACCACTGAGCCACCTTCCCAGCCTCTCAGCTGAATGAATTGACATAGTTGTCACCCACTAAGTATCTGTTGATTGGCTATATGAAGGCAAACCTAGGATATTTGATTTGGCACCGAGCCTAGGCGCAATAAAGTTTGGCTGCACAGAATATTTGCTCAAAAAAAAAAGCCACGAAGGAATCAACGTGGGAATGAAAGAATGCTGCGCTGGGCCCGCTGATGGACAGCTTTGACTGACAGTTGAGGACCCGCGGCCAGCTGCTGATGGTTGATTGAAAGCTGACAGCTGAATGGCAGCCAGAGAGAACGTGCACCGAGGCTTCTGATTGGCTGTGGGAGCAGCCCCCGCCCCCCTCGGGAGGGGGCGGGGGGAGCGGCTCGCGGCGGCGGGAGGCCGCTCAACAGCCAGCGGCTGCGCCAGCCACGGTTGCCTCGAACCCCACAGCCGACGTCTCCGCGCAGGGGCCGCGCGCGAGGGGCGGGCCGCGCGTCACGTGACAGTGTTTTGGGCACGTGACTCGCGCGGGCCCAGGCTCGTCCCGCCCCCTCCCTCCTGCCTCCTCCCTCGGCGGGTGTGATCCGAGCGGCCTCGCCTCACCGCCTAGCGCCCCCCTCAGCTCCCGCCGCCGCCGCCGCCGCCGCCGCCTCCGCCCGCCGGCCATGTCCCCGGGCCGCCGCCGCCGCCGCCCGAGTACGGCGTTCCCGCGGCCCGGCGCGCCCTGAGCGCGGGCCCTTCTTGCCGTTCGCCCGCCCCAGGGCCCCCTTGTTCTCCGCGCCGCCGCCGCCGCCGCCATGTTGGGTTCAGAGCCGCAGCGGAGCCGCCGCCGCCGCCGCGGGTGAGGGAGGCCCGAGAGCGGAGCCCGCCCCGCCCCGGGGCCCAGGGAGCGGGGCCGCCTCGGAGCCCGGCCTCTCCTCGTTCCGTCCGCCCGCCTGCCCGCCCGCCTGCCCGCCTGCCGGTCTGCGGTGCCAGCCAGCGAGCGCCGGGCCTCGGCCGCGCCTTCCGCTGCTCGGCCTGAGGGAGCCCGCCGCCGCGGGGCCCGGCCCCAGCCTGCCGCGGGGCCCCCGGGAGGCAGCGCCATGGCGGAGCAGACCTACTCCTGGTGAGTGCGGGGCCCCGGGAGGCCGCGGGGCGGGGGCCGGGGGCCCGCGGGTGCGGGGGGGGGTGCGGAGGAACAGGTGCGTGCTGGGGGTTTGTGGGACCGGGGGGGTGCACGCCCCCTTGGCACCCAGCGGAGGGGACAGTAGTGAACGGCCGAGGGGACCCGCGTCCAAAGAGGGAAGGGGGATGGAGGTGGCGGTGACGGATGTCATCCAGCCATGGGCGGAGCAGGTGATGGAGAAGGAAGGGGCTCTTGACCCCCACCCCCACCCCCGAGAGAGTGAGAATCCCTGTCGTTGGGAAGTTGACTCCGACGAGCACCCCGGAACTGACTTGTAGGGGTGACGCCTGGGGCAGGAGGAATCGGAAGGGTGGAGAGAGGCGGACCAGGGCAAAGGTGGGTCACTACTGGGCTGGAAGGTCTGGTGAGAACAGGTGATCAGAGGCAGAACTTCCAAGTGGAGAGTGGAGCCACGGTTTCCACTCCACCACCATGGGGGGTGCTGCTTAGCTCCAGCATGGGGAGCTAAAGCAGAGCTGGCAAGGTGGGCTGAGGCCCCAGGAGCCAGGCAGGGGAGCCTCCTTGGATCTCCTCATTTTGGAAAAGGAAGGCATGGCATAGGTCTGTACTCTGCTCCTAGGAATTAAAGAGGTCGGGTGCCCTGGGCCAATTACGGAGGTGGAGGATCTGCAAGTTTGGGCGTCTTCTGTGGGACTTGTGAAGTTATTGAGTAGGACTGTGGAGCATGTTTGCAGTTTGTGGGGTGACAACAGATCTCTGGAAGGAAGAGTTCGATGGCGAGGAAAGAGGGGTGTAAAGGTGCTCTCTTGCAGAGGGGCTAGAAGGAAGGACAAAGGTACGTAAGGGAAGAGCGTAGAGGGAAGAAGCAGTAGAAGATTGTAGAGTGGGAATGGGAAATCTAGTTGCAATCTAGAGTGGTGATTTAAAGATGCTTCATTCTTTGAAGCATGTGTGGTTTGGGACACAATTGTAGACTTTCCCTTCTTCGAAAACAGCATAACTGAATGGAAGAGTCATGGCGTTTGAATTTGGAAGAGCTGGTTTGGAGATCCAGCCCCTTCACTGGACACTGACTGGACTGACTGTTTGCTTTATAACTGGACAGGATAGTGAGTTCTTCATTCCTTTTCCCTTATTTGTAAAATAGGTGGATTTCCTTTATCACAGGTTGTAAAGATTAAATGAATACTTTTCTTTACCAGAGTACTTGACAAACTAGTGTTGTATTTTACTGTGAAGTGCCAAAATTAAATTCTTATTATGCTTAATTATGCTTATCATAGGCAAGCATAAAGGAAACAGATATTTGAAGATAAAGAATGGTTATAAGACAAGAATTCATGTGTCTTCACATAGGAAAAGAGGGTTGATGTTGAAAGATGATTAAGTCAGAAGGGAAACTTCAGTGATATCTGCACAGTCTCAAACAAAAGATAACAGTTATGACTGCACATGTGTTTTAAAAGGATAAACTAATTTGATAGTTTTAAACAGCATCTCAGTGGCAGATGGTATGGAACATAGATTACATTTCAAGCCTTTTTTTTTTTTTTTGGTCAGTTGTGGGGCCTGAACTCTGGGCCAGGACACTGTTCCTCCGCTCTTCAACTTAAGGCTAGCACGCTACCACTTGAGCCACAGTGCCACTTCTGGCTTTTTCTGCTTATGTGGTGCTGAGGAATCAAACCCAGGGCCTTGTGCATGCAAGGCAAGTACTCTACCACTGAGCCACCTTCCCAGCCTTCAAACCTTGTGGGCAGTAAGAAATGAAGATAAAGGTGAACCTGTCATATCTCTCAGTAACTCCCTGGAGTCCTCCATGAGGACTCCCAGCTGAATCCTCACTTTGCTGTTGTTACTGTACTGAGGACCTTGAAAAAAGCAGGAAACACAGTGGTCAAGAACTAGGAAAGCATCTGGGCGTGACAGTGCATCCCTGTAACTCCAGATTTACTGGAGGTGGCGTTAGAAGGATCTTGGTTCTAGGCCAGCCTGGGAAGAAAGTTAGCAACCCCCCCATCACAACAAAGTTGGCAAGCTACCCAAGAGGCAAGGCCTGGGTCTTGTCAGGAAAAAATTTAAAAGATAGCTAAAAAAATCAAAAAGGGTTGGGGGCATGAGTCTAGTTGTAGAGTCCTGCCTAGCAAATCTGGCTGCCTTCTCTCCTTTAAAAAAAAAGTGTAAATACAAGTCTCACTAAACTCCTTGATATAACAACTTTGTGTAATACCTTTGTCCTCTTCAGCACAGCACTTTGTCTTGCATATAGACTTTGAGCGAATGCTAGTAAATTTTCAAATGGTTCGTCTTTTGTTGAGATGTTAAGTACAAGGACAAGTTACAGAAACCAAGCGAGTTTCTGTCTAGTCCATGTACTTGTGAAAGAGTGCTTTTGATAATTTCATTTTCTGTGATTAACTATAAGAATGGGGAATGCTATTCCTAAGTACAGTTTCAAATAAAAACTTGATAAAATAGTTTGTAGTAACACTAGAATCTTTTTGTGTGTGTGTGATACTGGGGCTTCTACTCATGGCCTGGCCTCTCTGTCTCTGATCTTTAATGCCTATGGCACTCACTCTACCAGTTGAGCCCCACTTCTACTTCCGGATTTTTTGGTAATTAATTGGAGATAAAAGTCTCATGGAAGCTGGATGCTGGTGGCTCATGACTGTAATTCCAGATACTCAGAAGGCTGAGATCTGAGGGTTATAGTTCAAAGCCAGCCTGAACAGCAAAGTCTGTGAGACTTTTTTTTTTTTTTTGGTTCAGTCATGGGGCTTGGGTCTGGGTGTGCTGTTGCAGGGGTTATTTTTGCTGAAGGATAGTGCTCTAACACTTTGAGGCACAGCTCCACTTCTGGTGGTTAGAGATAGAGTTTCATGTGCTTTCCTGCTCAGACTGTCTTTGAACCTCAATCCTCAGATCTCAGCCTCCTGAATAACTAGGATTACAGGTATGAGCCAAGACTGGCCCAATCCTGCTGAGCCGTGTCTCCAGCTGTGTTTTACATAGGTTATTATTATTATTTTTTTTTATCGGTCAGGGGGCTTGAACTCTAGGCTTGGCCTCTGTCCCTCAGCTCTTCAGCTCAAGGCAAGCACTCTACCATTTGAGCCACAGCGCTGCTTCCAGCTTTCTGGTGTTGAGTGGAGGAGATAGGAGTCTCACGGCCTTTCCTGCCCGGGCTGCTTTGAACCATGATCCTCAGCTCTCAGCCTCCTGAGTAGCTAGGATTACAGGTGTGAGCCCCTGGCGCCCGGCACATAGGTTATTTTTAGGATAGATTCTTGCTTCTAGTCAGGGCTTGTATGTGAGCTGAGATTTGCCTCCTTTGGGACTTACAGTTGTTGCTAGCAT
Organism: Dipodomys merriami; assembly: GCF_024711535.1. Classification (NCBI taxonomy): domain Eukaryota; kingdom Metazoa; phylum Chordata; class Mammalia; order Rodentia; family Heteromyidae; genus Dipodomys; species Dipodomys merriami. The sequence continues at coordinate 922,923 of NW_027203126.1, forward strand.
TACAGGCATTTACTACTGCATTCAGCTCAGCTCCCTTTATTAGAGACAAAGTCTTGTAGACATTTCTTCCCTGACCTGCATCTGCGCTCCTCCTAGACTCAGCCTCCACATAGCTTGGGATGACAGGCTTGCACCGTGTGTCCAGCTATCAGTTAAAATAGATCTTAGGAACTTCTCTGCCTGGGCTGGCATTGAATTGTGATCCTTCTGTTCTCTCTCACCTTCTATTTTATTTATTTTATTTTACTTATTCTTTTGTCAGTCGTGGGGCTTGGACTCTGGGCCCAGGCACTCCTTCAGCTTTTCAGCTCAAGCTAGAACTCTACCACTTGAGCTGCAGCGCCACTTCCGACTTTTTCTGCTTATGTGGTGCTGAGGAATCCAACCCAGGGCCTCATGCATGCGAGGCAAGCGCTCTACAACTGAGCCACCTTCCTAGCCCTTACACCTTCTGTTTTAGAGATTTAAGTCTTTAATTTGAAGCTGTGTGTTCCTTTTTAAACACAAAGTTGGTGATAATATTTGTATTCCCTCCTCCTTTTTTTGGTGGTAGTGGAGTTTGAACTCAGGCTTTATGCTTGCTAAGTAGCCACTGTACCACATAAACCATGTAGGTTCCCAGGCCCTTTTGCTTTCATCAGTTTTCAAAGAGTCTCTCTGTTTGCCTGGGCTATCTTGGGTCTGGATCCTCCTGTTTGTGCTTCCTGATGACAGGTGTGTACCACCTGCTTGAGATAAGATGATTGTGAAATTTTTGCCTGTGCTGGCCTCAAACCATGATACTCCCTTTCTCAGCCTCCCAAGTAACTAGGATTAATCACATGATTTTTTTACTCTCATACACTGAGGAAGCAAAATGATGCATGTAGTGTAAACTACATTTATTAATTTGAGAAAACACTGTTCATTGTGTATGAGTAATTATAATGCAAGTTCTATGAGAAACAGGAACTTGCCTCTTTTTTTTTTTTTTTTTTTTGCTGGTCGTGGGGCCTGAACTCTGGTCCTGGGCACTGTCCCTCAGCTCTTCAGCTCAAGGCTAGTGCTTTACCACTTGAGCCATAGCACCACTTCCAGCTTTTTCTGCTTATGTGGTGCTGAGGAATTGAACCCAGGGCCTCATGCATGCAAGGCACTCTACCACTGAGCCACCTTCCCAGCCCAGGAACTTGCCTCTTGATGAACTCAATGCAATACTTACATATGATTCTACTTGGACTGTGTTGAAAGTTACATTTCAGTACTATTTGTATAGGGGGAAAGGAAAGGAAGACAGACTGAACTTATTGAGTATGTTTCATTACCAAAGTACTGTCATAATAATTTTTTGTGTATTTTCAGTGCCTTAAGGTTTTACAAGACTTGCAAAGGCTCAAAGAGTAACTTGCCCAAGGATAGAAATGGTAAGAAGGGAACAAGTTTAATACAGATTCTAATCGTGAATCTGCCCACTCTTGTTTCCCATCATCACACCTTTTTAGCATTCTCTTCAGAAGTCCTCTATTCTCTACACAGTGCTTATTTTCTAAGGCAAATTCTGGTAGTCTGATGGTAGTGGCTTTTTGCTAAAGTTGGAGTAAAGTCCAAATTCCTTAGTGTCATTTTTTGGGGTCCTTTCTTATGTTTATCTCTGACAGATGACAGATAATAAAATGAGGGGGGGAGGAGCCAGTGGCTCACGCCTGTAATCCTAGCTACTTGGGAGACTGAGATCTGAGGATCGCGGTTCAAAGCCAGCCCGGACAGGAGAGACCGTGAGACTCCTATCCCCAATAAACCACTAGAAAACCTGAAGTGGCGCTGTGGCTCAAGCGGTAGAGTGCTCACCTTGCGCTGAAGAGCGCAGGGACAGCGCCCAGGTCCAGAGTTCAAGCCCCACGACTGACACACACACACACACACACAAAAGAGTTACACAGGAACAAGACCCTTTCTGTTTTGGTACTTTTCTTCAGTGTCTGGCATTATAATAATATGAATGATTATGTCTTTGTTACCTATCTTAAGATCTGATTTCAGGGCTGTATTATATTGTGCTAATGGACTTTATTATGTCAGGTATTTGCAAGTAGTGCTAAATTTGAGAATACAGATCAGCTAAACTAATGGAAGTCAGTCCTAATTTAAGATTATTGTTTTGTATCATTGTATCTGACATGATCATCTGCAATTGCAGCTGCTGGAAGTTTTTCAGAGAGAAACTAGTTGAAAACATATGTCTAGGATTATAGACTTTAGAAGATTTGCTCATTATTTTAAAAACATGTTTTGCCTATAGTTACAGTGCTATGATAATGTTGTTTGGGTGATGCGTGATTTAAACTAAAATTAGCAAAGCTAACACCATGAATTTGTATTTAAATCATTTCCCTCAGTGTTTATTATGAAGACTTTAAGGGGGAAGAGATGGAGTTTGTAACCTTATCATTCTGTAATTATCAAGTTGTACTATGAATTTAAATTCATGGTGTTGATATTTCTCAAAATTTCTGTATGATCATTTGTTTTAGAGATAACAAATGCTAGTGAGTTAGGAGAAAGTATATAGTTCTATGTAATTGTATTTTTTAAATTTTTTTATTATGTTTTGTCTGTCATGGCTATGGGGCCTAAACTCTGGGTCTGTCTCTCACTCAGCTCTTCGGCTCAAGACTAGCACTCTACCATTTGAGCTACAGTGCCACTTCCAGCTTTTTCTGGTTACGTGGTGCTGAGGAATTGAACCCAGGGCCCCATGCATGTAGGGCAAGCACTCTACGACTGAGCCACCTTCCCAGCTCCATATGTAATTGTATTTTAACATTAGTAACATTAATAAATTAGTTCTCAGCATTTGTTTTTTTCTGTGTGTGCTATTTCTAGGGCTTGAACTCATGGCCTGGGCACTGAACTTTTGTGCTCAAGGCTAGCAAGTGATCTACCACTTGAGCCACAACTTCTGACTTTTTGATGTTTCTGGAGTTTCACAGTACCTCCTTAGAAGTTAACACACTATATATTGGGTGTATAAATAAGAAACAATTCATAAAGTTTGAGTTTCAGTGACACATTTCAAACTCTGAGGCATGTGTTCTAAAATTTTAATTTCTTGGATGTCTAGAGGGACTCCAGGTGACGAAACTCAGTTTGGGGTTTTTTTGTTTGTTTGTTTTTGGTGCCAGTCCTGGGGCTTGAACTCGGAGTCTGGGCACTCTCCTTGATTTTCTTTTGCTCAAGGCTAGTACTCTACCACTTGAGCCACAGCGCCAGTTCTGGCTTTTTCTGTTTATATGGTACTGGGGAATTGAACTCAGGGCCTATGCATGCAGGCAAGCACTCTACCACTGAGCCACCTTCCCATATATTCATTCTGTCTTTCTCTCTGTTTATATTTTGCCAATCTTGGAGACTGATCTCAGGGCCCTGGGCACTGCCCCTGAGCTTCTTTTGCTCAAGGCTAGCACTCTACCCCTTGAGCCACAGCTCCACTTCTGACTTTTTCTATTTATGTGGTACTGGGGAATCGAACCCAGGGCTTCATGTATGCTAGGCAAACACTCTACCACGAAGCCACATTCCCAGCCCTTTTTATATTTTAAATGTTTTTAATAAATGTGTCCTAGTTGTTTTTAGATGGTTGTAGATTAAAATAAGTAGACATAATCACTCAAAAAGTATTTAATTCTTAAATTTCCATTTGGAATCACTGTGTTCTGGTTCTGTGTAGGATCAGGAAATCACTAGTTCAAGAGCAGTTTCATCTCTGGTTAACTGGCCTAGCCTTTTCGTAGTCCCAGTGTTTTGTTTTATGCAGATGCTGTTCTGGTCTTCCACAGCCTGTTGGAGGGCTCAATGAGGTAATGTTTGTAGAAGTGCTTTGTAAATTTTGGTAAGTGCTGAATAAAGGCAAGCTGTTTACTCTACATTATTTGTTAGATTCCGTTAGGTTATAGATGATGTTTAATTATAGGAAAGTTCAACCAGCATTTAAACTTTGGAGATGTCTGTTTTGTTAAAAATGCCAAGTAATACCATATTCAAAGAAAAAGAATAGTTTGGAAATCATCATTGATTTATTATCTTTGAATAGTCATAAGGTCAACATCTTTTAGTTACAAGTTTCAGAATCCATCACATTGAAGAAAAGCAAGGGAAATCATGAATAAAGATTTTTTTTTTCAGTCCTGGGGCTTGAACTGAGGGCCTGGACACTGTCTCTGAGCTTCTTTCACTCAAAGCTAGCATTCTACCACAGCACCACTTCTAGCTTTTTCTGTGTATGTGGTGCTGAGGAATGGAACCCAGGGTTTCATGCATGCTAGGCAAGCAATCTACCAGTAAGCCATATTCCCAGCCCCAAGATATTTTTTATGTGATAGTTTTGTTTTGGTCTTTTGAAGATAGTTTTCAGTTTCTTCAAAGAATAGTAAGTAGTGTGGATAAATCTTACCCTGAATTTCTTTGTAGTTGCACAGGAAAGTTTTCCACTTTTCTAACATCCCTGAGGAGGGGTGTGTGTAGCAGTTTCTAATCTGCTTCCTTATTCCATCTAGTCTGTGGGGCACACCCACTTCCCTTCTTCCAGTCTGGGCTTCATTTTTGACCTAAATAGGCTATGTCCAGTGAAGTTTTTCTTTGTTTCTACAACCTGGTTATATCATGGTCTTACCTAAGTACAGTGCCTGACCTTGTTTTGTTTTGTCTTTGTCTTAATTTTTTTCCCAGCATTGTCTAGATTGACTTTCAAAACTTGACTAAGTCTTTAGACTTTGACAACCTATACTTGAATGTGTGTGTGTGTGCGTGCACACACACACGCATGCTTGTTCCCCAGTACTGGGTTTTTTTTTTTAATTTTTTGTTGTTGGTCATGGGGCCTGAACTTTGGCCTGGGTGCTGTCATTCGGCTCTTCAGCTCCAGGTTAGCGTTCTACCACTTGAGCCACAGTGCCACTTACAGCTTTTTCTGCTTATGTGGTGCTGAAGAATCGAACCAGAGCCTCATGCCTGCAAGACAAGCACTCTACCACTGAGCCACCTTCCCAGCCCCCCAGTACTGGAATTTAAACTAAAGGCCTCTGTTCTATCACTTGAGCCACAGCTCCCCATGTGGTTTTTGCTGGTTAATTGGAAATAAGTGTCGTATGGACTTTGCTTCTTAGCCTGGCTTCAAACTGCGATCCTCAGATATCAGCCTCCTGAATAGCTAGGATTATAGGCATGAGCCACTCTCACTAAAATTTCAGTCTGTACTTTTATTATTTTTTATGCCGGTCCTTGGTCGGTGCTCTCCCTGAGTTTTTGTGCTCAAGGCTAGTGTTCTGCCACTTGAGCCACAGCTTTACTTTTGGCTTTCTGGTGGTTAACTGGAGATAGTCTCAGAGGCTTTCCTGCTTGGAGTGGCTTTGAACCATGATCCTCAGATCTCAGCTAAGTAGCTACCTAAGTAGCTAGGATTACAGGTGTGAGTCATTAGCACCTGCTTTCAGCATATACTTTAAAAAAGAAATACTCTGCTTATATCTATAGCCCTTCTCTGATGTTATAAACTTTTAGGTATTTATGGAAGTGGCACTGTAGCTCAAGTGGTAGAGGGCTCACCTTGAACTGAAGAGCGCAGGGACAGCGCCCAAGCCCAGAGTTCAAGCCCCACGACCAACCAAAAAAACCCAAAAAACTTTTAGATATTTATTTATACTCACTTCTCAGAAATGCTTACAGAAATACTGTTAGTAAGCATTAGTTGTAAAGAACAGATTCTCTTTATCTTTGCCTTTAAATTAGTGCAGACATTTTTAGAAATGCTACCTGGCTAGCAAAAGGTAGTTGAAGATTATAGATAGTCAGTTACTGGGAGGACAAAGAGTGAAGCACCACTATGGAAGCTTGGGAAAGTCAAACTGAGAATGGAGTGAGAAGACTTAAAAGTTGAATCAGAGGTAAGGTAATTAGGAAATTGTAGCAGCTCAAGAAAATAAAAAGCACAAAAAATGTTCTAGGGGCAGAAGTGTTAAAAGCTGTGAGTTTGCAAGGGAATGAAGAAAAAACAGGCTATTGACTTTGTAAAGGAAGTCATTATTGAAAGTGCACTAATAAAGATCAGAGTAGTGAAGGTGAAAGCCAAATTAGGGATGGGTAATGAAGACATAAGGTTTCTTTTGGGTCCTGACCATTTGTTTGGGAAAATAGATCACAGGGAAACAGGATGCTTTTATAAGTGGCAGGATCTATAAAGATTTTTTGTTTTTTGCTTTTAAATAAGAAAGGAAATTGTATATTTGAAGGCATGGAGAAGATGATCTTGGAGTTTTTTTTAACTATAGCTTAAATTTAGAGATGTTTACCCTTTATTATGGCTATTTAAAAGTTGTGAGTTTAGTGTTGGGGATGCTTAGTATGTGTCAGTCTTTTTTTTTTTTTTTTTTTTGGTCAGTCGTGGGACCTGAACCCTGCTGCTGGGCACTGTCCCTGAGCTCTTCAGCTCAAAGTAGTGCTCTACCACTTGAGCCATGGCACCACTTCCGGCTTTTTCTGCTTATATGGTGCTGAGGAATTGAACCTAGGGCCTCATGCATGCATGGCAAGCATTCTACCACTGAGCCACCTTCCCAGCCCCTGTATCCTTTTGTTTTGTTTTGTTTTGTTTTTGGGTCCGGTCATGGGGCCTGAACTCTGGGCCTGGGCGCTGTCCCTCAGCTCTTTAGCTCAAGGCTAGCACTCTACCACTTGAGCCACGGCGCCACTTCTGGCCTTTTTTTTCTTTTTGCTTATGTGGTGCTGAAGAATCGAACCCAGGGCCTCTGGCATGCAAGGCATGCGTTCTACCACTGAGCCACCTTCCCAGCCCCCCTGTATCTTTTTTTCTTTTTATTTGCTACCAGTCTTGGGGTGAACTCAGTGTCTGGATGCTGTCCCTGAGCTATTTTGCTCATGGCTAGCACTCTTCCACTTGAGCCACAGCTCTACTTCTGGTTTTTTTTGGTAGTTAATTGGAGATGAGAGTCTCACAGATTTTCTTGCCCCAGCTGGCTTTGAACTGATTTCCTCAGATCTCAGCCTCTTGAGTAGCTAGAATTACAATGTCTGTAATTCTACTGGCACCTGACACTAGTCTTTATTTCTTTTGGTTGTATGTGTATGTTTATGTGTGTCTGTGCACACATGCTCGTGTGCATGTGTACTGTGTATACATGCTAGTCTGTCCTTGAGCTTTTTGCTCAAAGCTGGTGTTGTAGCACTTGAGCCACAGCTCTACTTTGGCTTTTGGTGGTTAATAGGAGATGAATCTCAAGACATTCTTGTTTGGGCTGGCTTCAATCCACAATCTTTAGATCTCTGCCTCCTGAGTAGCTAGGATTATAGGCATGATCCATCACCACCCTGGCTTCTTTTGGTCTTTTTTTTTTTTGTCACTAATTCTGGTTGTATTATATTTAGATGTTCTGGTTTCTTTTATAATGCCTGAGTATGAAGTTCAACCTCTCTTAAGACTGACTTCCAATGCAATACGGCCTTGTGGTCCTGCTCTCTTTTCTTTTTTCTTTTTTTTCTTCTGATCCTGGGATTTGAACTCAGGACATGGGAACTATCCTGGAACCCCTGAACCTCTTTGTGCTTAAGGCTAGCATTCTACCACTTGAGCAACAGTGCCACTCCTGGCTTTTTCTGAGTAGTTTGCTTTGAACCATGATCGTCAGATCTCCTGAGTAGCTGATTACAGGCGTGAGCTACTGGCACCCAGCTTTTTTTTCTCATTATTCAGAGAATACTTTATTAGTTTCTGTAATCAAACCCACGTAGATAAGACCTTACATATTTAATACAATGTGTTTATCCCTGTACAAATGGAAAAAAATTAAATTTAACATTTCTAGACCAATATGGCTATTATTTTCTGTACAATGCCAACTCAACACGGTAAACTGGGATACTTTTTCCAAAGTTGACAGCACAGCTAAAGTTTCCAAAAATTCGAATTATATATATGCATATATATATATTTATATAAAAAGACCAATAATAGCAGTATTTTATGCATCAATAGCAGCAACAGCTATTCCAGGTTTTGCAGTCATCTGAACAAAATTAAACATCCAGCACATCCATTAATAAAAAGAAAAAAAAGATAAAAAACAAAACCCCAGAAAAATGCAAAGTTCTGTTACTGTTGTGGTACCTGGTACCATTTTTTTTTTAACTTCTCAATCATCATCTGGAAAGAAAACATTCTTGAGTAACATCATTAAAAACAGCTCTGATAAAGCACAGTCACTACTATGTATCATAAAGCAGGCACAAGGTATTTATATTCACAGAGGGATGATACAGTACTGTGCTACGTCTATAATACTAGAGGATAAAATTAAAAAGGCATTATTGAGACTTGATTCTACTTTTCCAGCAGAGGGCCAAGGGATGGTATGACACAGCTCTGTGAAGAAATGCACTTTCTTAGATAGGAGTTCCTTCCATCAGTGGGACAGTTCCAAGTTCTCAGTCTCTTAGTGAATATCAGCTACAAACTGTTTGAAAATGGAGGTGCGGGAGCAGGAAGGGGAAAAAAAAACCCCAAACAACAAAACAAAAACCATATCCCACAACCACTGGACTCACAAAGATGACTGAGTGAAGGCAAGCAAGACTCAACCTAACAACATTTTACCGAATCTGTTGTATGTTTGAATGGCGAGAACCTCACAGAGCCAGATGCCAGAGTAGCCAGGCCCTGTACATTTGGATGCTGTCATTATAGCACCCAGCTTTGTAGTCCAATTTTCTTTAAAGTATTTGTTATTTGAGGGCTAGGAGTGGCTTAATGGTAGAGTTCTTGCCTAGCATTCATGAAGCCCTGGATTCAATTCCTTAGTACTACATAAACAGAAAAGGCGAGAAGTAGCACTGTGGAATAAGTTGTAGAGTGCTAGCTTTGAGTGAAAGAAGCTCAAGCACAATGCCCAGACCCTGAGTTCAAGCCCCAGGACTGGCAAAAAAAAAAAAAAAAAAAGTTAACTTACCGTAGTAACAGCTGTCTCCCCAATAATTTAAAATGGTTAGCCTTTCTTCCAAATCTCTACATAAGTCTTGTCTTTTAGCTTTAATTGTCCTCTTGTTGACCTTCAAAATGGCAAGGGAAAAATTACTATGCTGAAGCTACAGCTCTTTTATTTGTTCCCATCATTTGGGCTGACTTAGGATTTTCTGACCTTGCATTAAATTAATGTGTCTGTCGTTCTCCTTGACAGTAAACTCAGTTAAGGATAGGATCAAGCCTATTACTTTTATGGTATAAGGACCTACATGTTCTAGACGCTCAGATTTTATTCAAATTTATTTATAAACTCAAAATTTGTTTATAAACTCAAGGCTTTACTTGAACTCAAGGCCTTGTGTTCTCACTGGACATTTTTACTCAAAGTTGGCACGACCACTTAAGCCACATCTCTACTTCAGATTTATTTAAATGGAAGAATGTTTTAGAGGTGAAATTTATTAGATCTTGGATTATAGAATAGAATATCTCCCTAAAAATACAGTGTCAGGGCACACAGAAAAAATGGGTAATACTTAACCTAACATTTTACTGCTCTTTAAAACAAATACAAAAGTAAAATTGTGAACTGTCAAGTCAGTTCAAATGATGTGGCCAGATTTGCCTTTCTAATAATCCTGACAGCACCTAGAGAAAGCAAATGGCTCAGGAACAGAACATCTAAGGGAAACAGACATTTGTTTGTAAAGGATCATTGGTTCTTCAGTGGTCTTTATTTAGTTCTGGTAGTTTTGAACTGGACCATAGACTGTTACCTATTTATTTGTTCTTTATCTCCCACACAAGCATACATTAAATAATATGGCACATACTACTGCTTTTTTTTTTTTTTTCCCAGGCCTGGGGCTTGAACTCAGGGCCTTGGCACTGTCCTTGAGCTTCTTTTGCTCAAGGCTACCATTCTACCACTTGAGTCACAGCACCACTTCTGGCTTTTTCTGTTTATGTGGTACTGAGGAATTGAACTCAGGGTTTAATGCATGCTAGGCAAGAACTCTACCACTAAGCCACATTCTTAGGCCCATTACTACTTTTTTTTTTTTTTTTTGTAGGTCGTGAGGCCTGAACTCTGGGCCTGGACGCTGTCCCTCAGCTCTTCAGCTCAAGGCTAGATAGAGCTCTACCACTTGAGTCACAGCGCCACTTCCGGCATTTTCTGTTTATGTGGTGCTGAGGAATTGAACCCAGGGCCTCATGCATGCAAGGCAAGCACTCTACCACTGAGCCACCTACCTTCCCAGCCCACTACCTTTTTTTTTTTTTTTCAGTTGGTTGTGGGTCTTGAACTGTCCCTCAGCTTTTCAGCTCAAGGCAAGTGCTCTACTCTTGAACCAAAGTGCCACTTCCGGTTTTCTGGTGGTTAAATGGAGATAAGAGTCTCATGGCATCCAGCTTAACCCACTTTTTAAGTGTTCTTTTCAAATAGTTGTACAAAGGGATTTCACTTCAACATGTTCATTTATGTGTGTCATGCTTTTTTTTTTTTTTTTGTGACAATCATAGGGTTTGAACTCAGAACCTGGGTGCTGTCCCTATACTTTTGTGATCAAGGCTAGCACTCTACTACTTTGTCTTTTTTTTTTGTCAGTCATGGGGCTTGAACTCTGGGCCTAGGTGCTGTCCCTGCACTCTTCAGCTCAAGGTGAGCCACAGCGCCACTTCCAGTTTTCAAGTGGTTTATTGGAGATAAGAGTCTCACGGACTTTCCTGCCTGGGCTGGCTTTGAACCTCAATCCTCAGATCTCAGCCTCCTGAGTAGCTAGGATTACAGGTGTGAGCCACCAGCGCCCAGCTGTCCTCTACTACTTTGAACCACAGTTTCACTTCCAGTTTTGGGGGGTGGTTAATTGGAGATAAGGGTCTCATGGAGGGCTGGGATGTAGTTCAGTGGCAAAACGCTTGCCTTAGCAAGTTCAACGCCCTGGGTTCGACCCCCAGTACCAAAAAAGAAAAGACACACACACACACACACACACACACACACACACACACACACACACACACACACACACACACACACACACACACACACACACACACACACACACACACACACACACACACACACACACACACACACACACACACACACACACACACACACACACAGTACCAAAAAAGAAAAGACACACACACAAACACACACACACGCGGTCTCATATCTGCCCAGGCTGGCTTCAAACTGTGATCCTCAGATCTCAGCCTTCTGAGTAGCTAGGATTATAGGCATGAGCCACCAGCGCCTGGCAGTACAATGGACCTTAATGAATGTCAGGCTTTCCACCATTCTTCACTCTCACTGATCCCATCCTCATCTTTCTCCTTGTTTCCTATTCCACTGTACATATGTACATTGAGCATTTATGATTGTAATCACTCCTCTTTCTGTTGTTAGGCCATCCCTTGTGGGAGTTTTAGGGTTACAGGCGTTAGCTGCTAGCACCTGGCCCATCTTATCCTCTCCACACCCCCCTTTTTTTTTGTCTAGGGCTTTGAACTCAGGGCTTGGACACCGTCCCTGAGCTGCTTCTGCTCAAGGCTAGCACATGAGCCACAACACCACTTCTGGCTTTTTCTGTTTGTGTGGTATGAGGAATGAACTCAGGGCTTCATGCTTGCTCGGCAAGCATTCTACCACTAAGCCACATTCCCAGCCCCATTTTGTCCCTTTTTATTTATTTTATTTTATTTTTTTATTTTTATTTTTATTTTTTTTGTCGGTCGTGGGGCTTGAACTCTGGGCCTGGGCGCTGTCCTTCAGCTCTTCAGCTCAAGGCGAGCGCTCTACCACTTGAGCTACAGTGCCACTTCCGGTTTTCTGGTGGTTTATTGGAGATAGGAGTCTCACGGTCTCTCCTGCCCGGGCTGGCTTTGAACCGAGATCCTCAGATCTCAGCCTCCTGCGTAGCTAGGATTACAGGCGTGAGCCACCAGCGCCCGGCTATTTTGTCCCTTTTTAAAAAAACACATTTTCTGGAGCTGGGAAGGTGGTACAGTGGTAGAGTGCTTGCCTTGCATGCATGAGGCCCTGGGTTTGATTCCTCAGCACCATATAAGCAGAAAAAGCTGCAAGTGGTGCTGTGGCTCAAGTGGTAGAGCACTAGCCTTGAGCTGAAGAGCTGAGGGACAGTGTCCAGGCCCAGAGTTCAGGTCCCACAACTGACAAAAACAAACCAAAAAAAAACCCAAACACATTTTCTGCTGGGCGCTGGTGGTTCACGCCTATAATTCTTGCAACTCATGAGGCTGAGATCTGAGGATTGTGTTGGAAGCCATCCTGCCTGGGCAGAAGAGGCCCCATGAGACACTTACCTTCAATTAGCTGTTCAAAAACCAAAAGTTGTGCTGTAGCTCCAAGTGGTAGAGCAAGCACTAGCCTTGAGCAAAAGAGTTCAGGGACAGCACCCAGGCGTTGAGTTTAAGGCCCATGAGTGACCAAAAAAAAAAAAAAAAAGATTTTGTATTCAAGTAATACACTACCTCTTCAAGTTATGACCATTATACAAATGTCTTGTTTTGTTTTTTCTTTGAATTAATAAATTGATGGCCTCTAAATATTTAAAATACCTATATAGATATAAATGCATTTATAGATTTTACTTACAGTTTCACCCTTCCTAAATACACAAGTTTAGGTGCATATTTTCACCATTGCACATTTAGATTGGATTAAAAAAATTTTTTTTTTTTTTTTTTTGGTCGGTTGTGGGGCTTGAACTCTGGGCTTGGGCGTTGTCCCTCAGCTCTTCAGCTCAAGGCAAGCGCTCTACCACTTGAGCTACAGAGTCACTTCCAGTTTTTTGGTAGTTTATTGGAGATAAGAGTTTCATGGACTTCCTGCCCGGGCTGCTTTGAACTGTTATCCTCAGATCTCAGCCTCCTGAGTAGCAGGATTACAGGTGTGAGCTACCAGTGCCCAGCTTAAAAAAAAATACTTTTATTGTTATATTTTCCATTGTTAATTGTCTTGATTGCTTTTTCTGACTTCTTGATTTGATTTGTGAAAGTATTCTCTTCATACTTATTAAATTTTTCTTGTAGTATTTTCAAATTTATAAATTCTTCTTGAATTCCTTTAAACTTTAGAACATATTATCTCCCTTTATTTTTTGCAAGCTTCTATGTTCTTGTCATAGTTTTTAATTTTTCCTATTTTTTCTGTATAAACGGCATATATAAATAATGCTTTTTGTCATATTCTTCAAGAATTTTCAGTTGTGTTCTTTGGTAATAGTTATACATGTTTTTCTTGATACTTTTAAGGCAGCAACATATTAGAAATGGAAGCCTCTTGTCCTCTTTATTTTCAGCTTAAAAATTTTAATATACTTAGACATTATTTGAAAAATGGTATTTTAGCTATGTTAAAATTAACTGTGTAACTTGTGGTAGGGATGGGAGATGTGTGTGGGGGCATGTGAAGGAAGGGATGAAATTGCCCAGCAAGCATTGTTCTCATAACCTGACTTATGAAATTGTAGCCCCCTTTGAACAATTCCTTAAAAGTAATGATAAACTAAATGCTGGGTGCCAGTGGCCTCATGCCTGTAGTCCTAGCTACTCAGGGAGCTCAGATCTGCAATTTGAAGCCAGCCTAGGCAGAAAAGTCCCCATGAGACTCTTATTTCCAATTAACCACTCAAAAACCATAATGAGCACAAAGAGGCACAGGGACAGTGCCCAAGTCCTGAGTTCAAGCCCCACAACTGACAAAAAAAAAAAAGAGAAAAAAAGACCCAGAAATAGTTCTTTAGAATGTTTGATAATTTTGACAAAATCCTGGCTCTCACCCCTTAATTTTTTTTTTCTTTTCACAAGAAACTTCCTGTGAGGTATATGGAACTATACATTAGCTGGAAACTAGCCTCAGAGCAATATAATATTTCTCCTTTGTTGGCCACTGGCTCAGAAAATCATGTTCCTTGAATTTAAAGCTATATTTTATTTTTTTAGCTGGGTGCTGGTTGGAGATGTAAAGGTTCAAAGCTAGCCTGGGCAGAAAAAAACAAGACTTTTCAGTTAACCAGCAAGATGCCTGGCTGAAGGCATGATTCAAATGGTAGAGTATAAGCATTTGTCTCTGAATTCAAGCCCTGGTTTTCATCTCCAACACGCAAAATAAGACTTTTTTTTTGGCCAGTCCTGGGGCTTGAACTCAGGGCCAGGTCACTGTCTCTGAGCTTCTTTTGCTCAAGGCTAACATTACTTGAGCCACAGCACTACTTCCAACCTCTGTTTATGTGGTACTGAGGAATCGAACCCAGGGCTTCATGCATGCTAGGCAAGAACTCTACCACTAAGCCACCTGCCCAGCCCCTTGACTTTTTCTTTTAAAAATAATAGAAACTTGTTTTGCTATTATCTTTCTTTCCTGGTCCTGGTGTTTTCATGCCCTTTAAATCATTTCTTGTCTCTTGTTGAATTAGTATTCAGAAAGGGGAATTTAAAATATCTTGGCTTGATATGTGCATATTTTAAATTTAATAGACGTAGCAGTGCCTCAATCTTAGGTCAGAAGTAAGTAACAACATCATCTGATATAGGCATCAAAAAACTGGACAATTAAGAGACTATTCTTGCCAGTACTTTTTTTGGGGAGTACTGGGGTTTGAATTAATAGCCTTATACTTGTTAGGCAAGTGCTCTACTGCTTGAGCCAAGCCCTTTTTTTGCTTTAGTTATTTTTATTGATAGGATCTCATGCTTTTAGCCTGGGGTTGCTTCTCACAGGAGATGCAGTCCTCTCCCTATACCTTCTGCATGCTGAATTTGTTCCTTGAGTCTTCCAACTAGCTGGGATTACAGGGTTGTGCCACCATGTCACTCTTTATTTTTGTCTTTGAACCTTTGCATGTTCCTTGGTGATTTAAAAACAAAAAACAAAAAGAAAACTAGAGGCCAAGGCTGGGACGGTGGCTCAGTGGTACAGTGTTTGTCTTGCATGCATGAGGCCCTGAATTCATTTCCTCAGCACCATATAAACAGAAAAAGCTGGAAGTGGTGCTGTGGCTCAAGTGGTAGAGCACTAGCTTTGAGCTGAAGAGCTGAGGGACAGTGCCCAGGCCCAGAGTTTAAGCCCCATGACCGACAAAAAGAAACAAACAAACAAAAACTATAGGCCTCTGGATGATGTATTAAGCTGGTAAGTTATGATTTATGGGGTTTTTTGTTTTGTTTTGTTTTGTTGGTTGGGCTTGGGCGCTGTCCCTGCGCTCTTCAGCTCAAGGCGAGTGCTCTACTGCTTGAGCCATAGCTCCACTTCTTAAGCTGGTAATTTATGGATAGCAAAGTTTTAAAGGCTAAATGCTATCAATGAACTTGAGAAAAAGCAATAACAAGTAGAAGGAAAAACAATGATTAGCAGATGTAATTAGACCATAGAGGCAGAGACAAAGATTAGAGTCCCACTGGAGCACGAAGTAGTGACATCAAATGGAAAATAAACCCAGTTTCTAGAGAATAGGTAACTAGACCAGTGTCATCTTACAGAAAAGGTACAAATGACCTTGGACATACCTGAACATCCAGTTTTGTGTTCAGTTTAGATTTACCACGTTGATAATGAATTAGCATTTAGTGATGGGTAGTCTTTGTTTCAATATTTATTTAGACCATCTTATTTGGGCTTTAGAGACCTTGTTTCTCATCAATTAAGTTACGATGCCTCTCTCGCTCGCTCGCTCTTTCTTTCCCTGATTATGTACACACATACAAAATTTATAAGAATTTCTCTCTTGGGGGCTGGGAAGGTGGCTCAGTGGTAGAGCGCTTGCCTTGCATGCATGAGGCTCTGGGTTCGATTTCTCAGCACCACATAAGCAAAAAGAAAAAAGCTGGAAGTGGCGCTGTGGCTCAAGTGGTAGAACGCTGGCCTTGAGCTGAGGGACAGCGCCCAGGCCCAGAGTTCAGGCCCCATGACCGGACCCAAAAACAAAAAAAGAAAAAAAAAAAAAAGAATTTCTCTCTTGGATTATGGTAGTATGGCTCAGTAGTAGAGCACCTGCTAGAAATCTGGAGGCCTTTCCTCCCCACTCCTTTACAAAGAGTGTAAAATATCAAGTGAGGTATAGATCAAGTCCTGTGCTTAGTAAATGAAAGTAGTATTGTTCATATCTGGCTGGACTTCTTTGGTAATCACCATTTAATTTATGAAACCTCTTCCAAATACAGGATGAGAATGCTGTCACCACTGAAGTACTGCATATAACAAGTTACCCCCAAACCCAGTGGCTGAAAGTAGCGACTTTTATGGAACTACAGATTGGCTGGTGCAGTACTGCTGCTAGCTTCAGAGCTATTAAGTTGTTTGGAAGGCCTTTTGAGCCCAGGTAGAAAGGCACCAGTCATCCCGGACAGTGGCAAGGGATACCAGAGGCAAGTGGAAACCAACCTACAAGATTCAGGGCTCAGGCTTGGGACTGGCACATCGCTGTTCATGCTTCATTCTTTTGGCCAGAGTAAGTCCTATGGCTGAAACCAAAGGTGGGTCCCTTGTAGTGAGAGGAACTGCAGGATCACATCTCTGAGGAATGAGGAAGTTGAGGTTCTCTCTTTTTCATAGGCACCTTAGTCTGCTCTAGAGCAAAGCATTTCACATGGGCAGATTTCATGAATCCCCTTTCAGGTAAGCATTGAGTTAAAATTCATATACTGTAATAACTCAGTCACTTAAATTGTACTGTTGAGTTTTTTTTGTATATTAACGGAATTGTACAGCCACCACCACAATCAATCTCAGAATGTTTTCTTCTTTCCCAAAGAATACCTGTACATGTTAGGAGTTCATCCCTAGTCTACCTTCTCTCTAGCCCCTGGCAGCACTTTTGGTTTTAGCTTTGCTTTTCTTCTTTCTTATTTCTTCTTCTCGGTTGTGGGGCTTGAACTCTGGGCTTGGGTGCTGTCCCTGAACTCTTCAGCTCCAGGCTAGCACTCTACCACTTGAGCCACAGTGTCACTTACAGTTTTCTGGTGGCTTATTGGAGATAAGAGTCTCACGGACTTTCCTGCCTGAGCTGGCTTTGAATCTTGATCCTCAACTTCCTGAGTAGCAAGGATTACAGGTTGGAGCCACCAGCACCTGGCTTTTGCCTACTTCTTATGGATAATCGTACATTATATGGTCTTTTGTGTCTGTCTTCTTTCATTTAGCAAAATGTGTTTATCCAGTCTCCTGGTATATATTAGTGCTTCATTCCTTTTTGTTTGTTTTGATGGTACTGGGGATTGAATTCAGGGCTTCATGCTTGCTGTGCAGGTGCTCTATCACTTGCACCATACTTCCAGACCCTATTTTTTGAGATAGGGTCTGACTTTCTGCCTACACCATCTTCAACCACAGTCTTTCTATTTTATACTTCCCGTGGTAGCTGGGAATGACAGGTGTGCTTTACAGTGTCCTGTGTTTTCTGTTGAGATTAGGTTTCCTTAACCTTTTTTTTGATCCTCTAGATCTAAGCCTCTCAAGTAGCTGGGATGACAGGTGCACACCATGGCATCCAGCTATTGATTGAGATGGGGTAACTTTTTGCCTGGGATGGCCTCAAGACTGCAACCCTTCAATCTTTAATTCCATGTAACTAGGATCGTAAGTGGGACCCACATATTTTTGTTTCGGTTTTGCTGTGTAAACCAGGCTGCCATGGAACTCACAATTAATCCTCCTGTCATAGCTTTCTGAGCACTTGGATTACACACATGGCCTGTTTGCATTTTTTTCTTTTTGGGTGGGGGATAATTTACCATTGTAAGTATATACCAAATTATATTTATCCACTTATTTATTTGATATACATTTGGATAGTTTCTACCATTTGGCTATTTTGTGTTAATGCTGTTATAAGCATTTATTTATTTTTTGGTGGGTCGTGGGGCTTGAACTCTGGGCCTGTGCAATGTCCCTAAGCTCTTTAACTCAAGGCTTAGTGCTCTACCACTTGAGCCACAGCACTACTTCCGGCTTTTTCTGCTTATATGGTGCTGAGGTATCAAACCCAGGGCTTCATACATGTAAGGCAAGCACTCTACCGCTGAGCCACTTTCTCTTTTTTCTAATTCCAGTATTTCTTCCATGTACAGTCTGAATTTTTCTTCCAGATATGGCTCTTTTTGATTCTTTGCATGCTTGAACATTGTGAATTTTGTATTTTACATTACTGGACACTAGATTTTTACATTTTTTTACATTCCTTAAAAGATGTCCAGATTTTGTTCAGCCACTCAAGTAATTTTTGGATCTGTCTGGGTCTTGTTAAAAGTTTTTATGACTGTAGATAGTAGCTATGTCCCCAGAGTAAAGGGAAACCCTCTCTGCAGATGTATAGAGGCTGTCTGTGCATGCAGCTGCTTCTCCCAACATCTGTCCCATATTGCTGTTCTAGATGCCTCAGTTCTCCTCACTTACCAGGATCCTCAGGTTCTCTTTCAGTGTTCTTGTTTTCAATTCTTCCCAGTTCTCATTTTTTTCACTTCTCTTTGCTTCTGTCCTTTTAGAACATTGTTTTTTAATTCTGAATCTGCAGGTTTTTTTGGGGGGGGGGCCAGTCATGGGGCCTGAACTCTGGGCCTGGGCGCTGTCCCTCAGCTCTTCAGCTCAAGGCTAGTGCTCTACCACTTGAGCCACAGCACCACTTCCAGCTTTTTTCTTTTTGCTTATGTGGTGCTGAGAAATCAAACCCAGGGCCTCATGCATGCAAGGCAAGCGCTCTACCACTGAGCCACCTTCCCAGCCCGTATCTGCAGGTTTTTAAAAAATGGTCACCAATAGGATAAAGCAGAATGTTTCTTCTACAGTATATCTGGAAAAATACCAGCATATAACTTTTTAATTGATAATTTTACTACTTTTTTTGTTTGTGAGCTTTAGTACTGGGGCTTGAACTCAATTCCTTGCTTGTTTTTTTCACTCACAGCACTTAGCTACACCTCTAGTTCCCTCATTTTTTTGCTGGTTAGTTAGTCTCAATGACTGTTCTGTCCAGACTGGCTTTGAACATCAGTCCTGTGGTTCTCAGCCTCCTATTAGCTACTTAGCTAGAATTAGAAAGTGAGCCATCAGTGCCTGGTTTTATTACCCTTTAAAAGAATTCTTAACCACTTTTTAGAGTAATCCAAGTGATTTTGATTATAATTATTAAACCCTTTGAAAGTTTCAATAGTGTTTGACAGATTTTTCATTTTAAATACTATGCTGTGGTGAGTAGCTTTCAGGTATAATAAAATCTAGTTTTCAGAGATTCTCATTTTTAGATGCATATTTGAAGTCACATTTGAAATTCGTTTGTTCTAGTACACATATATTCGTAATCTTGTTTGTACCTGAGTTGTATTTAATTACATATATTTATAATATGCTTCTATATTTGCATCTATGTTTATAACTACTACTGTGCTGATCCATTATAGTGAATTACAAAGTAATACTATACTATGAAATGCTAACTAAGTACAGTGATTTTTTAAAACAGCCTAGTCATGTATATGAGATCCACTGAACTCAGTGGTTCTCATCTAGTGTAGTAACCATCCTCTAGGGGACATTTTTAGAATTTGTAAGTGCATATTTAGTGATCAAAGAGGGTTTTTTATTTTTGGTGGGTAGGCTAGGTTTACTTCTTGCAGTCTGCAGAACAGTATGTATAAGGAGTAAGTTTATTCTGTCTCTTTTGGTGTTTAAATCTTTACCGGTCTGAAATATTTTTACATATTTACATATAAACTCAAAGTGTGTGTGTGTTTTTTGTTGTTGTTTTTTGTTTTTGTCGGTCATGGGGCCTGATCTCTGGGCCTGCCCACTGTCTCTCAGCTCTTCAGCTCAAGGCTAGTGCTCTACCACTTGAGCCACAGCACTACTTCCGGCTTTTACTGCTTATGTGGTACTAAGGAATCGAACCCGGAGCCTCATGCATGCAAGGCAACCACTGAGCCACCTTCCCAGCTCCTCAAAGTGTATTTTTACACAATGCATTCTATATCAAGAGCTGTATAAATTGGAGTCAATCTCCTCTCATTTACAGATTTACTAAGAGCTTGATGTTTTGAAAAACATATCACATACAGCAATACTCTTCATGGTATTTTAGTCGTCAGTCACCTGATTTAATCTGTGTAGCTTGTGCATTCATGGAGATTCTTCATATCACTGCAAATACTTTCTCTTACTAACTTTTTTTTTGGGAGGGGGGTCCGGTCATGGGGCCTGAACTCTGGGCCTAGGCACTGTCCCTCAGCTCTTCAGCTCAAGGCTAGCGCTCTACCACTTGAGCCACAGTGCCACTTCCGGCTTTTTCTGCTTATGTGGTGCTGAGGAATTGAACCCAGGGCCTCATGCATGCAAGGCAAGCACTCTACCACTGAGCCACCTTCCCAGCTGTCCTGTGTGGTTTTTTTGTTTTTTTTTTTTGCCAGACCTGAGGCTTGACCTCAGGGCTTGGGTATTGTCCTTCAGCTTCTTTTGCTCAAGGCCACTGGAACCACTGGAACCACTCCACCACTGGAACCATAGCACCACTTTCAGCTTTTTGTATTTATTTGGTATTGAGGAATCAAACCTAGGACTTCATGCATGCTAGGCAAGCACTCTACTACTAAGCCACATTCCCAGCCCTCATATAATGTTTTTAAAATTATATGTGTGAAATCAAGTTTGTGTACATTGAAAGACATCAAAAAGATAGTGTGTCTATCCCAGAACTCCCCTCCTCCCTGCACAAGGTAGACAGTCTAGCTTTGTATCACCATCATCATTCTTTGTCCCTAAAAATATATGCTACTGATAAGAAATCATTCTTCTTACACATTGTTAGGTTTTTAAAAAGAGGTAGCCAAGTAAGAACAGCACCACACACGTGGTATTCAGGTAAGGGGTAGGTTTATTTAGTAGACCTGCTGGGACCAGGCAAGGTTGGCACTCCATATGGCTGGCAAAAGGGAGCGTCTGGCCTTGGGTTAGACCTTATATAGGGTAGGGGGGGAGGGGTGTGTCCAGGTAAAGAGAAATGGGACAGGTAAGAGGTGGGACCAGGTGGGAGAAAGGTGTGGCCACATCAGATTCAGACGTGACCTCTTCCAGGTGTCCCAGTTGCCTAGGTAACGCAGGTACTGGGCGAGGTCTGCTCACCATCCAGGAATGGACCTTACACACATGAGTACTTAACAGTACCAAACTCAACAAAATATGTCTATAGTGTGTTGGGAAAATGGAGAATGGAAAAGGATTGTCAACATGCGAGTACTGTTCATTGAGGAACAGCAAGGGGCACCGATCTTCCTGCGGGTTTGGAGGTTGTGCTAGGGACTGGATTTTGGGGTGGGATTATTTAGGGCTTAACAAGGAAGCCGAGAATAAAATGGGCTGTGGTCTCCTTGGGATCAAGGGCAATGTCCTTAGTCCGGCCCACAGTGGAAGCTGGGTGTGGGTGGCTACTGTCTCCTGGGGGCCAAGGTCAGAATGACCTGCCTGAGGACAGGCACGTGAGCATGCACCTGGGGCTTTGCTTGACTCTGGGGAATAAGGGCTGGACTCAATGCTTTTTAGTGAATCAGTGATTTGTTAAAAGAATCTAAGGGCAGCATGGTGACAGGATCAGCAGAACACAGGGATCAGCTCTCACACAGTAGCAACAAGCATAGTAGCTTTCAGACTCTACCTCTGGTGTTGCATTTTGATTAAATGTTTCTGTATACTGCTTTTTGTGTGTGTGTTTAAGTGAAAACAAATATCAGAAGCAGTTGAGGACCATGAAGTGAGTCCTGTAGGAATAAGGAGACATTTGGCTTTAGAAGTATCTCTTTGGTTTAATAAGTTGGCATTATTTCTTGTTCTGTTATGAATGCACACTGCTCTAGTCAGTCCTTCAACAGGCCCACTACACATTCTCACAATGTCATTTATAGGCTCTGTTTTGCAGGGCCAAAAAATGTCATCTTCTTTGTCACCAGAGTTCCTCCCCATAGTGTTATCTAAGGCACTTTTTTGCAGTGTTTAAAAAAAAACAAACAAGCATTATTTTCACAGTCACAACTTCTTGCCCATATTGCAGTGCCAGGCAGGATTAAATTTATTGTCAAACTCCTGAGAGAACAAAAAGAAAGAAAACATTAGGATTTTAGTGCTAACCTAGAAGTGAAGAGTTTGCCTATTGAAAAAGCCACAGCCTACAAGGGCAGAAAGAAGAGGTTAGAATTTGCAAATTCTTAGAATGAAAGAATGTTGCCCAGCTCCAAGTCGCCTACATAGTGCATTAATGCAAACATGTTTGCAGTCTGGCTAAGAGGAATGGGGGCTGGGGAGGTCAAAAGCAGAAAGGTCAGCCTCAAAGACTGGACATTTTGTTATATATCATGGTCATTACACAATTCTTGCCTTGTCTCATCTTCATTGACAGCAGGTGATGTGAACAGTTGTGGTTTATCATGTTCTGTGGGAACAGAACTAAACTATCCTTCTACTATATTTGCAGTGCACCAAGTTCAAGAAAAAGTTAGAAGTTTGGCTCAGTACTTAATCTGAACACATTCTTCATCCCAAAAACCTTAACTATTTCTGCACTACTATAAACAAGCAATATTTATTCAGGACAAAGCTTCAACCCAAACAGCCAGGTAACAATTTAAATTTAAGAGTACAAGATATTTAAGTACTCCATTGTTTCTGTTTATGAAAAAGAAAAAAATGGCAGCAGAGTCTTAACAGCCATCAGGCCAAATTTTATCCCTGATTAGCATTTAAATTGCTCTCTTTCCTTAAGTCCTAGCCTTGTTGAGCTACTTACAGTCTGGTCCACAAGGTTAACCAGTTGTTGGAACAACTCTTAGCCATTCCCATCCCCAAAAGATTCTAGGTACTAGATTGATTACCTACCTGTGTTAATTCCCCCCACCCCCTTCTTTTCTTCTCTTCTCTTCTCTTTTCAGTGCAAGGGCTTAAATTCTGGGCCTGGGTGCCATCCCTGAGCATTTTTTGCTCAAGGCTAGGGCTCTACCCCTTTGAGCTGCAGCTCTACTTTCCATTTTCTGGTGATTAATTGGTGATAAGAATCCCTTGGATGTTTCTGCTGTGGCTGGCTTTGACCTGCAATCTTCAGATCTCTGCCTCCTGAGTAGCTAGGATTACAGGCTTGAGCCAGGTGTTAATTTCTTTACTAGGTTATGATGCAGGCAGAGGTAAATGGTAATCTTAGAAGACAAAAGTGGGTCGAATTAGGCAAAATTTGCCTACACTTACATGTAGTGCAAAAACATTTTAAATATATTAAGCAGCCCACCATCCTTACTGACTGTGGATACACACTGCTGAGTGAAAACAAGGAATTCATTTCTGTTCCATTTGAAGTCTTATCTTCCCATTCCTACTGGATCCCTCCTACAGCTGAGGTTCCCAGCTTCCTTCCCTTGCTGCAAACACAGCTTGAGAATTTAGCAGTCTGGCCTACAAGCTTTCTATAAACTGTCATTTAACAGCACCCCAAGTACCAGTATCATCCACTTTGCCCTTAAAGACCACCCATGGAAGACTGGAAAGTCTCCTGGTCAGGAAGAAATGTCTCACTACTAACTCTTCCAAAACAGTCGATGGAGCTTCTGTGCAGGAGCCAACACAAAGGGGGGCTGATAGCTACTCACTGCTTTCCTGGTGGGGATCTTTGATGAAAACAAAAAAATTTAGGGAGCTGAGGCCTGGACTCAAAAAAATCCTTTTTTTTGGGGGGGGAGGGGGAGTCCGGTCGTGGGGCCTGAACTCTGGGCCTGGGCGCTGTCCCTCAGCTCAAGGCTAGCGCTCTACCACTTGAGCCACAGTGCCACTTCCGGCTTTTTCCTTTTTGCTTATGTGGTGCTGAGGAATCGAACCCAGGGCCTCAGGCATGCAAGGCAAGCGCTCTACCACTGAGCCATCTTCCTAGCCTCGAGAAGAAAATTCTTTTGCAACTGTTCTGTAAACCTAATGCCAGAGCCACCTTGTTCTCCAACAGGCATCTGTTAGAAATAGCTTGGGATGTTGGATGTTGCATAGCAGTGAGGACACACTAACTAGAACCAGGCAAGGGGAAGGTTACTAATGCAGAAGGGTGCCACAGTCAGCCCCCAATCTGGCAAGCAAGCATACAAAGCAGACAAGCTGCTCCCCTTTTATCCCCTAACCCAGCAGGCCCCGCCCCTCTGCTCACATTGGCTGAGCTCAGGTTCATAGTCTGCAAAAGGATGTGGCTTCATTAACAGGATATAATTAAAATTCAAGGAAATTCTAATGGGATGTCTTAAAAGTGCTCAGGAAGAGGATGTGTGTAACTAAAATGTAAACAAGGGCCAAGCCACCTGTCCAAAGCAGGGACCATTCAGAAAAACCTCTCAAGATTAACAGAAAGGTAGCAAATTACTTTGATAGAAAAGACGATTTTTTTTTCCCCTCACATCCAAGGAAGGAAGCATCTGGAAGAAGGAACTGCCTGTGTGGAGCCCCGTGGTCCCACCTTGGTCAGAGCAGCCATGTAATTCTCCAATGCATGGGTGGCACCGAGTCTTGCTGATGCCTCGTCTGAAATGTCCACATTTTTTAATTGCCTTTGGGTCACTGTGTGCTTGAACCCAGGATGAGGATTTGCATTGTACTCCACCTTACGCCCTCAGAGCTGCTTAGAAAGTACAACCTGGTGGTGAAGACCCTGGGTCATGGACCCTGGTGCAAGCGCTGGCTTGGCTCCTATGGAGAGGATGCCGGCCCATGCCAGACCCCGCCTCCGGGCTCTCCCATTGGCCTCCGCCTCCGTGTGTTTCCAGCTGCTAGCTGGCAGCTGTGCCCACACACCCAGAGGTGTTGGTTGGAGGTTGGGTGGCTAGGTCAGCTGAGCTTTGTGGAAAGCTTTCTGAATCCAAAAAGGGGCATGCGCGCGCGCACGCGTGTGTGTGTGTGTGTGTGTGTGTGTGTGTGTGTGTGTGTGTGTGTGTGTGTGTGTGTGTGTGTGTGTGTGTGTGTGTGTGTGTGTGTGTGTGTGTGTGTGTGTGTGTGTGTGTGTGTGTGTGTGTGTGTGTGTGTGTGTGTGTCCAGGTCAGAACAAAGTATCAATTTTGGCAGAGGGAGACATTTCCTCCTGGAATGGAGTATTTTTTTGTTTTGTTTGCTTGACAGTCCTGGGGCTTGAACTCAGAGCCTGAGCCCTGTCCCTGAGCTGCTTTTTGCTCAAGGCTAGCACTCTACTACTTGAGCCACTTCTGGCTTTTTCTGTATGTGGTACTGAGGAATCGAACCTAGGGCTTCAGCATGCTAGGCAAGCACTCTGCCACTGAGCCACCTTCCCAGCCGAATGGTATCTCTGAAGCGGGCTGTCCATATGGGCAAACATGTAGCACTGTAGTGCTCAAAGGGGAGTGATCCTCAGGCTGGTTCATTGTATTTGATTTTTTTTTTTAAGGGTGGCTCAGTGGTAGAGTGCTTGCCTTGCATGCATGAGGCCCTGGGTTCGGTTCCTCAGCACCATATAAGCAGAAAAAGCCCAAAGTGGCACTGTGCCTTAAGTGGTAGAGTGCTAGCCTTGAGCTCTTAATGAAGAGCTGAGGGACAACACCCAGGGCCAGAGTTCGAGCCCCACAACCAACAAAAAAAGAAAAAAGAAACTCAGTTTCTGTTCCTGCCCTATATCATTGGGGGAGGGGCATGGGGAAAGCATCCTTTCCTTCTGAATTAAGGGATTCTCTCCAAGTGAAGATCTGTCAGGCCCTGAGGATCTGATTTAGGAAAGAAGCTAGGGTGGATTTGGTAGTGCTGAACTAGGGATTGTGCAGGTTAAGTAGTCTTTCCTAAATAGATTTCTCTTTCCAGGGTGGGGCTGTCATGCTGGTGCTAATAAAGTCATCTCTGGCCTGGCACCAGTGATTGGCTCACACCTATAATCCTAGCTGCTTGGAAGGCTGAGTTCTGAGGATTGAAGTTTGAAGCCAGCCTAGGCTGGGGGCGGGGGTGGGGTCCAGTCTTGGGGCCTGAACTCTGGGCCTGGGCGCTGTCTCTCAACTCTTCAGCTCAAGGCTAGCGCTCTACCACTTGAGCCACAGCGCCACTTCTGGCTTTTATCTTTTTTCTTATATGGTGCTGAGGAATCGAACCCAGGGCCTCAGGCATGCAAGGCAAGCACTCTACCACCGAGCCACCTTCCCAGCCCCGACTGAGTACCTTTTTACTATTAGGTGTTCTCTCCTGTGTTTAGAGTTAGTATAGCTCCTTTATTACACACACACACACTTGCATGCACACATATGCATGCATATATACATATGTATGTGCATAGGTATATATACATGGTCTATCCAAATCTGCTGAACTAGAAGCTCTGGAATGAGGTCAGCAATTGTGTTTGAAAAGGTCTTCTGGGTGACTGTGATGCAACATGAGCTCTGAGAACCATTGATCTAGAAAATTCATGTCTAGAAAATTCATGAATTTGAATCATTTTGGACAGACTGAAACTTTCTTTGCATGTGTTTTGGTTTGATTCATGTCTTTTCTTCTAGCATTAACCTTAAACTTTATCCAGAAAATTAAGAGAGATGATAAATTTGTATTACCAGTGTGTATGGTTTTTCTCTGCTGCTTCTTAATTAGCATACATTATCTATACAGGGGGTGGGGGCTTCCTTGTGACATTTTCACACATGTATACAATGTATCCAATCAGTCTTGCCATTACTTTCCCTTATCTCCTGGCCCTCTTTCTAATACAACTTCATGTTTCATTGTTACATTTTCATAAATGCCAGCAATATATTTCAATCACCTTCATCCTCTTTTACCCTCCTATTAGAGTACCCCCCACACAGCCCATTTTCCTCTTCTCAGTCCCCTATTGATAAACAGATTTCATTGAGGTTCTTTATGCTGTTCTCATACACAGTTCCAGTGTATTTTAAAATTATTCACTCTCTTTTTCCATTTTTCCTTCCCTAAGTAGTCCCTTAGACTTACGTTCTATGTTTATGCATTTTTTTGATGTTTGGTGTTAGGGTTTGTCTTTGTGACATTTTAATGTCAGTGGTTTTCAGCCCGCATATAAATATGTCAGTGTGTTTTATTTGTCCAACACAAGAATTCTCTACGTGCAGTTGTAGTATAGTCCGGTAGACTTACAGATCAGAACTGTTACCATATGCAGTTTTCTTCGTCAGCCTGCTGTCTCAGGAGAAAAGTGGGTGAGGCAGATGAATGGCAGTAAAAAAATGTCTTTAGTGGAAAATGTCAGTTGCATGTAATGGCAAACTTAAGAGTTCTCTATACTTGTCAGGACATATAATCTTGAAGCCAGGTATGCACTCTGTAAATCTAGGAACATACTTGTGCCAGAATTGGACTGGTGAATGCATGTGGTAAAGGAATAGGCCCACAGATTCGAATGACTGGGAGAAACAGCACACTCATGGACATACAAGAAATATAAAATTCCAAATCCTTTTTGACAGTGCTATACTTCAACAAGGCTGGGATTTTGACCTTTACTGTAAACTAAAAGCAAGTAGTGCATAAAAATGAGTGTGTGCAGGAAATGAAGATAGTAATGTCCCCAAATGATTCTAAGATTGAGAAGTTGTAAAGTGTCCAAAGTTGCTAAGGTGTTAGGACATAAGTACTTTGTTTGGACAGAACAGAGCCACAGGTGCTAGGCATTCCTGCTAGCCTAGGTTCTTCCACACACAAGAAAAGACTTGAGATTCTAAGGGAGCCATGACCTGAGAATATTCTAGAGATCTCTGGTATAGACACTCTTTTGGTAGATGATAGTTTGGACAACATAGTATTAAAAAAACTATGGTTTTTTAGAGTCTGAAGGCTCCTAAAAATTTCCTCCATAGGGAATAGGAAGTGTTTCATTTTTTATTTCTCCCTACGTTAACCCTCTTACACTAAAATAAGTTCTTGCTAAAACTTTGAAAAAAAATTAAACACTATACAAGAAAATAGAAAACTGTAGGGACCCTGAACTGCGTGGTAGTGGAGGCTGTGGGGGACAGAAAGTTGTCTGCCGGTCTGTGTGCTCTGGTGTGAATCTTCACAGGCTGGGACATTAACATTTCTAAACTACTTTCTCATTTATAAAATACGATTGGTAACACTTTATAAGGATTAAATAGCATACTGTAGGTGGTAAGTATGTTAAAGACTTTAAAATCTCTTTATAGGTATGTGATTAGGCTGAATCATAGCCCTTCAAAGAGATCTATACATGAATCTCTGGAACCTATGAATATAATAAAAGAGACTTAGCAGATGTAATTAAGATTTTTTTTTTTTTTTTTTATGGGTCCAGTCGTGGGGCCTGAACTCTGGGCCTGGGCTCTGTCTCTCAACTCTTCAGCTCAAGGCTAGCGCTCTACCACTTGAGCCACAGCGCCACTTCCGGCTTTTTTCTTTTTTGCTTATGTGGTGCTGAGGAATCGAACCCAGGGCCTCAGGCATGCAAGGCAAGCGCTCTACCACTGAGCCACCTTCCCAACCCCAAGGATCTTCTTTTCCTTCCTTCTTCCTTCCTTCCTTCCTTCCTTCCTTCCTTCCTTCCTTCCTTCCTTCCTTCCTTTCTTCCTTCCTTCCCTTCCGTTTGGCTAGTACTCTAGCACCTGAGCCATGCCTTCAACCCCTTAAAGGGATAGTTCTATTTCCCTCCCCCCACTCCCTTTTCTCTCTCCTCTCTCTCCTCTCTGTTGTCAGTCGTAAGGCCTGAACTCTGGGCCTTGGCCCTGTTCCTGACCTCTTCAGCTCATGGCTAGTGCTCTACCACTTGAACCACAGCGCCACTTCTGGCTTTTTTTGCTTATGTAGTGCTGAGGAATCAAACCCAGGGCCTCATGCATGCAAGGCAAAGCACTCTACCACTGAGCCACTTTCCTAGCCCCTTTTCTTTTCTTTTTTCTTTTTGTAAGTTAAGGATCTTGAGACATGGAAATTATCCCAGATTGTTTAGGTGTGCCAGATACATAGTCATAGAAGAGTGAGGAGGCAGGAGATAGTAAGTTTGACAGTGGAAGCAAGAGGTTGAAACTATGTGAGTGTAGGTGGGCCTCTGAAAGCTGAAAAGGGCAAGGAACCAACTCTGTAAGGCTCATTCAGATTTATGATCTCCAGTACTGTAAGAGAATAAACTTGTACTGCCTCTTTAACCCTCTTCTCCCCTCCCTTTCTCTTTCTCTTATACACGCATATATATACACACTTTACAATCTTACAGTAATAGTAGGAAACTAACACAGTGTTACTCAGATTTAAAAAGGAAAGGTTTCTTTGAGATCCAGTCCATTGTCAAAAGACCTATGGAATAGCAGCAGATTTGTGATGTTCCTTTAACCGGTTAGTAGCTTCTTGATAGTTGAGGAAACTGTCCTACTAGGCATCAAAATTGCTGGTAGAAATTGCTACCATTTGTAGGAAACGACTTTAGACCTTTAGAAGGCTTAGATTACTTTTAGAGCACTAAGAAAGCTTTTTAATAGCATGGGTGATTCCATCTCTGGTAACTTTTTCAGAGGGAATAGAAAGTATCAAGGTATTGTACATTTAGTTGGTTTTAATATGAAAATATTTACATGGTAACTAAATTCATATTATGCCCTGGGTTCTGAAAGATGGTAGATAAAATTAAGAAGTTGATGGTCACTCTTTTATGTAAAGACTTTCTGTTGCTATTTGCTTAATTTTCTTACACTCCAGATGTAATAAGATCTGCCAGAAGAGAGGTAACTTAAAGCATCTGTGAGAAACCCAGCCTTTTCCTTTGTAACCTTCTAAGTGTGACTCTTGGAGATGGAACAATCAGAGTAGTGGTTATGAAATTATAAACTTGGCTTCCCTTATTAAGTATGTAGGTTAGTTACACAAGTCTAAAATATGCCCAGTTAAAATAGTACAATTCTTTTTTTGGGGGGGGGAGGGGGTCTGGTCGTGGGGCCTGAACTCTGGGCCTGAGCGCTGTCCCTCAGCTCTTCAGCTCAAGGCTAGCGCTCTACCACTTGAGCCATAGCGTCACTTCCGGCTTTTTTCTTTTTGCTTATGTGGTGCTGAGGAATCGAACCCAGGGCCTCAGGCATGCAAGGCAAGCACTCTACCACTGAGCCACCTTCCCAGCCCCAAAATAGTACAATTCTTAAAGCATACTTTTAAAGCTAGTTTGCTTAGGCAAGGGACAGCAAATAAATTAATTAAAATAAAGCTTGTTATTCTGTTAATGGTACCACTATTCTCAGAACCAGCAGTGAGCCAGGTGCTGGTAGCTCAATGCCTGTAATCTTAGCTACTTAAGAAGCTGAGATCTAAGGACCATAGTTCAAAGCCAGCCCCAGCAGGAAAATCCATGAGACTTTCATTTCCAATTAACCACCAAAAAGCCACAACTGGAGCTGTGGCTAGAGTGCTAGTCTTAAGCAAAAAAGCTTAGAGAGTGCCAAGCCATGAGTTCAAACCTCAGGACTGGCACAAAAAATGACAAAACTGTAGTGCTCACTTACATTGCCACCTCCCATGATGAAGCACTTCAATTTGAGGCACTCAAACCTGTCCCTCCTGGAGATAGGATCTAAGGACTGAGGTTTGCCTGTTTGTCATAGACCCCTTGACCTTTTTTTTTTTTTTTTTTTTGCTAGTCCTGGGGCTTGAACTGGCAGTGTCCCTGAGCTTCTTTTGTTCAAGGCTTAAGCCACAGCACTGCTTCTGGCTTTTTCTATTTATGTGGTACTGAGGAATCAACAGGAATTCATGCATGCTAGGCAAGCACTCTACCTACAAGCCACATTCCAGTCCTTCTTGACCTTTTTATCCTGATCCTAGAACCTAAGCAAGTAGCTACTGGAGAAAATTAGATGGGGCCTTGTACAAGTGCAGTACAAGTCAGAGCAGTCTGGAGATAATCTCTGTCAAGGCAGTGCTGCTCATAGGTCAGGTGGAAAATAGCCTACATTAATTAGATCTGCTGTCATTTGTACCTTGTAGTACCTTCTTAGTGCCAGTGGTGGTGAACAAAAAAATAGATTAAAACTTAATGCCATGTCTTTTTCTGTTGCTATTTAACTGCTTACTAAAATTGCTCTTGGCTGGCTCCAGCCTGTAATCCTACCTACTTGGGAAACAGAGATGGGAGTTTGGGGTTTGAGGCCAGCCTGGGAGGAAGAACAAAGAATTTCACCAGACTTCATTTCAACCAGTGGCTGGGTGTGGTGGTACATGCCTGTTATCCTAACTATAGCAGGCAGTGTAAATAGGAGGATTATGGTTCAGGTCAGCGTTGGCAGAAAATAAACATCTCAAAAAGGCTGACTGGAATTGTGGCCCTGTGTTCAGATCCCAATACTGCCTCTCCATATTTCCAGCCTCCCTAAAAGCAATAACTAGTCTTTCTGCCTGCCTGCCTGCCTGCCTGCCTGCCTGCCTGCCTGCCTGCCTGCCTGCCTGCCTGCCTGCCTGCCTGCCTGCCTGCCTGCCTGCCTTCCTTCCTTCCTTCCTTCCTTCCTTCCTTCCTTCCTTCCTTCCTTCTCTCCCTCTGTCCAGCAATATTTGGCTTTAAAATCTTAGGTTCTCACATTTGCTAGTCAGGCATCCCACCACTTGAGCCATACCCCCAACCCTTTTTTACTGCAATTATTTTTTTGTAGGTGATGTGTTTTTTTGTTTGGCTGTGTACAGACTGTGGATCTTGTAACTGGGAACAGAGGTGGCTCTGCCCAGCTTATTAGGTGAGATATAGGGCTCTTGTTAACTTTTTGCCTGGACTGGCCTCAGAGATATACTTGATCTCCACCTCCCAAGTAGGTAGCTATAATTAATTACAGGCATGAGCTGCTACACCTAGATTCCCACTACACTTAATCCCCCACTTATCCCTCCCCCCGCCCCCCCCCTGTGGTGGTGGTGGTATGTGTGTGAATAAAATCAGTGTTTACACCTATCTTTTGGTTTATTTTGTTGAAGTCGCCTTACTGTCAATCTCCTTAATGTCTGGTTCTGTGTATAGTGAAGCTTGAAGCTATTGGTGGTGTTTAGTAACATGAAACTTCATTTATTTGTGTTGAATAAGTCAGAATGCTATTTTGCTTCTTGAGCCTGGGGGAAATGTTAACAATCCATTGAGATTTAAGTTATAGTAAGCACACCCCTTAATTACTGCACAGGCTTAACCACAGAGCTTGCTGTCACAACCTAATACCCCAGCAGAGGGCCTGAAGAAGCCTTCAACTTCCTCCCTACCAACTCTCTAGGGTTTTCTATTCCTGCCCTCTGCCTGGCAAACCAAAACATGGATCCCTTCCAAGAGCTTCTGTGAAGCCAGTTTAGAAACTTTGTCAATGACTTAGCTAAATCTCCAAGCTCTACTGTTTGCAATCTACTTCCCAGCTTTCTCCAAGTCTGTTTGAAAAAAGAATTTCATTAAAGAAAATTTTATTATTTTTCTTGAGAGCTTTGTCACTGTTTTAAGGAATTTGTCTTAATTTGTTGCAAATTTTAAAATTTCCAATTGCTGGCACCAGTGGCTCATGCCTGTACTCCTAACAAAGTACCTCTTCTTAATTTGTTATATCATTTTTAGACTACTCAATACTCTTGACCTCACATATGGTATATACATGTGTACATCTGAGGAGTACAGGCATGAGACCTGGGTGTTGTTATCCCTGAGCTTTTTTTGCCCAAGACATGTGCTTTACTACTTTGAGCCACAGCTCCTCTTCTGTTTTTCTGGCTGTTAATTGGAAATTAGAGTCTCACAGACTCCTGCTCAAGCTGGTTTTGAACCAGGATCCTCAGATCTCAGCTTGCTAAGTACCTGAGACTATGGACATGAGCCACCAGTACCCAGCTTGATAATGAATTCTAAGCAGATAATTAAAACAGGTGATTCCAGGGTTGGAACAGCTCTGAAATTGGCTAGATAGGAAAGATCTGTCAACCATGAGGTGACATTTAAGTTGATTAATAAGAAAGCTGCCCATACGAATATCAGAGGAAACACTATTCTAAGCTAAAGGAATGGTTCCAAAGTAGAATTGAAATCAGAACTGAGGAGGCCAGTGAGACTGAAAGACAATGTTTGTTAGGATGGCACAAGATGGTGGTGAAAGTTGGTGATCCCAGGAATAAGGACAAGATTAAGGTCAGATATCCATCTAGACAAGAGCTTAGATTTTATCATATAATGTGTGATCATTGGGGACCTTAAACAGCTCCAACAGGGCATTGGAGGCAGGAGGGGTGTGTGTGTTGGGGAGCGAATAGAAGTATAGCCATTTACAGGGCTGTTCTAGGAGCTGCAGATATAGTTGGTAGTGACTTGAATTAGGGTGCTGATGATGGAGATACAAGTGGGAAGATTTGGGATGTTTTGGAGATGCTTGTGCTATGGATTTTAAGTTCCAGGGTGTTATGGCCATTTACCAATATGGCAGCAACTGGTGGAAAGGTAGATTTGTGAGGAAAATGAAGATGTGTTCATTTTGAGTTTTGAAGCACTCATCCTTAGAGAGGTGGTTAGAGATTTCACAGGAGAATTGAACATAGAACTCAACTTTCAGAGAGAGGCCATGGTTAGCAGTCTATTAGGATTAAGCATTTAAAACTGTTGGACTGAAGGTGGAAAGGTAGTTCTGTGGCAGTGTACTTGCCTAGCATGCACCAGCCATAGGTGCAGTTAGTAGCTCTGGTAGAAAATATCCACCATGTTGGACTTGCTCAATAGGGAAGTTACATAGGTTGAGAAGAGGAGACCAAGTACTCTGGGGATTCCAGGAACTGTCAGAGGTAACTGAGGAGGAACAGCCACTGAAGTAGAAGGAAACTGATGGTTTGTAAGTCAGAAATCAAAAATTGAGATTTCAAGTAGTGGAAGCTGTCATATACCACCAAAAGGACAGGAATAGGGACATTGGTTTTGAGAGTTACTTATTCATGCTGTTGACAGGAACATTCTCAACAGATAGGAATAGGTCAGGGGAGAACAGAAGTGAGGAAGGAGACAGCAGGCAACTTCTGAATCACAAAGGATTATATAGTAGGTAATGAGAAATAGTTATATTATCTAAGAGAGAACAAAGTTAACAAACATGAATGTTGTTAACTTTATGTTGTGGCTATAGAAAGATAACTAAAAGTACATGTGTATGTCCCCTACCTGTGGACCTGACATTATTAGAACTATGATCCATTCACTTGTGAGTGCTGTTAAATGGAACGTGAACAAATAGGTCTTGCCTTTTTGATCAGTGTGGGGGCTTGAACTCTGGGCCTGCGTGCTGTTCCTGAGCTTCTTTTGCTCAAAGCTAGCACTCTACCATTTGAGCCACAGCGCCACTTCCACCCTTTTGTGTTTATGTGGTACAGAGGAATCAAACCCAGGGCTTCATGCATGCTGGATAAGCACTCTACTACTAAGCCACCTTCCCAGCTCATCACTCACATTTCTATGCTTTAATTTTCTCAACTGTGAATGACCAGCCCTTGCCTTCTTTCCTCTTTTTCTCCCTTCCTCCCTCCTTTCCTCTCTTCCATTGTGCTGGGAATTTAACTCAGAGCTTTACATTCGTCAGGTAGGCACTCTACCACTTAAGCCTCCCCATCCTTTTTTGCTTTGGCCCTTAGGATGGCACATTTATGTCTGGGCCAGCTTGGACCATAATCGTATTTACACTTACCTGTCATTACAGACACATTCAACTGCACTCAAACATTTTTTGGTTGACATGAACTTTATACCTGGTTTCACCTCAACAGTCCTCCCATTTTCAGCTTCCCGAGTTGTTAGGATTATAGGAGTGAACCACAATGCTCAGCTCACCAGAGATCAGTCTGGTAGTTTTTGTTCCTGGGAAAGTACTAAGGAAGGCTCATGCTACTAACTCTAGGCTATAAGTTAGTATATTTCAAATCTGTGTGTGTGTATGCATGCATGTATGGTATGCATGCAAATATGCATGTTTTATCTAGGAGTAGAATTGCTGGGTCATGATAATTCTGTCCAACATTTTGAGGAACTGCCAGACTGTTTACCAAAATGACTGCATTTTTTTACAGTCTACCTTTTTTTTCCCTCCCCTCCCCTCCCCTCCCCTTCCTTCTCTTTTCGTTGGTTGTGGGGCTTGAATTCTGGGCTTGGACGCTGTCCTTCAGCTCAAGGCAAGCGCTCTACCGCTTGAGCTACAGCACCATTTCCAGTTTTCTAGTGGTTTATTGGAGATAAGAGTTTCACAGACTTTCCTGCCCGGGCTGACTTTGAACCTCGATCCTTAGATCTCAGCCTCCTGAGGAGCTAGGATTACAGGCGTGAGCCACCAGCGCCCAGCAGACTTACTGTTTCTTAAGTAACATAACTGTAGCCTAGTCCAGTGACTAGTATGTTTTGGGAGTACACACTGAAATGAAAATACCATTTAGCCACAGTACTAAGGGTTTTAGTGTGCTTTTTCCCATCTCTGGTTATTTAAAGAGAAAGGCTTTTAAAGTTTAAGACAATGGCTGAGAGCTACTTGGATGGCAGAAATTGCTGTAATCTTGGTTCAAAGCCAGTCAGAACAGAAAAAAAGTTGAATGAAATCCCTTCTCAGTGAAGAGAAGGAGTATACTCATCCCAGCTACTGAAAGCCAGACATAGGTTGATCTCTCCTGGGTACTCACTGGGACAGGAAGCAAGACCCTATCTTAAAAATAAGGACTGGTGGTATGGTTCAGCAATAAGAGTGCCAACTTAACAAGCACAAGGTCTGGAGTTCAAAATCCCAGTACGGTCCCTCTAAAACATTTAAGATCAGTTACTAGAAAACTTAACTACTTGAGTGTGCCAAGCTCCTTGGCTGTATGCATTGATAGTAGCACTAATTCTCACTTCACATTTGCTCTTTGATTGCTCTGATAATTTTTGTAAGTTGAATATTTACATGCAGATAACAGAACAAGAGCCTCAAGGTTTAAGCGTTAATGAAATTTATCTAGTATAGTAACTGAAAAGACCCAGTAATTTGATTTTAGGCAAGAACTGATATCTCCGCTCCATCAAAGTACAGTTACCTGATGTCTTAAACAGAAGTCTCAGAATCACATTGTACTGGCCCTGAGTGATGTACTGTAGGCTGTGTGCTAATCTTTGATCAGTGTTAGGATAAGCTAGAGCTGAGACAATGACAATTCTACTGTAAACTGGCCAGGAAAACTAGATGTTTTCATTGCATTGAGTCCATCTGGTCACCTAGTGATTTCCTTCAGGAAATCCTTTTTTTCTGACCTTTCTTGAGGATCCTTTATCCTATACCTTATTATTCCTAAGTACTTACTTTGGCAAACTTGGTGTTTTTTTTTTAATAGCTTTGTTAAAGATATTTTCTTTACTAATTAAAATGTTGTATTCCATATACTTTTGTTCAGCTAGGCAAAAGAAAATAAAAGTATTTGCTTGCCTCTAAGCTCATGTTTCCAATAGTATAAAAATAAGAGTAAAACCAGAATTTTGGCATTAAGAGGATTTTTTTGTTTTGTTTCCAGCAATAAGAATATGCTATATTTATAATCTCTCTGTCTCTGTCATTGTGACATGTCTGTCACAATTAAGAATGTTTTATTTCTTTAAGAATGTTTCAGTTTTGTTCACTGGTAGTCCTTTGCTTGATTTAGTAAAGGGTTGGGGTTTTAGTGCAATCTAGATTTTGTCTGAAGCAGCATTTTTGTTTGCCTTTTCCAGCTAATTCTAACAAGTAAGGGGATAGAGGAGTAATTAAGGCGACCTGAAACATTGTCCTTGGGATATCAGGAAGAAAAATGCAGATAA
The DNA here is from genome assembly GCF_024711535.1 of Dipodomys merriami. Classification (NCBI taxonomy): domain Eukaryota; kingdom Metazoa; phylum Chordata; class Mammalia; order Rodentia; family Heteromyidae; genus Dipodomys; species Dipodomys merriami. The sequence continues at coordinate 959,715 of NW_027203126.1, forward strand.
ATATTAAGTGGGTTTCCACTTACCATATGTACAGTATAAAATGTCCAGTTTGGTAATTTTCCTTTTCTAGCTATTATTTTTTTCATACTGTATAATAGACAACCTCAGAATCTCGGTGAATTATAACCAGTAATTACCTTCATTTTAGAATCAGCAGGTTGGTGCAGTTTCTCTGATCTCAGCTAGGCCACATTGGGCTTTAAACTGCTGCCAGACTTGAAGTCTGTTTTCTAAGTTCTTATTCTGGAGCTTAGGTTAAGAAGCAGTGGTGTCCTGGGCATATGGCCACACATTCTTCTCATACTGAATCACAGGAGAACCACAGGGTTGAGGAGAAACATGCAGTGTCTCTGGAGGTTTTCACTTGGAGCTGCTGGTACACTGACTTTTCTGTCACATTTTACTAGCCCAAGTCAGCTATGCAGCCAAGCCCAGTACTGCTCTGTGACAGAGGGCATTGCAAGTTCACCCAGCAGTGAACAGTGCTTCATACTTGTTATAAAGAAGAGAATGAAGAATTGAGAATGATATTACTTAGCCATATGCATTATTGTTGGGATAAATTGTGCTATTTATTGTTCATAAAACTTTGTGAGAAGTTGGGCACCTGTGGCTCATGCTTGCCATCTACTTCAGGCTGATTGTTGAACTCTTGGTTTGAGGCCAGCATGAGCAGAAAAAAATTATCAAGACCCTTTCTCAAAGAAGACCTGGAGAAGCAGGACGCTGGTGGCTCACACCTGTAATCCTAGCTACTGAGGGGGCTGAGATCTGAGGTTCAAGGGTTCAAAGATAGCCAGGGCAGGAAAGTTTGTGAGACTCTTATCTCCAATTAAGCACCAAAAAAGCCAAAAGTGGAGCAGTGCCTCAAATGGTAAAGCACTATCCCTGAGCAAAGGGAGGGGTTGGGAATGTAGCTTAGTGGTAGAGTGCTTGCCTAGCCTGCATGAAGCCCTGGGTTCTTTTCCTCAGTACCATATAAACAGAAAAAGCCAAAAGTGGAGGAATGGCTCAAGAGGTACAGTGCTAGCTTTAAGCAAAAGAGGCTCAGGGACAGTGCCCAGGCCCTGAGTTCAAGCCCCATGACTGGCAAAAAAAAAAAAAGAAAAAAAGAAAAAGCTCAGGAATAGCACTGGAGCCTTGAGTTCAAGCCCCAGCAGTGGACACAAAACATTTAACAACAACAAAAGCTGAAGACTAAAGTGTGTGCTTGTTGTCCAAGCCATCAGGAAACCTAACATAGATAGAATGCACTCTACTGAGGCAGGAAGTGAGAACCAGTTTCTTCTTAAAGAAAATAAATTGCCTGGTGACAATGGCTCACGTCTGTAGTAATCTTAGCTACTCAGAAGGCTGAGATCTGAGGATTGTGGTTCGAAACTAGTCCAGACAAGAAAGGCTTCAGACACTTGTCTCCATTAAGAACTACTCAGAAAAAAACAGAAGTGGTGCTGTGGCTCAAGTAGTATAGCACTAGCCTTGAGCAAAAGAAGCTCTGGGACCCTCACCCAGGCCCCGAGTTCAAGCCCCGGTACCGCCCCTCCCCCCAAATAATAATAAAATAAGTTAAGATTATGGAGGCATGTAATTGTACACATTTCAATCTGACTTAAACCAGTAATAATGTTCAAACTAAACTAATAAATGCTGTTTAACTTTTTTGAGAGCAGCACTGTATTCAACTCCGCTAATCTCAGTGCCTGAAGGTATTTGTTAAATTGCTTAGTGTGTTTTAATTTTATTTATTTATTTATTTATTTATTTATTTATTATTTATTGGTGGTTGTGGGGCTTGAACTCTGGGCCTGAGTGCTGTCCCTCAGCTCTTCAGCTCACGATGAGTGCTCTACCACTTAAGCTACAGCACCACTTCTAGTTTTCTGGTGGTTTATTGGAGATAAGAGTCTCACAGACTTACCTGCCCGGGCTGGCTTTGAACTGTGATCCTCAGCTCTCAGCCTCCTGAGTAGCTAGGATTGCCACCAGCATCCAGCTCCTTTTCTTTTTTTTACAAGATTTTTTTTTTGGCCAGTATTGTAGCTTGAACTCAGGGCTTGGGCACTGTTCTTGAGCTGCTTTTGCTCAAGGCTAGCACTCTTAATACATGAACCACAGTGTCATTCTAGCTTTTTCTGTTTATGTGGTACTGAGGAATCAAAGCCAGGGCTTCATGCTGCATGCTAGGCAAGTACTCTACCAGTAAGCCATATTCCCACCCCACCCCACCCCTTTTTTTTGACTGGTTGTGGGGCTTGAATTCAGGAATTGGACTGGGTGGTGTTGCTGAGCCTTTTTTGCTCAAGGCTAGCATTCTACCATTTGAGTTGGCAGCTCCATTTCTGGCTTTTTTGGTAGTTAATTGGAGGTAAGAGTCTCATGCCCCAGCTAGCTTTGATCCATGATCCTCAGATCTCAGTCTCTTTAGTAACTAGAATTAGAGGCATGAGCCTCCAGTGCTTGGCTTATCCACCATTCATAATGTATTCCCTTTTGAGGCACATGTTAATTGTCTTTGCTGTGACTATATCAACTTAAGAGAATTAGGAATTACTTTGGCCCGCAGTTGTTGTTTTTTTTTTGGGGGGGGGTCCTGTTGTGGGGCCTGAACTCTGGGCCTGGGGCTGTCCCTCAGCTCTTCAGCTCAAGGCTAGTGCCCTACCACTTGAGCCACAGCGCCACTTCCGGCTTTTTTCTTTTTGCTTATGTGATGCTGAGGAATTGAACCCAGGGCCTCAGGCATGCAAGGCAAGCGCTCTACCACTGAGCCAACTTCCCAGCCCCGGTCCTAAACTTCTTTGACTGAATTCTTGATCATCTCTTGCAAGCTAACAGAGATTGACTATAGTACCATAATTATTTTATTATTATTATTGTTGATACCTTATTTACAAATTAAGCTTAATTTATAAATTAACCTTGATCATTTGTGTGTATGCATAAGGACCGACATAGTAATATACATTTTTTTTTTTGGTCGGTCGTGGGGCTTGAACTCTGGGCCTGGGCGCTGTCCCTCAGCTCTTCAGCTCAAGGCAAGCGCTCTACCACTTGAGCTACAGCGCCACTTCCGGTTTTCTGGTGGTTTATTGGAGATAGGAGTCTCGCGGTCTTTCCTGCCCGGGTTGGCTTTGAACCGCGATCCTCAGATCTCAGCCTCCTGAGTAGCTAGGTTTACAGGCGTGAGCCACCAGCGCCCGGCTAGTATATACATTTTTTATGGCTCACAACTACCTACATTTTCCTTTTCCCAGAATGTCACATAAATAGGACTATGTTTGAGTCTTTCCAGATAGCCTTCTTTTATTTAGTATAACACTTTTGAGATTCATTTAGATAGTATGCTTCAGTGATTTGTATCTTTTATTGCTAAGCATATTATTTCATAAAAGTATCACCAGGCTCCAGTGACTCACACCTGTAAATACTAGTTACTCAGGAACCTGAGGTCTGATGATTGTGGTTGGAAGCCAGCCTGGGCAGGAAAAGTCCGTGGATCTGTGGCTCAAGTGGTAGAGTGCCAGCCTTGAGCAAAAAAGCTAAAAGGCAGTACCAGGCCCTGAGTTCAAGCCCTAGGACCAGCCCTCACACACACAAAAAAAGAAAAATCAAAAGCATTCCTAAAGGTAGCCATTTCTTCTTTAGAATTTTGCTCACACAGTTTTACTTCTTCCTTTTCGGTTATCATTAATCTTCCCTTCTCTAAATACTTACATTTCTCTTGATTCCAGAGCAACACACTATTCTCCTGCTCTTTTTTTTTTTTTTTTTTTTTTGCTGGTCCTGGGGCCTGAACTCTAGGCCTGGGTGCTGTCCCTCAGCTCTTCAGCTCAAGGCTAGCACTCTACCTCTTGAGCCACAGCACCACTTCTGGCTTCTGCTTATATGGTGCTGAGGAATTGTTTTTTTTTGTTTTTTTGTTTTTTTTTTGTCGGTCCTGGGGCTTGAACTCTGGGCCTGGGCGTTGTCCCTCAGCTCTTCAACTCAAGGCGAGCGCTCTACCACTTGAGCTACAGCGCCACTTCCGGTGCTGAGGAATTGAATTCATGCATGCTAGGCCCTATTCTCCTACTCTTAAATATGTTCTTCTAATGGCTTTTCACTCTGCTGTTACATTTTATTTCTGTCAGCTAGTGCTAGGCTTCCTCAGGAAACTAAACTATGTCCTTTTTCTCTCCATCCATAATTTTGTTGACACTGTTTTAGAAAGTCACCTGTAATCTATCTTTTTTTTGTCGGTCGTGGGGCTTGAACTCTGGGCCTGGGCGCTGTCCCTCAGCTCTTCAGCTCAAGGCAAGCGCTCTACCACTTGAGCTACAGCGCCACTTCCGGTTTTCTGGTGGTTTATTGGAGATAGGAGTCTCACGGTCTCTCCTGCCCGGGCTGGCTTTGAACCGCGATCCTCAGATCTCAGCCTCCTGAGTAGCTAGGATTACAGGCGTGAGCCACCAGCGCCCGGCACCTGTAATCTATCTTAACCAGACCAGATGACCTACTTACTCTCAGACACCATACTTCTACTTCTATTGAGAGATAGTGTAGCATAATGGAAGTATAGGCCTTTTTACATTGCTTCTTTCTAGCAGAGTCTAGGGTTTTGGATCTTGCTACACATGTGCTGAATTTAATTCTCTTTGCTATTTCCCAAAATGGTCACTTAGCTCTCAGCCCTCCAAGTAGTATTTCCTAATTTTCATTGTGCCAGCTTCTCAGAAACAGTGAAACCAAGCCAGTACAGTGGCTAAACCTATAGACCTAGCTATTTGGGAGAGAGATCTGAGGATGGGGGTTTGAAACCAGCACAGGCAAAAAAACAGTTAAAGATACTCAACCAATAGCTGTGCACAGTGAAACTCATCTATTATCCTAGCTATTGGGGAAACACAATGGCTGGAGTAGTGGCATGTACCTGTCATGTCCAGCAACCCAAGAAAGCACAGACTTGGCCAGCCTGGACATTAATTGAGATCTTTAAAAACAAAACAGGGCTGGGAAGGTGGCTCAGTGGTAGAGTGCTTGCCTTGCATGCATGAGGCCCTGGGTTCGATTCCTCAGCACTACATAAACAAAAAAGAAAAAATCCAGTAGTGGCACTGTGGCTCAAGCGGTAGAGCGCTAGCCTTGAGCTGAAGAGCTGAGGGACAGCACCCAGGCCCAGAGTTCAGACCCCATGACCGGACCCAAAAAAACCACAAAAAACTAGTGAAAAAAAAGGGCTAGAGGCATGACTTTAGCATGCAGCCTTGAGTTCTATCCAAAGTACTGAAAGGAAGGAGGGAGGAATAGAAGAAGGGAAATGTTGAGCCCTAAGTAGAAACACTTTTCTGTCCAAGGAGTCCAGTCCTGACTCTGTAGAGTCAAGGCTCTGGATACGAAGTATGAAGAGGGAAAAATGGAAGGTCTTTTAAAGTGAAGTCAACAGAATGATACAGTTCCATATTACAGAGGAACAGTGCCTGGAGGTTACTGGTGCAGGTACTTTTTGGTCTTGTTGATTACAAAATAATGGGCCATGGGCTAGGTACAGTAGAGAGGATGGGTGTCCAGGAGGTTCAGTTGTAGCTTCCTGCTGTCTTTTGGTACATAGGAAATTCTAAATCAGGATTTACTCAGCTGTTCTTTGCTGTCAGTAGGCCTGGTCTGGTGGTTGGTTTGGGAAAGTTGTATCTCTCCTTCATTCAGGTCCTATTATTTCAAAATGGCTTGTAGATAGATACATCATCTCTTACTAGTCTAATCTAGGCTTTACCACCTAATGCCTAGATTGATCTCCTGATTCCAGTCTCTTCTGTTCCTTCTGCCTATACTATTTCTACCTGATTAATTTTCAAAAAATATTATCACTTAGAATTTTATACCAATACTTGAAGAAAAGTAGTATTTTCAGATGAGGCTAAAACTTAAGAAGAGCCAGACACTGGTGGATCGTGCCTATAGAAGCTACTTTGAGTTTACTTCTGGGGTTCTGCTTTTCCCTCTTCCCAGAGGATTAGGATCATGACTTTTGAACCTTTCAGATTTTCTTTTTCTTCCTCCATTCTCTCTTCCTTCTTCCAGAACAAACTCTCTTATGTTGCTCTTACATGCTGTGTAATAGTTTATAACACACACCAAATACCTTGTCTAAAGACATCAGGCCAGTTCTATTGCAAATTCAGTTTGCTGAGTGGAGACTGATTTTTGTCTCCACTGTGGTGCAGTCATTTTTTCTTATTTTATTTTTCTGAGACCAGACTCAAGCTAAGTATTTGACACTTGCTTTTGCTCATTGGCTGGTGGTGTGCCACCTGAGCTATGCTTCCAGTCCTGATTATATACTTTCTAATTTAACAAAACTTCATTATTTTGGTTTTAACAAATTAAAAGTTTGTAGCCCGGCACTGGTGGCTCACGCATATAATCCTAGCTGCTTGGGAGGCTGAGATCTGATGACTGTGGTTCAAAGTCAGCCTGGGCAGGAAAGTCTGTGAGACTTACTTCCAGTTAACCACCAGAAAACTGAAAGTGGCGCTGTGGCTCAAAGTGGTAGATAGAGCAAAAGACCTCAAGGACAGTGTTGAGAACCCTGAGTTCAAGCCCCATGATCAACAGACATTTTGGAGGTTTTTTTTGGGGGGGGGAGAGGAGGTTTGGCCGGTCATGGGGCCTGAACTCTGGGCCTGGGCACTGTCCCTCAGCTCTTCAACGCAAAGCTAGTGTTCTACCACTCGAGCCATAGCGCCACTTCTGGCTTTTTCTGCTTTTGTGGTGCTGAGGAATGGAATCCAAGGCCTCATGCATGCAAGGCAAGCACTCTACCACTGAGCCACCTTCCTATCCCACAGGTTTTTTTTTTTTTTTAATAAGTTTTTGAAAACAGCTCTGGATCACTTGGCCTTTAAGCTTGAGTCTAAGTAAGATTTCATCTGTCACTAAATAGAATTAACTGTCCCATAGAATTTAGGTATGTATTATGTAGTAAAGAACATGCCATGGAAGAGGACTCAGGGGTGTTTTTACTCTTCAGTGCTTTTCAGTTCATCTGCAATAGAGCTTTCAGAGTATTTCTAGAAATGTGTTATGGTGGTCGATACCATAAATGTTAAGTTGCCTTGCCAAGAGTGAAATAAGAGTTTGTCATTGTTTCTTGTGTGAAAGGCAGTGCTCACCACCATAAGAGTAATTTGTAAGTAGCATGTATTGCTCAGTCAGGCTCTGGGCAGATCTGATTAAGTGGCTAAAAAGTAAAATCTAAATATGTAAAAGCAATGTCAGGACTCCCAGCTCAGTTTTTGAAATAGGGTCTTGCCTCAGCTGATCTCCTTGCCTCAGCCTCTAGAGTGCTGCCATTCCAGGCCTGCACCAACAAACTGGGTTTAATGTTGGTACTTTGGAATGTTTAAGAAAACCATTACCTTTACATTCAGCAAGTAGTATTGTATGGCATACAGATTTTCATATGGCTTTTTTCTTTAATAGTTTTTCATGCCATCCTTTTACATTTCTTTGTAGTAGTGAGTTATACAAAACACACAGTGACTAGTAAAATGAATAAGACAGGTTGGTCCCTCTCACCATTTCATTTTCTTCAGTTTAAAAATGGGGATAATGTAAAGCATATTACAGTACTTGACACACTCCTCAATAAAGAGTGTTATTATTTAAAAGAGCAGATATCAGCCTATATAGATGGTTACTGAAGACACAGAGTGGACAGGACTATCCAGAGACAAGAGACCATCTAGACCATCTAGGAGATGTGACAAGATGAACGGCCAGAGAGAGGTGAAGAGATCTAGAATTGTGAGCACTGAGATAGTCTCAGGAAAAGGACCTGGTTACTTTTACGAGACACCGCATGTGGGGCATCTAATAAGATATTGACAAGGATTTCTTAGGCCAAGCAACAAGATTGTTAGTAATCTTGGGAAAAGCAATTTCTATACTGTTTTGGGAGCAGAAGCCAGATTGAGACACCAGCAAAGATACCAGATTTAACCTAAATTCCCTTTATAAGCTGGCGCTCTTTTCATTCACTGACTCCACTTCCCTCACCCACCTACGTGGGTGCATGGTTTTGTTTACTCACCTTCTCTGCCATCACTAATCTTCCTTCTGTCTCTTGAGCTCTATTGGACTGCCTGATACCCCAGTAAGCCAGTCACATAGGCCTCCAGTCTGAACCCCCATACCCTTCAGTGACAAGGCTTACTTTGCTAGCTTATTTACACCTCTTATCTCCCCATTAAACTCTGTGTGTGGGGGGAGGGGGTAGTCCTGTGGTTAGAACTCAGGGCCTGGGCACTGTCCCTCAACTTTTTTGCTCAAGGCTAGTGTTGTACCTCTTGACTTTGGGCTGTTTGTTGGTTAGTTGAAGATAAGAATCTTAGAGATTTTCCTGCCCTAGATGGATTTCAGCTGAGATCCTCAGATCTCAGCCTCCTAAGTAGCTAGTATTACCTGCCTGAGCCACTGGTACTTGGCTATACAGTTCTTGGAGGATGACTGAATCTTTATCATGGAGTCCTAGCACCTAGCAGAGTACTCATCAAGTAAGATGCCATGGAACAGTCACCTAAGTCAGTTATGCTAGTTGGAGTACCAGACATTAGATACAAGATGCTGAGGAAGATCTGTTTGGTTTTCAGTGTAAATTTGAGGTGACAACAGTATTTGCAGGCAGGGATCCAAGAACATTAAGCTTTGCTAAAATTCGGTCTGTCATAGAATTTCTCCTTATTCTAGGATTCAGGAGATACTTCTTTTCAACTTTGTTTGTTTATTATGGAAGCACTGGGACTTAAATACTTTGGCTCCTTTCCACTTGTCCACAGAATTAAGATTGATGGTTAAGAGAGTTGAGTCCCCAAAAAGTATCTGAAGGTCAACTGTGGGATTGGCTTGTGTAAACCACTGGGATTGTATAGATGCTTCCAGACTCTGTCTAGGATCATTTCTAAACCTACTCCCAGCATTGAGTTGCAGGGAATACTTAACTCTTTCAGTGAGATTCATATGGCAAAAATAAGTTAAACCACAGCTTTTCATTGCAGTGTTTTGTTTTGTTTTTGGGGGGTCCGGTCGTGGGGCCTGAACTCTGGGCCTGGGCTCTGTCCCTCAGCTCTACAGCTCAAGGCTAGCACTCTACCACTTGAGCCATGGCATCATTTCCGGCTTTTTTTTTCTTTTTGCTTATGTGGTGCTGAGGAATCGAATCCAGGCCTCATGCATGCAAGGCAAGCACTCTACCACTGAGCCACCTTCCCAGCCCCTCATTGCAGTGCTTTTTTAATCCCTTTAAGGGTTTTTGTTTTTGTTTTTGTGGGTCCTGGGGCTTGAACTCTGGGCCTAGGTGTTGTCCCTAAGCAAGCTTCATTTGTCCAAGGCTAGCATTCTATCACTTGAGCTACAGTGCCACTTCTGGCTTTTTCTGAGTAGTTTATTGGAGATGAGTCTCATAGACTTCCCTGCCTGGGCTGGCTTCAAACTGTGATCCTCAGATCTCAGCCTCTCTTGAATAGCTACAATTATAGGTGAGAACCACCAGTGCCAGGCTCCCTTTAAGTTTTATAATTTTTATTATATGTCCATTTTTGAAATTATTAATCTTTTTGGGGGGAGGGTCAGTCATGGGGCTTGAACTCTGGGCCTGGGCTCTGTCCCTCAGCTCTTCAGCTCAAGGCTAGCACTCTCCCACTTGAGCCACATCCAGTTTTCTGAGTGGTTTATTGGAAAAAGAGTCTCACAGAGTTTCCTGTCCAGGCTGGCTTTGAACCATGATCCTCAGATCTTAGCCTCCTGAGTAGCTAGGATTACAGGCATGAGTCACCAACGCCTGGCTTATTAATCATTTTAAGTGGCATTAAATACATTAATTAGTGCTTGATATACCTATCATTGCTATCCATTTCCAGATCCTTTTCATCATCCCAAACAGAAGCTATACACTTCAGACTATAACTCCCCATTCCCTTCTTCCTGTTCTTTCTATTCTTATGAATTTGTCAATTCTCAGTCCTTTGTTTAAGTGAAATACACAATAACTGTCCTTTTGCATCTGGTTTATTTCACTTAGCATAGTTTTCAAAATTCACTCATTGTAGCATATGTATAGGAATTTCTTTCTTTTTTGGGGAGGGGGGCGTCCAGTCGTGGGGCCTGAACTCTGGGCCTGAGCACTGTCCCTCCGCTCTTCAGCTCAAGGCTAGCGCTCTACCACTTGAGCCACAGTGCCACTTCCGGCTTTTATTCTTTTTGCTTATGTGGTGCTGAGGAATTGAACCCAGGGCCTCAGGCATGCAAGGCAAGCAAACGCTCTACCACTGAGCCAACTTCCCAGCCCAATTTCTTTTTTAAGTCTGAATGATAGCCACTTGTATTTATGCCACCTGTGCTTATCCATTCATCCATAAGTGGGCATGAGGGCTGCTTTTACCCTCTTGTGAATACTACTATGAAAATTAGTGTACAGTGTGTATTTGAGTCCTTATTCTCAGCTCTTTGGGAGCATATGCCCAGACTTTAGATTACGTTTTATGATCGGCATGTCATGTTAACACATGCCGATCTCTCTCTCTCTCTCTCTCTCTCTCTCTCTCTCTCTCTCTCTCTCTCTCTCTCTCTCCCTCCCTCCCCCCCCCCCACTTTCCCAACTCCCCCTTCCTCCTCTTCTCCTCTCCCTCTTCCCCCCTTTCCTTCAACTAGGGTTGGACCTAAAGGCTTTGTGCTTGCTAGGCAGGCATTCTACCACTGAGCCATGCCTCCAGCCTTTTAAAACTTGTTTTTGAGATAAGGTCTCACTTCTTCTCCAAGTACTTGTCTGGACTGTGATTCTAATTTTCACTTGCCACTGTAACTGAGATGTCTTATGAAAATTTCTGTCTGGGCTGGTCCAAAACTGTAGTCTTTCTGATTTCTGCCTTCCATATACCTAGAAAAACAGTTGCACACCTGGCTATTGGCTGAGAAAGGGATCTCTTCATCTTTTCTGCCAAAGCTAGCCTAGAACCTTCCCACCCTCAGCCTTCCAAATAGCTAGGATTGCAGTCATAAACCACCAGCACCTAACAAGTTTTCACAAGTTTTATGTTGTGATTGTTTTTGTTGTGTGGGTTTTTTGGGTTGTTGGTTTTTTTGTATGTGTGCCAGTATTGGTGCTTGAACTCAGAGCCTCTAATGCTTGCCCATCCTTTTCACTCCCAGCCGAGTCTCTACTGCTGGAACCATACTTTTACTTCTGCCTTTTTGCTGGTTATTTGGAGATATGAGTGTCAAAGAAATGAGTCTCGCAAGCTGGACGCTGGTGGCTCATGCCTACTGAGGAGGCTGAGATCTGAGGATCATGGTTCAAAACCATCTGGGGCAGTAAAGTCCGTGAAACTCTTATCTCCAGTAAAACACTAGAAAACTGGAAGTGATGCTGTGGCTCAAGCGGTAGAATGCTTGCCTTGAGCTGAAGAGCGCAGGGCTAGCGCCCAGGCCCAAAGTTCAAGCCCCACGACCGACAAAAAAAAAAAAAAAAAAAAAAAGAAATGAATCTCACAGACTTGGTGCCCTTGCTAGTTTTAAACTACAGTTCTCAAATCTCAGCCTCCTGAGTAGCTGGGAGGGCCTGGCTGGGAGGGAGGGACGGAGGGAGGGAGGGAGAGGGTGTGTGTGTGTGTGTGTGTGTGTGTGTGTGTGTGTGTGTGTGTGTGTGTGTGTGTGTGTGTGTGTGTGTGTGTGTGTGTGTGTGTGTGTGTGTGTGTGTGTGTGTGTGTGTGTGTGTGTGTGTGTGTGTGTGTGTGTGTGTGTGTTGCTAGTACTGAAACTTGAACTCAGGTACTAAGACTTGAACGATCCTCAGATCTCAGGGAGGGAGAGGGGTGTGTGTGTGTGTGTGTGTGTGTGTGTGTGTGTGTGTGTGTGTGTGTGTGTGTTGCTAGTACTGAAACTTGAACTCAGGTACTAAGACTTGAACGATCCTCAGATCTCAGGGAGGGAGAGGGGTGTGTGTGTGTGTGTGTGTGTGTGTGTGTGTGTGTGTGTGTGTGTGTGTGTGTGTGTGTGTGTGTGTGTTGCTAGTACTGAAACTTGAACTCAGGTACTAAGACTTGAACGATCCTCAGATCTCATCCTCCTGAATAGCTAGGGTTATTGGTATGATCCACAGGTGCCTGCAGATTTTTCTAAGTTTTTAAGAAAATTTATTTGACCAAGTTCTAAAGCAGTCTTGGATATTGATTCAAAAACTGCATTATAGGGGCTGGGAAGGTGGCTCAGTGGTAGAGTGTTTGCCTTGCATGCTTGAGGCCCTGGGTTCCATTCCTCAGCACCACATAAGCAGAAGAAAAAAAAAAAGCTGGAAGTGGCGTTGTGGCTCAAGTGGTAGAGTGCTAGCCTTGAGCTGAAGAGCTGAGGGACAGCACCCAGGCCCAGAGTTCAGGCCCCACGATCAGACCCAAAAATAAAAAATGAAAAAAAAACAACTGCATTATAGGTTGAATACATGGCTTAAATGGTAAAGTGCTTTGCTGGCGAGCCCAAGGACCCAGGTTCAGTCCCTGGTAAAAGACAGACAGACAGACACATACACACACAGCTGCATTCTTTTTTTTCTGTAAATAATAAACCACTTTATTCCTGCTTATACTTACCTACTTTGTTTGAAAGAACCAATCGCTTACTTTCCCCCTATGCCTTATAAATAGGTCTGTTTCCATCAATATCTTGCTTCTAGTGTCTGAACACAAGAGTCAGTTATGTTGCTGGATGGATTCTCAAATCATGAAAAAAAAAAAAAAGTACATGCTTTTGAAACTGTGATCTGAGGACTAAGAAAGTCTTTCATAGGAAAGAGTTCAGGCCCCACGACTGGCAAAAAAGAAAGGAAGGAAGGAAGGAAGGAAAATATATTTGAAAACAGAATAATTCTATTTCATCTTTACTGATGTGGAGACTAATACCTTTCTTTCATATGAACTTGCCCAATCAGCAGCATCCTTGATGGAAGGTTTTTTTCATTAAACATAGCTATTCACATATGGTGCTTTTTTTTGGAGGGGGGGGGGTCCGGTCGTGGGCCCTGAACTCTGGGCCTGGACGCTGTCCCTCAGCTCTTCAGCTCAAGGCTAGCACTCTACCACTTGAGCCACAGCACCACTTCCGGCTTTTTTCTTTTTTGCTTATGTGGTGCTGAGGAATTGAACCCAGGGCCTCATGCATGCAAGGCAAGCGCTCTACCACTGAGCCGCCTTCCCAGCCCATATGGTGCTTTTTTTTAAAAAAAGTTATTTTCATAAAATATTTGGTACTAGTGGATAAATTAGAAAGGTTTTTTTTTGTTTGTTTGTTTTTGTTTTTGTTTTTTAAGAAAATGTTAGATCGGGCACTGTTGGCTAGTTGTAATCCTAGCCACTCAGGAGGCTGAGATCTGAGGATCGCGGTTCAAAGCCAGCCCTGTCAAGAACGTCTGTGAGACTCCTATCTCCAATAAATCACTCAGAAAACTGGAAGTGGTGCTGTGGCTTAAGTGGTAGAGCGCTCACCTTGAGCTGAAGAGCTGAGGGATAGCGCCCAGGCCCAGAGTTCAAGCCCCACGACCAATAAAAAAAAAAAAGAAAGAAAATGTTTGATACTAATGAAGGGATACTTGAAAAGTCTACCCCATCTTCATAGTCTTACTCTGAGATGTTGAGGGCTATTGATGTTTTCTACATATTCACCTCAGCATAAAGTAGATGGGGCCTTTCTGGCCCTACGGGGCTAAAGACTCTTGACAAGAGCCACCTTTGTAAATGAAAGAGTTGTCCCTCCCTCAGGTGATATCCCCTAGCCACTAGGACATGATCCTGCTCAGTAGACTGCGTGGCCCACTTTATAAAGCTGCGTCCCTGGGAGGAAGGGGTGGCCTTTGTACCTTAGCATTCTCTGACTCTATTGACCAGGGACTCTTTTTTTTTTTTTTTTTTGTCAGTCATGGGTTTTGATCTCCGGGCCTCGGCCCTGTCCCTCAGCTCAAGGAGAGTGCTTTACCACTTGAGCCACAGCACCACTTCCAGACCAGGGACTCTTATGCAGGAAATAATAGAGCAGTTCCAAATAATGTGTTTGTGGCTTGGTGAGCCATATAGTCTGTCACAAATACTCAATTCAGCTGTTGAAACATTACTGTAACCATAGATGGTACATAAAGGAGTGAAAGTGGCCATGTCTGTTGGAATAGCAGTAGGCCATACTTTGCCCATTCTGGGTCTGTGGCAGCCCATAGAATTTCCTATAGCACATTACCTATTTTCTTTTCCTTTCTTTCTTTCTTTCTTTCTTTCTTTCTTTCTTTCTTTCTTTCTTTCTTTCTTTCTTTCTTTCTTTCTTCCTTTCTTCCTTTCTTCCTTTCTTTCCTTTCTTTCCTTTCTTTCCTTTCTTTCCTTTCTTCTCTCTCCCTCCCTCCCTCCCCCTGTCTTTTTTAAAAAAAATTTATTTATTTTTTTATTGTGAGAACTGTACAGAGGGGTTACAATTACATGAGCAAGATAATGAGTACATTTCTTATCAAGCATGTAGCCTCCTCCTTTGTTTCCCCTTCCATCCCATCCTCCCCCCACCCAACCCTCCCCCCCACCAAAGTTATAAAGTTGTACATCTGATTGTTGCAATGGGTCCATCTTTATCCCTATTTAAACGATTTGTTTTTTTTCCCTTCCCCTCCACAAATTATACCATCATCAAATACAGTGAAAGCAGGGGTTATACTGTGGGGGAGAGACATATAAACCAACAAAGAAATAATCTTATAAATGTGTTAGAAACAATCGCATGAAAGAAAAAAACATTTGAATACATATCTTAGGGTTCATTTCCCTAACATCAACTTATCTGACCTTTTCTGCTTGACTCAAGACATATACTAGTTATTGCAAATAAGGGAAACCATGAGACCTAGTTTCTTTGGACCTGACCCCTCTCTCTCTCTCTCTCTCTCTCTCTCTCTCTCTCTCTCTCTCTCTCTCTCTCTCTCTCTTCCCCCTCCCCTCCCTCCCCCTCCCTCCTCCCCCTCTTCCCTCCCTCCCTCCCTCCCTCCCTCCCTCCCTCCCTTCCTTCCTTCCTTCCTTCCTTCCTTCCTTCCTTTTGTCGGTAGTAAGGCTTGAACTCTGGGCCTGAGCACTGTCCCCGAGCTCCTCAGCTCAAGGTGAGCACTTTACCACTTGGGCCACAGCACCACTTCTGGTTTTCTGGTGGTTAATTGGAGATAAGAGTCTCACAGACTTTCTTGCCCAGGCTGGCTTTGAACTGCAATCCTTAGCTCTCAGCCTCCTGAGTAGCTAGATTACAGGCATGAGCCACTGGTGCCTGGCATATTATCTCTCTATTAATAATAGCACCTTGTTCTACCACCCTGTGTGAGGTGTTCTTACCAGACTATAACTTAAGTATTTGCCTTATTTACTTTTTGTAATGTAAATGGTTATTCTATTTTACTTGATAAGACACCTGTTAAGCCTAGAATACAGCCTTGTATTGCTTAACAGCAGATAGGTGTTGTGAGAAATGTGTTGTTGGGCATTTGTGTCATTGTGCAGACATCAAACATCAGAGGCTTTACTTCAGATCCTGCAGTGTTATGAGCCACCACCATATGTGCTGTTGTCTTTGATGAAAATGTCACCATACAGCATATCATGGTTCGTATTTGTCCATCCAGAGTCCATGGGAACAGATAGCTGCTCAGTAGGAGGCATGAGGATTGACACGCTTCTGTTGATTTGGTAAAATCTGAAATATAAAGAGAGGCCGTGAAATATGATTTTGGGGCATGCCAGGCTCTCCTTTGTAAAATCATAGCTACTCAGAAGTTTGAGATCTTTAGTTCATGGTTCGAAGCCAACCTGGGCAGGGAAGTCCATGAGATTCTTCTCTCCAATTAGCCACCAGCCAAATAGAAGTGGAACTGTGGCTCAAAGTGGTAGAGCTCTAGCCTTGAGCAAAAGAGTTTAGGGAGGGCTGGGAAGGTGGCTCAGTGGTAGAGCGCTTGCCTTGCATGCATGAGTTCGATTCCTCAGCACCACATAAGCAAAAAGAAAAAAGCCAGAAGTGGTGCTGTGGCTCAAGTGGTAGAGCGCTAGCCTTGAGCTGAAGAGCTGAGGGACAGCGCCCAGGCCCAGAGTTCAGGCCCACTACCGGACCCAAAAAAAAAAAAAGTTTAGGGAAGCTGGGTGCCCAGTAGCTCAGGCCTGTAGTTCAGGAGGCTGAGATCTGAGGATTATAGTTCAAAGTCAGCCTGGACAGGAAAGTCCATGAGACTCTTCTCTCTAATTAATGACCAGAAAGCCAGAAGTGGCATTGTGGCTCAAGTGGTAGAGTGCTCACCTTAAGCTGAAGAGCTGAAGGACAGTGCCTAAGCCCAGAGTTGAAGTCCACAACCAACCAAAAAAAAAAAAAGCTTAGGGACAGTGCCCAGGCCCTGAGTTTAAGGCTGATGACTGATCCCCTCTCACACACACACACACACACACACACCCGCAAAAAAAAAAAAAAATGATTTGGCATGATAAACTTCTAATACACACCATTGGCTCTGAGCTACTTGTTTTATACCTAAATGCCCAACTGTCCGTACATTCAAAACCTAATGTGTCTTTTCCTCCTGTGTTGCCTTTTGTTTCTTTTGCTAAATGGAACAGGTTTAGATTCAGAAAACCCAGGGGTTATCCTTACTTTTTCCATCTCCTGGTTCTTAGAAATGACCACCAAATTTAGTTTACTGTTTTATATATCTGTAGTTCATCTATTTCCCTAGGAAATTTTCCCCACCTCATTCTCAGCTGGAAATTCATCCACCCTATACATTCTCATAGGATCCTGAATTGTCTTTCTCTCCTGGGCAACACTTTCCATAATTACATTATTTGCTAAAGTTATACCTTGAGAAAGCACTTTTGAGGGCTGGGAGTATGGCTTAGTGGTAGAGTGCTTGCCTAGCATGCATGAAGCCCTGGACAGGACCACATAAGCAGAAAAAGCCAGAAGTGACACTGTGGCTCAAGTGTTGTAGTGCTAGCCTTGAAACAAAAGCAGCTCAGCGACAGTGCCCAGGCCTAAGTTCAAGCCCCAGAACTGGCCAAAAAAAAAAAGCACATTGAGGGTGACATTGTCCAAAAAGAAATGCACTCACTACCTGACTTAAATAATAACAATAAAAATAAATTTAAAAATACATTCAGGCACTGACCAAGGGGTCTTTACGTGTTTTTAGATCCTCATTATCTACCAGATGATAGCCGGGCACACAAACTTTATTAAATACTTGCTTAATGAAAAAGATTTTGTTTTACTCAAGAATGGAACTTGGGGGCCAGGAATGTGGCTAAGTGATAGCTTGCTTGCCTACCATGCATGAAGCCCTGGGTTCGATTCCTCAGTACCACATAAACAGAAAAAGTTGGAAGTGGTGCTGTGGCTCAAGTGGTAGAGTGCTAGCCTTGAGCAAAAGAAGCTCATATACTGATGAAGGAAAAAAAAAAAAGAATGGAACTTGGAGCTAGGCGCTGATGACTCACGCCTGTAATCCTAGAATCCTAGTTAGGAAGCTGAGAGCTGGGCAGGGAAGTTTGTGACACACTTATCTCCAATTAACCACTAGAAAACTGGACATGGCCCTATGGCTCAAGTGGTACTACGTGCTATCCTTGAGCAAAAATAATCTAAGGGACAATGCCCCAGGCCCCAAATTCAATCCCCAAGATGGGGGGGGGTGGGGAGGAAATTGTGAAGGGTGACCTTGAAAACAAGATTTCTAAGAATAAAGCCGAAGCAGGAATCCAAAGAAGTAGATAGGAGAAGTGAAGGAGTTGAGGATATGGAAATTATGGGATTGGCTGAGGGATGTGTGGAAAATAAGAGAAATGGGTGTCAAGAATGGGCAAAGTCTATTTATTAGACATTATGTGGAAAATGAACTATGTAACTTATGGGCAAGGACCGGAGGGAGAAACTGGGGGAAGGAAGGAAAGGGTAACATTGTCCAAAAAAGAAACGTACTTATTACCTGACTTATGAAATGGTAACCCCTCTGTACAACACTTTTATAAATAACAATAATATTATACTTTTTTAAAAAGCCAGGTGCCAGTAGGCTTACACCTATAATCCTAGCTGTTCACGAGCCTGAGATCTGAAGACCATGGTTCGAAGCCAGCCCGGGTAGGAAAGTCAATGAGACTCTTAGGGCATCTCCAGCTTAACCACAAAAAGCTGGAAGTGAAGCTGTAGCTCAAGTGGTAAAGCACTAGCCTTGAACAAAAGATGCTCAAGAACTGGCACCAAGAAACAAAAAACAAGACTATAACTAATGGGGAGTATAAGAATTCATCTCCCTCCCCCCCAAAAAAGAACAGAATATTTAGGGAGGAAGAGTGATGATGATTCACTTTACACCTGTGGCTATGAAGAGCCATAAGTAGGAGGTCATTGGTGGCAGGAAAACAAGTAGAATTCAGGAGAGAGATATTAATTCTGAGTAAAACCAGCAAAAATTATTATTGGTAATTCCCATGTAAATGGATACAGATTCAATCACAAAGAATTGTGTGTGTTTGTCTGTGTGTCTGTGTGTCGTGGGCTTTGAACTGGTCTGGGCACTATACCTGAGCTCAAGCACTCTACCACTTGAGCCACGCACCACTTCTGGTTTTCTGACAGTTAATTGGAGATAAGTGTGTCACAACTTTCCTGCCCAGGGTTGGCTTTGAACTGCAATCCTCAGATCTCAGCCTCCTGAGTAGCTAAGATTACAGGTGTAAGCCCACCAGTTCCTGATTACAAAGACATTTTGTCAGTGGAATAAATTTGGTAAAAATTTTGGAACTTTGGGGTTTGCTTTTTTTTTTTTTTTTTTTTTATAGGTGCCATAAATGTATACTATGAACCTTTTCATTTAGCCTTATGCTAAGCCAACAAACCTCATTTTATTTATTTTTCCTTTCTTTTTTGGGGGGGGGGGCGGGGGGAAGGGGTCCGGTCGTGGGGCCTGAACTCGGCCTGGGCACTGTCCCTCAGCTCTTCAGCTCAAGGCTAGCACTCTACCTTTTGAGCCACAGCGCCACTTCTGGCTTTTTTTCTTTTTGCTTATGTGATGCTGAGGAATTGAACCTCATGCATGCAAGGCAAGCGCTCTACCACTGAGCCAACTTCCCAGCTACAAACCTCATTTTAGTTATGTAACTTTCCTGAGAAGTAAATTCTGAGCTCCATGAGGATTTGCTGCATATGCTTAACTCATTTCCTCTTATTTCTCTAGGGCCTATTCCCTGGTGGATTCCAGTCAAGTGTCTACATTCCTGATATCCATCCTCCTTATTGTTTATGGTAGTTTCAGGTAAGGGTTCTCCAAAAGGATTGAATTCTGTTGTATCTGGAGGAAGTGTTGCTCTGAAAATATTGGCACCAGAACTTCATATTCTGTAAAGAGAAATGGGACTTTGGCAGGATTTCCTTTAAGGCAGAATTGTTCTAGTATTGTTCTTGAGTTGGCTGCTGGTAATCTCATTTTGGTTTTTGCTTGTTAGTACAAACATGCAAATGCTAATTGCTTAAAATTCTGGTCTGAAAACAATGACTCCCTAAAAACACTCATCATTGGGAAGGTTATAGAGAGATCCTGATGATGATTGTAGCAGGGAACAAATAAATATGGAGCCAGGTGCTGGTGGCTTACACCTGTAATCCTTGCTGCTCAGGAGGCTGAGATCTAAGGATCATGGTTCAAAGCCAGTCTGGGCCTGGAAAGTCTGTGAGACTCTTACCTGCAATTAACCACAAGAAAACCAGAAGTAGAGTTGTGACTCAAAGTGTGGTAGGGCAGGGGCTAGGAAGTTGGCTCAGTGGTAGAGTGCTTGCCTCCTATGCATGAGGCCCTGGGTTTGATTCCTCAGCACCACATAAGCAGAAAAAAAGGAAGTGGTGCTGTGGCTCAAGTTCTTTAGCCTTGAGCTAAAGAACTGATGGACAGCACCCAGGCAGGCCCAGAGTATAGGCCCTGTGACCGTCAAGAAAAAAAGTGGTAGGGCACTAGCTTTGCAGAAAAGCTCAGGACAGTGTTCAGCCCCTGTGTCCAAACCCTGCGACTGATAGAAATAAAAGTAAATGGAAAGTCAATTCAAAATACAAGAACAACAACAATAAAAAGCTTTTTCCCCCTCTGACCCAAATTTGAAAGCTAAAATTCAAAAACTAAATTCAATGTTGTCTTTACCCTGACCTTAGAGAAATCACTCCTCATTGTGCCCACTCCAGTATTAAAATTAACAAAAATATGGTATCCTTAAGATATTAAGATTAGGGTAGAGAATGTGGCTTACTTGGTAGAGTGCTTGCCTACCATGCATGAAACCCTGGGTTTGATTACTCAGTACCACATACTCGGAAAAAGCCAGAAGTGGTACTGTGGCTCAAGTGGGGGACAGTGCCCAAGCCCTGAGTTCAAGCCCCAGGGCCAGCCAAAAAAAAAAAAAAAATACTAAGATTAAAAATTATTTATTTTGCCTTTCTCATTTTTAAAAAATTTTTTTTATCAGTCGTGGGGTTTGAACTCGGCCTGAGCACTGTCCCTCAGCAATTCAGCTCAAGGCTAGCACTCTACCACTTGAGCCACAGCGCCACTTCCGGATTTTTTCTTTTTGCTTATGTGGTGCTGAGGACTCGAACTCAGGGCCTCATGCATGCAAGGCAAGCACTCTACCACTGAGCCACCTTCCCAGCCACCCTCATATTTCTTTAGTAGAATGCTAGGATCGAGCAAAAGCTCAGAGACTGCATTCCGGCCCTTTGTTCAAGCCCAGGCGGCAGCACGCCCACCCCACCCTCAATTTTTTCAGCTACAAGCCAACTTTTTAAAATTTAAAACTTTAAACTTTCAGTGTTGTTAAATTTTAAATAATATTTGGGGACTGGAGGCATGGCTTAAGTGCTAGAGTGCCAGCCAGTGAGCAAAAGCGCCAGACATAAGTTTGAGTCCAAAAAAAAAGTTGCTCAGGTGAATTAGAAACTAACTGCTTGTGTTAAGAACATAGACTCTCAGCCTGGGAAGTTGGCTCAGTGGTAGAGTGCTTGCCTCGCATGCATGAGGCCCTGGGTTTGATTCCTCAGCACCACAAAAGCAAAAAGCAAAAAGCCAGAAGTGGCACTGTGGCTCAAGTGGTAGAGCGCTAGCCTTGAGCTGAAGAGCTGAGGGACAGCGCCCAGGCCCAGAGTTCAGGCCCCATGACCAGATCCAAAAAATAAAAACAAATTTAAAATTAAAAAAAAAAGAAAAAGAACATAGACTCTCATAGACGAACATAAAAAGATACATTATTTTATAGCTTTTCATATTGGGCATTCAGTGTTTTTTGGATGACTGTGTCACTTTTCAATGGAAGCTGGTGGTGTTGCATGAAAATGTGTTTCAGCAAAAACAATTAGGCTAAAATTATAGGTACACAGCAGGTGACCATCTTGCCTTAGAAGTATGGCCTGAGGTCATAATAAAAATATAGTGAATGGACTGTTAGTTCTTCCACTGGTTATTCCTGACTAGATAAATATGGAAGCAGTCCAGACATGTATGCTGTTGCCAGCTGAATACAATCCCATAGTCTTAATACTCACGGCATGTTCCAGATTTTGTTTGTTTTGGCAGTACTGGGGTTTGAACTAAGGATCTAACACTTAACAAGGCTAGTGTTCTACTACTGAAGTCACACCTCCAGCCCTTTTTTGACTGCTTTTTGTTGTTATTGTTGTTGGTTGTGGTGCTTGAACTCTGGGCCTGAGTGCTGTCTCTCACTCTTCAGCTCAGGGCTAACACTCTACCACTTAAGCCACAGTGCCACTGGTGGTTTACTGGTGGTTTTTGGAGATTAGAGTTACATAGACTTTCCTGCCTGGACTGGCTTTTGAACCATGATCCTCAGAACTCAGCCTCCTGAGTAGCTAAGATTACAGGCCTAAACCACCAGTGCCCTGCTTACGTTTTCTTATATCTAAAAGTCCACTGTCAAATTCAAGATCACAGGGAATTACCCTGTATCTAAGTTTTGGCCCTTAGATTATTTAAATTGTTGAAATTAGTAATACATTAGCAGGAAATGAGCCAAGTAGGCAGGCCAAGGTGGTTTCTGTCTGTAATCCAGCATTTGAGAGACTGAGGCAGGAGGATCCTGAATTTGAAACCACCTTAGACTACATAGCAAGATCATCTTTAATAAAAGAAGAAAATGAAGCCAGGCGCTGGTGGCTCATGCCTATAATCCTAGCTGCTCAGGAAGCTGAGATCTGAGAATCAAGGGTTCAAAGCCCTCCCAGGCAGGAAAATTCATGAGACTCTTATCTCCAATAAACCACTGGAAAACGAAGTGGCACAGTGGCTCAAGTGGTAGACCGCTTGCCTTGCACTGAAGAGCTGAGGGGTAATGCCCAGGCCCAGAGTTCAAGCCCCATGACCTACCCAAAAAAAAGAAATGAATCAAGAGCTAGCATAAGTAATTGAGAAAGGGGGAAAAAAAGAAATAGTAAGCTTATATGTATGGAATATTGTTTAATGAATAGTAGTAGATAATTCTATATCAAAGATTCAGTCACTACAGTCTACTATGCTTCTTATGTCTCCCTTCTCCATTGAATGTAAAATGCACATGTGTGAAATCCAATGATGCTTTATGCGTGTTTGTTACCCCTGTAGTCCATAGATCTGTTCAGAATATAGAAGAGATTGTGTTGCTGATTAAATCAAAGCTGACCTGGTGTAAAGAAAGCAGTACTTACCAGCAGTGCTGGAGATGAAGTTGGCACACCCTTTCTGACCCTTTCCAGAAGCAGCTGTGTGCTATGAAGAAGGCTCTGTGTGGGTGTCCTTTGACCCAACCTACATTCCTCCTTCCAGGTTTTTTGATTGTTTGGGTTTGGTTTTTGTTTTTTGGGGGTATCTTTTGTTTTGTTTTGTTTTTGCCAATCCTAGGACTTGAACACAAGAATCTAGGCACAATTCCTGAGCTGCTTTTGCTCCAGTCTAGCACTCTACGATTTGAGCCACAGTGCCACTTCCGGCTTTTTCTGTTTATGTGGTAATGAGGAATCAAACCAAGGGTTTCATGCATGCTAAGCAAGCATACCACTCAGCTACATTCCCAGCCCCCAGGTTTTTATCATAAAGAAGTAATTATCGATGTGCACAGATATATAGCTGGAAAATGCACCTGGGCTGGAATGCTTTCATCTGCAGACAGGAAAGCTCTTGAACTGATAGACCTGAAGGAATGTAGTATATTTTTTTAATGTGGCAATAAGAACTCCTTCATAATTCAAAAGGCATTTTCTTTCTTTCCCAATGTTAGCAGCTTAAAATAATCTCTAAATACTTCTCTGACATACTTTTTTTTTTTTTTGTCGGTCATGGGGCTTGAACTCTGGACCTGAGCTCTTCAGCTCAAGGCTAGTGCTCTACCACTTGAGCCACAGTGCCACTTCTCGTTTTCTGGTGGTTCATTGAAGATAAGAGTTTTACAGACTTTTCTGCCCAGGCTGACTTTGAACCATGATCCTCAGATTTCAGCCTACTGAGTAGCTAGGGTTACAGGCATGAGCCACCAGCGCCTGGCTCTGACCTACTTCTTTCATAAGCAATAAATTAACTATAAATTACCTATAAATTTTCCCCCCACAGGTCTCTTAATATGGACTTTGAAAATCAAGATAAGGAGAAGGACAGTAACAATTCTTCTGGGTCTTTCAATGGCAACAGCACCAATAACAGTAAGAAATTATGTTAGTTAACTTTGCTCCGATAGCTCTTGATTCTTACTCCAGTTAATAAGTTACTGGGTTCAAGGTTCTGTGTTTAATATAACAATAAAATCAAATCTGAATTCTATAAATCTATTACCTTTTTATGTTCTAGATCCGAACCACTGATTTCTTTATTTGCCAGTCCTGGGGCTTGAACTCAGGGCCTGGGCACTGTCCCTGAGCTTCTTTTGCTCAAGAATGGTGCTCTACCACTTGAGCCACAGCACCACTTCAGGCATTTTCTGTTTATGTGGTTTTAAGGAATCGAACCCAGGGCTTCATGCATGCTAGGCAAGCACTCTACCACTAAGCCACCTTCCCAGCCCTGAACCACTGATTGCTTTTTTTTTTTTTGCCAGTCATGGGGCCTGAACTCTAGGCTTGGGTGCTGTCCCTCAGCTCTTCAGCTCAAGGCTAGCACTCTACCACCTGAGCCACTTCGAGCTTTTTCTGCTTATGTGGTGCCTAGGAATCAAACCCAGGGCCTCATGCGTGCAAGGCAAGCACTCTACCACTGAGCTACCTTCCCAGCCCCACCACTAATTTCTTACATACAAGAAAGTCATGTCTAAAAGCTTGCTGCTGAGATTTTTGTTTCTCAAAGATCAGACTTTATTTAAAGACACTGATGAAGCCAGGTACTGGATGCTCATGCCTATAATCCTAGCTGCTCAGGAGGCTGACATCTGAGGATTGTGGTTAGAAGGGCAGGTGAGTCTGTGTGAGACTCTTATCTCCAATAGACTACAAAAAGAGCTGAAGTTAGAACTGTGGCTAGAACCCTAGCCTTAAGCCAAAAACAGTGCCTAGGCCCTAAGTTCAAACCCCAGAGACCAGCACTAAATACACACACACACACACACACACACACACACACACACACACACACACACACACACACACACACACACACACACACACACACACACACACACACACACACACACAGTTCAAACCCCAGAGACCAGCACTAAATACACACACACACACACACACACACACACACACACACGATGATTTTGTGTTGATCCCAAATTCATTAAGTGACAGGGTGGGGGTGGGGGTTAGGCAGTACGTGGGTCTGAAGCCAAGGCTTGCTAAGCTCAGCCATGCCTTTAGCTTTGTAATTCACTCGTTGTTGGTGGTTGTGGTTTTTTTTTTTTGTTTTTTTGTTTTTTTTTTGTCAGTCATAGTGCTTGAACTCTGGACTTGGGCGCTATCCCTCAGCTCTTCAACTGAAGGCAAGCACTCTACCACTTGAGCCACAGCGCCACTTCCAGTTTTCTGGTGGATTATTGGAGATAAGAGTCTCATGGGCTTTCCTGCCTGGGCTGGCTTTGAACCATGATCCTCAGATCTCAGCCTTCTGAGTAGCTAGGATTACAGGCATGAGCCACTGGTGCCCGGCAATCACTCATTTTTAAGATAGTCTCTCTTCTTGCCCAAGCACATGCTTAAACTGATTCACCTGTTTCAGGCTTCCTATAGTTGCTGGGGTCACTAGCATGTACTACCATATCTAGATTCTATCCGTTGAGAAGGAGTCTTATGGACTTGCCTGCCTGGACTGGAATCACAGTCCTCTCAGTCTCAGCCTCCCACGTAGTCAGGATTACAGGTTTGAACCACTGGCACAGAGCCATTCAGTGACTCTTAAAGAGAGCTAATTGAAGTACTTGTAAAAAACTAAGCACTGTGAGTATCTCCCCTGACAGTTAATGCCTGAAAATGACTGCTTTTGGCTAGTCAAGCACTCTACCATTTGAGTCATGATCCCAGACTCTTTTACTTTCATTATTTTTCAAATAGGGTCTCACTTTTTGCCCTAGCTGACTTAGACCATGATCCTCCCAGTTTCAGCCTTCTGAGTAGCTATGATGCCCAGCTGAATACCTGGTTTTTGTTTTAAATAGAACTGTATATTAAATAGCAAATGTGCGGCAGATTTATTCAGAATATCTAAAATAGAAACAACCCATTGATGCATAAAATAAATTCATATGGTTTATCCATACAATGAGATAGAATTGAGCATTAAAAAGAATGAAATACTGATACATCTGTACTGATACACTGCAGATGTGCCTCAAAGTATTATGTCAAGTGAAAGAAGTCGACACACTGCATATTGTGAGTCCGTTTATATGAACCTCCCAAAACAACAGCTGTATCTAGACAAAATAACAGATATATGGCTTCCTGGAACAAAAGAAGGAAACTAGCTATAAATGAGAGCTCTTGTGCAGCATTCAGATTGTTTAAAAATTAGATTATAGTGATAATTTTACAGTTTGTAAGTTTACAAAAATATCATTGAGTTATGTACTTAAGAAATCATAAAAAGGGCTGGGAAGGTGGCTCAGTGGTAGAGCGCTTGCCTTGCATGCCTGAGGCCCTGGGTTCGATTCCTCAGCACCACATAAGCAAAAAGAAAAAAGCCAGAAGTGGCGCTGTGGCTCAAGTGATAGAGCGCTAGCCTTGAGCTGAAGAGCTGAGGGACAGCACCCAGGCCCAGAGTTCAGGCCCCCACAACCGGACCCCCCCCCCAAAAAAAAAGAAATCATAAAAAAAAGAAATCATTGAGTTAATATACTTAAAGTTGAGTTATATACTTAAGTTTTTATGTTATGTGAATTATACCTCTGGAATTATAGAAAAAGTTGATGCTTATTATGGAAGAGTCAAGTTAGAAATGAGTCTTGTCAAGTGCTGGTGCCTGTTGTCTGTAATCTTAGCTACTAAAGAGGCTGAGATCAAGAGGTTCATAAAAGCCTGGTTAAAAAGCCAGGCTAATAGCATGGTTCAAGTAATAGAAAACCAACTGAGCAAACATAGGCCCTGAGTTCAAACACCCTCCCATATTACAATTTAAATCATAATGAAATAGTACTACACACCTGCTAGAATAGGTAAAATTAAAAACCCCAACCACACCAAGTATTAATAAGGTTATTAACAAGAAAGAAGCCTTTTACATACTACTGAGTGTACATTGGCACAGTCACTCTGGAAAGCAGTTGAACACGCTTCGGCCCAGCAGCCTTGCCCCTACTTATATACCCCAGTACAAGCATGTGCATGAAGCACACACAAGCACAAGCAAATCAGCATTATGTGTAATTGCCAGGTACTTGGAAACAGCCCAGATGTCAGGCTGGATAAATTTTATATTCATACAATGAAACTTAGTTCCTAACAGCATAGATGATTTTCATAATAAAAGAAGCCAGACACCAAGAATACATGTGCCACAGTTCAGTATACAATGAAGTTCAAAAACAAGAAAAATAAGATGGGCGCCAGTGGCTCACGCCTGTAATCCTAGCTACTCAGGAGGCTGAGATCTGGGGATCAGTTTGAAGCCAGTCTGGGCAGAAAATCCACCAGACTATTTCCAATTAAACACCAAAAAAGCTAGGGAACAGTGCCCAGGCCCTGAGTTCAAATGAAACAAAGCCACATACACTCCATTGCCTGACATCTTGAATTCCTTACTGAACTATAAAGATTGTTGGACATGTGTGGGTGGGATTTTCTTTGTTAGCAGAGAAAATACACACACTAATACTGTGAAGTCCATTATATCTGGAAATTGCTTTTTGTGCCTTTTTTTTTTTAAGAGTTTGTACTGGGGTTTGAACTCAAGGCCTTGAGCTTGCTAGGCAGTCACTCTACCACTTAAGCCACTCCTCTGTCCTGAAAATTTCTTTGTTGTTGGTGGTGGTGGTCCTGGAGCTAGAATTCAGGGTGTAGGTGCTGTCCCTGAGCTCTTTCGCTCAAGACTAGTATTCTACCACTCATCCACTTCCAGTTTTCTGGTAGTTAATTGGAAATAAAGTCTCACAGACTTCATTGCCCAGGCTAGCTTTGAACCTCAATCCTCAGATCTCAGCCACTGATTAGCTAGGTTTATAAGTATGAGCCATAGTGCCAAACTGGAAATTACTTTCAATCCCTCCTATTGTGTAATTTATAAGGATTTGGTAAGCATTTAGGCAAAGAGTAAAAGTCAGTTTAAAAAAAAAATGGTCTACTTGGGGCTGGGAAGTTGGCTCAGTGGTTGAGTGCTTGTCTTGCATGCATGAGGCCCTGGGTTCGATTCCTCAGCACCACATAAACAGAAAAAGCCGGAAGTGACTCTGTGGCTCAAGTGGTAGAGCACTAGCCTTAAGCTGAAGAGCTGAGGGGCAGCGCCCAGGCCAAGTTGAGGCCCCACGACCAACCAAAAACAAAAACAAATGTCTAGTTGCCCATGCAATTGTAACCCTTCTGTACAGTATTTTCACAATTAAAAAAAAAAAAGTAAAAAAAAAAGTCTATTTCATAATCAGATGCTTATTTAGCTGTGTTTATAGAATACGGAAAAATAATGTTACTGTACATAATTTCTCATTCCATATGTTTTTCTTAGGCTGCCTTTTGGCTTTAAAGATAATGCAGTTGGATTTTCTTACTTCTTCGTAGCTTCAGCTGCTCTGTTTAGCTTTGCTCTTTGTTTTGCCAGTCACTGGAGTTTGGCTAAAATTTCTAATTAGTTTGTGGCTTTTCCTATAGGGTGGTTTCTTGTGGCCCTGTAGGAACTGCAGCACTGAATTGGTGTGTGTTGGTTGTCATATTGTCCACACCTAATGGAGCTTTACTTCTCTAGAGCATTGCCTCCAGTTCAAATCTGTGTGTTCTTGCTAATATTCTAGGAAAGATTTTTGTATTCAGTTTTGCATTTTGGTTACACACTTGAAGATTGTTGTAAATATGTCTTACATAAGCTAGTCATTATATAGTCTTTGTTTTACCAGATATTTTTGTTCATAATTTGTAATAGATTATAAAGATGTTTTGTTTGACAGAAGAGGGAAGGGTGGGGTGTATTTTCAGCTTTATATATTTCTTTTAAGAGGTTTATTTCTTATTCCTACCAATGATCATTTATTTGAGAAACCATTATTTTTTCTAGGCCCTGGCACCTGCAATATCTTGTACTTCTTTGAACTATTGTAAAGCACTTAAGTTTCAAAAAAAAAAAAAAAAGCCTTAGATAGGGCTTTAGTGGCAGAGTGCTTATCTGGAATTTGAGTGGCCCTGGCTTCTAGTCTCAGTACTACGGGGAGGAGGAGATTTAATAAGATGGCCCCATCCCCAGCACTTTTTTTTTTTTTTTTTTTTTTTTTTGTCGGTCGTGGGGCTTGAACTCTGGGCCTGGGCGCTGTCCCTCAGCTCTTCAGCTCAAGGCGAGTGCTCTACCACTTGAGCTACAGCGCCACTTCCGGTTTTCTGGTGGTTTATTGGAGATAGGAGTCTCACGGTCTCTCCTGCCCGGGCTGGCTTTGAACCGCGATCCTCAGATCTCAGCCTCCTGAGTAGCTAGGATTACAGGCGTGAGCCACCAGCGCCCGGCTCCCCAGCACTTTTTTAAAATACTCTGCAGGTAGTTTCAGTGAGCAGCCAAAATTTGAGAACCACAGTGCCTAAACCTCTCTATCTCAATGTTACCCTCTACTTATTTCCTATTTAGATCCCTTAAAATGTTCTCAAAATGTTTCTACTTTGCTGTTTGTGGCTATGACTTACTTGTTCTTCCCCCTTCCCACCAAAGTGAACTTGAGTATATTGAATCCAGAGGATAATTATGGCAGTCAGTGAATTTAAACTACCACCTCCTTAAATTATACACAAACCACAAGTACACTCAAATAGACTAGAGTGAGTTTTTATCACCTCTCTGTGTTTCTGGTTTGGATGTGTTGTTTGTGTGTTGTTTTTTGTACCCGGCCATCCATGTCAGTGGCATAAGGTACTAGCTCCATTCAACAAGTAATTCTTGGCATTTACTATAGTGAAAGCAGTGAGGAGAGCTAGGAGCTCACACTCTCACAGGGCCTTGATACTCCATACATCACATTTTGTTTTGTTTTTGTGCTATATTGAGGCTTGAACTCAGATACTCTCACCTAGCTTTTTCTCAGTCATGACTGCTGCTCTACCATTTGAGCCACACCTCCAGTTCCAGCTTTGTATCTGTGCATGTTTGCATGCACGCACATATGTGCATGGTACTGGGGCTTGTTCAAGGCTCGTGTTTACCACTTGAGCCATATCTCTACTCCTGGCTTTTTTGCTGGTAGGTTGGAGATAAGACTCTCTCAAACTTTTCTAACTGGGCTGACTTCAAACTGATTCTCAGATCTCAGCCTCCTAAATAGCTAGGAGTTCAGATATGAGCCATCAGCATCTGGCATCAGTTCCAGCCTTTTGCTGTCTCACAGCTTTGTCTGCTCAGGCTTTGCCCAACCTGTCCTCATTTTGATGAATTTATATAAGTGCATGGGCACTGTGTTTGTTATGTAATTGATGATTAACATGTCTTATTTCCCTTCTTTCAGGTATCCAAACCATTGACTCCACCCAGGCTCTTTTCCTTCCCATTGGGGCATCTGTCTCTCTTCTAGTAATGTTCTTCTTCTTTGATTCAGTTCAAGTAGTTTTTACAATATGTACAGCAGGTGAGTCTCTCTAATTTTATTTAGCCTACTAATAAATGTTACTTTTTTTATCAAGAAGATGGTATTCATCATATGCCAGTAGCTCACACATGTAATCCAAGCTACCCCAGAGGCCAAGACCTGAGGATCACAGTTCAGAGCCAGCCCAGGCAAACAAATCCAAAAGAAACTCCAATTAGCCATCAAAAAAGCTAGAAGTGGAGAAGTGTCCAAGTGTTAGAGGGCCAGGCTTGAGCAGAAGAGCCAAGGGAGAGCATGAGGCCCTGCGTTCAAGTTCGGTACTGGTATTTTTTTAATACCAGTAAAATTAATATGTATATTTCATGCCATACAAGTTTTTATTTGTAAATTTGGCTCCCTTCCTACCCATCTCTTCCTTGAACAGATCAGTATACATGTGTTCAAACCTGTTAGACGAAAGCAAGGTAGAATGCTCATGCGCTGTATGATACCATAGCTCCTTAAGTTACCAGATAGTCCAGTTTGGCATAGTGGTCTTTGGCTGCTTCTACCAATGTCTTTGAAGATAGAAATATTGATAGCTTATCAAAGTAATTCAACTATCAACTTTCTGATTTGTTTTCAAGCTGAGCAATAATAGAAATGTAAAAATCACCAGCAAAATGCCATGTTAGGAAATTTTCCCTAGGTCCTCTACTCATCTTTTCTTGTTGAGTTAGGAAAAATGAGAAAATCTACCCATGTGTCTGCCTACTTCAACCTTAGAGCTTGTCTGTGCCATAGTAGTGTGTCTTCTGGTGATGTGTTAAATAGGTGAGGCCCCAAGTTCCCCAAAACCAACACATACACAAACACACACAAGTGCATGCACGTTCTCTAGTTGTTTCCACTTGTCAAGTAAGGTATTTAAAAAAATTTATTGTGTAATAATGCCATATAATTGATTTAAAAAATTAAAAACATTAACCATACATTTTTCTTTCTCTAGTTCTTGCCACAATAGCTTTTGCTTTTCTTCTTCTCCCGATGTGCCAGTATTTAACAAGACCCTGTTCGCCTCAGAACAAGTAAGGACTTGTGCCTTTGCTCGGAGTTTATAAACATGTGTGGCTTTCTCTTATTGGTGGTGGTGTCACTACTGAGCGTCGATACTAAGAACACAATGCGAAGAACTTTGGGAAGGGAGCTATGCGATCTTTATCACTGGCAGACAGTGTTTCCTTTCTCACCTTTCATAGCAGAGGAATACACAACGTTAGGAAGTAGGGGCCATTGCAGTGTGCTTCCTGCTTAGATTATGAAAAGCAAAATAGTTTTCACTGAAGCAAAGCTTTCTATCCTGGTGAAGTAATGGAATATAGGAATAGTGGTTCTGTTCACTCTGTTTTCTATGGTGACCCAGTTATGTCAGCTATTTTGGTTCACTGCCAAAATGTTCACCTCAGTTCCTGAAGCTACTGCTCCATGGAATCAAGGGCTCTGCTGATGGGGAAGGTGTGCACTTAGAAACCAGTCACCAGGGGGACCTGGTTTTCCCTGGAATGGAGAAACTTGCAAATACTTCATTTCTGCTTAATGAATTGAATCATTGCCTTTCTTTCTGCATTTAGTTTTCCTCTTAAGATTGTTCTCCATGCTTAGTTTCTCCAAAAAGTGATTTTTGTCGCTTTGAATTGTTAAATACACATGTTGGTAATTTGATCAAAAAAGTACATTATCAAATGGGACCAGAAGTAGCATAATTCCTCTGGGTTTTTCTAGCTTACGCTGAGAGTGTCTTGGATCTTTTGCATTTCCACTGTTCAGGTATTGCTTACTGTTCTCATCCAGCCATCATGAATTCTGATCTTGAAGAACCGAAGGGAAGTTTGGATTTTGAATGCCATGTCCCTGTGACTCTGTTTTTCAGGATTTCCTTCGGTTGCTGCGGCCGCTTCACTGCTGCTGAGCTGCTCTCGTTCTCCCTGTCTGTCATGCTTGTCCTCATCTGGGTTCTCACTGGCCATTGGCTTCTCATGGACGGTGAGTCTGAGATTGGACATTTTTTTTTCTCACAGTGCTTGCTAGCATCGATGAGAGTTGTACAGGGGACTTCATTTTGACATGTCCATACAGTGTACCTGACCAAACATACCCCATACCCTTTCATCACTCTCCCTTCCCAACACAGCCTCCTCGTGCGCCACTGTTGCATTTTCACACATGGACATAAAGTCTTTAACACCCTCTCTGCTTCATCCTCCCCCACAGGACCTGCTTTTTGTAAGTGTATGCCAATTGTTCAGGGGGTTCCCTGTGGTATTTCACAGCTGTGTGTACAGTATTTTAATCTTACTGACTGCTTCCTTTCCCCATCCCACTGCCCCTCCTTCAGCAGCTCTCGTCATCCATACATGCAGCGCATTCCATACTGTGCACCTGCGAACGTTCTCTGCCTCTCTGCCACCAGTCCTCAATTATAAACATGTTCTAGGCCAGGTGCCGGTGACTTATGCCTGTAATTCTAGCTACTCAGGAGGCTGAGATCTGAGGATTGCAGTTCAAAGCCAGCCCGGGCAGGAAAGTCCATGAAACTCATCTCCAATAAACAACCAGAAAATCGGAAGTGGTGCTGTAGCTCAAGTGGTAGAGCACCTGCCTTAAGCTGAAGCGCTGAGGGACAGCACGAAGACCCAGAGTTACGACTGACAAAAAAAAAAATGTTCTAGATACATACAGATTCTGTAGTTTTCCTCAACAGTTTTACAGATAGCTTATTCAGAGTTGTACAATATTTTTTATCCCTTACACACCTAAAATATACTCCTTTTTCCCCCTTCTGCCTCAGGCTTTCTGTCTCTATAGATTTCTCTGTTTGGACATTCATGTCTGACTTCCTTCATTTAGCAAGATGTTTTCAAAACTCATCAATGTCATCCTTTTTTTTGGTCAGTGTGGGGCTTAAACTCTGGGCCAGGGCTCTGTCCCGCAGCTCTTCGAATGAAGGCTAGGGCTCTACCACTTGAGCCACAGTGCCACTTCTGGTTTTCTGTGGTTCATTGGAGATAAGAGTCTCACAGACTTTCCTGCCTGGGCTGGCTTTGAACAGTGATCCTCAGATCTCAGCCTCCTGAGTAGCTAGGATTACGGGCGTGAGCCACCAGCACCTGGCAATGTCATCCTTTTTATAACTGAATATTACACACTATTATATACCATTGCATATATAGAATACAGTATACATTTTAATGTGATGTGTATAATATACTCCTTTTTATATAGAGATATAAACATCTGTATATACTGGTTTAAGGTACAACAAACTCTTCTCTAATGACTCCACAGCATTTCATTGTGTATTGTTAACTATCTCAGTGTTCTTGATGGTTTTAACCCTGATGTAAACTAAGGAGTAACTAAGTTACGACTCAGTTTTTACAAGGCAGACACTAGGGTGGGTATGTTCGTCTCTCATGATTGGAAGTGTGCTAGGTAGAATTCAGTGCATACATAGTTTGGGAGTTTTATAAGGAAGATATATATATATATAGAGAGAGAGAGAGAGAGAGAAAATACTTGTAGCCAAGCACCAGTGGCTCATGCCTATAATCTTTAGCTACTCAGAAGGCTGAGAGCTGAGGATCAGGGCTCAAAGCCAGCCCCAGGCAGGAAAGTCTGAGAGATTCATTTTCCAGTTAAGCACAAAAAAACATAGGCCCAGAGTTCAAGTCCCATTACCAGCACACAAAAAAAGAAAAAGAGAAAATGTAAACCTTATATAGAGAACTAGGATTACCGACGTATACCACTATTACCACTATGCTAAACTTATCCAGAACTCTAGAGGACCTGTGCTATAGAAGTAGTCAGAGACACGGAGGTAGCTAGCAGGGAAGTGTTAATACGGAAGCATAGCATATTTGTGTGTGGATAAAGTCTAATGGAGAAGGAAGAGTGAATTGCTGAAGCATTTCTGCGTGAAGGAAGGGGGTGTGTGCTTTGGAGCGAGTTGACTAACCAGGGCAGTGCATTCCCAGCACAGGAGGGGCCCCAGTGGCTGCTCCTCAGTCCCCGTAGGTCCAGCTGGACGGACAGGGCTGCTCCCAGCTGGTCTAAGTGCCTGAAAGGGAGCTCAGGGCCACCTTTTTGTCAGAGCATTGCAAACACACAGTGTTCCCAAGCCTGGTGTCCACACACCTGATGCCTGGCCGTCTCCTCCCCAGCTCTGGCCATGGGTCTCTGTGTCGCCATGATCGCCTTCGTTCGCCTGCCGAGCCTCAAGGTCTCCTGCTTGCTTCTCTCAGGGCTTCTCATCTATGATGTATTTTGGGTGAGTGTCCACTGTTCCCCTCTGTGTTTGTATCCACAACCTGACTGTCCGGTCGCTCCCTCTGGTCCTGTGAGATGCATGCGTGGCAGCTGTGCTGCAGTAGCAGAGTGGGGGTGGAGACATCGAACCCTGCAGGTCCACCTGGGAGCGGGGTTCTCTTCCGGGAACAGCAAAGGAACACTGACCCTGCAGAATTCTGGGCTCAGCTCTGCAGGATGACCGCCAGTGCTTAAAGCAAGCTGCCTGCAGCTCCCGGTTAAACTGCATTTCTCCACCTCGGCAGGTGTTTTTCTCAGCCTACATCTTCAATAGCAATGTCATGGTGAAGGTGGCCACGCAGCCGGCTGACAATCCCCTCGATGTTCTGTCCCGGAAGCTCCACCTGGGACCCAATGTTGGGCGAGATGTTCCCCGCCTGTCTCTGCCTGGAAAATTGGTCTTCCCAAGGTAAGAGCTAGCTGTTGGGCCTCGTCCCATAATTGGGAGCCACTGCCTTCCTGTTTCTGCCTTGGGTGGGTGTCTGTCTGTCCTGCCATCGGCTTTCTGATCCAGAATGGGAGAGGAACAAGTTACTGCTTCCTGCCTGAGAAAGTGAGGGCGGGAAAAATTACACTCCACTAGTGTCACACAACACTGGATGGCTCCTCTTTGCACCATTTTTAATTGGCTAAAAATAGCTAGGTGCCAGTAGCCCATGCCTGTAATCCTAGCTACTCAAGAGGCTGAGGTCTGAGGCTCACAGTTCAAAGCTAGCCTGGGCAGGAGACCCCATCTGAGACTCCTGCCTCCAATAAACTACAAGCAAAGTCAGAAGTAGACGTGTGGCTCAAGTCGTAGAGCACTAGCCTTGAGCACATGAACTTTGGGCCTGGGTACTGTCCCTGAGCTTAAGACTGGCAAAAAAAAAAAATTGGCTGGAATTAATCAAATCTAGATCTTCACTTACAAGACATTTGTTTGTTTTTTTTTTTAAAGTTCTTGCCGGGCGCCGGTGGCTCATGCCTGTAATCCTAGCTACTCAGGAGGCTGAGATCTGAGGATCGCAGTTCAAAGCCAGCCTGGTCAGGAAAGTCCATGAGACTCTTAGATCCAATAAACCACGAGAAAACCAGAAGTGGTGCTGTGGCTCAAGCAGTAGAGCGCTCGCCTTGAGCTGAGAGACAGCGCCCAAGCCCAGAGTTCAAGCCCCATGACTGACCAAAATAACAACTTACGGTGACAGTGGTTCATTTCTATAATCCTAGTAGCTATTCAGGGAGCTAAGTCTGAAAATGAAAGTTTGTAGCCAGACAGGGCAGGCAAGCCACAGGACTCTTTATCTCCAGTTAACCAGCATAAAGCCCAAAGTGGAGACATAACTCGAGTGGTAGAGCACCAGCTGTGAGCAAAAACAAAAACCAAAGAGAGCATAAGGCTGTTTTAAGTCCCAGTACTTACTCTCACATTTACACACACGTTCTCTTTGTTATTTTTTGTTGGTCGTGGGCCTGAACTCTGGGCCTCAACTCTTTAGCTCAAGGCTCTACCTCTTCATACGTCCTCTTTGTAAACTTACAGTGTTCTGGTAAAAATTATACTGTTCGTAGTAATACAACCTTGTGAAAATTAATGCACTGTTTTAATGCCCTCTCTGTTAGCTAAGTACTTATTTGCAGAATGAATGTGACTTGGGCCTAGTGGTCCACACCTGTAATCCCAGTCACTCGAGAGGGGAAGGCAGGAAGCCTGAGTCAGAGGCCAGTATGGGCAAAGTTAATGAAACCTTATCTGAAGTGTGGGTAGAAATCTCTGTGTGAACACTGGCAAGAACAAATAGAAACAAAGGGCTGGGGGCACAGCTCAAATAGTAGAGCACTTGCGCAGAGGCCCAGGTTTAGTTGTAAAACTGGGGAAAGAATGAGTGACGGGCCTGGTGTTTGCAGAGGCGGTGGCTGTGCTGCTCACCCCAGCCTGCGTGTAGGCGGCGTTCTCGGAAGCGGCTCCCTCCTCAGTAGACTGCGCCTTTTAAGCTGCTCCCTTCAGAGTTAGTGTTCAGCCAGGCACAGTAGTGTTGTGCACACCCTTAACCCAGCCCTGTGGTGGCTGACAGGATTGAGACTGAGGCCAGCCTGGACTACATAGTGAGAGCTTGTGTTGAAACAGTAGATTTCCGTGTGCCATTCACGGAAGTTCTTTGACCTCTTAAAAAAGGTGGGCAGACTCCACACAGGGTGGAAGCTGCTTGTCCAGCGTGGCCGCCTAACATGCCGCTCTGCCTTGCAGCTCCACAGGCAGTCACTTCTCCATGCTGGGCATTGGGGACATTGTGATGCCTGGCCTCCTGCTGTGCTTCGTCCTCCGCTATGACAACTACAAAAAGCAAGCCAGTGGCGACTCCTGCGGCCCCTCCGGCCCTGCCAACATCTCTGGGCGCATGCAGAAGGTCTCCTACTTCCACTGCACCCTCATTGGGTACTTCGTAGGTAAGAGGCCAGTGTGCCCAGCCCAAAAGATGCCATCTGCTTGGTGCCCAGAGGCACACTGCACGCACATGCAGTTGCTGAATGGATGGCAGAAATCCTCTGAGACTTCAGTGAATGCCTATTAGGTTCCTGCTCCCATAGACCTTCATGCGTTCCAGCCCGTCTGTCGCCTCTCCCTCCCCAAAGGCAGACCTACAGGCAAACAGGAAGAGACTGTTATTATGCTAGGAATGGCTGTAACCACGCTCACACACACACCTGCTGTGGCAGGGGATAGGGAAGAACACACCTCCCCTGAACTAGCACAGCGCTGCACACTGCATCATTTCAGCCCAGGACCCTAAGGGGCCAGGCAGTGGCTTTACCCCCGTTGGGCACACTGAGAAACTCAGAGGCAGTGCAGAGCTGGAATCTAAGCCAGGTCTCCTGCTTGTGCAGCAGCGCACACACCGCAGGAAAGGGCCAGGCATGTGCTGGGGGGAAGGGCGGACATGAACACTGGGTGTGCTGGCCAGGACTGGGGGCGGGGAAACGGTGGCTGGACCACAGGCAGCCGCAGGTGACAGCGCCTCTCACTCAGTGTCTCTGCTCCTAGGTCTGCTCACTGCTACCGTGGCGTCTCGAATCCACCGAGCTGCCCAGCCTGCCCTCCTCTACCTGGTGCCATTCACCTTATTGCCGCTCCTCACCATGGCCTATTTAAAGGTACTTGAGAAAGCAGTGGCTCTTGTCCAGCTGGGGCGGAGTGTTGCTCACCTCACTGCAGGCCGTTCTGCTTCAGCTCTGAGCTCTTGATCACAACTGTGCTTCGCGTGCTGGACTCAAAACTCTCAGGACTCAGAGCCACTGGTCAGACCACTGTACCCTGGCTTGTGCATTAGTGTCCTGATTTTTCCTAAAGCAGTGTTGTAGGGCAGGCAGGGTGGCATCTGTGTGTAACCCCCTCTGTATGGGAGATTGAGGTCTCAAGTTTGAGGATACCCTGGACACCTTAGACCCCTGCTTCAACCAAAAAGGGCTGCGGAGGTAGGTCAGTGAAAGTGCTTTCTGGGCATTTACAAGGCCCTGGGTGGAGCTCAGTGAGGCTCTGTTTCCTCCCCTGTACCAAAGAGAAAAAAGCAGTGCCCTGTTGCCGCCTACCGCTTTCTAAAGCCCATGCTAAGTTCATGTGTGGAGCAAATTAAGAAAGAGTACTGGTCCTGAGGCAGTATGTGATTTTTTTTTGAGATTTACAGATAAGCAAATCCCATTTTACAACTAGGAAGCTGGACAGGTTTGTTGACTTGTCTAGATTAACTCACTGTGCAGAACTTGCATCAGGACCGAGCACGGACAGAACTCCTAAAAGGAGCTTCTCTCCTGGAGCTCCGGTTTCCCGAAGCGTTCGGTGCCCATGTCAATCTGTAACTCAGCCCAGTCCCTTGTTTCCCAGGGCGACTTGCGGCGGATGTGGTCTGAGCCGTTCCACTCCAAGTCCAGCAGCTCCCGGTTCCTGGAGGTATGATGGATCCTCAGACGTGACCACAGTGGCCGTCGTCATCCTTTCCTCACCTCGTGGTTTTGTTTCCTTTTGAAGCCGGCCTGGTACGGAGCATACCTGCCCCGGGACTGCGTGTGCCTGGCACGCATCTGAAGGAGCCCGGCTGCAGGAGAGGGTGCCGAGGCAGCCCCCGCCCCCGCGGCGCGCCGCCTCCATTTTTGTGGATCTGCACTGACTGTAACCCTGCGGGGAGATGGAGCTGAGACTCTAAAAGCTACGGACGGCAAGGAGTCGTTCTGGAACTTTGGAACACTAAAAGGATCAAAAATGTTAGCAAACGAAGTTTCTTCAGTGACCCTCCAAAACTCTGGGACCAGTTTCCCATGGGGGATTCAGTTTCCGAGAACCAAGACAGAAGCGCTTCTGTCTGATACTCTCCTTTCCTTTTTTTGGATTTATTAAATATTTTCTGTGGTGTGAAGTGACTTATTAAATCCACAGACATTGTGACTTCTTACAACACACACATAAGGATTTGTTGTAATACGTTCATGTCCACCCAGCGTCGTGTTGGCAGTGAACAAGGGCACGGTTTTTATACAAACGTACAGATATATATATATATATATATATATATACACACGTCTATATAGACACACACATGCGCGCGCATAGATATATACGAGTAAACAGAAGACAGCCTGCCAGGACGGTGCGGCGCGAGCCAGGCTGCTGGAACTCTGAGCATGTAGAGCAGTCCGCGTGGCCTCCCCGTATGAGCTGCGTCTCCCCCACGAGCGAGCGATCCTGTGGGCACCGCACCGCACCCGGACTGGTGGACTCGTGGGCTGCAGGGGACTTGTACTCTGAGCAGTGTAGCAAACTAGGGATGAAAAGTTGAAGACTTTTTGGCCCTTTCTTTTTACAGCTTCTCCCTCGCAGGATTTTTCGTAGTTTCTTCTCGAGCCAATGCATGTATGATAGCGGCCAGGCGTCCTTGTGCTTTCTGATCATAGTCATGTACTCCCTGTAAATACATTTTTCTATTTTATATTTTTTTGTATTTTTTTGGCATTTTGTTTCATTGGTGTGCTGTATTTTCCATGCCCTCAGTCCTTTAAGAAAAAAAAAAAAAAAAGGAGAAAAAAAAAAGCAACACAATCCTGTCCTTGCCGTTGTGATTATAGTCTTGCTTTCCCTGTGGTGGCGGCTGAGTGCTGGGGACAAATGTCACTGCTCCTTGCCAGGCACCTGCGGCTCACGCCTGTAATCCTCACTACACAGGAGGCGGAGATCTGAGGATCACAGTTCAAAGCTGACCCAGCCAGGCAAGTTTGTGAAACTCATGTCCAGTTAACCACCAAAAAGTTGGAAGTGGTGCTGTGGTTCAAGTGGTAGAACACCAGACTTAAGCAAATAAACTTAGAGACAGCACTCAAGCCCTGAGTTCAAGCCCCAGGACCAGCATACACACAGGCATGCATACAGACATAGCCACTGCTTCTTTGAGACTGGCACCAAATGCTAGGACTTGGGGAAAGCACAGGTGGGCCTGGCCCGCAGATTCTGAGCCTGTGCAGCGGTCTCTGCTGGCAGGCATTCATTATGACCAGCCTTTGTCACTTCAGCCTCAGGTGGCGGAGCACCTAGGCATTTCCTGCCACAGCTCTGGTTCAGTTGTGAAGATGTCAAGGCATTGAAACTGGCTCACCACACTGAAGGCAGAGCTGAAGACAGACTTAAGTGTGGCTTTGTCAGCCTTCAAAGGACACAAGTAGCTAAACAGGATGGAGCTGAGGGGACTTGAGGAAAAACTCAGGTGAAGGACAGAGAGCTATAATTAAATGGTGCCAGTTGCAGTGGCCCCAGCCTATAATCCCAGCTACTCAGGAAATAGAAATCGAAGGATCATGGTTCAAGGGCAGCTGAGAAAAAAATGACCAAGATCCCATCTGAAAAAAGGCCTAGTGCTCTAAAGGTTGGGGGGGGGGGGGGGCGGGAGAATAGGGTGTTCCTTCTTTTTGTCCACCTGTTAAAAATAGAACGTGCTTTGTCTGTCCTCATGCTACAGCTAACACCCAGCCTGCTGCTGATGGCAGAGCCTGAGAAGAAAGTAGCTGGCTGCTGTGAAGTAAACTCATCAGTAAGAGCCAGAGGTGGGAGACAGGAGGGAGAGGGGCAGGGGGAAGAGAGACGGTGGAGGGGGGCGTTGTTAAACCTCTTTGTATAACTAAGTAATGAAAGAACAAGAACTGGTGAGAGGGAAGTGGCGCTGTGGCTCAAGTGGTAGAGCACTCGCCTTGAGCTGAAGAGCTGAGGGACAGCGCCCAGGCCCAGAGTTCAGGCCCCATGACGGAAAAAAAAAAACAAAACTGGTGAAAGGTATTGGAGAGTGATTCAAATAGTAGAGTGCCCGTTTAGCAAGTACAAGGTACTGAGTTTAAATCCCAGTACCACCAAAGAAAGAAAATAAAATCTTGCTGGTGGCTCAACCCTATAATCCTTAGCTACTTAGGTGGCTGAGATCTGAGGCTCATGGTTCAAAACCATCATGAACAGGAAAGTTTGAGACTTTCTCTAACCAGCAGAAAGCCAGAAGTAGAGATATGTGGCTCAAGAGGTAGAGTACCAGTTGTCAGTGAAGAGCTGAGACAGCGCTCGAGTCCTGAGATCAAGGCCCAGCACCAGCACCAGCACCAGCACAC
This sequence comes from Dipodomys merriami, assembly GCF_024711535.1. NCBI lineage: Eukaryota > Metazoa > Chordata > Mammalia > Rodentia > Heteromyidae > Dipodomys > Dipodomys merriami. Next base: position 1,000,904 of record NW_027203126.1, read on the forward strand.
ACGTTTGTTTTTGTTTTTGTTTGTTTTTGTTTTGGGGGGTGGACGGCTAGGAATGTTATTTAGTGGTAGAGTGTTTGCCTAGCATCCATGAAGCACCCAGGCCCAGAGTTCAAGCCCATGACCGACCAAAAGAAAAAAAGCTCAGGGACAGTGCCTGGGCCCTGAGTTCAATTCCCAGGACTGGCAAAAAAAAAAAAAAAAAGTTTCTCTACTTCCAGCAGTGAAATTGCATCTGGACCAATGGCTTTCAACAAGTGCCAACCTCACCACAGACCTGGCGCTCAAGTCTAGCCAATCCCAGTCACAGGACTTGAGCCTCTTCCTTCTGGAGGGGACAGACCAAGTGAGACTTTCACCCAGAAAAAAAAAAAATCTCCATGTCTGTGCAATTTTCACAGTTAACTGGAGATTCCAGTAGGTTCTGACCCATGTTTGCATGTAGGCAGACCCTTCCAGAGCAGTACCTTGCTCCCTGTCCTTACCACCCAAGCCACACTGTCCCCCCAATCTTCCCTTGGGGTTTAAGGCCCTCCCCAGGCCTCAGAGGCTTTGTTAAGTCCGTGTGCATTAGACGGGGACGCATGCGCTTAGCAAAGCTCCACACTGCCTGCTCCTGCCGCCCTGTGGGGCTGCGCTGGCCGCTGCTTTGGTTCGCTTGCTAGTGGACGTGGCCGCCTGTGGTCAGACACCACACTGACATACGAGGATCGTGGTTTGAAGCCAGGAGGGGCAGGAAAGCCCAAGAGACTCCTCTCCAGCTAACCGGCAGAAAGTCAGAAGCGGAGCTGTGGCTCAAGCGTAGGGTGCTAGTCTTGAGCAAAAATGCAAAAAGTGCCCACACCTGCCCTGAGTTCAAACCTCAGGACTAGCAAAAACAAAAACATCAAGTAGCAAGCTCAGGCTGGCATGGCTCCTTTGGCTCCTAGTCCATTTCTCTGGCAAGTTACAAGACTTCCCTCTGCAGTCCAGCCTGTGAGCCTGGCACTGGGCTGAGGGTAACCAAGGTGGCAGGATAGGTTCGCTTGCTCATGAGCGCCCCACCTAAGCCCACAGAGTCCGAGAGGAGCCTCTGCTACAGGGGCACAAGGCTTGCGAGATGGCCCAGGAAGTGTGCCAAGCAGTGGGCAGCAGTGAGGCATGCCTGCGAGGCATGAAGGGCAGGGAGGGAGCAGGTGTCCACAGGACGAAGCAAGCTGCTGGCAGCCCAGCCCGGGGCTCCCAGTGCCACTCCCTCAGCCTAGCTTAGAGATTCCGGCCATCCAATGCGCCATTTGCCCCGCCCACCCACCTCACATGGGTGTGGCCAGCCAGCACCCGCCCTGAACTGCATTCTGCTTGTAAACGGCTTCTACCATTGGAGACAGGAGGTCCCCTCACCAAGACAGTTGGTGGTCTTGTTCCAGATTTAGCCCACGTGGAGAGAGCAGAATGCAGTCTCAGAAAGCATGGGATGGAGGTGACGGCATTCTGTAGATGAGTAGAGCCTGCCCTACCCCCTCCACAGCCACCAGGAACTCCCTCCGAGCTCTGCCCTGGGGCCTGTGTCCTTGCACCCCGAGCCCTGGCCTCCTCACCTTCCCCAGCCTGTTTCCCAGAGCCGACTCCCGCCTGGGGCAGCCCTGCCGAGAGATGTGACAGCTCTGTGCTTGCTAGGCAGATGTTCTACCACTTAGGTCATGGCCCCAGCCCTCTTTACTTTGACGTTGTACGTGTCTGTACTGGGGCTTAAACAAGGCCTGGGTGCTGCCTCTTAGTTTTTTCTCTCAAGGCTGGCATTCTACCATTTGAGCCACAGCACCACTTCCAGCTCTTTGCTGGTTAATCAAGGATAATAGTCTCTCAGAATTTCTTGCCCTGACTCCAAGCTGGGATCCTCCGATCTCAGCCTCCTGAGGAGCTAGGATTACAGGCGTGAGCCACTGACTCCCGGCTTGACCATCTTTTTTTGAGACAAGGTCTTGCTATGTAGCCCGGCTGGCCTCAAACTCATGACCCTACTGCCTCAGCCTCTCCAGTGCTGAGATTAGAGGTGAGCACAACCACACTCACTGTAACCATCTTCTAACATGCCTGGGTCTACCATCTGAGTTTCTTGGGGCACCAGCATCTCCTGTCTGTGGTTGGATGCTGGGACGAAGGCCCGTGGGCACCTGTGGCTGATCTGCTCTGGGCCCCCCGGGCTGCGCGTCTCCTGCTGGTCCTACACAGTACTGCTCAGTGACCTGGCATCGGATCACATGCACCCTTCGGCCAAAGTGGGGGATGCTCATAGGATCCCCACTGCTCCCTCTCGCTGTCTCTATTTACAACCACTTTCCTTCTCTAGGATTTTCTTACACCGTGTTTACATCAGTCTGTTTTTAAACATCACAATGTTTTCCCCTAATCTCTTGTCTTCACATTTGTTGGGCTTTTTTAGTTATGAGACCAGTCCCGCTGTGTAACCCAAGCTGGCTTAGAAGTTAGGATCCTCCTCCTGCAGCCTCCTGAGTGCTGAGATTACAGACATGCTCTACCACGCCCAGCTTCCTTTAATTTCTGTAGCACTTAAGATTTGACTGAGGAAGGGACCCAGCAAACGTTGCCAGCTCAGGATCTTTGGGGAAACTAGAAGTCATCTAAATACACACACACACACACACACACACACACACACACACACACACACACACACACACACACACACACACACACACACACACACACACACACACACACACACACACACACACACACACACACACACACACACACACACTGTTTCTTGCTGATACAGGTTGTGTTTCCTGAGTGTTTTATCAGGTTATGTTCTTTCAATAGTATGGTCTACACCAAAAAGGCTAAGCCAATTAAAGCAAATAATGGTCTCTGCAATGACTGCCCGGCCTTCAGGACACAGAGAAACAGCAAGCCCCATCTGTGTGAAGAGCAGATAAGAACAGGAGTAGCAGGAGTCTGGGGCTGGGGCTCAGGGGTAGAGTACTTGCCTGGCATGTGCGAGGCTCTGGGTTCTACCCACCACCACAAGTAAGTGAATCTGTGGCTGGGTGCAGCAGGTTATGCTGGCACGCACTGTTCTCAGGCAGATGAAGGGAGAGGATCCCAGTTTAAGGCCGCTCTGAATAGCACAGTGGGAGCGCTGGTGGCTTACACCTGTAATCCTACTACTCAGGAGGACTGTGGTTCAAAGCCGCCTGGGCAGGAAAAGTCCATGAGACTCTTATCTCCAATAAACCCCTCAGAAAACTGGAAGTAGCGCTGTGGCTCAAGTGGTAGAACGTTCGCCTTGAGCTAAAGAGCTCGGGGACAGGGCCCAGGCCCAGAGTTCAAGCCTCATAAGACAAAGGAAGTCAAAGGCCGTACAGTGCACAGGTGCTGGGAAACTGGATGTCCACATGTGCTAGGATGAGATCAACCCTAATCTCACACAGTCCCAGGCAGAGGAAGTGAAGCTGTAATCTCTGGAAGGAAACACTGGGGAAGCTGGCACCAGTGGCTCTCACCTGTCATCCTAATTATTCAGAGATCTGAGCATCACAGTTCAAAGCCAGCCCAGACAGGAAAGTTCATGAGATTTTTATCTCCAATTAACCACTGGAAGTACTACTGTGGCTTAAAGTGATAGAGTGCTAGCCTTGAGCACAAAGGCTGCTCAGGGACAGCGCCTAGGCCCTGAGTTTAGGCTCCATGACCAACAAAAAATTAAATTAAAACCCGACTACAAACTACATAGAATTTTTTGTGTATGCACCGGTACTGGGGCTTGAGCTCAGTCCTGAGCACTGGCCCTTAGCTTTTTTTTTTTTTTTTTTTTTTTGGGTCCGGTCGTGGGGCCTGAACTCGGCCTGGGCGCTGTCCCTCAGCTCTTCAGCTCAAGGCTAGCGCTCTACCACTTGAGCCACAGCACCACTTCCGGCTTTTTTCTTTTTGCTTATGTGGTGCTGAGGAATCGAACCCAGGGCCTCGAGCATGCAAGGCAAGCGCTCTACCACTGAGCCACCTTCCCAGCCCGGCCCTTAGCTTTTTCACTCAAGGCTTCTTGGCACCTGCTACCATATTGATCAACCTTCACAAGATTAAGGTAGGGACTAAGGGGAGCAGTACTAGCACCATTGCTTAGTCGGCCCAGGATCCGGGTCTCCTTCCCAACACTGCCCCTACCCCACAAAAAATAGGCCCATCACAGAAGCCAGACTTCAATATGAATTGAAGTATCAGAGCCATCAGATTCATAGGAGAGAGGGCTGAATAGTAGTTGCCAAGGGCAGGAGGGTGAGGATGGGCAGTAAGGGTGTCACGGGGGCACTTCCAACTTGGGGTGATGCATATCTAGAGACGGATGGTGGAGATGGTCGCACAACAGTGAGTGGACCTAACGCCACCCGGCTGTGTACCTGATGCAATACAGACAGGAAGTGTGATGTTATACAATTGTTACAACTTAAAAAACAAAAGGAAAGCCCGGTGTCAGTGGCTCACACCTGGAATCCTAGCTGCTCAGGAGGCTGAGATCTGAAGACCATGGTTCAAAGCCAGCCTGGGCATGAAAGTCCATGAGACTCATCTCCAATAAACCACCAGAAAACTGGAAGTGGCACTGTGGCTCAAGTGGTAGAGCGCTAGCTGTAAGCTGAATTGTTCAGGGATAGTGCCCAGGCCCAGAGTTCAAGCTCCATGACCCACAAAAAAGAAAAAGACATCAGGAGCAGTGACCCAAGCCCTTCAGCTGCTTGGAGGATCACTATTTGAGGCTAGTGGCTGGGTGTGGTGGTACACACGTACTATTCCAGCACAATAGCTCCGCCTAGTGGCCAATTCCTGTCATCCCCAGTGACAGGAGAAAGCATGAGAGTCACAGCCCAGCCCGGGGGACATCAAGTGAGACCTTACATCAAAAACAACAGAACACAGGCTGAAAGCATGGCTCAAGAGGTGCAGTGCTCAAGTTCAATCCCCAGTACCACGGGAAAAGAATTAAAACAAGGAGCAAGGCATGGTGGTCCACAACTATAATCCCAGCTACTCAGGAGGTGGAGATCAGGAGGACTGAAGTTTAAAGCTAACAGTCAAAAAGACCCCATCTCCAACCAACAAACAAGGTGTGGTGTTCCATTGTGGTCTCAGCTACTCGGGAAGCCTATGGGTGGGCGTGTCATGGCCCAAGGTTAACGGGGCAAAACTTGGAAACCCTAAAGGTAAAGCAGAAAGGCCTGGGGCTGTGGCTTAAGTGGTAGAGGGCGTAGCTAGCAAGTGGAGGGCAAAACCTATTCCTGCAAAAAGTAAAAATTATAGACTAGCTGGATGCTAACAAGGATCTCCTCTCCTACTGCCCGAACACCCTCTGGCTGGCTGGGTGGCTGGCTGGGTGGGCGTGGGGGAGGGGTGAGCTTTTAGTGGAACAGGTGTCAGGTAGGGGTAGTGGGTGAGAGGTGGGGTAGTGGGTGAGAGGTGGGGTAGTGGGTGAGAGGCACAATTGCGCTCAGCTGGGCTCTCAGGCAAGCCTGTTGTGGCTGAGCTTAGCCTGTGAGCTCCCTGCCCCCCTTGAGGACAGCGCCTCCCCCTCTTTAGACCTGATCACTGGCACCCTCCGGGAAAGATGAGTTCCCACGGAAAACTTGGCAGCCATGGGTGCCAAGTGTGAGGCTGTGTGAGATGAACCAGGACTGACGCACACCGACAGCTCACCAGACTCTGGTCTACTAAGATAAGGAAGAAGCAAAGGTCACACAAAGCATGATCTTGAAGGGCTGAATGAAAACACTAAATTTGGAAAAACAAACAAGCTGAACACACAGGTGAGAGAAAGAACATAATAGGATAGACAACTAAAGGAGAAAACAACAAACCATCGGGTTGAGACAGTCCCAGGAGGCTCTGCGGAAGACAGGAAATAGAAAAGACAAAGATAAACCATCAGCATAAAAAAAATACAGTAAGCCAGGCCACTGTGGCTCATGCCCATAATCCTAGGTACTCAGGAGGCTGACATCTGATGATCATGTTCAAAACCAGCCAGGAAGACAAATCTGAGAGACCATTATCTCCTGTTATGTCCATTTAACCAGCAAAAAGCCACAAGTGGAGGTGTGGCTCAAATAATAGAGTGCCAGCCTTGAGCTGAAGAGCTGAGGGACAGCGCCCAGGCCCAGAAATCAGGCCCCATGAACAACAACAAAAAGTGTAAGACCCTTGCCAGGTGCCAGTGGCTCACACCTGTAATCTTAGCTATGCAGGATGCTGAGATCTGAGAACCATGATTCAAAGCCAGCTGAGTCAGAAAAGTCCATGAGACTCTTATTTCCAATCAACCACCAGAAAACTGGAAGTGGTGCTGTGGCTCAAGTGGTAGAGCACTCTCCTTGAGCTGAAGAGCTGAGGGACAGCATCCAGGCCCAGAGTTCAAGCCCCACAACAGAAAAAAAAGTGTAAGACCCTGTTTAAGCCCCAGTAATGCACACACCTGCACAAATACAGTTGTATAATAGTGTCTAGAAAGGAAAAAAGTAGACCAAAAGGAGAAAATATTTAAAGAATACTATAAAATTAAAGAACAGTAAGGGGCTGGGAAGATGGCTCAGTGGTAGAGCACTTGCCTTGCATGTCAGAGGCCCTGGGTTCGATTCCTCAGCACCACATAAGCAAAAAGAAAAAAGCCGGAAGTGGCGCTGTGGCTCAAGTGATAGAGCGCTAGCCTTGAGCTGAAGAGCTGAGGGACAGCGCCCAGGCCCAGAGTTCAGGCCCCATGACCGGATCCAAAAAAACAAACAATAAAGAACAGTAAAAAGACAGCACCTCTAGGCTGTGAAACTCCAGAAGATTCGAGGCCATCTAGAGATAAAGGGCAAATGTAAAAGCAAGGTCAATATCCAACTTTTCAGCCATAGTATCATAGCAAGAGGACAGCGAGCCATCATGTCCTAGGTTGAGGCCTGGCTGACTTCCCAACAAAACATATGTAGCCACATGAATACGTATAGAACACAAAAATCACGTCCCAAGATCTGAGGATCCTAGTTCTGGGCCATCCCAGGCAGAAAAGCCTGAGAAATTCTTATCTCCAGTTAGCAGAGACAAAGCTGGAAATGAAGACTTGGTTCAGGTGATAAAGCACCAGCCTTGAGGGAGAAAAAAAAGCTAAGAGCAGGAAACCAAGAATTCAAGCTCCAGTACTACCACAACGACAAAACCCCAATCTATTCACACATGTGTGCTTCTCCATCTGACAGCCTGGGCATTTCACTTTCAAGGGAAAAAAGTCCACTAGACTCCATCTCCAATTACCAACAAAGCTAGACTGATAGCATGGCTGCGGTGGTAGAGCGCCAGCTGAGTAAGCCAGCCCAGGTTAGTATGAGGCCCCAGAGTTCCAGGCCTAGTACTACATCCACCAAAAAAGGAAAAAAACAAATCTTAACCTTCTTGAGATCCACACCACAGCACCTGATGTCTAGTGCTGGCCCTGGTGTGAGGAGCAAGCCCCTCCCAATGGCTGGGGGGAGTCGAAATTGGAGAGGAATTAGAATTTAGGCAAAACTATGCAAGTGAATGCCAAGAGCAGTTGAAGAGTCATTTTAATGCACTGATATGGAAAAATGTAAAGTAGAAGGAAAGAAAAAGAGCACACAGAATACTGGTCCCATGAAAGGTTAGAGATGAGCGCTTCGTGGATGCAAAGGAAAGATCTGGAAGTATGTCCCTGAGCCAACTCCAAGAAGGCAACCAGAGAACATATTTGAAACATTTTCAGAAAATAAAATTTCTAAAACTTGTGAGTGTGTGCAGGTGTTGGAGCTTGAACTCGGGGCGTAGGTGCTATTCCTGAGCTTCTGTGCTCTACCACAGCACCACGTCCACTACTTCTGAGTAGCTTATTGAAGAGTTTCACAGACTTTTCTACCCCAGTTGGCTTCAAACCACAATCCTTAGCTCTTAGCCTCCTGAGTAGCTAGGGTGACAGGTGTGAGCCACCAGCGCCCAGCTAAGAAACTAGATATTTAAAAAACAGAAGTGCCAGACACAGGTGGCTCACGCCTGTCGTCCTAGCTACTCAGGAGGCTGAGATCTGAGGATCACAGTTCAAAGCCAGCCTGGGCAGGAAAGTTCATGAGACTCTAATCTCCAATAAACCACTAGAAAACTGGAAGTGGTGCTGCGGCTCAAGTGGTAGAGTGATCGCCTTGAGCTGAAGAGCTGAGGGACAGCGCCCAGGCCCAGAGTTCAAGCCCCATGACCACCACAACAAAAAAACATAAAAGCACTTTGTTTGTAAGAGAGACAATAGGATGCCTTCCTTATCTCAAGGAGAAGCATGTGGTTTATGGTGGGATGCATTCTTAGCTGGACATCCAGGAACTCTGAAAGTATAATAGCAGGAGTAATTAAAGCAAAGGCAAAACACCTATTCTTGCATAAACGTGAAGTCAGACCCATTCCTTTACCATATAAATAGCTCTAACAGCCAAGCAGCGTGTCTCCAGTCTCTCTCCTTTGAGAGCGCCCACACCCTAAGTGCGCCTCTGCCTTTTTTGTTTGTTTGCCTGCTTACTTCATAAAGCTCCACCACGGTTTCCAACCATTGTGACATCCAGAAATTCTTATTCTGCAATCAAAGTCAAGGACCCTAAATGAAAAGTCTCTCCTCTTAGAGGGAAATTTTGCAAAACTTCACCTGCATCTGGTGACATAACCAAAGCACCAGGAGCCTTGGAGACAGCGCAAGACTGCCAGCCTGGGCCTGGCCAGCAGCACCACAGCCAAATCTAGGAGTCTGAAGAGTTGTAGCAAGGGTCTGGAGTGTGCACACGTGACTTCACAACCAGAACACAACACCTGCTCTCAGCGCTTGCCAAAAATCACAAGTCATGGAGGTGTGCGTCAACACCTGGGTGGTGACAAATTCCAGTTTACCGAGGCTAAATTTCCCGTGTGTCCCTCCTGTCCTGTAGCTCAATGTCCTGGCTGAAAGACACATGCACTGGCGAATTTAGGCGCAATGGGACAAGATGTCCCCAAGAGTCAGGTGCAGATGAACACCGGGGTAGAGTTCAGGATGTATTCTAAGCGAGGAGGGAGACTGCAAACAGGCCAAAGCCAAGGACTGGGCCGGGGGGGGGGGGGGGGGTAAATGCTGGCTCAGCACAGGTCTTCAAGCACCCCAGTGCCCAGGCTGCACCTTGGCTGTGGCCTCCATGGTCTGCCCTTTGCCCCAGGCCTGGCCAGTCCTGAGAGGCAGAAGCCCAGCTGGGCACGCGTGGCTCAAGCTGTCCTTCGACCCCCAGACGCCTCTCAGTGGGTGCCGGGATGGACCCCAGGGCCTCAGATGGGGCGCTGGCTTGGGTGAGGACAGCTGGGTCCTGAGCCTGGGCCCAAGCTCAGATGGGGCTCCCTTGTTCCTCTCTGAACCTCCCCCACGCTCCTCCCCTGCCACCTAGAGGACTGTGTCCCCCGCAGTGGCCCTGGGGAAAAGCGTCAGAGCCCCCACAGCGCCCTGGCTCACAAGGCCCTCAGGGATCCTCGCCTGCCCCCCAGGTTGGGCAAGTCCAACTTGGCAGCTTCTGAGAAACGGGCCCCCCAACTCCCGCCCTGCCCACTGCATCTCTGGCTGGCAGCTGAATACAGATCCAGGGGTACATCAAGACCCACAGAGGCTCGGAGCCAAGACACTCGGTGCTTACCTGGAGCCGGGAGAAGAGCAGACACCCGAACGCCTCCAAGCTACCCGGGTGGAGGAAAGTGGCACTGGGGGCAGGAACAGGTGCCACGCATTATGGAGGAAGTCACCACGTGGCCCCGCCCTGCCCCAGCCCCACCGCGGGAGCCCACCTGCGCAGGATCAGCACTCAACTCAAAGAAGCTCAGCCTTACTCGCTGAGGCCCTGCCCACCCCTCCCCGGCCCCTCCCCCTGCAGGGGCTCCCAGGGGGGGACCCTCTGGGGCCAGCACAGCCACCCTCACATGGTGATGGCTTCTCCAAGCGTCCTCCCCACGGTCACCCCACAGCCCACGCATCAGTACTGACAGGCAGCTACCCTTCCCATCCCTACCTCTTCCCAACTCTTCTAGCTGCTTCCCTCAGGTGACTGGCTCGCAGCAGACCAAAGCTCAGGTATGCACCAGAGCCAGCCTCACTGGGCGGCGAGGCTCTGGCACACTGACCACCGTCCTGCGCTGCCCAGAGGCCTGGCAGGCCCAGGGCCTGTGCCTGCGGCTGGCCCGGCTCTTCCACACACACTCCAGGCCGCTCCCCTCCCTGACCCTCCAGAGTTGCCTCCAGCCCTTCCACCACAGCCTGAGCTTTTCCCGTATGAGAGTGGGGGCTGTTGGGCAGCACAGACAAAAGACTGGAGAGCCAGGACACAGGGCAGGGTCAAGACACAGGTGTGCTTTATTGGCTAGTCAGTTCACACGTGACCAGAAAGCATACACCTGTCCTCTGTTGACCACACGGAGACCGCAGGGTCTAGGCACAACTTCTGCCCCAGGGGCCTGGTCATTCCGCCAGCCCTCCTCCTGACTGGGGAGCCCCCGCCCCCCTGGGTGGTCACTCCATCAGCAGGAGCATGGGGGGAGGGTCATTGGCCCCCATAGCCCCGCCTGCAGGCCACAGGAAATGAGGCACGGCTGGTGAGGTAGCAGAGCCCAGAATGGAGGCTGAAGACGGGTCTCCCCGCCTCTCCTGCACAGACTCCCACCGGCTGGACGGGAGTGGCGGGAGCTGAGGGGCAGGGCGGGCTGGCATGAGGAGGCAGGCCCCTGCCCTCCCATCTGACCAGGCAGAAGTGGAGGCTAAGCCCGGGTGGTTGTGCCCTTCCCCACAGTGCACAGGGCGCTGGGCTGTGCGGGCTCAGCTCCGGTAGCTCCGGAGCACGTGGTTGGCAATCACCAGCCTCTGGATTTCACTGGTGCCCTCGTAGATCTCGGTGATGCGGGCATCACGGTAGTGCCGCTCAGCTGGCATCTCGGTCACGTACCCCATGCCGCCCAGGATCTGGATAGCCTAAGTTGGACAGCAGGTTCTCAGAAGATTTACACGCACACACACACACACACACTGTACACACACACGCCGCCCATGGGGCAGGGCCGGCTGCGGGACGGAGCCGCCCGAGGCTCACCTGGTGGCTGATGGCAGTCGCAGCCTCTGATGCAGCCAGTTTGGCCATGGCCGACTCCTAACCTCAGAGATGGCAGAGCGAGCGCCTCAGGGCAGAGCTCCTGGCCTAGGACCCATAGGAGCAGCAGACCCACAGGCCCAGCTGGGCAAGGACCCACCCGGCCTCTCCCTCAGGGAGTCCCTCGGCCCGACAGGCACCTTGATGAAAGGCTTCTTGTTATCCTTCAACATGGCAGCGCGCCAGGTCAGCAGCCGGGCACTCTCCAGGGCCAGCGCCATGTCTGCCAGCTTGAACTGCAACAAGCCGGCCCGCCAGTCAGCAGGGAGGAAGGGGGCCCAGAGGCACAGGAGCCCGGCCCCCCCTTACCTGGATGCCTTGGAGCTTCGTGATGGGTGCCCCGAAGGCCCTGCGGTTCTCAGCGTAGTTCACGGCGCAATCCAGGGCGGCCTGGGCGATGCCCAAGGCCTGGGAGGCAATGCCGATGCGGCCCATGTCCAGGGTTTGCTGTGGGGACCAGCGGGTGAGCGGCTGCAGGCTGGGGCCTGGGCCGGGGGCGGGGGGACCAGGGCCCCCCCCCCTCACCATGGCTATCTTGAAACCCATCCCAGGCTCCCCGAGCAGGTTCTCCTTGGGGATGCGGCAGTCCTCAAAGATGAGGTTGGCTGTGGAGGAGGCCCGGATGCCTAGCTTGTCTTCCTTCTTCCCCAGCGTGAGCCCGGGCGTTGGCATGGGAACCAGGAAGGCACTGATGCCCTGGAACGGCAGAGCAGCAGAGAGATTCGAGGCTACCGGCACGCTGGCCCAGGCTCGCCTGGAAGCCGCAGGGCTTCCCACCTCCCCGGGCCTGCCGTGTGTGTGCATGCGTGTGTGTGTGCATGTGTACACACACGTGTGTGTGTGCGCAGACTCCCCAGCGGGCAGCTCTGGTGGAGCTGAGGTTCCATCTACAAATGGCAACAGCCAGCCCACAGGTGGGCCTGGGCCGCCCTCGGCCCCCACCTTGTTCTGCCGCTCCTTGTCTGTGCTGGCGAACACCACGGTGGCCGAGGCCTCCCAGGAGTTGGTGATCCAGGCTTTGGTGCCGTTCAAGACCCACGAGTCACCCTCCTCCCGGGCCGTGGTGGAAGCGGCTCCCGCGTCGCTGCCATTTCCTGCCCCACACACAGACTCAGGACCAGAGCCCCCCACAGCCCCGCCAGCAGGTGTGCTCGGGGACCCCGCAACCTGCTGCAGGCCCTGCTAGGTCCCAGAGCCTCAGGCACCAGCCTGCGGGGAGAGGCATTTTCAAGCTGAAAGGTCCCCAAAGCCACACGGTCCCGTGCTCCCCACGCAGGCTGTGGAGGTCTCCCCAGGACTGGGCAGCCCAGCCCAGTGCCCACATCAGGGGCCTCTCCCTCTGGGGACACGCAGCACCCCCCCCCGGGGCTGTCACCCAGACTCCAGGTGGAGAAGGGGTGCCCCTACCCCTGAGGTACCTGGCTCACTGAGGGCAAAGCAGCCAATTTTGTCACCAGTAGTGAAAGGGGGGATCCACTTCCGCTTCTGTTCCGGGGAGCCGAACTTCAGGATGGGCCCCAAGTACAGAGACTGGAGGGGACAGAGGGGCGCATTTGGAGGCCTCCCCACGCCTGCTCTTTGCAGACTGAGTGCGCAGAGGATGCCGGGGCCGAGGCTGGGAGGCGGGGCCGTGCGCAGCCAGGGGACCCGGCCCCCACCCTGGGCTCCCACCCCACGGGGTTTCCCCAAGCGGCTCACGTTGTTGACACTCATGATGACGCCAGTGGAGGCGCAGCCGCGGCTGATCTCCTCCATGGCGATGGAGTAGGCCAGGTAGTCAAGGCCGGCGCCACTGAGCTCTTCGGGGACGTCCATGGCCAGCAGCCCGAGCTCGCCCATCTTCTTCACCTGGCCCCAAGAGAGCAGGTCAAGTCCCGAATCATGCGCTCTGGTGACTCTGGTGCAGCTGTTACCATGTGCCTGACCCCCACTGGGGATTGGATACACAGCTGTTTGGTGGCTCATTGGCAGTAAGGGACTCTTGGATTTGTCTGCCTGGGCTGGCTTCAAACCATAATCCTCCGATCTCAGCCTCCAGAGTAGCTAGGATGACAGGCATGAGCCACCATCCCCTGGCAACATGTTCTTGATAGTCTTTCTCCTTGTCTGTGAGAACAGATTTTTGCCCTTTTCCTCGGTGCTGCACCCCCAATGTCAGTGACAGAATGAAGGAACCATAAGCCTGGAAGTTCTGATTTTCTGATTTGGAAAAATAACAGTAATAGCAATATAATGATTCATTTCAAGGGCCTACCATGTGCTGGGCTAAATGCTTTTTGTGCATTGTTTCATTTGAGTCTCTCCACAGCATGATGAAAAGCAACTTAAATTCAGCCCTGTGTGTTAATCTCATCGTAAGGTGAGAAGGTGGGGCTCCCAGCTGGGCCACAGAACATCAAAGTGGGATGGCTGGGATTGAAGAGATTCTTCAATGCTGCAGTGTCTACAGGGGGACGGCTGCCAGGTTTCCTGCAGGAGCTCAAGTCCCTTGCAGAAAACAACACAGGATTGCATGGAACCAAAGCACCTTTTCTCCAGTACCCTCTCAGAAAACTTTTCACAGCCAATACAATACAAATACTATGAAAACACTTGTCATACCACATTAAAAAATAATAAGAGGGCTGAGAAGGTGGCTTAGTGGTAGAGTGTTTGCCTTGCATGCATGAAGCCCTGGGTTCGATTCCTCAGCACCACATACATAGAAAAAAGCTGGAAGTGGTATTGTGGCTCAAGTGGTAGAGTGCTAGCCTTGAGCAAAAGAAGCGCAGGGACAGTGCCCAGGCCCTGAGTTCAAGCCCCAGGACTGGCAAAAGAAAAAGAAAGAAAAAGAAAAAAAGAAGAAGGAAAAAAAAAGTGCACATGCTCAGTACAAAAGCAGTTTCTGTCCTGAACATATTCTTTGCTTCTTTTCTTTTTCTGGAGCTTCTGGGAATCAGGTCCTAGGCACGCATGTTACCTCATGAGCTGCTGCCCAGTTCTTGTGCTTTTTGTTTTGTTTTTCAGATAGGGTCCTGCGTGCTAACTTTGCCAGGACTGCCTTTTAACCCAGACACTCCTATCTCTACCTCCCAAGTGTCTGGGAGTAGAGGCATGGGCCACCGGGCCCAGCCTTTCTCAGTATTTGGTCTGTGGCTGGTTGCAACCACCAGGGCAGAGTCCACAGATCTAGAAGACAATTGACCTTTCATACTAAAACCACGCTCTCAAGCTGCTCTGACTGAAGAGAAAAACACCACAAAGAATGCTTGCGGATGGTACTCTTGTGATTGTAAAAGTTTCACCTCCCCACTCCTCCCAAAATAAATGCCTCATAAAGCTTGTCAAAGGCTTGTTAAGATGATACACAGAAAACACAGCCTGGGCCTGGCTCAGACTGAGTATAGGTGAAAGGTGCCCGGCATTACCAAGTGGCAGACAAGCTGCTCTTCTGCAACCATGCACAGCCCTTTGTGAAATGGCTTGTCTCCTCCTTGACACTGGCTTACAAGACCCTAAGCCTGACCTGGCCTTCCCCCTCTCCAGGTCTTCCCTGCATAATGCAAGCCACTGCATACACTTCTTTGCTGAGCAGCCACAAGCTGAGACCTGCAAATGAGATCCAAGCTCCACACCCCACCCCCTGGGTAGATGCTCTGCGGGAAGGAGGCCCCTTGACAGTGCCCTAAAGACAGCCATGTCCTAACCCACTCCCAGCCTTCTGTGACCACCTCACACGCGCCGAGGCAGGGCGGTCCTGCTCAGAGCGTGCATGCCTTCTGTGGCAGGCCTGGCCCAGGAGAGGCCGTGGCGTGTTCCTGTGCTCAGGTTCTAAGCTCAGCTTTGGCACAACGGTAGCTTGGGACAGAGGGGCTCCCAGCCACACTCAGATTTACCCCAGGAAGATATAGTGACTGCGGGATTACGTTCTACCAGGTGTTAAAAACACATAGGTTGGGCTGGGCACCAGTGGCTCACATCTGTAATCCTAGCTTCTTAGGAGGCTGAGATCTGAGAATCACGGTTCAAAGCCAGCCTGGGTAGGACTCCAATTAACCACCAGAAAATTGAAAGTAGTGCTGTGGCTCAAGTGGTAGAGCACCTGCTTTGAGCTGAAGAGCTTAGTACAATGCCCAGGCCCAGAATTCAAGTCCCACGACCAAAAACAAAACAAAACAAAAAAAACACCAGGTTGGACCTGGCGCCTGGTAACTCACACGTGTAATCCTAGCTACTCAGTAGACTGAGATCTGAGGATCAAGGTTCAAAGCCAGCTCAGGCAGGAAAATCCGTGAGACTTACCTCCAATCAGCCACCAAAACACCAGAAGTAGAGCTGTGACTTGAGACAGCACCCAACACACACACACACACACACACACACACACACACACACGCACACACGCACACACACACACGCACATGCACACGCACACACACACCAATGAAAGTTACAAAGCCAGCCATTGAAGCAGAAATTGGCACTGGCTTTCCTCCTGATTTTTTATTTCCCTCCCTCCCAGTTCTCCTCCCCTTGTATAACACTGCTTTTCGGGGAACAAGAAATTCTTCAGGAATTGAGCTGCTCAATTAGCAAGAAACCATCACTCCCCCTCATCCCCCATTTCTTCAGCTGCAAATGAGGTAATGACGTGCCCCCCTCATGGAGTTGTTCTGAAGATTAAATGAGTTAAATATATGTTCACAGACCTGGGAAGTAAACCTCCAGACATTACCTACTGATGGCATTACCATTAGGCTGTGGGGGTTGTTTTCCTTTTGGCAGCATTGGGGATGGATGCAGGCCTTGCACGTGCCAGGCAAGCATTCTACCATACAGTCACACTGTAGCCGCTATCATTTTTTTTTTTTTTTGGTACCAGTACTGAGGCTTGAACTCAGAGCCTTGTACTCTCTCTCTCTGAGTTTTTTCACTCAAGGCCAGTGATCTACCACTTGAGCCACAGTTCCACTTCTAGCTTTTTAGTGATTAATTGAAGATAAGAGTTTTTCAGAGCCGGTGGCACATGCCTGTAATCCTAGCTACTCAGGAGGCTGAGATCTGAGGATCTCAGTTCAAAGCCTGCCGGGGCAGAAAAGTCCATGAGACTCTTATCTCCAATAAAAAACCACTAGAAAACTGGAAGTGGCTCTGTGGCTCAAGCAGTAGAGCGCTCACCTTGAGCTGAAGAGCGCAGGGACAGCGCCCAAGCCCAGAGTTCAAGCCCCACGACAGACAACAACAACAACAAAAAAAAGTTTCTCAGCTTTGTCTACCCAGGCTGGCTTCAAACCATGATCCTCAGACTTCAGCTCCGAGAGTAGCTAGGATTACAGGCGTGAGCCTCCAAGCCCTGCATCCTGTGCCGTTCTGATCCCAGTGTCCTCATTGTAGGATTTGGATCTTTGCAAATGCGCTTTATTATCTATGTTTCAGTTCTCTGAAGTAGAAACTGTTTCAGTCCTGTTTTCCTCATGTAACTGGGAACTTAGCCCTGGAAAAACAAAAGGCAAGCAAGCCTAACCCTCAGCTTAGAGAAGCAAACACTGGAGAGTAACGTGTGCATCCCACAAACCAGCCCCACTCAGGCAGTACAGTGTTAAGACTAGGAGACTGGGCACTCCTCCACCCAGGGCCGAAACCTGAGGCCATGACTATCAGGGGTGAACAAGAGCAGATGTGGAAACTCTTGGCAAAAAAATAAAACTGAGCCTTTGTCTGCCGCGCTCCCCTCCCTGTTCAGGAGTGTTAAGGAAATCTGTGTACAACAGCCCAAGGCTACTCCTAGCCACTCCCTATGGAGAGGTGGACCTGCAATGTCCCGCACTCCACAGAGCAAGCGCCAGTATGCACTGATGGCCAGCAGGCTTATCCCCCGGCACAGCTCCAACCAAACTGTGCCTGTGTCCACCAACACACATAGACAAGGACATTCCTTCCAGCCGCATTTGGAATGAGCACATGCTGGAAACAACCCAAACCTCTGTCTGCAGAAGGGAAAAGATTCATAGGCTCTGAACTTGGGTTGTAGGTGTGGTTCAGGTGATGGAGGCTTATCTGGCATTTGTGAGGCCTTGGGTTCAACTTCCAGGACCACAAAAAAAAACAAACAAACCAGTGAACTTAAATTGTAATCCTGGGCTGGGAAGGTGGCTCAGTGGTAGAGTGTTTGCCTTGCATGCCTAAGGCCCTGGGTTCGATTCCTCAGCACCACATAAGCAAAAAGAAAAAAGCTGGAAGTGGTGCTGTGGCTCAAGTGGTAGAGTGCTAGCCTTGAGCTGAAGAGCTGAGGGACAGCGCCCAGGCTCAGAATTCAGGCCCCGTGACTGGAAAAAAAAATTGTTTTTAATTAAAAAATAAAAAAACTGAGGGAACACAACAATATGGTGGTACAGGGGATCAAACTCAGGACCTTGCAGCTGCTTAATCAAGGGCTCTACAGCTTCAGCCATGCCCCTACCCTGTTACTCACTTTTTTTTTTTGCCAATCCTAAGCACTGTCCCTGAGCCTCTCTGAACTCAAGGCTAGCGCTCTACCACTGGAGTCACAGCACCACTTCCAGTTGTTTTTTTTTCATAATTTTTTTTTGTGTGAAAATACTGTACAGAGGAGTTACAATTACAAGGGCAACACTTCCAGCTTTTTCTGCTTATGTGGTGCTGAGGAATCAAACCCAGGGCCTCATGCATGCAAGGCAAGCACTCTACCACTGAGCCACATTCCCAGCTTATCACTCACATTTCTATGCTTTAATTTTCTCAACTGTGAATGAGCATAGTACCAACCAGGTGCTGGTGGCTCACACCTGTAATCCTAGTTACTCAGGAAGCACACACACACACACACACACACACACACTGGTAGCAACAGCTACCATTCAGGCACTGGGCATTTAGTACACATTATCTCACTTAATCCTATAAGCATTGCAGCAAGCAAAATGATTAGCGTAAGTAAGGATTAAAATAAGATGACTCATGTCTCGTGTCTACCAGTGGTCCATCTGGTTTTGGTAACTCTGAAGCCACTCGCCTACTCAGCTTGAGTTTGTGAAGTCTTCCCACAGTCCAGGGAGATGCTCAGGACACCAACCACACAAAGTCATTAAGCAGGAAGAGTGGTCTCAAGCTACTCTTGTGGTCCAGGGGACCACGACTCTTGGCTTTCTTGCATTGGAAAACAAGCAAGGAGGGCTGGGGATGTGGCTCAAGAAGTAAAGTGCCTGCCCAGCAAGTGTGAGGCCCAATCCCAGGATGGAAGGAAGGAAGGAAGGAAGGAAGGAAGGAAGGAAGGAAGGGAGGGAGGGAGGGAGGGAGGGAGGGAGGGAGGGAGGGAGGGAGGAGAGGGAGGGAGGGAGGGAGGGAGGAGAGGGAGGGAGGGAGGGAGGGAAGGGAGGGAGGGAAGGAGGGAAGGAAGAAGGGAGGGAGGGGGAGGGAGGGAAGGAAGAAGGGAGGGAGGGGGAGGGAGGGAAGGATGGGAGGGAGGGAAGGAGGCCACACTGGAAAGGTTTGTCCTTTCACAAAGCTTTGATTTAAGGTGTTTCTAAGCTGGTACAATGCACCAGACATCTTGCTAGATCAGTGGATACAAAAGAAATATCTTGAACATGTCATTACAGATGGGCTGAAAATAAATTGAAGCAAAATGGAAGGACTATTGGTGGGAATCTCAGAGTATGGGAGAAAATAGACCTGGGTTCAAGTCCCTGGTCTGGAGCTGATGAGTTCCATGACTTTGTTGCATTATGTAATAGCTTATAAGTTTCATCAACCACTGAGTTTCATCAGAGGTCCAATATGGGCTTCATAGGACAGGTGTTCAGAATAAGATAACCCATCAGAGGCTTAGGATGGTGAGTGGCACAAGGCACACACTCTGCCAGCTGTAACTAGTCCTGTGAGCACACAGCCTGGCACATGGTGAGCATGTCACCCATCTGCTGTGTGCTGTTATTGTTTTAGAAATCAAATCTTTCCTCAAGGTCAGTGGTGGACAAGGGAAACCTGTGTAGAGTATTTTCAGGGTCCCAGGCTTTGCTGTGGGGTTGGGTTCCCTGACGGGGGTCTCGGTGCGTCACAGTCACTGCTCAATGCAAGAACAGACAGTGTCATGGGCTGCTGAGGCTGGTGCGCTCTCACCTGAGCCTTGGGGAAGAGATGCTCCTTGTCCAGCTGGGCTGCAATGGGAACCAGCTCTTTCTCAGCGAAGTCACGGCATGTCTGACGCAACATCTGGTGTGTCTCAGGCAGCTCCACTGACTGGTAAATGGTATGTAACCTCCTCCAGTCCCTAGGACGGAGCACTGCTGACAGGAAGAAAAAGGAGATTGGAGTCAATAGTACTGTTAATAACAATATGAATCATAGGCGCTGGGAAGGTGGCTCAGTGGTAGAATGCTTGCCTCACATACATGAGGCCCTGGCCTGGGTTCGATTCCTCAGCACCACTTAAACAGAAAAAGCCAGAAGTGGCACTGTAGCTTAAGTGGTAGAGCTCTAACCTTGAGCTGAAGAGCTGAGGGACAGTGCCCAGGCCCAGAGTTCAAGCCACACAACTGACAAAACAAAAAATGAATCATGATCTGGCTGGGAATGTGGCTTAG
Organism: Dipodomys merriami; assembly: GCF_024711535.1. NCBI lineage: Eukaryota > Metazoa > Chordata > Mammalia > Rodentia > Heteromyidae > Dipodomys > Dipodomys merriami. Next base: position 1,020,657 of record NW_027203126.1, read on the forward strand.
TGGTAGCGTGCTTGCCTAGCATGCAGAAAGCCCTGGGTTTGATTCCTCAGTACCACATAAACAGAAAAAGCTAGAAGTGGCGCTGTGGCTCAAGTGGTAGAATGCTAGCCTTGAGCAAAAGAAGTTCAGGGACAGTGCCCAGGTTCTGAGTTCAAGCCCCAGGACTGGGGGGAAAAAAAAAAAGAATCATGATCCACTCACTTAAAAGTTCCTTTACCAAGGATGATATTCACCCACCCACACCACAAGCTAAGGACATCTGGCTAGATCAATGGAGATACTTTTTTTTTTTTTTTTTTTGCTAGTGCTAGGGCTTGAACTCAGGGCCTGAGCTCTGTCCTTGAGCTTCTTTTTGCTCAAGGCTAGCATCCTACCACTTAAGCCACAATGCCACTTCTGGCTTTTTCTGTTTATGTGGTGCTGAGGAATGGAACTCAGGGCTTTGTGTATGCTAGCCAAGCATTCTACCACTAAGCCACATTCCCAGTCCCTGGAGATACTTTGGGTTGTCACCACTAGAAAGCCATTGATATCCAATGGGGAGAGGCCAGGGATATTGCGATACATCCTATTGTTTGCAAGCAGTCCTATCACCAAGACTTGCTCACCCATGCCAGGTGCAGCGACCCATGCCTGGCAGTCCTAGCTATTCAGAAGGCTGAGGGCCAGGAACTCATTAAAGAATGAGACTGTATTAAAAAAAAAAAAAAAAAAAGGCCCCAATGTCAATAGTACTGCTGTTGGAAAGCCAGGCTGACTGAGTGCTTACTATGAGCTCCAAACGCTTTACTGCATCTCTTTGTATATGCATTGGATGGCAATAGCCCTTGGCTCTTGGGAGTGGGAGGATCAAAGGCATAATAAAAGTAGCAGTTAGTTCTGTTCTAGGCCAAGGGTTCCCGATTCTTCCTACTTAGGGTGAGTAGGTACAGTTGGCCAAAGACGCCTCAAAGGCATATGGCACTGTAGTTACAGCTGGAGTCAAAAGACAAATCGAAAACACTGCTGTATTAAATAATCCGTTATTAAATAATCTACAGGCTGGGTGTGGTGTGGGTCAAGCCTGAAGTGCCAGACACTACGGATGGGGAGTCAGGTCCAGTCTCACAACCTCAGGCAAAGTTAGCCAGACCTTATCTCCTCTGGACAAAATCAAAAAGCTAGGGAGCTTGGGTCAAGTTAGCTCCGGGCTCCGGGCTTATTCCTCACCACTGATTTTTAAAAAGCAAACTCCCTGGGAGCTAACGTTCCGAAGCACCCGTAACCTACCAGGCCATGGCAGTGCTGAACGTGCCCCGGGGTCACCCCACGGCCCTTCTGCACTTGGGACAACCGAGGCTGAGAGAGGCTGGGTCTGGTCCAAGGTCACAGATCTTAAAGTTCAAGGCTGGGCCTGGCTCGGGAAGTAGCCAGTGGTGGGGGGACAGGCGGGGCTGCAGGGAGGGGGGTCCGGTCGGGCCAGGCGCGGAGGGGCCGCGTCCCTGGGCCCAGGCCCGACAGGCACCCGGGGCAGGCCATCTGGGGCAAAGGCCGCGCGGGCGCTCCAAAGGGATGCGGCTGGCCCGGCTGCCCGGGCTGGGGCAGGCCCGACCCCCCGGCCCGCCCGGCTCCGCGGTGCGCAGCCCAAGCGCACTCACCTCCGCGGAGGGGGCCCCAGGCCCGGGCGAGCAAGGCAGCAGCCATGGACGACGGAGGACGCGGGCCTTACGCCGCCCGCAGCCCGCAAGCGGTTCCGGACTGAGGGGGCGGGGTCAGGGCGGCGGGGCGGGGCCTACGGGCAACGACAGCGGGCACGCCCCCGTGGGGGCGTGGCTTCGAGGCTCTCAGGCCTCCAAAGCTGGCTGGGCTGGAGGGGATCTTTAGTCCCCGCTGCTGTGAAGTTTGGGCCGCGCGGCGGCGACACTCCAGCTCACAAAGAAGAAAGAGGAGAAATGAATATGTACACACACACGCCTATCTTTCCTATGTTTGCAGTGCTTCCTCCAAGGGCCTAGCTCTTAAAATCCAGTTCTATGGCCCGAGGAGCTCGAAGACCTGCCCCGTCCCCTCCCGTGCCCAGGCCCACAGGTGCCTGGCTATTTTCGCTCCAGCCACCCCGCTGGCAATTTTTCTCTAGGATTTCTAGCTTGTTTCCTGACTTGGGATCTTTGCAGCTATTTCCTTCTACCTGGAAGCTTCTCTTCATTCAGAGGTCCCCTGACAGTGTTTCTGCGTCTCCCCATCCATGCTGCTTCTATTTATGAGGCCCAGAGCCTGGTCTTGCCCTGTGCTCAGCAGAGCAGAGTCTGGGAAAGTGAGGTGCAGCTTCTCTTGAGGGGCATTTCTGCTTAATGCTGTGGGATTTGACCCCTCACATTCTCTGGATGCCTTCACCCAGCAACTTGCCCCAAGAGGGTCTGCCCTTGACACAGTTCTGAATCTTGCTTCCATACCCTCCCAACATTACCTGTCTCCTAGCTGCCTTTCTCCTTTTACCCCAGCTAGAACCCTGTGTCCACCACTGACCTCCAAAAGTCATGGTCCTCCAAGATCCACCTCTGTTTCCTAGAGAGCAATCAAAAGATGTAAAGTCCTCAGCATATTACCTTCAAAAAACATTTAAAAGAAAACTCTTTCAATTGATGAATAAAGACACTGGAGTTTGTATGCAGAATGTGTTATTCAGTCAAAAAGCCAAGAATAAAACCAGACGCCAGTGGTTCACGCCTGTAATCGTAGCTACTCAGGAGTCTGAGATCTGAGGGTCGCAGGTTGAAGCCAGCTTGGGCAAGAAAGTCTGTGAGACTCATCTCCAATGAACCACCAGAAAATGGGAAGTGATGCTGTGGCTCAAGTTGTAGAGCATTAGCCTTGAGCTGAAGAGCTCAGGGACAGCGCCCAGTCCGAGTTCAAGCCCCACCACTGACACACACACACACACACACACACACACACACACACACACACACACACACACACACATGGAGGTTCCATGCTTTTCTACCCAGGTTGACCTCTGGACCTGCATTCCTCCTGTTCTTGGCTTCCCAAGTAGCTAGGATTACAGATCAGAACCACCAGTGCCAAATTTCTTTTTTTTTTTTTTTTGTCAGTCATGGGGCTTGAACTCTGGGCCTGGGCGCTGTCCCTCAGCTCTTCAGCTCAAGGCGAGCACTCTACCACTTGAGCCACAGCGCCACTTCCAGTTTTCTGGTGTTTATTGGAGATGAGTTTCCTGCCCGGGCTGGCTTTGAACTGTGAGCCTCAGATCTCAGCCTCCTGAGTAGCTAGGATTACAGGCGTGAGCCACTGGTGTCCAGCTAAATTTCTTTTTTCTGAGATAGTCTCACTATAGTCCAGCTTTACCTAAGTTTGATTCTCCTGACAGCCTCCTCAGTGCTGGGAGTGTGCACAACTGGCTCCAAAATGTTCTGTGTGGGCATGTGTACAACCAATCTGGGGCTTGAACTCAAGGCCGGGGCTCTGTCCCTAAGCTTTTTTTTCCCCTCCTTTCATTAAAAAATATTTTAATTATCTTTATTTAACTAATTGTACAAAGGAGTTGCCATTCATTGAAGCAGTTTATGAATACAGTGAATCTTGATCAAGGTTACCCCTTTCAACGTTCTCATCAGCCCCTCCCTACCCAGCCCTTCCCTTACTTATCTTAACTTTAGGGTATATAATACATTTTTTGACATTTAGCAAAGCAGTTTGTATGTACAGTGCATCTTAATCTCCGTCATCACATCAAAATCTTCACCCTGCGTGTAGGCACAGGGTGCCTCCCCTCATATTTTTCAATGCTGTTGTATATACTGGAGATTCTTGCCCGAATTCTTTCCCCTTCCCCTCTTAATTCTTCTAGCCTCTCACCGGAATTACACTGGTCTGCGCTCTCCTTGGAGTCTTTCAGACTTCAATTATTTTATTTCTAACTCCTTAGGTACCACCCAAAGTGTTCACTTGCAAAGTCATTTGTAACCCCTTCCTTACCACCCAGTGTGTTTACTTGTAGAGTTATAAGCAACATTCTAGCTACCACAAATGAGAGAAACCCTGAAACCTATGTTTCCTTGAGTCCGGCTCACTTCACTTAATATATTTTCCCCCAAGGTTTTCCATATTCTTACAAAAGATGCAATAACACTCTTTCTGATGGAAGCATAGAATTCCATTGTGAATATACCACATTTTCTTGACCCATTCATCCATGGAGGGGCATTTGGGTTGACTCCATGTCTTGGCTATGGTAAATAATGCTGCAAGGCTGCACTAAAGCTACCTTCACAACCATGTTCATTAAAACTAATGAAATGTCAAGTAAACGCATGAACCCTCAGTGGAAATAACCACATCTATGAAAAATGTAAAATAACAAATACAAATGAATCTTTGGAAAGATTCATAAGCACAAGCCAATAGAAAAATAAATGCTAATATAGGAAGTGTTCATGGGTTAAGAATACTGAAGAAGTTTTTTAATTTACTGACTATATAACTAGAAGACTACTCTAGAAGGAGTATTTTATTATCGAGCCACTTAAAATGAATGAAAACAGGAAGGGATGCTCTCTCTCTCTCTCCCTCCCCATCTCCCTCCCTGTTTTTCTCTTTGTGTGTGTCTCTCTCTGTGTTTAGGTGTAGATTGTGTTTGTGTATGAGTTTGTGGGTGTGTTGAATAAATGAATAAATAAAATGAAGGGGTCAAGTATGAGTGGATAAAGGGGAAAGTTGAGCAAAAAGGAGAATGAGAGAATGAGAGAGCAAGAAAGAGAGAGATCAAAGCATTATGTCTTATGCAAATGAAACACTGCAGAAAGCCTTCTTCATTAGCTGAGGAGAAGGAACAACCACTCACAGTGGTTCTCAAGCAGGATGAGTGGACACAGGGAGAGCTACCACCTAACTGCAAATTCACCACAGGAGCCCAGTGCCAGTGGCTCCAGCCTAAAATCTGACCAACTCAGGAGGCTGAGATCTGAGAATCTCAGTTCAAAGCCAGGCTGACAGGCATAAGACTCTTCTCTCCAATTACCTCCCCAAAAGCGGGGAGTAAATCTGTGGCTCACATACTGAGTGCTAATCAAGGACAAAGGCTCAAAGGCAGCTCCTAGACCCTGAGATCAAGCTCCAGATCTGGCACACACCTCAACACAACAAACTACATCTCCCAAACTCAACTCTCCTGTCTACTTAAGTAAGGGTCCTACTGAAGATAGATGAGCAATAGCCAGTCAGAACCACACAGGATTAAGACACTGCTTCTATTCCAAGCCCCTTTCCTAGAATCTATTCTATCTAAGGACCCTCCTTCACATAGGAGAGCTAAAGACTGAGCCACACCCTCTCACCAGAGCCCTTCTTCTCCCTGTGCTCTCGTCCCTCTCAGTCCAGACACTGCATCATTATCACAGTGGAGATTATCTCAACATGAGAGCAGCTTTTCAGGTAGCCGCAGCAGCTGGACTTCCTATGACTAGCAGGAGATGATTCTTTTCAGTTAACTGACATTCTGAGACCCCTTGGACAGACCGAGAAGAACCACAGAGGGCTGCAGTCATGTGTCTTTGCACTCAATGTGCTCATCTTTAAGGCAGTGCCAGCCTCTTGCCCTGCGTTTGTCACAGGGAATGTGGAATCCAGGATATATATATATATATATATATATATACAGCATGTTACAGTTAGGACTGTGCAGGGGCTGGTTCAAGGATTGTCTCACATGTTGAAGGTCCTGGGTTTCATCCTTTTGAATGAAGCCATAAGCTGCCAACTGCATGCAATGCAATGGGTGTCTCAAAGTACTACTATTTAGGGATTAGGGTTGCATGAAAATGAAGAGGCCTACTTTGCATAAACATCCATAAGTGTACCTTTCCCAGAGTTCTTCCTTCAGACTAAGAAATACTTGTAAGAAAGTAGAACCCAGTTGTTCAGGGCAGAACTGTGGGTAGAAATAAATTCCGCAGTGTTTGTGTCACTTCTGGGGGACCCAGATGCTGGAACAACTACTGTGGACAAGATTTTGGGTTTGATCATTAGTCTGTTCAGGGCTGAATAGATTGACCTACATCTCTCTGGCTTCCCTTGTTTTTGATGAGAAAATTAATGGTAAGCTTCTAGGAAATCCTGAAGGGTATCTTTGCCTTAGCTAGATACAGCACAGTTCACAATGAATCTGCTTATATATTCTAAATATCATATCAGACACGTGTTTGACATCCATCCAAACAGAATGAAAAAATACTGTGTTCGGAGTAGCCCTCATGTGATCATTCGACTTAAAGATAATGTCAATATTAAAGCAAAAGCAACAAGTATATTGAGAAATAGGAGAGGTTTGAGTTTTGATGAAGCGTTTGAGCTTAAGCTGACCTTATAAACAGTGAGTCATGCCGTATCTGTGCTGGTGGTCATCATTGGTTCTTTTTCTTTTAAATTTTCCTATAAAGGAGACACACAGAGAGGGTGCAGTTACATAAGTTAGATAATGAGTACATTTCTTACTGAACAGTGTTGTGCTGGTAGTTTTTGAGAAAGGGATTTGCTTCTGTAGCAGGCAGCAGCCGGAACCTTCATCTTATTTGTCACTTGCCACCTTGGCTGGGATGACAGGGATGCACCATGATGCCAACCTGCTCCCTTGTCATGGGCTCTCATGGACTATTTGGCCTACGCTGGCTTCCAACTGCAATCTTCCCACTTCCAACCCCACACGTAACTGGGATTACGGATATGAGCACTCTAGGAGTCTTGATATCGGCATTCTCACTAGACTGCCATCGGTTGAAATATTAAATATCAATCTACATAACCACCTAAGAAAACTTAGAGTAGACTCTTATTGAACAGAACCTAAGTTCTGTTTAACATAAGTGTGTTGTAAGCATATGGCTACTGTAAGGCCTGTAATCCTAGCTAAGCAGGAGGCTGGCATATGAGGATGCTAATGCAAAGGCAACATGGGCTGGAAAATTCCCTGAGACTATTATCTCCCATGAAGCACCAAGAAGATAGAACTGGGGCTGTGGCTCAGCTGATAGAGCACCAGCTTTGAGTATCAAAGCTCAGGGACAGGGGCTGGGAATGTGCTTAGTGGTAGAGTGCTTGCCTGGGTTCAATTCCTAAGTAACACAGAAAGAGAAAAAGCGGGAAGCAGGTCTGTAGCTCAAGTGGTAGAGTGCTAACCTTGAGCAAAAAGAAGTTCAAGGACAGTGCCCAGGCCCAGAGTTCAAGGCCCAGGGCTGGCACTAAAATGAAAACAATAATGAAATCAATCAAAGTCAAAATGCTAAAGGACAGTGCCCAGGCCCTGACTGCAAGGCCAGTCCGGGCATGCTCATCTAAGAAGCGTCCTGAAGGCCAGGAACTGAGATGGGCACAGGGGGCGACGCCCACATGGGCAGAGACCCTTGGCAGCTCTGACATCACAGACACCTTCGTGAGGTCACAATAACCCTGGCTCTATATATATCGCGTGCTGACTGGTGGACTCTTGTAGGTAGTCGGCAGGGTGGAGTTCAGGTGTTTGGTGGTTGGTGAGTGATTGATTTTCGGGATTTGGTTTATTGATTTGGCTTTGATTTTCGGTGTTTGGATTTGGACTGTGATTCGGCTTTGACTCTCTCGGACTTGGTTTCTCTTTTGCCTCTTTACTTTTTCTTATCTTACTTCTTTCTTCCTTTTTCTTGACTTTTTCCTCTACTTTTCTTTTTCTTACTTTTCTTCTTTTACTCTTCTCTTTCACTTTTCCTTTTTCTTTTATTGCTCTACTTTTTTCTTATACTTCGTTTTTCACTAGATAGCATTTTAGATAGCATTTTAGCATATTGTTCATTTATTATTCATTTATTCTTTCTATATTTACATTATATTGTTTTATTGTTAGATTGTTAGGTAGTAGTTACATTTTATTATTCATTTATTATACTTATTCATATTTTACTTACATTATTATACATTTATATATTTTATTTCATTGTTTGATTCTATTTTCTCCCTAGACAGCGTCACTAGGGTGCTGTGTAGGATGAATAGTGAGAGTAGAGAGGCGAGGTCCCGGCGGGGCCTTGAGGCCAGTTCCTCACACGAGGAGCTCCTCAGGGCTCACTACCGGGTGCTGAGAACCATCGGGGAGGGGGGCTTTGCCGCAGTCTATCTGGCAAAGCACCTGCCCACAGACAGCCTAGTCACCGTGAAAACGATCACCAAGAGGAAGTGCCCCTCTGTTGACACAGAACTGGACATCTTAAAGTCTGTGGAGCACCCTGACATCATCAGACTCTACGAGGAGGTAGAGGCAGAGCAGCGGGTGAACTTGGTGATGGAGTGCCTCGAGGGAGGAGACCTAGCAGACTATGTGTACGAGGTGGGCAGGCTGAGGGAGGGGGAGGCCAGGCTTCTGTTTAGGCAGATCGTGAGGGCGGTCAGTTATTGCCACGACCACGGCATCATTCACCGGGACCTTAAGGCAGAAAACATCCTGCTGGACAGCCAGGGCACAGCTAAGCTCTGCGACTTTGGTCTCAGTATGCGGTTCCAGCCCCAGCAGGAGCTGGACGGGTGGTGCGGGACCATGGCCTATTGGCCCCCCGAAATGATTAAGCAGAAGAAATACCAGGGTCCCAAGGTGGATGTCTGGAGTTTAGGGATCCTACTCTACTTCATGGTGATATCTTAGGGTATCTGATGACACCTGACCCTCAAAAGAGAGCTGCTGTGAGGCAAGTGTTGTGCCACCCTTGGTTAAAGGCAACACAGGCACGCTCACCACGCCCCAGCCAGATCCGGCCATTCTAAACGTCATGGCCTATTTCCTGGGTTCTGACCCAGACCAGGTTGGGGCAGCCCTGTCTGCCTCCATGGCAACCTATAAAATCCTAAAGCAGCAGCAAGACCAGGGCCAAGACCTGACCAGCCTGGGGAGGCATGCAGTCCCTGCGCCTCCGCCTAAAGGAGCTAAAGGGATAGACTTTCAGAAAGGGATTGTGACTTGTGAGGGGTTGTCCTGTACAATTCAGTCCTGAGTTCCCTTTCTTCCTTCAGCTCAAATGGGAAGGCTGAAAACACATCGCTGTGGTGCTCACCCGGAACACGTGCCATTCCGCCTGAACATGCCTGGAGACCACGGGTCCTTCCTCTGCTGCGACCTCCAACAAGCTCCACAGACTTCTTTAAGTTTTTCATATTGGAAATGATATTTAATATTTTTTCTATATTTTTTGCTTCTCACCAAGCTTATTAAATTGATTTTCTCAAAACTTGATCATGGGCTGGGAAGGTGGCTCAGTGGTAGAGAGCTTGCCTTGCAATGCATGAGGCCCTGGGTTCGATTCCTCAGCACCACATAAGCAGAAAAAGCCGGAAGTGGCACTGTGACTCAAGTGGTAGAGCGCTAGCCTTGAGCTGAAGAGCTGAGGGACAGCGCCCAGGCCCAGAGTTCAGGCCCCACAACCGGCGGAAAAAAAACAAAACAAAACTTGATCATATAGGTTCTGAGTACTCTTCATTTCTGCATTGGGTACTGATGTTTGGTGGGAGTTCAAGAATGTGACAGTGACACTAATTTGTGGATCTTGTCTGTACTCCGAGCTATTCAGAGGCCAGAGGCCTTGGAGGATTGATGCTCAAAGAGAAACAGCACACACACAAGTCCTTTCTCCAATACTGCCCCCACACAGGAGGGATTGAGGGAGGAACTCCAGCAGTACATGTTTGAACCTATTAAGCACAGCTAACTGCAAGGTCCTGAGTTCTAAACACTAAGAAAAGGACAAGGTGACTTCATGAGTAGCAACCAATTAACAGTGTATCTCAAAAAAGACCTGAGATGCTTTCAGATCAGAAATGAAGCCTTGAACTCTTCTCCTAGTTTAGGGGTGATGTGTTCTCTTTGGGTTTTCTTTTGTACAAGTCCTAGAGCTGACATTCAGGGCCTGCATGCTCTCCTTGAGCTTTTTGTTTGCTTTGTACCAAATCCCTTTATTTGACAAAATGGTACACATTGAAAGAACTTAGGAGGTTCTTGTAAAATGTATAGAAAAGGTAATAATAATCACCAACATGCATGCACTGCCTTTGTGACCGGAAGTCCTGTGTGGCTTGGGGGTCAGCTCAAGGCTTCTCTCTCATCACTTTCTCCCAGAGGGAGCTTGTCAGACAGACATTCTGCCATGCCAGATCAGGGGCTTCCTCCTGTGCAACTTGTTGCCATGGTCACCCAGTTCTTTGATGGACGTTACCTGCTCACTCAGGTAATGAGTCTCAATGAAGTCCCACAAGTGGGGATCATTTTTGTCAGTGGCCAGTTCGTGCAGTTCCAGCAGTGACTGATTCACGCTCTTTCCCAGTGAGGTGCACACTCCATCAATTTCAGCCCGCTTTCCCCAACATCACACTCTGGTTTCTAGATATCCTACGGGAAGATGCGGCCACCTCTCTGGTTCTGCAGCTCCATCAGCTTCTCTGCATGTTCTCTCATGAGACTAGTAAAAAAGTACTTGGCAAAGTTCGTCAGAGCCACATCATCTCGGCCAAAGTCCCAAGACATGGGCAGGTAGACATAGGAGGGGTAGAGCTCCAGATGGATCTGGTGGTTGATGGTGGCCTCTGAGTCCTGGTAGCAGTTCAGGCACACCTGGCAGGAGACTGCAGTCCTCAGGGCAGCAGGTAAGAGAGATGGAGTCGCAATGGGTTAGCACTGGACTGACAACAGAGGCCTCGGGGCAGGTTGAGCACACGGTGAAGAGGTGGCACAAGGTTAGTGGCTTGGAGCAGGTGGCCAGAATTGTGGTCCAGCACCTGGTTCCCCTCAAGCACTGTTGAAGCAGAAAACCCCAGCAGCTCTCAGCAGGGATCCTCTGGCCTCCTTGAGGGTTTTTTGGCTTTTTTCTCAAGGCTACTTCTCTACCATGCAAGCCATGGCTCCACTTCTGGCTTTACTGGTGTTTACTTCAAGAAAACAGTCTCACACCCTGGCTGGCATAGAACTAATATCCTCAGATCTTAGCCTCCTGACTTGCTAAAATTACAAGTGTAAGATACCAGCACTCAGCAATCTTTCTCTTTTTTTTTTTTTTTTTTTTTTTTAGAAGGATAAAGAAACTTCTAGGTAGAGAAAACAGCTATCCTAACTCGGCCTGGAAGTGTGCAATAGCTGGTAAACTCCAGTAACAGGAACAGAGACCTACGTATGCTCACAGCTCAGGCATGTTACTCACCTACATCCTTTCTGTTAACCATCTTTACAGAAGAGAGAACTCAAGAGAGTTCCAGAAATAAACAGTGCTAAGGTCAATCCACTACCTCATGACTGATATGAGAACACATTACAGACAGGGTGCTGGTCACTCACACCTATAAATCCCACTACTTGGGATGCTAGAGTCTGAGGGTGGAGGTTCAAAGGCAGGCCAAGAAGAAAAGTTTGAGACACTCATATCCGCATTTATTCTGCAGAAAGACCAGAGGTGGGGTTATGGCTCAAATGACTAGTGCTAGTCATGAGCCACTAAATCCAAGAGAAAGCACAAGACCCTAAGTTCAAGCCCAACTCCTGGCACAAACCAAAGGAAAATACTATGCCACAAAGCTGCTGCCTCAGCCCCCTTCTAAGTGTTTCCACCAAGGGTCTCAGAAAGTTGGTCAACATGGAGGAGCTATTTCACCAAGAGACACACTCAGAGGATACAAGAGAAACTCTTCAGAAAGACAAAGAAGCTGATTGACTCCACTTCCAAAATACTTGAGCTGATTCAAAACTTTGGCAAAGTAGCAGGGTATAAAAGCAATGGCTTTGGGGGGGAGGGGGGAGGCTGGGAAGGGATGTGAAGGGTAAACACAGGAGGAGGCTGCAATGCTTGGTAAGAAATGTACGCATTATCCTGCCCATGTAATTGTAACTCCTCTGTACAGTATGTTCACAAATAAAATTAAATTAAATTAAAAAAAAATAAAAGCAATGGCTTTTCTGTATGCCAACAAGGAGAAAAGTTTGGATGAAATCAGGAAAGCTACTCCTTTTGTAATGGCCCCACAAAAAATAAAATTCCTAAAGGTAACTAAGAAGTGAATGACCTCTACAATGAAAACTTTACAAATCTGAAAAAGGAAATCAAAGCAGAAATCGATGTGGAACAACCTCCCATCCTACTGGATTGGGAGGATTAACATGGTGAAAATGTCAATACTTCCAAAGGCTAGGTCCATATTCGATGTGATACCATCAATAACCCAACCTAATTTTTCATGGAAATAGAAGAACTAGTCCAAGAAATCATATGGAACAATAAAAGACCCTGAATAGCATAAACAATCCTTAGCAGCAAGAACAGCGCTGGAGGAATACCAGTACCAAATTTCTAACTCTACTACAAAGCCATAGTAATCTGGCACAAAAACAGACATGAGGACCAATGGAATAGCAACGAAGACCCAGAAATGAGCATGCAGACCCACAGCCACCTAATCTTTGATAAGGGAGCCAAAAAATAGAATGTAAGAAAGACAGCCTCTCCAGTAAATGGTGCTGGCAAAATTGGTTAATCACTCTGCAGAAAACTAAATCTAGAGACTTATATATCACCCTACACCAGAATCAACTCCAAATGGATCCAAGCCCTCAATGTCAAAGCAGACACCCTGAAAACATTAGAGGAAGCAATAGGAGAAACTCTAGGGCTCCTTGGCATGGGCCAAAATTTTCTTAATAGAGACCCAGAAGCACAACAAATCAAAGAAAGGTTGGAAAAATGGGATTGCATAAAACCGCAGAGCTTCTGCATGGCAAAGGACATAGCTAGCAAGATCAACAGAAAGCCCACTGACTGGGAGAAAATCTTCACTGCCATACAATGGACAAGGGTCTCACATCTAAAATATACTTAGAACTCAAAAACCTAAATCCCCCCATAACAATTCCTCAAAGGAACAACTGCTTGCTTAACAAATTGGATAAAGACAAATTGGATAAAGAGAAACTTCTCTGAAGAGGACATAAGAATGGCCAATAGACACATGAAGAAATGCTCAACTTCTGTAGCCATAAAAGAAATGCAAATCAAAACAACATTGAGATTCTACCTCACTCCAGTTTGACTGACTATGCTCAAGAAATCTAGTAACAACAGATGCTGGACAGGTTGTGGCCAACAGGAAACCCTACTGCATTGTTGGTGGGAGTGTAAACTTGTTCAACCACTTGGGAAAGCAATATCGAGGTTCCTCAAAAGACTACACATAGCACTTCCGTATGACCCAGCAACCCCTCTTTGGGGCATTTACCCAAACAAAGTTACCAGCACAACTATGTTACCACACCATTATTCACCATAGTTAAGCTATGGAACCAACCCAGATGCCCAGGTGTTAGGGGGCAGGTTTATCATACTGAAAGGCTTTTCCCCTGAAGTCCTATCTGATGACACTGGATCCTCAAAGGACACCCTTGGTTTAGGGAAACAGAGGCAGCACCTCATGGACTCTTACCTGGGCTTTGACCCAGACCAGGTCCGATCAGCCCTGTCTGGCTCCAAGATAAGTTACCAAATTCTAAAGTAGCAGCAAGACCTGGGCCAAGACCTGCCGGGCCTGGTGAGGCATGCACTTCCTTGGCCTCCACCTTGCCACTCACGTGCATGCCAGACCTGCCAAACACTGCACTTAAAGAAAGCCAGTGCTGCTGTGTGTCACAGGACTGCAGTCTTGCCTGCTGAGCACCAGCAGGAGGGTGGTGGCAGGAAAGGCAGGAAGTCTCTGTGCCTACCCTACCTCTTCTGGAGACTCCGCATTACCAAAACAGGAGACTGAGAGAAGCAGCAGTAGCAGTGGAGGCAGCAATGGTGGCAGCGGCAGCAGCAGCAGCAGCAGCAAATACAGTCCCTATGGCCAACACAGTGAAATGACTAGCCCGGTCCCTGAGCAGAGGAGGCAGGTGGGCAGCAGGCTCGCCTCTCTCCAACCTATATGATGCAACACCTGGACGTCGAGATATTTGGAGGCCGGAGTCTTGGAGGATTGATGCGCGCGCATACACACACACACACACACACACACACACAAGTGGCTGCAGATGGCCCGGGCCCGGGCCCGGCGCGGACCCCAGCTCTTCCTCCTCGTCGTCCCGCCGCCGAGCTGCGCCCCCCCCCCCCCCCCGCGCCGGGTCCGTCCGGGTCTGCGGGTCCCCGGCGCCCCCCCCCCCCCCCCGGGGCGGCCAGGCGGCTCGGAGCCCAGGTGGCGGCGGTGATGACGGCGCAGTCGAGATCCACCACCCCGCAGGCCCTCCACCTGCGGCGGGCGGAGAGCAGCTGCCGGCCGGGCCGGTCGCCCAGTCTCCCCGCCCCCCGGGCGCGCGCGGGCGGCTTTCCCCCGGCCTGCTCCCAGCCCTCCTTCCCTTTCCTCTTCCCCTCCGAGCCCCGCGATCCGGCGGGCGCGGGCCGGCCTCGCCTCCCCCGAAGTTTTTTTTTGGGGGGGTCCGGTCGTGGGGCCTGAACTCTGGGCCTGGGCGCTGTCCCTCAGCTCTTCAGCTCAAGGATAGTGCTCTACCACTTGAGCCACAGCGCCACTTCCGGCTTTTTTCTTTTTGCTTATGTGGTGCTGAGGAGTCGAACCCAGGGCCTCATGCACGCAAGGCAAGCGCTCTATCTACCACTTGAGCCCCAGCTCCACTTCTGGCTTTTTTGTATTTAGTTGGACATTCCACCTTGGGCTGGCTTTGAACTACAATCCTCAGATGTCAGCCTCCTGAGTAGCTAAGATTACAGGCATGAATCATTAGCACCTGGTTGGTCCCATTGTTGTGTATCTTAGATAAGTATACCTACCTTTGAAACAAATCATGTAAATATTCAACTCTTAAAGCCCTCTGGTAAACAAAAATATTAAACATGCAAGGCACTGGTGGCTAATGCCTGTAATCCCAGTTATTCATTCAGGAGGCTGAGATCTGATGACTGTAGTTCAAAGCCAGCCAAGGAAACAAAGTCCCTAAGACTCTTACCTCCAATTAATCACCAGAAAAAACACAAAGTGAAGCTGTGTTTCAAAGTGGTAGCACAGGGGCTGGGGGTTTAGCCCAGCAGAAGGGGGCCCGCCTGGCGCAGGCAAGGCCCTGGGTTCAGTCCTCAGCCCTGGAAAAAAAAAAAAAAAGGCTACAAAGTGGTAGCACAGCCAGGCTCTGGTGGCTCATGCCTGTCATCCTGGCTACTCAGGAGAGGCTGAGATCTGAGGATCACGGTTCAAAACCCACTCAAGGAGAAAAGCTGTGAGACTCTTATCTCCAAGAAACCACCAGAAAACCAGAAGTGGCACTGTGGCTCAAGTGGTAGAGCTCTAGCCTTGAGCTGAAGAGCTGAGGGACAGCGTCCAGGCTCAGAGTTTAAGCCCCATAACCAACAAAAACAAAGCATTTGGCTTGAATGAAAGAATGGCACTAAGTTCATGTCCCATGACTGATCCTTACCCCACCCCCCCAAAAAAAAATTAAATGTAAAGCATAACACTGATCCCAAATCACCTTAGAAACCCAGCTTAGCTCAATCACCATAAAGGCTATGTAATGGACAAGAGACTCTGGGGTCCCACCCTGCCCTACCCCCTAAATTCCAACAATGTGATTGGCCCAATCAGAAGACAGGGTAGACATATTGTGAAAATCATTTATTACTGTCTCTTGTGACAAAATAACATTTTATTCAAATAAAGTCACATAGGTTACTTTGGACACAAAGACAACACAAACTGGAATGTGAATCTTGGGAAGATGGAAGATCAGGTCATTGGTGTTTCTTCTATTTATAAAAAATAGATTTACAGGGAAAAATAGACTTTCACAACCTCAATGACTTTACATGATCTTTGTAAAAGCAAGGGTGGATCCACCTGCACCCAATGGCCCGGGCTAGGGAATGTGTGTAACAGGATGCTCAGTGAGGTCCCACACCTGGTGCAGTGGCACCCTTTGTCATAGGCCCAGGCCCAAACCTCACTGATGTCATGGTGACAATGGCCACCAGATGGAAGTGACTTTATGGAGGAGAAAAGAAAAGTACTGAGGGAGCCTGCCAAAACAACAAGAGCCATTCAGGCAGGCCTCTTCCAGCTTACACATTAGACACGGCATTATTAGATCCAGTCCAGAAACAGGCTCCAGTCTATGGTCAGCCCAGGACATCTGCAAATCAGTACCCAGGCACTGGAAATCAGATGCCCAAGTCTAAGGAATCTTAGGAAGCACATGCCCTGAAGAATGCTTTCTCTAGCAACAGCTCTGAGCTAACACAGGACAACTGACTTCAGCTCCAAACTGTGTAGTCGTTATTTCCTATGTTTACAGTTTAAAACACAGAATGAAACCAGTATCATCTTTGGAGAAGCTGGTAGGGCAGTGGAGCCCAAAGGCTATGCAGGAAAGGAGAGGACCTCTCCAGATTTCAAGGCAAAGGGGCAGTGGAGGGAGGTGGGCCTGCTGGCTGCTGGAACGAAGCTCCAGAAGCACAACTCTGCTATTGGTCCACTCCAGCAGCCAGCATGTGTTTTCCCTGTCATGTGACCCACAAGATAACTGCTATCAACAGTTATCTTGACAACATGGCCCCTCCTGATTTAACTTCTGATTGGTTTGGTTACTTTCAGAGAAAGTATCACTTAATTTAGGCACAAAAGCCTGAATTTCAAAATCATCCCAGCCAACACCCAGTGGTAAAAATGCTTCTCAAGATTTCCCAAGGGCTGGGAATGTGGCATAGTGGTAGAGTGCCTGCCTAGCATGCGTGAAGCCCTGGGTTTGATTCCTCGGTACCACATACACAGAAAAAAGCTGGAAGTGGTGCTGTGGCTCAAGTGGTAGAATGCTAGCCTTGAGCAAAAGAAGCTCAGGGACAGTGCCTAGGCCCTGAGTCCAAGCCCCAGGACTGGCAAAAAAGGAAAAAAAAAAAAAAATTCCCAAGCAGCTAGACACAGGACACCAGAGCCCAGACAAAGAACTCGGCCGTCGGCAGCAGGAATAGCAAATTCCCATGTTGCTGGGCATGATGGACTTGAAATGGTCTCGGTGAAGACTAAGGCAAGCTCACAGGGAAGGAGCAGAGCACCACTCACAGTGCCAGGGTGCAAACTCCTCCATCCTAGCAAAAGCCAACACTGTGAGTAGACAGTCCACTCGTGTATACCTCATGGATTTCAAGACACACTCTGCCAAGCAGAGCTCTGGGAAGATATGGAAAACACACTCTAGGTAGTATTTTATATATCAAATTACAGAAACTCCCAACTGAGCTTCTGCCGCAGACAAGAGAGCGTGCAAAGGGAGAACACAAATCCCATTAGAAGAGCCAGAAGTGACGTCTGTCTGCAGGCAAGGAGGAATGATGGAACTGCGGCCTTGCCCAGCAGCAAGCAGACAGATGGAATCACATTTAAGGCACCGGGGTTGGAGCTGACTCCAGTTCTGAGATTCACCAGACTGCTGATTAAGTGGCAAAAGGATGCTTCTCTTTTCTCTCCCTCATGCTGCCAGCATGTGGCATCTCTGATTCTCTGGCTAGACAGAGCACTAAGCCCTAGAAGAATGTAGAGGGGCGTTGGGACAAAGTGTCAGCTTAGCCTCCCTGGCCCCACAGGGTTTTTCCCCAAGTATGCTGGGGCACAGCCCTGGTACTGAGATGCCTCACTGTGACTAACCTCAGATCTGCTCCCTACCCGCAGACAATTTTCAATCAGGACCTTGGTCACATGGAGGGTCATGACATCTGGGCTCAGCACCTAAAGCCATCCACATGGATAACCTAGGGGAGCAGAGAAAGGGAGAATCTGTCCAGTGAGGATCTGAGGACACATGTAGCCCACAGGAAATACCAGAAGCTGTTCCGAGAACATATGGTTCTAACAGGCCTCTCCTAACACCTCAAACAACTGCCCACAGCACGAGGGGTTACTTAGATCTGACCTACCAGATGGTTCTAGAGACTACTTCAGTTAGAAAGGGAAATCCCTATCCAAAGCCAAAGCTCCAGGCTCTGCTCTGTACCAAATATTACATCTCTTTACAACAGATGGTTTGCAACTGTATTTCAACCAATGTGAGCCAGATTAACCCAAGAAGGCAATTAATACTATTATAAATTCTAAATACACATCACAGGTGCTGGGACTGCCACTGACATCTTGTAAAGACTCCCCAAAAGCAGCCTGAAAACATAAAAAATCCAAAATATAAGAGGCCTGCTCTGGTCTCAAGCGACAGTAGGTTCCATGATCAAAACTGACACGTTCTACTTCAGGGGATGTTCTAAAATCAAGACCTGAGAAGCAGAGCAGAGCAAGCTCGTTATGTCCTCTGGAGTGAAAGTAAGAAGGCACTGCCAGGCTAAAACCTCAGCCTGGCTGAGGATCCTGTGAAGTCACACGCATCGGTCACCTCTGCACAAAACAGGCTTTTCAGTTTGCCAGCATCTCCTGGTGCCTCAGCTCTTGCACTACCTTCTCTCCAGCTGCATTCAAGTTTCTTCCGGGTGGTCTGAGACTATATGCAGGCTGAGGGCAGGCCCCAGTGACGGCAACACTGGAAGCAAGTGGAGGAAGTACACAGAAGAGGGCCAGCCAGAGCCTTTACCAGCAGCAGTAGCTATGTCTAGAGACAGCTTGTCAGGATAACCAGCAGGCAACTAGAACTACAGGGAAACAAAACTTTTCTCTTCTTACCCGGATTCCAGGAGCCTTACTCTAATCCTTTACTATAATAGCTCTGTGATCTAAGGGGCAGGGGGAAAAGGGAAGAGAAATCCTAGGGAAGGAACAGTGCTGCTTGGCACTTTCTTGGAGCACAGAAAACTGTCACCCTGGCTATAGCTTCCTGGACAGACTCCAACGGGTGTTGACAAAACAGTAGCTGCAATTCCCTTCTTGTGCTAGGACCACATGGCCACAGTAAAGTGCGACCCCTGTCTACTCCCTCAACAGTTACTGGCCTCCATTATAGGCATAATCGGCCTTGTTGTGCATAATCAGCTTGTTGTCAACAAAGTAGAAGCTGTCAGAACGGGTCTCATAAGGATTTTCAATCATCAGACGAACTGT
The DNA here is from genome assembly GCF_024711535.1 of Dipodomys merriami. Classification (NCBI taxonomy): domain Eukaryota; kingdom Metazoa; phylum Chordata; class Mammalia; order Rodentia; family Heteromyidae; genus Dipodomys; species Dipodomys merriami. Next base: position 1,039,710 of record NW_027203126.1, read on the forward strand.
AAGTCAAGGGGGAAAAAATAAAAAGCAAGTTAGGTGTGTGTTCCAGCTACATAGGAAAAACAATATTCCTTCCAAATTTCACAGGTCAGGACTTCTGGAAATTGTGACTATCCTCTGCCAGAATAATGAGGTCAGGGGGTAGGAAGGTGACTAGAGCGCTTGCCTTGCATGCATGAGGCCCTGGGTTTGATTCCTCAGCACCACATAAACAGAAAAAGCTAGAAGTGGTGCTGTGGCTCAAGTGGTAGAGTGCTAGACTTGAGCTGGAGAGCTGAGGTACAGTGCACAGGCCCAGAGTTCAGGCCTCACGACAAAAAAAAAAAAAAAAAAAAAAAGAAGGCTGACTGCCTTGGGATCTAATTTTAAGTGTTCCATTTGTCCATATCTCCTTTACCGTACTGGAGTAAGAGAACTAGCAGTCACTACTTTCATCAGTTAACTGCTTATGCCATCTTGACTCCTCAAGAAAATGCTCTGAGCTCACCACTGATCTTAAAAAGTGATGCTAATTTTTCAAGTTCCTTCAGTCCATCCTGGCCAAAGCTACTTGGTTTACATTCAGATAGACTATTAACCTCCAAACTTTTTTTTTTTTTTTTTTTTTTTGTCGGTCATGGGGCTTGAACTCGGGGCCTGGGCACTGTCCCTCAGCTCTTCAGCTCAAGGCAAGCGCTCTACCCCTTGAGCCACAGCGCCACTTCCAGTTTTCTTGTGGCTTATTGGAGGTAAGAGTCTCACGGACTTTCCTGCCTGGGCTGGCTTTGAACCTTGATCCTCATATCTCAGCCTCCTGAGTAGCTAGGATTACAGGCGTGAGCCACTGGCACCCAGCATAACCTCCAAACTCTTTCAGCTTATTTAGCTTCATGGGTAAATTTTTCTTACAAGTATTTACATGGTCAGGCCAACTGGGAGGTGAGGCTTGAGCTGGAAGCAGATGCTATTATTAAGACCATCCCACACCAGGCAGTGCTCACTTCACCTGGAACATGCCATCTTTAAGGACTTGGGATTCATAGAAAACTGGCCAGTGGATGGGGACCCTTCGCACAACACAAACAATGGCCACTGTTCACATTTGCATCAATGTTCTGAAGAGCTAGCTAGACTCAAGTCCCAGGAACTGATGATGCCACTCTTTCTCTCTGGCTTTCCTAGCTGCAAAGCAGTCTCTTCCTTATGGAGCTCTCCCAGTTCTGCCTGCATGAACTGTGCTACTCCTCTTAAGATGCTTCCACCATCTCCCTCCTCCTGCTCCCAGGCCTGCAAGAGCCCCTTGGTTCCTGCTTCATTTTTTCTAATGGGTTATCTCACCAACCCTGTATCCAGCTAGGAATGAGATCTGGTCCACAGGCCTTCAAGTCTATGCAGTCTAGTAGTCTATAAAGTCTTTCATCTGAGTCTATGGAAGAAAGTGAAGGTCAACAACCAGGCTACAAAGGAAGACCTAACAGTGGAGAGAGGGGTGATTTTGGGCTGAGGCCCAGGGATGGTCCCCAGCCTCCTGGACCTTTCTCAGGCACTCCCTTTCCTTCGCTGCTCCATAGAGGAGCTGTAGGTCAGATAACTGAGAATACAACATGTCACTACTACCCTCTTTAAAGCCAGGCACTGACCAGATGGGTTTTGAGGTTTATTCCTTCCAGCCTCAGAAACTACAATGTATAAGTTAGGAGATACGTACTGACATCCTCAGACAGCTGTGGAAATTCATAGATATGTTCACAAGTGTTCCTACTGCTGGGGATACAGAACCCGAAGTCAAAGTCAAAGTTTTTCAGCAAGCGTTCCCGGAAATAGTGCCGCTCAATCATCCGGAAATTTGACACAGGTTTGTCTCCCACTGTGAACTCCACCCTGCAAAATAAATCTCTGTGAGCTTGATTCTGCCTCCCTCCTCCTCTACAACCAACCCCTGTGACCAAGCAGAACTCTGTCCTCTCAGGAAATAATGGTACTCACGTGGCACCAACTGTCCGGAGGCGGAGAAATGCTGGTGTGAACTGATAGCGGACGAAACGTCCCGCGCTGATATCCACCTCTGCACCCTCCTCTTCATCTTCCTCTTGGTCTAAAAGACACAGAACTTTCAGCAAACCATTTGGGTACCACCAGTCCACAAAGCATGAGAGCACAGCCCTTATTTACTGTGCACCTGCATCATGCCACGCTCTGTGCCAATGGTGCAGACTCCTCGTGGCAGTCCATTTCACAGAGGAAACTTCAGTTCAGAGAGGTTAAGCAACATGCTTCAAGTCCCAGGAAGCTAAATGATCCTGACCAAACTGCCCAATACAAGGTAAGTATCTCCCAATTAACCACCAAAAAGCCAAAAGTGGAGCCATGGCTCAAGTAGTAGAGCATTAGCCTTAAGCACAAAAGCCCTGAGTTCAAGCCCCAAAACTGGCATAAAAACATGCATAAAAAGATAAGCATCCTCACACCTGTAATCCTAGCTACTCAGGAGGCTGAGATCTGAGGATCTCGGTTCAAAGCCAGCCTGGACAGGAAAGTCCATGAGACTCTTTTTTTTTTTTTTTTTTTGGGGGGGGGTCTGGTTGTGGGGCCTGAACTCTGGGCCTAGGTGCTGTCCCTCAGCTCTTCAGCTCAAGGCTAGCGCTCTACCACTTGAGCCACAGTGCCACTTCCAGCTTTTTTCTTTTTGCTTATGTGGTGCTTAGGAATTGAACCCAGGGCCTCATGCATGCAAGGCAAGCGCTCTACCACTGAGCCACCTTCCCAGCCCCTCCATGAGACTCTTATCTCCAACAAACCACTAGAAAACTGGAAGTGGCGCTGTGGCTCAAGTGGTAGAGCACTCGCCTTGAGCTGAAGAGCGCAGGGACAGTGCCCAAGCCCAGAATTCAAGCCCCACAACCGACCCCCCCCCAAAAAAAAAGATAACCATCCATAAGTGTAAGCTTTTAGATGCTTTGGTCTGTACTGGACACGTTAGCACAAATACAGGGTGGAGGTTTGTCCTGGGATTAGCCTTGGCTTTAGAATTGACTTAAGCTGAGAGTTGCTCAGGAAAGTTGTTTTTATTTTGCTCTTTTTCAGTCCTGGGGCCTGAACCTACAGCTTCACTCAAGTGGGGTATTCTACCACTAAGCCATATCCCCCAGTTCAGGAAAGTTGTTAGGATAATAATACCTACATTACCAAATATTCAGGCTAAATAGTAGAACTCAAATGAGAAAAACTTTACCAAAAAAATATTTTTTTACAATTACAGACAACCATGGCTGATATGGAGAACATCTGTGCTGGTATTCTAGTAACTAACGCCAGAGGGCGCTAAAAATCTCCAGTAATGTGGCGCAAAAACTTACGTGGTCTGACAGAAATGAATGACACTGCAACTGCATCACAAGCACAGGAAGTGGCTACTCAGGGCTAATTTAAAGAACCCCAAGTAGATGAGTTCATGGTTCTGTTCTTCCAGATAATGTTGGATATTAAATCCAAAGTAGTGTTTTCAATGGCAGAGTACAGTGGTGCAGGATATGGAAGACATGGAGGTAGAAGGTATGGTGGCAGAGTATGGCAGTTGGCAGGTGCTATGTGTGATGATAAAGGTGTCAAGAAGGAGGTCTGAAGCAGCCAAGAAACAGGCCAAGGAGACAAAAATGGAAGATGTGATCTTCAAACAGAAATGAGCAGCAGAGGAAAGTCAGGGCTGTACAGAAAAGTCCCCTGTTCACAATTGGTATGAAAAAAAATCTGGCAAGCCATGCAGGTGACTCACCCCTATCATCCTAGCTACTCAGGAGGCTGAGATACAAGGATCAAAGTTCGAAGCTAGCCTGGGTAGTTAAGTCCATAAAACTCATCTCGAATTAACTACCAAAACAGCCAGAAGTGGAGCAGTAGTTCAAGTGGTAGAACACTAACCTTCAGCACAAATGCTCAGAGACAGTGCCTAAGACCCTGAGTTCAAGCCCTAGGACTGGAACACACACACACAAAATCTGGCATATTCCTTACACCTAAGAGGATGGTAATCTTTGATTCTTGCTCTAATTGAAACATTTGGATTCCCTGCCATATCTTTGATCACCTAAAGGGAGGAGAAAATGTCTGAAATCCTGAAAAAAAAAAAGGAAGACTAAGATCTGAGGATCACAGTTCAAAGCCAGCCTAGGTAGAACAGTCTATAAGATGTTTGTGTTCAATTAATCACAAAAAAGCTAGAAGTGGAGCTGTGGCTCAAGTATCTGAGCACCTTGAGCCAAAAAGCTTAGGGAGAATGCAAGGGCCTGAGTTGAAGCCCCACCACCAGCACACAAAAGAATCCAAACCAAACATAATAGGATATGTTTTACTCTCAGTGTTCAGGAGGCTGAGGCAGGAGAATGAGCTTGAGACCAATCTGGGTTACATAGTAAGATTTTTTTTTTGTCGGTCATGGGGCTTGAACTCTGGGCCTGGGCGCTGTCCCTCAGCTCTTCAGCTCAAGGCGAGCGCTCTACCACATGAGCCACAGCGCCACTTCCGGTTTTCTGGTGGTTTATTGGAGATAGGAGTCTCATGGTCTCTCCTGCCCGGGCTGGCTTTGAACCGTGATCCTCAGATCTCAGCCTCCTGAGTAGCTAGGATTACAAGCGTGAGCCACCAGCGCCCGGCCATAGTAAGATTTTTTTTTTTGGTCGTGGGGCTTGAACTCCGTGTTTGAGCACTGTCCCCATGCTCTTCAGCTCAAGGTGAGCGCTCTACCACTTGAGCCACAGCGCCACTTCCGGTTTTCTAGTAGTTTATTGGAGATAAGAGTCTCACTGAGTTTCCTGCCTGGGCTGGCTTTGAACCGCCATCCTCAGATCTCAGCCTCCTGAGTAACTAGGTTTACAGGCGTGAGCCACCAGTGCCCAGCAGTAAGATTTTTGTCTAAAAATAAAATTTTGTGGTATACACATGCATACATGCATGCATGTGCGCACACACACACACACACACACACACACACTCTCTCTCTTTCTCTCTCTCTCTCTCTCTCCAAACCAGGACTTATGGGAAACACAACGAACACACACACACACACACACACAACCTCCAAACCAGGACTTATGGGAAACACAACGAACTGTTGAGAGTAAGATGGATGAAAAAGCTCACTATCCCCTTCCCGAGGATTAAGGCTTAATGAATGTTCCTCACTATAACTTAATTTCAAGGATTTCTTTCCTGAGGCACTATGCTACAATAAAACAGTCTTAGGGAAAGTGTCACTTGGAAATTGTGGATCTCAGCTTCTACTTCATAAAATGGACATCATAACTCCTCAGAGGCTTGAGGATTACACAGGTGATGTGCAAGGAAGATGCACAGTGACCAGCACAGAGTAGACATCTTGTTTTTGTTGTTTTGTTTTGTCTGTCGTGGGGCCTGAACTCTGGACCTGGGCACTGTCCCTTAGCTCTTCAGCTCAAGGCTAATGCTCTACCACTTGAGCCACAGCGCCACTTCCAGCTTTTTCTCTTATGTGGTGCTGAGGAATTGAACCCAGGGCCTCATGCATGCAAGGCAAGCACTCTACCACTGAGCCACCTTCCTAGCTCCAACATAAGCCTCTTGACATAGCTTCAAACTAGCTCAGTTGGCTGGTCAGGTCACAGTGGTCATGGACATGGTCACAGAAGTAGGACACAGTGAAATCCAAGAAACGGGATGAAATGGCAAACACTTGACTTTTCAATATTTCGCTCACACTGTCAAGTGAGCCCTTTAACATTGAGACCTACCTGAAATGCAAGGTTTGGCAATCTCAAAAAGCACTGTCCCTGTCTCCAAATCTCGAATTTTGAAGCGAGTAAAGTCAATACTGTACACGTTGTCTTCAGGTTTACATAAATAATCTGAAAATGAGAAAGAAAATCATTCATTTCTCAAAATTATCACATTTCTCAAGTTTTTTTTTTTTGGGGGGGCGTCCATTCGTGGGGTCTGAACTCTGGGCCTGGGCACTGTCCCTCAGCTCTTCAGCTCAAGGCTAGTGCTCTACCACTTGAGCCACAGCACCACTTCTGGCTTTTTTCTTTTTGCTTATGTGGTGCTGAGGAATCAAACCCAGGGCCTCAGGCATGCAAGGCAAGCGCTCTACCACTGAGCCACCTTCCCAGCCCAAGTGGTTTTTGTTTTTTGTTTTTGTTTTTTTTTGTTGTTTTTTGGTGCAAGTCCTAGGGCTTGAGCTCAGGACCTGGGCACTGTCCCTAAGCTTTCTTGCTCAAGGCTAGTGCTCTACTTCTAGCTTTTTTGATGTTTTTAAGTAGAGATAGTCTCATGGACTTATCTGGGCAGGCTGGCTTTGAGCCATGATCCTGAGATCTCAGCCTCCTGAATAGCTAGGATTACAGGCATGAGCCACCAGCACATGGCTAATTTTCAAGTTTTGAAGAAAAGTGGGTATTTTTCCTGTAATTTCAGACTTCCCCACCAAATACTATAGGCAAAAATTATAAGGACATTATAAAAGATCTAAGAAAAAGGCTGGTGACTCACACCTATAATCCTAGCTGAGGCTCAGATCTGAGGATCAGGATTCAAAGCCAGTTTGGGCAAGAAAGTCCATAAGACGCTTATCTTGAATGAATCAGAAAACTGAAGTAGCACTGTGGCTCAAGTGCTGGACTTGAGCTGAAGAGCTCAGGGACAGTGTCCAGGCCGAGTTCAAGCCCCATGAGCAACCAAAAGCCAAACCAAACCAAACCAAAACCAAAAAGGACTACCTTTGAATGACAGATTAGAAGAAAACGTTCAGAAAAAGGAGATGTCTTAGAAAACACAACTTTGTCATTATTGGTGTGGATATAACAAGATTTTTTTTTAAGAAGTCCATTTTATTTATTTCTTGTTGGTCGTAGGGCTTGAACTCTGGGTCTGGATGTTATCCCTCAACTCTTCAGCTTAAGTCTAGTGCTCTACCACTTGAGCCACAGCACCACTTCTGGTTTTCTTGTGGTTTATTGAAGACGAGTCTCACAGACTTTCCTGCCCAGACTGGGTTTGAACTGTGATCCTCAGATCTCAGCCTCCTGAGTAGCTAGGATTACAGGTGTGAGCCGTGGTACCCAGCTAAGCAATCTATTTTTAAACAAATATACTACTCAAGCACTGGTGGCTCATGTCTGTAATACTACCTACTCAGGAGGCTGAGATCTGAGGATTGAGGTTCAAAGCCAGCCCAGACAGGAAGATCTATGAGACTTATCTCCAATTAACCCTAGAAAACTAGAAATGGAGCTGTAGCTCAAAGTGGTAGCGTAGTAGCCTTGAGCACAAAAGCTCAGTGACAGCACAGAGGCCCCAAGTTCAAGCCCAGGACTGGCATGCACCCATGCATGCATACGCATACGCACACACACACACACACACACACACTAATCTAATAGGAAATATAATGCTTGTTTGTTGATTAGATGAAAAACCAGATCAGTGAACTTTTCTGTAAAGGGTCAGGTTATAAATAATTTAGGCTTTGTGGCCACATGATCTCTATCAAACTACCCAACTCTCACTGTTGCCCAAAGCCTACATGAACAAATGAGCAAAAGAGTGGGACTGTTGCCAGTAAAATAACTATGGACATTGAACTATGAAGTTTACACAATAAGCACCTGTCAAAGAGACTCTAAAATGTTCAACCACTTAAAAATGTGAAAACCATTCTTAGTTTGAAAGCTACACAAAATCACACAATGTGTCATACATACAGGCAACAAGATCAAAAGAAGAGCCTAGGAGCTAATATAGTACCACCATAGGAAATGTTATAGTGCTTTCTACAATGACAGTATCCTTTTGACTTTTGTCTTGGGTTGCTTGCTTGTATTAACTGTTCGATGTTTCACAAGCTATGTCTAGTAAAATGGCAAACTTGAATGCTCCTGATTGTTCTGTAATTGTAAAACAGGCTGACACTGGCTCTGCAACTGTGGAGAGTACTCAATAACTTGCAGAACAAAACAGAGAGGATGTTAAGAAGACTAACAAAATCCAGAGGTTATATATCTCAGACATGGGGCTTTGCAGGAACAGCACCACTCCCAAGCTCCCAAGTGAGACCTCAGGGCCCTCTGATAATGGCTGGGCATTAGGAGGTCTTAATTCACCCCTGGTATAAGGGGCAAGGAGAATAAGTATGAGGTTAGAGGTCAAGTGCTGGACATTCTTTGCTTTCAAAGCCTAAACGAAGCTCAAGTACCCATGGTTCATATCTGTAATCTTTGCTACTCAGAAGGCTGAGATCTGAGGATCATAGCTTGAAGCTAGCATGAGCAGGAAAATCCATGAGACTCTTATTTTCCAATCAACCACCAAAAAGCCAGAAATGGAGCTGTGGCTCAAGTGGTAGAGTGCTAACCTTGAGCAAAAAAGCTCAGGGACAGTGTCCAGGTCCTGAGTTCAATCCTCAGGACTAGCACCAATAAACAAACAAACCTAGAAGTGAAAATGTGGCTCAAGTGGTAGAGTAGCTAACCTTAAATAAAAAAGCTCTGGGATGGACAGATGGACGAACAGACGGGGACACAGATACACACACACACACACACACACACACACACAAGCTTGAACGAATGAAAACAGAAGCTGCAGAGGCTGCTTTTGACTGAAATGGATGTACTTCAATGAAACTGAAGACTCCCTAAAGATGCAAAGGACTGTCTCCACCTAAACAGTGATCTCAGGGATGGAAAATAAGATTATCAGTAAATCCCAAACAAATTAAGACTGTTTTAGAAGTCTGGGATTCCCTTTGGCACAGGCTAAGCCAAGACCCACATTCCCCAAACTCCAGCCACCTGACATACACCTGAGCAGCCCTGAGCTGAGTAAAGCGATTCAGCAGACACCCTGGCATTCTTCTCGCAGCGTTAGAAGTCTACAGGGTAGGAGGGGTTGGCAGGACAAGCCAGACCTAAGCAGGTGACTGCAAACTCCTGGGGGAAAACAGCAAGAGAGTGCGTGTCAAATCAGGGCTTGGCTTAGGAGGAAGCAGAAAGGGGTCAACACGGAGTGCACAATACATTTCTTCTCACCCTTCCTTGCATCAAGGAAAAGTTAGAATTCTTGCCTTTTATGCAAGAACTGCATTTCTGAGACCCTGACACAACTCTTCGTTCACTAGGAAAGAATGTCAAGAGCGAAATTCACGTGTTCTGTGAGGTTTTGTAACACACGCTGAAACTTTACCCACAATGTTCTCTTAGTTTTAAAATGGGTTCCAAGAGGTTTGAAGAAGGACGAGCCCACCTGGCACACAAAGGAGCCACACGGGACCCAAAGGCGGAAGGGGCCCGAGCGGGCGGGGAAAGGCGGCGACGGCAGGTAATGAGGCCGCGGCCCGGCGGCGGGAACCGCGGGCGGCTGGGCGGGGCGGGGTGTGGGGGGGCCCTGGCTGGCGGGAAGGCTCCGGCCCGCGCGGGGGACGGCGCGGCCGCCTGGCACTCACTCTCGGTGACCCGGCCGAGGCGGAGGACGTGCTCGGGCCGGATGGCGTCCAGCGCCAGCAGCTCCTGCTCCGTGACCGCGGTCCCGCTGCCGTCGTCCGCCGCGGGATGGGGCGCCGGCCGTCGCGCCTTCAGCCGGTTCAGGACGCCGCCGCCCGTCTTCTTTTTATCCTCCTTGCCAGTCACCAGCCCCCCGGGCCCCGCCGCCGATCCTGCGGCCGCAGTCTTCGGGTTCGACCCGTTCATCGCTCCGCCGCCAAGATGGCCGCCGCCTCCACAGCGCCGTAACTATGGAGAGCGGGGGCGTGGCGCGGCCCGGGGGCGTGGCCTGGCACAGGGGCGGGGCCTGGCCCGGGGGCGGGGCCTGCGGCGAGCCGCGCGCCGGCTTTCCCCACCCTGCGTGCTGCCAGGTGTGGGCCAGGGCAGCCGGGTGGGGGTGGAGGCCTGAAATTTCTTCCTGCCTCCTCCACCCAGCGAGCAAGGTCACACCCAGGTATTTAAACTGCGGATCAGGCATCTGGAGAAAATGTTCATTAATATCTTTGGCCTAGAACGCCAGTTGAAACAGTGTTTACAATACAAAGGCAGCTTCAAGATAAGCTTTGCCATGAGATGGCCACCCCCAAGACCAGGCCTTGGCCTAGACACTTGGCTTGGACTGTAGAAAATAAAACGCTGGGAGCAGGAATTAAGTAGGCCTTTGTTTGCTTCTATATTTCTGGCAATATAGTAAATACCCGAAATAGGGTAAATGCCCAAAAATAACTGAAAAGCCTGAATTGTGTGTGTGTTCATTCCCTCAGTGGAGAAGCTCCTACTTTGTCAGGGAAGATTTCGAGGTCCATCCACCATGTATGTGACCATTTCTCTTGCCCAATGGGGAAAGGAGGATGGAGAAAGGAGGAACTGAGTGCTGTTTGGAGATAAGCGCGCTCAGACTGACCAGGTTGGGGTGTTCAGGGAGAGGTACTGCAGAACTGGCAGCTGCACTGGGTCGTGGAAGTTAAGTATGATTCCACCAAGGGAAGGCTTGTTAGTGGTAGGGAAAGGCTGCTGTCTACACCCAGAGCGGTTCCTCCCCTTGAGACTGCATCTACTCTCCTGTGTGGGAGGCCTAGGCCTGCCTATGCAAAGTGTCTGGTTCTGTTGTCATCTCTCCACCAGGGTGAAATTCCAGCCCTCAGCAGACAGCAAGTTTTTTTGTTTTGTTTTGTTAGTCATGAGGCCTGAACTCTGGGCCTGGGTGCTGTCCCTCAGCTCTTCAGCTCAAGGCTAGCGCTCTACCATTTGGGCCACAGCACCACTTCTGGCCTTTTCTGGCTATGTGGTGCTGAGCAATCGAACCCAGGGCCTCATGCATGCAAGGCAAGCACTCTACCACTGAGCCACCTTCCCAGCCAGAGAGAGCCAGCTTTTGCCAGACTCTGCAAGGTCCACCTGATACAAGGAGCTTGGGGATGGGCTGCCAGAGCTCACTTGACTTCCGGACAAAGTTCAAACCTAACCCCTCCTCAGCCACCTTGCTGGAGGGGAAGACTATAGCCAAATTCCTAGCGTTGAGGTTAGGATCCAGTGTAGTAGAACCATCCCAAGAGATTAACAAATGTGTAAAATGAAAGTCCTGGGATGAAGAAGGAAAAAGAACAAAGCCTTTCCTTTGCCAACAATGACTTTAACATTACTATGGAGAAATATGTCTTTGGCCATTTCAACGATAACTTTTAAATCACTCAACAGTGAGTAGTTACTAAAACATTTCTGCAACTTTTAATATGCTATTTGAGATTGCTGAAAGGATGGCTTAGCTTACAGTCATTTCCACAAATTCCCTCACTGAACCTTTGCTCTCAGAGCACGGGGGCAGGAATTGCCTGGATCCTAGCTATTTTCCTCCTAGGGATAATGACGAATGCATTCATTCCTGCTATTCCACATCCAGGGATTTAGCCTATATGTATTTATACACAAAGATGCTTATTACAGCACTTTTAAAGGATGAGAGTGGTCTATGCATAACAGTATGGAAAGATCTCAAAGCATGTGTGTATATACCTTTTTTTAAATGCCTGTACTGGGTTTAAACACAGATCTAGGTATTTATCGTTAGCTGATTCTCTAGGGGCTGGGAAGTTGGCTCAGTGGTAGACTGCTTGCTTTGCAGGCATGAGGCCCTGGATTTGATTCCTCGGCACCACATAAGCAGAAAATGCTGGAAGTGGCACTGTGGCTCAAGTGGTAGAGCGCTAGCCTTGAGCTGAGGAGCTGAGGGACAGCGCCCAGGTCCGCAGTTCAGGCCCCATGACCGACAAAAAAAAAAAAATGGTGCTCTACCTCTTGAGCCATAGATCCACTTCTGGTGGGTTTTTTTGTTTTGTGATTAACTAAAGAAGAGTCTCAGATTTTCCTACCTGGGCTGGCTTTGAACCATCATCCTCAGCCTCCTGAGTAGTTTAGGATTACAGGTGTGAGCTACAGGCACCTGGTTTCAAAGATACATTAAGTGGAAGGAAAAGGAAGGCACAGAATCCTAGCTGTTAAAAGTATATGAACATATATAGAAATGTGTTGTTTGTTTCTGCCGGTCCTGTGGCTTGAACTCAAGAGCCTGTGCACTGTCCCTGAGCCTCTTTGTCCTCAAGGCTAGAGCTTAATCACATGAGCCACAGCATGGCCAGAGCTGTACCAATTGAGCCACAGCACCAATTCTGGATTTTTCTAAGAGTCTCTCAGACTTTCCTGCCCTGGCTGGCTTTGAACCATGATCCTCAGATCTCAGCCTCCTAAATAGCTAGAATTATAGGTATAAGCCACTAGTGTCCAGTTGAGATGTGTTATTTGTGACTGTAAAGAAAGATGTACGCATTAAAATGTTAATCTTTAGGGCTGGGAAGGTGGCTCAGTGGTAGAGCTTGCCTTGCATGCATAAGGCCCTGGGTTCGACTCCTAAGCACCACATAAGCAAAAAGAAAAAAGCCGGAAGTGACGCTGTGGCTCAAATGGTAGAGCGCTAGCCTCGAGCTGAAGAGCTGAGGGACAGTGCCCAGGCCCAGAGTTCAGGCCCCACAACTGGACCCAAAAAACAAAACTAACCCCCCCCCAAAAAAAGTGTCTCACAGACTCTCCTGCCCAGGCTGGCTTTGAACCATGATCCTCAGATCTCAGCCTCCCAGTTGTTAGGATTGCAGGTGTGAGCCACTGGCACCCAGAAAGGGTCTTCTTTAGTGTTACAGATTTTGTCATCTGAGAAGCTCAGGCCACTAGCCAGCGCCCAGGCTGAGTTCAGGCCCCACACCGGACCCAAAATAAATAAATAAATAAATAAAATAAAATGTTAATCTTTATTACCTGTGGAGAGAAAAGTATTAGAAGGCGCTAAAGGGGAACTATTCACTTTTGACATTATATTTAACATTATTTCACAAGCAGATGACATTACCTTGACATAAACATATTATCATGGGCTTCTTATATAACTTTTTTATGCAATAGAGGTTTTATTTTTTAATTTATTGTAAAGGTGATGTGCAGAGGGGTTGCAGTTACATAAGTAAGCTGATGAGAACCTTTTTCTTTTCATTGTTACCCCTCCCTCATTTCTTACACCCCCCCCCATATATCTTTTTAAAAATAAAATGTCTTAGAGCCAGGAGTCAGTAGCTCATGCCTGTAATCCTAGCTACTCAGGAGCCTGAGATCTGAGGATCACAGTTTGAAGCCAGCCTGGACAGGAAAATTCTGTGGAATTCTTTTTTTTTTTTTTGGTCCGGTCGTGGGGCCTGAACTCTGGGCCTGGGCGCTGTCCCTCAGCTCTTCAGCTCAAGGCTAGCGCTCTACCACTTGAGCCACAGTGCCACTTCCGGCTTTTTTCTTTTTTGCTTATGTGGTGCTGAGGAATCCAACCCAGGGCCTCATGCATGCAAGGCAAGCGCTCTACCACTGAGCCACCTTCCCAGCCCTTCTGTGGAATTCTTATCTCCAGTTAACTGCCCCCAAAAAGTCAAAAGTAGAATTGTGGCTCAAGTGGTACGGTGATAGTCTTGAGCAAAAAAGCTGAGGGGCAGCCCAGGCCCTGAGTTTGATCCCTATAACCAGCACACATGTGAGTGCATGTGCACATGCATGTGTACACACACACACACACACACACACACACACACACACCAAATACCCAGGCCCTGAGTTTGATCCCTATAACCAGCACACATGTGAGTGCATGTGTACATGCATGTGCACACACACATGCATGTGCACACACACATGCATGTGCACACACACACACACACACACACACATCTGCCTAGAGGGGTAGAATCTATGCCAAGTAGGCTAACATTTTCTCTAAATAAGCAACTAGTGCTGGAGGTGTTGTCAGCGGTGCCTAGCATGAACCAAAATGCCCCTGGGTTTGATCATCAGCACTGGGGAAAATACTGCCAACTGATACTTGACCACCTTTTTTTCTGCAAGAAAGAAACACATTTTGTTAAGTAAACACATTCATATGTTCCTATGAAGGAGTCAAAGCCTGTACTCTGACCGTATTTCCTATGAACTGTAGTTAAAATAGGTTATCATTTAATAAAATAACAGAAAGCTGAAACATGTTTTTGAAGTGGGAGGGAAGAAGGATGAGCAAACACAGTCATTATATTCAATGTGTATTACGTACAACTTGAGCTACCTAACTGTGAGGGTAGGGATGAGATGGGGGAGAACAATGGGGCGACATTGATCAAGATGCACTGTATTCATAACCTGACTTAAGAAATCTCCTTGTACAACTACTTAAAAATAATAAAATGGGCTGGGAAGGTGGCTCAGTGGTAGAGTGCTTGCCTTGCTTGCATTAGGACCTGAGTTCGATTCCTCAGCACCACGTAAGCAGAAAATGCCAGAAGTGACACTCTGGCTCAAGTGGTAGAGCGCTAGCCTTGAGCTGAAGAGCTGAGGGACAGCGCCCAGGCCCAGAGTTCAGGCCCCACGACCAACCAAAACATAAATAAAAAATAAAAATAAAATAGCCAGGCACTATTGGCTCACAAATATAATCTTACTCAGGAGGCTGAGCTCCTAGGATCTCAGTTCAAAGCTAGCCCAGACAGGAAAGGCCATGAGATACTTACCTCTAATTAACCACTAGAAAACAGGAAGTATAGCTGTGTGTCATATTGATAGAGTGCTAGCCTTGAGCAAAAAAAATGTCAGGGACAGTACCCATGCCTCAAGATCAAGCCCCAGAACAACCAAAAAAAAAAAAGTCCTCCTTAGACATCTTCACTCATTTTTTTTGTCTTTTTCAGTTGTGGGGCCTAAACTCTGGGCCTGGGCGCTGTCCCTCAGCTCTTCAGCTAGCGCTCTACCACATGAGCCACAGCACCACTTTTGACTTTTTCTGCTTATGTGGTGCTGAGGAATCAAACCCAGGGCCTTGTGCATGCAAGGCAAGCACTCTAAAACTGAGCCATCTTCCCAGCCCTGACATCTTTTTTTGAAACTTATACATACTAACGCCTCATTCAGGGGAAGAAGGAAAACAGAGAATTACTAGATTAAATAGTACCAGCAAAGTTTATCTGAGCTAGACACTGAAAGCTAAGAGCAGAAGAGCTGGCCTCCCTTTCACCCAGCTCCATGCTCTGGGCCTGCGAGCCACTGCTAGAGGTGTGGCAGTGGCTATTTTCCAGCTTAGTCCCAGAGTACCCAGGCGGTCTGCCTCAAATCAGGCCAGGCAGGTGGGGACCCAGGCTGATGCAGCCAAGATAAGCAAGACATCAGAGGGCTTTTCTTGGCTGAGAAAGGGCAGGGCAGTTTTCCCTTCTGCCGCCTCCCCAAAGACGGCATATATCAAATCAGCAAGTCATGGCTGGACAGCAGGCACACCTTGTGGTCTGAGACTGAGAGCTAGTAATTTCACTAGTACCAAGTCACTTCACTCCTTGGCTGAGGGCTATTTTTAAAAAGCACTAATGTATTATTTATATCCAACCTGTTTCCAAAAAAAAAAAAAAAAAAGGTTTTTTAGCATATTCCAAGCTCATACAGTATAGTAAGTAAAAATTCATATAGCCTTACAGAAGACAGTGTTTTCAAATTTTTAAATGCATGAGGTTTTGAGCCTGTAATTTCTTAACACACAAAGAGACAGGTATGAACATGTTCTCTGCAGTAGTTAGTAGTGGCAAAAAAAAATGAGTACTCTTGGCTAGGTGTGGTATAGACCTGTAATAGACCTGTAATCCCAACTACTCAGGGGGAAGAGATAGGATGATCAAAGTTTAAGGCCCAACTAGCCTGGGCATAAATTAATGAGACCCTGTCCCCCAGTACAAGCTGGGCTAGTGTCAGGAGGTAGGATGCAAGACCAGGTAAAATCATGAGACCCTTTCTGAAAAACAAATTAAAAGCGAAAGGACTGGGGGTATGGCTCAAGTGGTAAAGCAGTGTCTAGCAAATGTTTAGTTGAATTCAATCCCAACACTACCAAATGAGTACTTTTTTTTTTTTTTTGCTGGTCGTGAGGCCTGAACTCTGGACCTGGGTGCTGTCCCTCAGCTCTTTAGCTCAAGGCTAGCGCTCTACCACTTGAGCCACAGCACCACTTCCAGCTATTTCTGCTTATGTGATGCTGAGGAATCAAACCCAGGGCCTCATACATGCAAGGCAAGCAAAGAGTACTCTCTTAATTACCAGAGGATTGATTAGTAAAATAAACTACAATCTAACTATAAAATACTGTGCAACCCTTCAAATTAAAGAAAGTCTTGCCAGGAGCTGGTGGCTCAGGCCTATAATCCTAGCTACTCAGGAAGCTGAGATCTGAGGATCACAGTTCAAAGTCAGCTCTGGGAAGTGGCGCTGTAGCTCAAGTGGTAGAGCATTAGTCTTGAGCTGAAAAGCTGAGGGAAAGCGCTCAGGCCCAGAGTTTAAGCCCCACAACTGACAAAAACAAACAAAGCCAGCTCTGGCAAGAAAGGCCATGAGCTTCTAACTCCAATGAACCACCAGAAAACGTGAAGTGGCACTACAGCTCAAAGTGGTAGATCACTAGCCTTGAGCAGAAGAGCTCAGGGACAGTGCCCAGACCCCGAGTTCCAGTCTTATCACCCCTACCCTCCCCCCCAAAAAAAGTCTCCCTGGGTACTGGTAGCTTATCCTAGCTACTCAGGAGGCTGAGCTCTGAGGATGGAGGTTCGAAGCTGGCCTGGACATAAAAGTCCCCATGAGACCTTATCTCCAATTAACCACTGAAAAAACCAGAGGTGGAGCTGTGGCTCAATTGATAGAGCACTAGCCTTAAGCACAAAGAGGCTCAGGGAAAGCACCCAGGCCCCGAGTTCAAGCCGCACAACTGACAAAAAATAAAAAATGTCATGGTATGAACAATACAGGGTCAGGGATGGGTTCCAGTTCTTGCTCTGCTACTTACCAGCTATGTAACTTTGAGTAGGTTGTTGGAAAGAGATGCAAAACAAGAACACTATGCGCATGGTAAACATCCAGTGCATGGCCACCATGGCAGGTCTTTCTCAAGGACCTCTCTGCAAACAAGTCTAGGCAAGAGAAGCCATGGAGCTGGGGGAAGAGGCTAGGGCTGAAAAAGAACACTCAAATCAGAGCTGAGAGGAAAGGAGTTGAGAGCCCAGGCCTGGAGAAGGCAGCATACAGACTCAAGGGTAGGCAATGAGGAGGTCCAGGATGGCAACTCTGAGCCAAAAAAGCAACCTTTTACTAATGCTAAGGAACAAACAAAACTAAGAGTCTTGGGCTCGCCAGTTCCAGGACCTCCATGCTCCACACCCTCCTGCCTGACCCCTCACCACTGCTCCAACTAGAAGCTTTCCAGTAAGTGTTGGAAAATACATCTCTCTTCCTCTATGGGGGATGGGGGATGGTGTTAAGTATGGAGAAAGGTCTGACACACTGGCTCCAGCCAACCGGGAGCCTGATTTCCTTAGTAAGATTAAGATCTGGACCCACAGAGTGGTCCAACCCAACCCCGGCACTTGGCCCAGAACCTTCTGTCAGACAATTTCCCTCCCTGAAACTCCCTAGAGCAGACCTTCTTTAGGTCTCTTCCCCATTTGGCAGCTCGTGCAATGATACTTGAAATAGTAACAGCTAAGTCTGAATTAGTGAAGTACTGTAGCTAAGGGTGGGCTCAACCTAAAAAAGAGGTTTTGTGGGCCTGGTGGCGTTCTGGGACCCTGCAGACAGACACCATCAACACTGGTCTCATTCTTGGAGCTAAGCACTTGAATTCTGCCCTTCAAGGTCTCAGAAAGGCAGGCTAGCCCTCCCTTCCCCGCCCTCCCTCCCCCCCAGCTTACAGCCTCCTCCTCCAATACCAGCAGCTCCATTCTTTTTTTTTTTTGGTTGTGGGGCTTTAACTCTGGGCCTGGGCGCTGTCCCTGAGCCTTTCAGCTCAAGCTAGCAGGCTACCACTTGAGCCACAGCTCTACTTCTGGTTTTCTGGTGGTTCATTGGAGATAACTTTTCTGCCAGGGCTGGCTTTGAACCATGATCCTCAGATCTCAGCCTCCTGAATAGCTAGGTTATAGGCATGAGCCTCCAGCACCCGGCTAACAGCTCCATTCTTACTTGCAGAGATATGGCAGGCAGGTCCTAGAGCCATGTCTCATAGCAACCTGAGGAAACAGAAGGCAATGGATAATAACCAAGAACAAGAGTCCTGGTTTAGCTGGGCGCTGGTGGCTCACACCTGTAATTCCAGCTACTCAGGATGCTGAGAGCTGAAAATCATGGTTCAAAGCCAGCCCAGGCAGGAAAGTCTGTGAGACTCGCATCTCCAATTAACCACTAGAAAACCAGAAGTGGAGCTGTGGCTCAAAGTGTTAGAACACTAGCCTTGAGCAAAAGAGCTCAGGAACAGTACCCAGGCCCCGGAGTTCAAGCCCCACCACTGACCAAAAAAAAAAAAAAAAGTCCTGGTTTAAAATCCAAGCTCTGTAAGGCCTTACTTAGGCAAGTCACCATCTCTTAAGGTAATAACACTAACCGGGTGTAGATTAGGAACAGCATCTATAAAGCACTTGGTTGGGGCTGGGAAGGTGGCTCAGTGGTAGAGTGCTTGCCTTGTATGCATGAGGCCCTGGGTTCCATTCCTCAGCACCACATAAGCAGAAAAAGCCAGAAGTGGTGCTATGGCTCAAGTGGTAGAGCGCTAGCCTTGAGCTGAAGAGCTGAGTGACGGCACCCAGGCCCAGAGTTCAGGCCCCATGACCAGCAAAAATAAATAAATAAATAAAGCACTTGGCTTTGTGCCCAGCCCATTTCAAAGGTTCACTGAGGATACCTAGAATTCTTTTTACAGCCTTAGAAAGAGCATGATCTTTAATGGCAAATAGACCAGGGTTAAAACCTTGGCTTGACCACTTATTGACAGGCCTAGGGAAAATTCCTGAACTGTTTTTGAGCTTCCTGTTCCCCAGCAGTAAAACACAGCTGATAAAATTTCAGGACAAAGATCCTTTCTGCATTCTGCCCTTCACACTGCAAACTCAACACTGACAATACATCTGAAAAGGGAAAAATCTCCAAGTCTATTGTGGAGGGTATGTGGACAGTAAAGGGAGGCTGGGGCTGCTGGGCCTGGGGAGGAAGACAGTAAGCACTTTGGTACTCCACTGAAAAGTAGAAACAAAGCCAGGCACTGGTAGCTCACGCCTGTAATCCTAGCTACTCAGGAAGGCTGAGATCTGAGGATCGCAGTTCAAGGCCAGCCCAGGCAGGAAAGGCCTCGAGACTCATCTCCAATTAACTACCACCAGAAAACTGGAAGTAGAGCTGTGGCTCAAATGGTAGAGTGCTAGCCTTGAGCTGAAGAGCCAAGGAACAGCGCCCAGGCCCAGAGTTGAAGTCCCACAACCCACAAAACAACAACAACCACAACAACAAAATTCCCTTAGCCAAACACCCTAGAGCAAGAGCATGCAACAAACCAAATGGATAACAGCTCCCAGAGAACTCAAATAATCAATCAACACCCCCACTACCCCCCACTTCCCATCATCACATTATCTCAAGAGTGCAAATTCAATCCCAACGCAGAGTGTCACTGCAAATTGTTTATTAAAACACAAAGCAATGGACAGTGAAAAACATCCTGATTTTTTTTTTTTTTTTTACTTTTTTGGTGGGAGTGGGGTTGGGCGTGGAAGGGGTCAGGATAGATGGAGACAGCCCATTCCACCCCTACTGCTTCCCTGGCCAGCCAGGTTCAAAGCCCCTCAAGTACATCTCGCTGTGCTGCTGTAAGTGCAGGCTGTGGCTGCAGACAGGCTCGGTTTGGCCTCTGCAGGGAGATGATGGGAAACGAGAGCAGGAGCTACAAGGGCTACTAAGAACTTGACACTTTTTCTCCAATACTTGGTACCACACAGAGCAGGATAGGCCCAATTTGTGAGAATGGGGTTCACTTTCCTGACCAGCCAGGTGGGGGGCAAACATGGTTGGAGAGGCTGCCCTGGGCTCAACACAGGCAGCAGGCCCGAGCCTGGGGGAACTCCTTGGAAAGGGAAGGTGGCGTTCATTAATTCCAAGAAGGAACTAATTAATCCAGGGTCAAATTTCTTTTCATTCCCTGGATCATGACACAGCAGGGAAGAGAGGAGTTCAGAATGTCTCTTTCCTGGTTTTGCCATGAGAGTCTCTCTCCCTGCCAATTCTCCCCTCCCACCTGGCACCTCAGCTCTCCTTTCCCGACAGTTGTCCCTTGAAAGGACGGAAAGCACACTTCAGTTTGTTGTTGTTTTTCCTTGTACTGAAATAAAGCACTGAAGCTCAAAATAGAGGTGAGGATGGAGTTCTGCTTTTTCCCGGTGCGATGTGCTCCTATCGCACGAGACTGCCTGGATGCGCGTGGTGCCAAGGCCCCCTCTGCCAACTCCAACAGGCACTACTGTTTTCCTGGCTGCCAGCACAATCCTGGCTTCTTGTTTTTATCCTCCTGAGAGGAACCCGTCCCAAGAGATTCATCCTGCTCTTTTCCTGCCAACCCAGCCACTCTCCCAATCATCTGCCCTTCCCGAAATGATGTGGCCATCCAAAGCAACCAAGAAAAGGCAGCTGGAGGACAAACCAGATCAGCAGCAAGCCATACACATGTGCAAAGAAACCGTCTCTCCCTGGGCAGCTGACCTGTTCAGAGACAGGCTGGTTTAACACCATGAGGAAAACTAGCCCTCTTGCCCCAGCAGATGTCCAAATACAGAAAGAGTCCTAGTTCAAACACAAAGGGAGAATTGCTCTGATTCTTCTGAAGCAGCTTGAACAGTTAAGGCTTCTTTGCAATTTTCTTGGAGCTCTTCAATCCCCGATTATATCTTTCACTAGAAGAGAGACCTATTTCTTCTGAGATCGCTAAGCAGATCCTGGGTGGTTCTGGTTTGGTGTGCTCACTCTCATTTAGCCTTACAAACCCAGTCTTCCTCCTTGGGGGGGCCATGGCAGGAGGCAAGGCACACCTCCCCCAGCTCTGTCTTTTTAAAAAACAGGAGCATCTATCTACTGATCTCCTACGTGGGGGTGGGGTGTGTGTGTCAGTGATGTATGTTGCCACTTGATGCCATTTAGGCTCCTCAAGGCAAGAAGACACTTGAGTTATGTCAAGGTAGGCCAGCAAAGAAAGGAGGAGGGATAGGGAAGCGGTCCCACGGCAGGGACTATAGACCCCTGCCCAGACCTGAATCTACAGGGAATGCCTACCCTGGCTCAGGCAGGAGAGGAAAAGGCACTGTGCTGACCGGGGTAGGTCCTTCCCCAATCCTTAGGGAGGGTAGAGAACCTGATTCTCTCTTGGGCTTTTCAAGGTGAGACAATTTCTAGGGAAAAGGGATCTAAGTGCTAGGAAAAGGACAACACTGCTGCTGCTAGCTTAAGTTCTTGGCTGAGATGCTAGAAGCCAGGGGGGAAGCCTGCCCAGATAAGACAAAAAAAGAGAAATTCCTTAAAACAGAAGCTTCTCCAGAAAGATAAAGAAGTCAAACCACACTTCTAAAACTGGGACAAACAGGCACAGAAAGAGGGGGCTAAGCTTAACTCAAACTTTACCCCATTGCTTTGAAGCTTGTGTGACTTCTAATCTAACCCTCAGATCTCCTGGTCAGAGGGAACAAGAAAACAAGATCACAGCCCCAAACAACACTACAGGTGGGAGCCAGTCCTCCTGGGAGTCTGCCACCACTGGAACTTGAGGGTTATCTTTTATCAAGTCACCAGAACTCAGGGCCTTAACTGAGCAGCAGGAGTTGAGGCTCTCCAGGCAAATGGTGGTTTAGAGAACACGGATCCCACAAATCGTTTCTTGGCACAATTTTTCAGTTAGCATGAGTAAGACCTAGGAGTCCAAATAGAGACCATTGATTCCTAGCCCAAACCAGACCAGATTACCGATTCTCAGCCCATTTCAAGAAGATGTTTTTCCTTGGTCATCCCAGAAATTTCATCAATGCTACACAACTGGCGAAAAGTTTCACCTGTCTGCCTGCGCTTGTCTCTGGAGGCCCTAACAAACCTGGGATGGGCGAGCACTAGTACCTCACACCTGTAATCCTACCTACTGAGATCTGCAGACTGGGGTTCAAAGCCAGTCTGGGCAGGAAAGTCCATGAGACTCATCTCCAATTAACCACCAAAAAGGTGGGAGTGGAGCTGTGGCTCAAGTGGTAGAGCATTATTAGCCAGCCTAGAGTCCAGGCCCGGAGTTAAGCCCCCAAAAAAGGAGAGGGGACACACACACAAAACAAAACCTAGGACAGAATATAGATCCTGTAGAAGAGAGCCTGGACCTCACTCAACAACCTGACTGGCACCAGTCACACCTCCAGGCTCAGGCAGACCCCACCCCAAAGCCTCTCAACCCTTGCACTAGCTCAAAATACAGGGAGGGCAATGAACAGTGCAAAAAGCAAAAGATGAACAGCGTAATTTAAGACACATAATACAAAAATAAAAATAAAGCGTGCCCTGTCCCACCCTTTTAACCGGAACTTCACGTACCTATAGTCATAACTTCATGTACCTATAGTCATCTTGAAGGGGGGCGGGAGCTTTCAAGTTCAGCTCTAGGCAGCCATGTTGACTGGGTGGGTGTGGCCTCCACTCCAGGAGAGTCTACGCCAGCCCCGACACACTTCTTCCGGTTTCCTCACTTTCCCTTTAAGTGTTTGTTAGCCATAGACAGATGTTCCGTCCTTTCTGACACAACCAGAGAGGAACACACTCATCCCTACCCCAGGGGAAAGGGGTGGGCTTGGAAACAGAGGCAGAAAAAGCTGCCTGCCTTACAGTACCATTAGGAAATGGCCCCAGGAGTCTGGGTTTCCTTCTGAGACTCTGAGTCACCGAAGGGATGGGTTGGGGTGAGGAGGCAAGACCCCTCGGTTCCTCAGAGACCCAAGCAAACTAACAAACAAGGCAAATGGAGGTGGCTAGTCCTCCTTCATCTTGTCTAATCTGCTGACAGTGGCCCACAGCTTTGGGAGTTGTGATAGAATTGGAACCAAACCACAATCAGAATCCCAATGAGTCAGGACATTCCCCCTTGCCCCAGGCAAGGGGTCCCCAAGACCAAGGCTATATATATAGTACCTCATCATTAGAAGCAAAAAGGGGGTGGGGGGCTTAAGAGTGCTCTTCTGGTGGCGACCTCAGGCCATAGTCAGCCAGCTGCCCAGTCAGTACCCTAGGATTGAGGTCCAAGTCCCAAGAAAATAAAGGGCTACAATTCTCAAACAATGAAATAATGCTGGCCTGGAGTAATCATTAAGAGCCAGAGTCAGGAGGACAAAAAGCTACCTGCTTTGTCACACAAGGAACAATATGAATATAGAGAGCTCTCAAAAAAAAAGGATACAGTAAGACAAACTCAAAGTAACACATTCTGGAAAAAAAAAAATGGGCTTGGCCTGAGACTGTATACAGCTCCAGCCACCCTGAAACTAATCCTGCGACCTCTCATTCCCCACTGGCCCCAAATTCTTACTAGCTTGACTGGGTTCTTCCTTACTGTTGCCCTAACTGGGAAACAGATAAAGGTGACCAGAAAGAAAGGAGACAGGGAAATTTCATTTCCAACTGAAATGTTTCAAGAAACACACTTAGATGCTAAGGTGAGCTTCAGAGCTGTCAGGACGGTGGCTGACTGGGAATCTTTCAGCCCATCACACCAGGATCGCTGACTGCTGCTTGGATAAGGAGATGAAATGAGAGAAGGGGATACTTACTAGTGAGACCAATGAGAAACCTCACGGGGCTGGTGTAGCCAGTCTAGTTCCTTGGGAGCAAACTCTAAGCATATAGTAAAACTGGTTAAAGTGTGACACAGAAGATCTGGGGACAAATGAACATCAGACACTACACATTCTGAACTATGGTCTGTCACTGAATAGGGCTCAAGTCTCTGAGGTTGCTCTTAAGTTATGCTAACATAAGCCTTTTCTAATCCAAAGACCAGAAGAGACTTTTTTAAGGTCAAGTGTTCTGTTGCTGCCGGCTGGAAAGCATTCCTGTCCCTGGCAGCAAGACCCTACAAAGGGGCCAGTAAAGACCTGCTGGGTCAGGTTCTCTTGGCTGTTGGCTCAGAGATCCAGGGAGGGAGGTACCAACAAGGTAAGGGAATAGAGGAGAAGACATTCAAGCAGAAGAGAGCCCCAATCCCATCTCCTTTCCTTCTTGGCAATAACTTAGTGGGATGATTCAGAGGGAGAAGACATTCCAAATGAGCCAGATTAAGACGGGAAAAAAAAAAAAAAACTGAAAAGAAATCAAGCCCCCAATAGGCACTGAAAATAAAATGATTTGTTGTAGTGACAAGTCAGAGGCAATTTGAGGACCCGATGTAAACTAATTGTCTTGGATACCAGACAATCCTCTAACTGGCACATCAGGGAAATAAGCCATAACAAAGCTCAGATGCTGGATTAATCACTGGATTAATCCAGATCAGCTTTCCAGTAAGGAAACATTTACTTTTTTTTTCTTCTTCCTTTTTTGGATCTCCTCCTTTTTTTTTTTTTTTTTTTTTTTTTTGGCTTTACATCTTTCTTTCTTTCAATCCTAGGACACCTCAATACTTATCTGGGCATAACTTCAGAACATACCCAACTCTCAGTGCTGGTCTTCTCAGGAAATAAGACAACATGTCCCTGTGTTAATTTCTAACCTAAAAAAGGGAACCATGACTGCTCAGAGTTCAGAGTCCTTTCTGCTAGGTATACAAAGAGGATCCTGGAAGAGGAAGGATCCATTTTCCCTAAGTACCCCAGAAAGGAAAATGACAGCCAGGTGCCAGCTACGAAGAGAGGACTAAGACTGAAGCGGGTCTGGAACTAGGTGGTAGGTGGGAGCTGCCCTCCACTCACTCTGCCTCTTTTTTGTCTCCTTTAATTACCGTGTGGAGAGGTCTGGGTTTTGTTTGCTTCTCGGGGAGTTTCCTTATTATGTTGTTATCACTATGAAAAATACAGAAACCCAAACGAACATGTTTGGTCTCTTTCCCACTCCCCTCCACCCTGTCAGGATGGTCATTTGTTCTCACAACCGGCAGAGGCAGAAGAGGGTTGGAATGAAGACTCCAAAGGCCACCAGGATGGGAAACATGAGGCTGCTGTTGTCCGAGGCATAGGGGTTGGGTGTGCGGGGGCCTGACTGCACCCGGTTCTTATTGGTCTGTCTTTTAAGATTAGACCCTTCATCATATTCTTCTTCTTCCTCCTCCTCTTCTTTCTTCTCCAATCCTGGATGGGGCTGTAGCTTTGGTACATCTAACACAAAAAAGAAAGCTTATTAAACAAGGCCTACAACATTTAAGTGAGACCATTAAGAGCAACCAACAACTCACACCAAAATCCAGTGACCCAACAATCCACAACAGAATCCAGAGACCCAATCAAGATCCACAACAGAATCCAGTGACCCAATCAGACTCTACAGAAAGGAGCAACAGTAGAGCACTGGGAACACTAGTCTTCTTCAGATTTAACTAAAGCAACAGAGAGAAAGCCCTCTCTTCCCTGTCCCAATTCTTCAGAGTCCTAAGAAGTCCAGATCTGGACAGGAATAATGACCTGACACCCACAACTTAACTTTTCAAATCCCTCCTTTTCCCTACCACAATCCCACATTCCCTTTTGATTCAGAGACTGAAGAACTGATCTACAGAGTTCTGGGCTCTCAGCCCACACTAACCCTCTGTCCCTCTCTTCTTCATCAGGGACTTGAGCTGTGTTGGTGAAAGGTATCATCTTCCTAGGGTGATAACAGTATTTGGGGTCATCAATATAAAAGGCTGATAATCTATGTATGCCAGACAAGGTGAGAAAAGATAGGGTTGGGGAGAAGTCACTAAGACACAAACTTTCCTGGCAAAAATCAGCCTAGGAAACTGGCAGCCAGGAAGATCTAAACCCTGGGCAAGAGATACATCCTAAGGTTCAAGCTCAAAGAGATAAATAAATGAACTGTCCCAGTGTCCTTCAGCAATACTGGAATCTTTCAGACTACCAAAACTTGAAGGATTCTCCCAGGTTCCCCCTTTTCCTCCTAAGAAATAGATGCAAAATTTCAAGCAATTCTAAATAACTAAAAAGGTCAGACACTCCAATAGGAACTATTATCAATTGATAATGTAATTTTTTCTTTCTGGTCCACTGACTTGAACTCAGGGCCTGGGCACTGTCCCTGAACCTCTTTATGCTCAAGGCTAGTACTCTACCATGGCTTTGAATAGTTTACTGAGTGAATCTCATAGACATTCCTGTCCTTGCTGGCTTCAAACTGCCATGTTCAGATCTCAGCCTCTTGAATAGCTAGGATTACAGGCTTGAGCCGCCATTGCCCAAGGACAATGTAATTTTTGTTTTGGTTTTTTTTTTTTGGCCGGTCATGGGGCTTGAACTCTGGGCCTGGGCGTTGTCCCTCAGCTCTTCAACTCAAGGCTAGGGCTCTACCATTTGAGCTACAGCACCACTTCCGGCTTTTTCTGCTTATGTGGTGCTGAGGAATTGAACTCAGGGCCTCATGCATGCAAGGCAAGCACTTTACCACTGAGCCACCTTCCCAGCCTGGATAATGTAATTTTATTGAAATAAAATTCCTCACAGCCGGGTGCCGGTGGCTCACGCCTGTAATCCTAGCTACTCAGGAGGCTGGTATCTGAGGATCGTAGTTCAAAGCCAGCCCCGGCAGGAAAGTCTATGAGACTCTTATATCAAATAAACAACCAGAAAACCGGAAGTGGAGCTGTGGCTCGAGTGGTAGAGCGCTAACCTCGAGCTGAAGAGCTGAGGGACAGTGCCCAGGCCCAGAGTTCAAGCCCTTCGACCGACAAAAAAAAAAAAAAAAAAAAAAAAAATTCCCCACAGGGAAGTTAAAGGAATTTATCCAAGACCAAATAGCTGATTAGATGCTGCTAGCAAGATACAAACACAGGCTGGACAAAGGGGCTCAAATCTATAATTCTAGCCTCTTGAGAGGCAGAGATAGGGGATCATTTAAAGGTTGGCCAGGGCATAAAAGCTTCTAAGATGCCATGTCTTGGCATGGTATGTCTGTTATCTCAACCAAATGAGGGAGAATGATGAACGGGCTGGTATTGATCAAAATGCATAACATGACATATGGAACTGTAACCTCTTTGTATAACTACTTAATAATAAAAATTTTTTTAAACAAAAAGGCCAGGCACTGGTGGCTCTAACCTTTAATCTTAGCTACTCAGGAGGCTGAGATCTGAGGATCACAGTTCAAAGCCAGCTAGGACAGGAAAGTCCATGAGACTCTTATCTCCAATTAACCAAAGAACTGGTGGAAGTGGAGCTGTGGCTCAAAGTGGTAGTACTAGCCTTGAGAGAAAGAGCTCAGGGAGTGCACCCAGGCCAAGTTCAAGTCCCACAACCCACCAAAAAAAAAAAACAAAAAACCTAGGCAATGTGTATATATATGATATATAAAGTGACTAATATATACAGTATGTAGAACACGTTGTATATGTAACACATATGTATGAAATATAGAAATATTACTTCAAAGTTTATGGCTAGTACCATCAGATACTTCATCCTCATCCATCTAACTCTGAATTCCCCACTATTTGACTCTAACTTTAAGTATTGCAAAAATAATGATCAACAAAGTTATCTCCCAAGTCCTTCCTCACCGTATCCATCAGTCCAAGTCAAAAGGCAGCAGGTAGAAAGCGTAACTTACCATCTACCGTCCCAGCCATGATGTAGAGTGCACAGACTTTGGGGTTGTCATAGTATCCCTAAGGAATGGGAAACTTGTCAGTCCTATGAGGTAGCAAACATCTTCCCCCACCCACTCTTCTGAGCTATCCCTAAGCTATGAGGCAGAATAGCAGTGTTACCTTGACAAACTCAATGTGGAGCTTCCCTGTGAAAGTGGATACTTCTCCCTGGACGCTCAGCTTCCCCTTTTTGATGCTCATAGGGATGATTTCATCATGGGCCGTGCTGTGCCCCACTCGATCAAAGATATCCAAGTCTTTCACCACAACATGGCCATTTAATCGTACATCAAACACCTTCCAGGATTAAAAAAGGAGGCAATGTCAAGAAAAACATCAGCTTCACACCCCCTCAAGGATTGGATGTCACGTACCTGCCCTTAAAAATACTTTAAGAAATGATGGCTCTGGACATTATCCAGCATGGCTAGAGTCCTTTACCTTTGCCAAATAAAAACCATGTTGCTTCTGTGCCAAGCTCAGCATGGAAAGGAAGAAATTTAGGGGAAAAGAGTAAGGCTATATGAAGATGCTGCTAGCTGGGCACTGGTGGCTCATGCCTGTAATCCCAGCTCCTCAAGAAGCTGAGATCTGAAGATTGAGGTTTGAACCCAACCTGGGCAGGAAAGTCCATGAGATCTCATAGCCAATTAAACACCAAAAAAGCTGAAAGTGGACCTGTGGCTCAAGTGATACAACATTAGCCTTGAACACAATAGCTCAAGAATGGAAATGGTACTGTGGCTTAAAGTGGTAGAGTGCTAGCTTTGAGCAAAAGAGCTCAGGGACAGTGCCCATGCCCTAAATTGAAGAGTTCAAGCCCCAGAACCAGCACAAAAGAAAGAAAAGAAAAGAAAAAAGCAAGGCACTGGTGGCTTACACCTGTAATCTTAGCTATTCAGGAGGCTGCGATCTGAGGATTGCAGTTCAAAGCCAGCCCAGGCAGAAAAGTCCATGAAACCCTTATCTCCAATTAGCCACCAGAAAACTGGAAGTGGCACTGTGGCTCAAGTGGTAGAGCAACTGCCTTGAGCTGAAGACCTGACGGACAGCGCCCCGTCCCAGAGTTGAAGCTCCACACTGACAAGAAAAAAAAGAAAGAAAGAAAGAAAGAGAAAGAAAGAAAGAAAGAAAGAAAGAAAGAAAGAAAGAAAGAAAGAAAGAAAGAAAGGAAGGAAGGAAGGAAGGAAGAAAGGAAGGGGAAGGAATGGAGGAAAGGAGGGAGGAGAGGGAGAGAGGGAGGGAAGGAGGGAGGGAAAGGAAAGAAAGGGAAAAGGAAAAAGAAAAAAAAAAGATGCTGTTAAAAACCCAAGGAAGGGAAGAAAGCAGGAGGGCCTTCACACGATCAACTAGTCACCATGAACTAGGATTCTGGGTTGCTGTTTGTTACTAACCCCAGGGCAGGTATAGTCACACCAGCATCTCTGGATGCTAGAAGGCATCCAGCTTTTCCTCTGGCCCCATGGCAGAGGACTGTCCAGGAGTAGCAATGGCCAACTGGTTACGGAGGGGCCTGATCATGCCTTACCTTCTGCTGGGACTGTGCAAAGTAGACCTCAGCAAATTTCAACACCAGCACATAGTCTCCCTCCTCCTTAATGGGCACTTCATAGCCAAAAGTCTCCTCGTTGTACCGCTCTGTTTGATACAGGATCTGGTCCTCGGGATTGGAACGTAGAATTGGCAGCTTCATGCCATAGTCTGAGGCTAGGGACAAAAAGAGAAAGTACATCAGAGGCAAGACATGAAAGAAGAGAGACCCCAGAACTGCTAGAAGCAAGTCCAGGGCAATGCTAACCAATAACCCTCCCAGTGGAAGGGGCCACCCCCGCTGCACCTGGCTCCAAAGAGGCTAACACAAAGGCAAGAATCAGAAAGCTATTACCATGGAAGAGTAACATGAAAGAGAAGAGTAACATGAAAGAAACTACAACACTAATCACTCCAACAGCCTTGTATAACCTATACACTGAACTTTGTGGAAGGCCATTCACATGACTTTGCCAGCTGTCTGGAGGATAGGAAGAGAAAAACTCTTAACTCATTATGTGAATACAAATCTATATGGTGGATGCTTGGTTTCCTGAAAGGGGGCGCTTCGGAGAAGCCTCCTGCAGTCAAGGGAGACAGCTGGGAACACTAATTTAGGTGGTGTTGTTTTTTTCTTTGTCAGGAAAGCTCAGAGTCTAAATCAAAAAGGATGTCTCACTAGGAAAGTCATTTTTCATTGTCTTTACTACAAAGATTGCAACTATACTTGTTTTTTTTTTTTCAAAATTTTCATTCAAATAAGTTCCAAGGCTGACAAAGAAGCTCATAAAAAGAAGGGTACTGCTCTCCAATTTCCTGCCTGCCTCACCTACTCTGCTGAACATTTTTCCTCAGTTCAAAAGACTGAAGAAAAGAGTTCTATTGTAGCTCCAGTGCCTGAGACATAGTAGTCATTTGATGTAGCCTACTGAATAAACTTCATAGGAGACAAAGCCAAGCCTTGTTCTCAACACCAGGCACCAAAGATGCCTAAATCCACAAGGCCCTGGGGGGTCATGCCAGTAATCCTAGCTACTCAGGAGGCTGAGATCTGAGGACTGCAGTGAAAAGCTAGCCTGGGCAGGAAAATCAATGAGACACATCTCCAATTAGCTTTTTGATGAGATGTGCCTTAGTGGTAGAGTGTCAATCTTAAGTGAAAAAGCTAAGGGACAATGTCCAGGCTGAGTTCAAGCCCTAGTACCAGCACATATACACAAAAAAAGATGGCTAAATCCCAGGGAGCCGCCTTCCATTTCACAAACTGAACAAGAGTAGGTTATAGACATGAACACTGGTGGATCACGCCTGTAATCCTAACTACTCAGAAGGCTGAGATCTGAGGATTGCGGTTCAAAGCCAGTCCAGGCAGGAAAGTATGAGAGACATTTATCTCCAATTAACCACTAGAAAATTGGAAATGGAGCTATGGTTCAAAGTGGTAGAGTGCTCATCTTGAGCAAAAAAAGCTCAGGGACAGTGTCCGGTCCTGAGTTCAAATCCCATGACCAAAAAAAAAGAAAAAAGAAGGGTATATACATATTCTTCTTCGCACATAATAAAGTAGGGCCTTTCCACAACTACATCATTTTCTAGCTCCAAAAGATACTTCTGCTTTCTCTCTCAGAGCACAGCCTGACTCTTCCAGTGTTATACTCATCTACCTTCTAACCTCCCGAGGGAACTGTAGGGTAGTCTCTCCTCCAGCATGGACTGGAGACTTCAAGATGGCCTTCTACTCTCACATAGTGACCCTGGTGACATTTGGCACCTCGATCCTTGAGGAGATGCTTAAGAGTAGTCACAGCAAGAGCTATATCCTCTGAATCACCAAATTTTCAAGGGAGAGGACATAACAAATCAACTGAAAGACTCAGTGGTTGAGGTCAAGCCCTCAAAAAAATAAACATGACTGTTAACAGTTCCTGTAAGTGACATTCACCAGGAGATCAGATGGGCTGATGAGACAATAGGACAGGAAACCCACTGCATTTTTATCATCATACTGTTGTCCTCAGACTGTTTTCTTCTGACATCTCCTCAAGAAATCAAAGAAGGGTCATGCTGCAGAGGATGTACGGCTAACACCCCAGCTTTTTCCCAGGCTCAAAAACCTCTGGAACATAAACCTCTGACACATAAAAGATTGCTAGTTCTCTTCCAACTGGGCTCAAAGAGTTTCCTTCAGGCTGGGGTGGCTCAATGGTAGAGTGCTTGCCTTGCATGCATGAGGCCCTGGGCTCAACTCCTCAGCACCACATAAGCAGAAAAAGCCAGAAGTGGCACTGTGGCTCAAGTGGTAGAACGCTAGCCTTGAGCTGAAGAGCTGAGGGACAGCGCTCAGGCCCAGAGTTCAGGCCTCATGACCGACAAAAAAAAAAAAAAAAAAAAAAAGTTTCCTTCTTCCAATCTTTACAAACTTGGAACATTAAGTAGATTTGACTTATAGATACCCAGAAAATTTGTACACATGTGAACCGATCTTTTTTTTTTCTTCCATCCTTGTCAAACTGAAAAAGAAACTGACAGCAATATAATCTGTGGCTGTCTTGGTTCCACAGCTGAGAAGTCAGTCCTATGAACCAAAATTGCTCACCAAAGGGCTGGGAAGGTGGCTCAGTGGTAGAGTGCGTGCCTCCCATGCATGAGGCCCGGGGTTCAATTTCTTAGCACCACATAAAGAGAAAAAGCCAGAAGTGGCACTGTGGCTCAAGTGGTAGAGCACTAGCCTTGAGCTGAAGAGCTCAGGGACAGCGCCCAGGCCTAGAGTTCAAGCCCCAGTACCAAGGGGAAAAACTGCTTAATAATTGTGGGCTCAGCTTTAAATATCTTCCTTTTAAAGCGTAAGAACCCATCCTAAGAGATCTGCCACACGCAAAGTTGCATTTGTGTTTTTATTTAGGATCTCAAATCCCAAGAGATGCTGCAGCAAAAAAGCAAATTTTTTCCTTCCCTCCTTGGCCTTTATGGATTCACAGCAGCTGTGAATCTACAAAGATACAATGAAGCGTACAGTCAGCATACTGCTGAAGTTGGCACAATATAGCCCAGACAGTTAACCAAAAAAGGAGGCCAAAGGCCCTACATTGCATCTGCTGCTGCTCAGCTGTAGACAATAGAGAGACTGGGCTCCTTGGAAAATTCAGCCCCAATTTCAGATTAAGACAGGTCTGGATTTGAATCTTGGCTATGTACTATGCACACAGCAAACACTAAATAAATGCTTTCATTCTGGGGAGCTTAGAAAATGGACTTAAAAAGGAAATAAAAGGAGCCAGTCAAGGGTGGCTCACGCCTGTAATCCTAACCACATAGGAGGCTGAGATCAGAGAATCACAGTTCAAAGCCAGCCCAGGTAGGAAAGTCTGTGAGACTCTTATCTCCAATAAACAATTCAGAAAACCGGAAGCGGCGCTGTGGCTTAAATGGTAGAGCTTTGGCCTTCAACTGAAGAGCTGAGGGACATCACCCAGGCCCAGAGTTCAAGCCCCATGACTGACAATAAATAAATAAATAAAGTAATAAATTGGGAAACTACAGCTGGGAAGCCCACGAGTAGGAAAGCTAGAATAAGCGGGAACCTATCAGCATGAAACCACCACCATAAAGCTTCACCGTAGCTAAGGGTCACCATTGGGTCTCCTCACGACATACTTTTGAGTCACTTTTTCTCAAGGGAGGCTAGTTCCTAAAGAACTATCCTAAAAGGGCAGGAACTATGACCTAAATTGACTACTTGTGAACTTCCAGTACTTGGCTGAGGGTCCACAGATGAACTGTGACAGAATAAGGGGAGAATTATGAGGCAATAGGCAAATCAGAGGCTACAGTGACTGCTCTATCTTATCGTGCAAGCTCTTATCTCCTCAGGGTCAAAAGGAAGAAAGCCTAGGAAAAGAATCTTTTTTCTTTTTGTCAGGCATAGGGCTTAAATTCAGGGCCTGGGTACTGTCATTCATTGAGCTTTTCCCCTCAAGTCTAGTGCCACAGTACCACTTCCAGTTTCCTGGTGGTTAATTGGAGATGAGTCTCACAAGCTGGTGCCAGTGGCTCACGCCTATAATCCTAGCTACTCAGGAGGCTGAGATCTGAGGATCTTGGTTCAAAGCCAACCCAGGCACCAGTCTGTAAGATTCTTATCTCTTAACTATCAGAAAATTGGAAGTGGAGCTGTGACTCAAAATGTTAGAGAGCTAGCTTTGAGCAAAAGAGCTCAGGGACAGTGCCCAGGCTGAGTTCAGGCCCCATTACGAGCCACAAAAAAAAAAAAAAAAGTGTCTCACAGACTCTCCTGCCCAGGCTGGCTTTGAACCATGATCCTCAGATCTCAGCCTCCTAGTAGTTAGGATTGCAGGCATGAGCCACTGGCACCCAGAAAGGGTCTTCTTTAGTGTTACAGATTTTGTTATCTGAGAAGCTCAGGCCACTAGCCAGCATTTTTCTCCTCTGGAGCCATGTTCTGCCCTATTTTTAATTCCATGTAAAAGGTCATCAAGACAAAAAAAAAAAAAGAGAAGAAAAGAAAAAGAAAGAAAAAAAAGTAACACTTTATCCTATATTAGAATTGAGGTTTTTTGTTTGTTTGCTTTTTGGTGGCAGTGGGGCTTGAACTCTGGGCCTGGGCGCTATCCCTCAGCTCTTCAGCTCAAGGCGAGCGCTCTACCACATGAGACACAACACCACTTCTGGTTTTCTGAGTGGTTTTTTTAGAGATAAGAGTCTCACAAGCCAGGCTGAGCCAGGCGACAGTGGCTCACACCTGTAATCCTAGTTACTCAGGAGGCTTCGTTCTGAGGATCATGGTTCCAAGCCAGCCCTGGCAAGGAAAATCCGTAAGACTCTTATCTCCAACAAACCGGAAGTGGAACTGTGGCTCAAAAGGTAAAACACTGGCCTTGAGCTGAGAGACAGCGCCCAGGCCCAGAGTTCAAGCCCCATGACTGACCTAAAAAAAAAAGAGTCTTACAGACTTTCCTTCCCATACCCGGGCTGGAGTTCTTTTTAGAGTCATATCAGAGATTTCTAAAGCCAGAGTAGTAGTAGGGGGGGGGGGGGGAGAGAGGGGGGTTGAAAAGGCTCTGGTAAAGCTAGTGTGTGTGTGTGTGCGCGCGCGCGTGCACACGTGTGTGTATATGTAGTATTGGAAAGGCTCTGATAAAGCTAGGGTGTGTGTGTGTGTATGGTATTGGAAAGGCTCTGGTAAAGCTGGGGTGTGTGTGTGTGTGCGCATGTGAGCACGCGCTGGAGCTTGAACTCAGGACCTGAAAGCTGTCTCTCAGCTTGTTCTCTAAAAGCTAATGCCTTACCACTTTGAGCTATACCTTCGCTTCTGCTCTTTTGCTGATTAATTGGGTAAGCATTGGATTTGTCTGCTCAGCTGGCTTCAAACTATGAACCTCACACTCAGCGTCCTCAGTACTAGGGAGTACAGGTGTGAGCTACCTTTGCCTGAATATAAAGCAAGTTCCTTAAGGTCATACAACTCCAGCAGATATGCTTCCGTGCAGAGAAAAGGAAGTAAGCCTTTCCCTAAACTCAAGCCAAGATCTGTGCCCTTAAGCCAAAAAGCAAGCAGGTCTTTTCCTAGTCAGAGTCAAAAGGAACCAGCCAGAATAACTACATTCAGAGAATCTGTAACACACAGTCTGCCAAAACCCTGGTGAGCACTGCTGAAACACTTTCTATAGTGATCCTTCCATCTGTTGAATCAAGGTATGCAGATTAAAAACTCCTTTTCCAGCCAGGCACCAATGGCTCATGCCTGTAATCCTAGCTACTAAGGAGGCTGAGAACTGAGGATCGCAGTTCAAAGCCAGCCCAGGCAGGAAAGTCTGAGACTTTTATCTACAATAAACCACCAGAAAACTAGAAGTGGCACTGTAGTTCAAGTGGTAGAGTGCCAGGGACAGCGCCCAGGCCCAGAGTTCAAGCCCTGACAAAAAAACAAACAAAAGAAACTTCTTTTCCAAGCCATAAGCACTAGCCATTCTCAAGGCAGAGATGATAAGCAATAAATATTGTGAAAGAATAAACTACCAGGTGCCCTGCCTGGGCTGCTCAACTCCAAGAATACAACACTACAAAAGACTATAAAGATTATCAACTCCAAGAATACAACACTACAAAAGACTATAAAGATTATCAAAAGGCCAAACCCTTATCTGGACTAACTTGGCAACAAATACCTGAATTATTCAACATACGAAGAACTTTCCACAGAATCACAAGCATGCGGGCAAAGAAATGTAGCAGACAGCTCCTCCTGCAATTAGTGTAAATAGCTGCGGGAGCATAAGGCAAAAGGGTCTCCAAATACCTGGCACACCCTTATCCAAACAGGGCCAAAAAAGGAATGGAGGTATGAGCAGCTGTACTTCCTGGACCCGACTGACTCCTAAGCACAGAAGACACCAGAGAGCTGACTCCTGCCTGGAAACTTAAAGCACATTTCAGCCTCAGACCTAATGCCAGCAAAATGCTACTCTCAGGAACCTGCTAAGTGCAACGTTGCAACAAGGCCAGTCCAAACTTCAGCTGACAACCCACCCCCTCTTCTCCCACAGAGTAGAGCCAGGGACCCTCCACTTATACAATGCCCCAAAGGCTAGTATCCAAAACAGGTCTCCAATACACATGAGCTCTAACTAGGGCTCATGTAATTTTACCTGCTTCAATAAACTCCTCCCAAGGAACAGCAACTATGAGCCAATAACCCAAGGACAGAGAGCCTGGCTGACTGCTGACCAGGCCAAAACAAGAAAATCACCAGCACCAGCAAAATTAAAACTGGAATTTCTGAATACAGGCAGTACCTGGAACTAAACTCTTGTGGTCTTTGTGAGCTTTATCCTCCACACAAGGGAACCTAATAGAACAATGTAACCCAGTGGAAATCAGTTATCTGCTTTAAGTGAAACAAGCCATCTGCCCCTAACCACAGTTATCTCAAGAGTCAAAGTCCACAAACTGTCTCTAGTTTCTTCAAGGGCTCCTTCCTCCATGTCCAGGAGGAGGAAGGATCCAGGATAGATAGTAGTAATGTCCAATTATAACATCTAGTTAGGGCCCAACATGGTGGTACAAGCCTGTAATCTCAGCAGGCTGAAACAGGAGGATTACAAATTCAAGGCCATTCTGGGCTACATAGCAAGACACCTTCTCAAAAAAAAAAAAAAAAAAGAAATGCCAGCTCTATAAAATTTGGGTTTGGCTGCTACACAACTAGAACCCTGGCTTAACTGAACCTTGGCTACTGAACCCTACATGCCAAGGCTAACCAACTTCCAAGACAAACATAGCTTCAGAAAGCAGCTTTGGGTCCCAAGACTTCACATGCATAAAGCAGACTTCACATGCATAAAGCAATAAACTCCTGATACCTAAAACTTTCAGGCAACTGCAAAGAACTTGGATAACACTAAGTTAAACTTTTTGTAAAGTCAAGAGCCAAAATCTAAGCATTGTGGAAAGAGAGTGGCCCTTTGCCAATTTGGCAGCCTCTAAACCCAGCATACAACATAAATCTCCTTCCAACACATGAAGCAAAGGAACTTCCTTCTAAACCTGTTTTCCAATCCTACTTATAGAAGAAACAAAGAATCTAGAGTAGATCTCTCCAAAGAGGTATCTGGGGGTGATCTACATCTAATGAACCCCTGTTACAGAAACCCAGGTAGGAGCAAAGGGAAACAGACCAAAGCCTTATCGATCAGGGTTGGGCTGGGGACCAGGAATCTGCCTTTTTAACCACCTGCTCTAGCAATTCTTATGCCATCTTTCCGAACTGTGTAGCTCTGTAAACAGCACTGTTGCCCAACCAGTTAAGTCACAATCACTTTGTTGTTCAAGTGGATCATACCTTTTGGGCCCGACCACCTGGGGAAGACAGTAGCATTTTGAAGTTCAGATCTAACACTGGTTGACCCAGTTGACACAATGCCACCACCACTCACCTATGCAGGATGGCTTTAACATAACCACCCTCTGGGTGACTTTTACTTTTTTAAAAATAAGCATACAGATCCCTCACTCCAAACGAGGGCGGGGTGGGGGTGGGATGGGGAGGCAGCCACAACCAAACTTTCCTGGCCCATCCCCTTCGAAAGATTCCTCGCTATTCTGGCTAAGAATCAAGTCCCGTTCCTACACTAGGAGCAAGGAAAGCAACCGATTTGTGGGTGGGTATGAATCGATCAGGGACCGTCGCGATAAAAGAGGGCCTGAAAAGGTTGTAAAGCTGGGGAGGGGGCAAAAGGCCGCCCTCGTTATTACTTTCCCTGCTGGGGGGGAGGGGGGAGCAGGGAGGATGAAGGGTGTGAGACCATGCAGGGTTAAGGATCCCAATATAACTCCTCTCGCCAACTCTCTGCCTCGACGGCCCTTGGTAGCTTCGAACCAACGCTAGGCCCCGGGCTGTGACCAGATCCTCCGAGCAAACTGCATGCAGTGGGAAACTTCGCTGCAGAGCCCATGGGCCCCCGGAGTGGAGAAAGGGGGCTCGGGGCCTGCAGCTAGCGGCCTGCTGCACCCAGCACGGCCAGGCCCCGGATCCCACGGCTCGGCCGAGGGGCTCTCACCTCGGCCCACCCGGCCTTCCAAGGGGTCCTTGCGGAAGTGGATCCCGTGCACGTCCACATGCGCCTCGCCGCCCGCGTTGACCGCCCAAATGACGCTATCGGGCAACCCTGCCCCGGCGGCGCCCGCCACGCCGAGCCCCGGCTCCCAGATCACCGGCGGCAGCAGCAGCAGCGGCAGCAGCAGGCGCAGGAGCGCCACGGCGGCTCCTTCAACTGCCCGGGGCCCCAGCATGGCGGCCACCACTGCGAGGGCAGCCCCCCGCCGACCCTCGTCCTCGGCCAGCCGCCAGGCCGCCCCGGACTCAGTAAAACAGCGCCACTGGCTGCTGTGCCTCAGCCGCCGGGGACATGTCGCTCTCGGGCCTCCTTCTCCTCCTCCTCAGCCACGGGTGCCGCCTCCCACCTCAGGAACAACCTACCCCGTCGCCCAGCCCCCCAGCTAGGACACTGCAGCCAACCAGCGCCCAGCCCTCATTAATTACCCACCACCCCGCCGGGAACTGTGCGCTCATTGGCTATAGGTCTCCGAAAGGGGTGTGTCCACTGCCAGGCTCTGGACCAATCACCGAGCTCAAAATGGAGCGCGCGCAGAGGGAGGGAGTTCGGTTGAAGCAGCGGTTCGATGCGGAAGTGGCGGGTGCAGCGTCCAGGCGGCCCCGGAATCACACAGCTGAATGGGAAAGCTGGCAAAGAGGAGGGGGTAGATAAAAGGAAGGTGGGGGGGGAAGGAAGCGTGGGGGAAGATTTAGGAAAGGGCGCACGGACACGTCGCCAGCATTTCCGGTGCTCCAGTTCTAGCGACCGAATAGGCTCCGAAGGGGGCGTTACTGTCTTTCCCGCCCCCTCTTTTTTCCCACACTCCCAAGAGAGACTTGAGCATAAGCTTATGCAGGAGAAGCAATGGAGACTCTCCCGATCAAAGAGATGCAGTCTTTTTCCCTCAGATGAGGCAGAGAACCTAGCCTATTCCGGACAGGCCAATAAGCACACGTCCGGAGAGCACGAGTCCCTCGAGGACGAGGTCCCGCCCCCACCCCTTAGTGGGGTTCCGGGCGGGGGTGGTAGCGTCCAGGCGGCCGTCCAATCAGGAGGCTCCAACGCAGCGGAAACGCGTGGCTCTGTGTAGGAGGGGCTCCAGGCTGCTCGCGTTTCCACGGTGACAGCCTCTGGCCGGCCTGAGCGCGGTTGGGGCGAGGGAGGGGCTCCCTGGGCCTGGGTGAGTGCGGTGCGGGCGAAGGCCAGCCTGGGCACCCGGGCTGCCAGGCGGTGGCACAGTTCTCTCCCTGCTCCTTGGCGGTTCTCCCAGCGCTCCCCTACCCTAGCCGTCGCAGTAC
Organism: Dipodomys merriami; assembly: GCF_024711535.1. Lineage (NCBI taxonomy): Eukaryota > Metazoa > Chordata > Mammalia > Rodentia > Heteromyidae > Dipodomys > Dipodomys merriami. The sequence continues at coordinate 1,078,858 of NW_027203126.1, forward strand.
TCAGAACGCTGCCTCGTCTCCCCATTTTTCCAGTGGGAACGCAGACTAAGAAAGGCTGAGTGTTTCCCAAACCGCATCCCCGTAAGTTTAGAGCCCAGGCCAGGCGTGTGCGTGTGTGTGTGTGTCATTCTACAAATACTTATCCAGCCCTTTCTATTTGATTTATCAGATTTATCTGGTAAAATACTGGAAGCACCAAGGGATGGTGGCTCACGCTTGTCAGCTACTCAGGAGGCTGAGATCTGAGGATTGCGGTTCAAAGCCGGCCCAGCTGGGAAGTTGGAGAGACTCTTACCTCCAATAAGCTACTCAGAAAAAAGCCGGAAGTGGTGCTGTAGCTCAAGTGCTAGCCTTGAGCAAAAGCATCTCAGGGACAGAACCCAGGCCCTGAGTTCAAGCCCCAGGTCCGGCAATAAATAAATAAATATACAGAAAGCCCAACTGAAGTTCAGTTTGAGGCAAACAAATGGAACAAGCCGGACACCGGTGGCTCACTCAAGCCTGTAATCCTAGCTGTTCAGGAGGCTGAGATCTGAGGATGGTGGTTCAAAGCCAGCCAGAGCCAGAAGTGGAGTTGTGGCTCAAGTGGTAGAATGCTAGCTAGCCCTGAGCAAAAGTGCTCTGGGACACTGCCTAGGTCCTGAGCTCAAGTATCAGGACCACCACCACCAACACACACACAGTTATTGCTTAGCACATAAGTAGAGCTATGAAAATTCAAGTCAAGTTTGAATTTTAAACTGCCTGTGGTGGTGTTTTTTTGTTTTGTTTTTGCTAATTAATTGGAGATAAGATGGGCTGGGAAGGTGGCTCAGTGGTAGAGTGCTTGCCTTGCATGCATGAGGCCCTGGGTTCAATTCCTTAGCACCACATAAGCAGAAAAAGCCAGAAAGGGCGCTATGGCTCCTGTGGTAGAGCACTAGCCTTGAGCTGAGGGACGATGCCCTGGCCCTGAGTTCAGGCCCCATGACTGGCCAAAACAACAAACAAACAAAAAAGACTCTTTTTTGTTGTTGGTCGTGGGGCTTGAACTCTGGGCCTGGGCGCTATCCCTCAGCTCTTAAAAACCTCCCTGCCTTGGTTGGCTTCTAGCACCAAGATCCTCAGATCTCAACCTCCTGAGTAGGTAGAATTACAGGTGGGAGCCACCAACACTTGGCTAAGCAGTAACTTTTTTTTTTTTTCCTGGGGCTTGGGTACTGTCCCTGAGCCTCTTGGAGCTCAAGGCTTGTGCTCTACTACTTGAGCTACGGTGCCACTTTTTTTTTTTTTCCGGGGGGGCGGGGGGGGGGGGTCTGATCATGGGGCCTGAACTCTGGGCCTGGGCGCTATCCCTCAGTTCTTCAGCTCAAGGCTAGCACGCTAGCCATAGCACCACTTCTGGCTTTTTTTTTCTGCTTATGTGGTGCTAAGGAATCGAACCCAGGGCTTCATGCATGCAAGGCAAGTGCTCTACCACTGAGCCACCTTCCCAGCCCTACAGTGCCACTTTTAAGCAGTAACTTTTGTTATCCCTGAGCAAAAACACACCTTAGGCACCCCTGCCACCTATTCACACCAGAGTCATAGATTTTGAGCAATGTGTGACCTAATTACTTATTTAGGACAGTGGCAAATGCCATAAAGAAAAATGGAGAATAGTAGGAACTAAAATGCAGCAGAATTCCTTCCCCCATGGAAGTAGTTCTGATTCCCTATTAAGTATGAATTCTCTGCCAGGGTTCAATCTCCAGAACCACAAAGAAAAAGAAAAACAACTTTATTCTCCAGGCCCTACAGGGATAATATTTGGAGGCTTCCCTTCTTGCTTTCCCCCGGTTTTGGAAGCCTCTGCTCTTCTTTTCTCCCATAGATTCTGTGGCTCCCAAGGGCATCTGCTCCTGCACCTGGGGTTTAATTGCTATACTCCACTCCCTGAAAACTCAATTTTAGAGGACCCTGTCAACATGGAGGCTTAAACAGCTCAGGGGCATGGTGCAAATGGAGAACAGAGGCACAGAAAAGCACTGGGGTTTTGTCTTTTCCAGGCAGGTGGCTGAAGAGTCCACACTCTAATCACCTGACTATCCTAGCTGCAGCAACTCAAAAGTTACATTATTTCAGTCTAGAAGAAATAATTCGAAAAATGAATTAAGCCTAGCTAGGCATGGTGGCACATGCCTGTAATCCCAGTCCTCAGGAGGCTGAGGCAGAAGAAGGATTGAAAGTCTGAGGCTACATAATAAGACTAGTCCTGGATTTTATTTTATTTTTTTTTGGGGGGGGTCCAGTCATGGGGCCTGAACTCTGGGCCTGGGCGCTGTCCCTCAGCTCTTCAGCTCAAGGCTAGCGTTCTACCACTCTATCCACAGCGCCACTTCTGGCTTTTTTCTTTTTGCTTATCAAACCCAGGGCCTCATGCATGCAAGGCAAGCGCTGTACCACTGAGCCACCTTCCCAGCCCTGGTCCTGGATTTTAAAATAGAGCCAGGGCACTGTCCTTGAACTTATTTTGCTCAAGGCTAGCGTTCTACCATTTGAGCCACAGCTCTACTTTCAGCTTTTTTTCTTTAAAATTCTGTTTTTGGACTTTATTGGGGAGAAGGGTCTCACAGACTTTCCTGTTTGGGCTGGCTTTGAACCATGATCCTCAGCTCTCAGCCTCTTGAGTAGCTAGGTTTATAGGCTGAGCAACTGGCACCCAGACACTTTTTTTTTTTTTTTTGTCGGTCATGGGGCTTAAACTCTGGGCTTGGGCACTGTTCCTGCCCTCTTCAGCTCAAGGCAAGCGCTCCACTGCTTGAGCCACAGCTCCACTTCTGGTTTTCTAGTGGTTTATTGGAGATAAGAGTCTCCCGGACTTTCTGCCCCAGCTGGCTTTGAACCGTGATTCTCAGATCTCAGCCTCCTGAGTAGCTAGGATTACAGGTGTGAGCCACCAGCACCCAGCCAGACACAATTTTTTTTTAATAAAATTTTTGAAAAATTAAGCCAGCCTTATTTTCCCATTTTGTGCTGGTTATATTTGAGACAGGAGATAGGGTCTTGTTTCCTTTCTTTCTTTCTTTCTTTCTTTCTTTCTTTCTTTCTTTCTTTCTTTCTTTCTGTGTGTGTGTGTGTGTGTGTGTGTGTGTGTGTGTGTGTGTGTGTGTGTAGAGAGAGAGATACACACACGTATATATATACATGCTTCATTCTATGGCCAGGATGACAATCATGCCACCATGCCTGGTTTCTTCTGTTGAGGTTCTGAGTCTGTCAGACTTTTCGATACTGGCTGGCCTAAAACCTTAATCTCGTATCAAACTCCCATATAGTTCGGTATAGGAGGTAGGATCCACCAAGCCCAGTTACAACATGATAATTTTTCTACCTCGGCTGGTGTCAATCCATGATCTTCCTGTTTTCAGCCTCTCAAGTAGCTAGTATTACAAAAGCCACTGGTACCTTGCTTGATTAAATCTTTAAGGAAGCCTCAGAAGGCCTAAACTTCCAACTTTCTCTTAGGGCTCCCTACCCCCTCCCCCATATCTTTGTTACTCCAGGAAGTGAGCAAAACACCTGGCTAAGTCCCCAATGAGCTATTCAGATTTCATTCCCATTTGGGCCAATCTTTTTTTTTTTTTTTTTTGTCAGTTGTGGGCCTGAACTCTGGGCCTGGGCGCTGTCCCTCAGCTCTTCAGCTCAAGGCTAGCATTCTACCCCTTGAGCCACAATGCTTTTTCTTCTTATGTAGTGCTGAGGAATTGAACCCAGAGCCTCATGCATGCAAGGTAAGCGCTCTGCAACTGGGCCACCTTCCCAGACCCTGGGTCAACCTTGAACCAAGGAGCCTGGGTCCCTTTTTTGAGATCCAGGGGTTTGGGATTACAGGCATGTGCCACCATGCCTAGCTAGGCTTAATTCCTTCTCTTCTGTAAAACATAAATTCAGACACCCTGGAGGCAAGGTGAGCATGGGATATGAGTCAGGTTGCCAGGGTGCTATGTCTAGGTCCACCATTTACCCACTATGTAGCCTAAGTATTGTGAGTTTGTGTCCAGGACCCTGAATTCAAGACTTCATGCCCGCTTGTGACTTGCCCAGACAAGTCACCTTAAACAGCTCTGTTTGCTTCAGCAACAATAGATGACAATCAATTTAGAAAAAAGGTCCAGGGCTGGGAAGGTGGCTCAGTGGTAGAGCGCTTGCCTTGCATGCGTGAGACCCTGGGTTCAATTCCTCAGCACCACATAAGCAAAAAGAAAAAAGCTGGAATTGGTGCTGTGGCTCAAGTGGTAGAGTGCTAGCCTTGAGCTGAAGAGCTGAGGGACAGTGCCCAGGCCCAGAGTTCAGGCCCCATGACCGGACCCAAAAAATAAAATAAAATAAAATAAATAAAAAAGAAAAAAAAAAAGAAAAAAGGTCCAAATAATCCCTCTCTTGTGTTTTATAAATTGTGTGATAACTTGTAAATGGAGACTTCTTGCCAGTGTGCAGTCTCCAGTTCGGTGGACTGTTCTTTTGTATGAATAATAAACTCTTTATTTTCTTTTTTCTTTTTTTTTTTTTTGCCGGTCATGGGGCCTGAACTCTGGGCCTGGGCACTGTCCCTCAGCTCTTCAGCTCAAGGCTAGTGCTCTACCACTGGAGCCACAGCACCACTTCCGGCTTTTTCTGTTTATGTGGTGTTGAGGAATCGAACCCAGGGCCTCATGCTTGCAAGGCATGCACTCTACCGCTGAGCTACCTTCCCAGCCCCTGAATAATAAACTCTTTAACATTTTTTGTTGTTGTTGTTGTTGTTGTTTTGTCGTTCGTGGGGCCTGAACTCTGGGCCTGGGCACTTTCCCTCAGCTCTTCAGCTTAAGGCTAGTGCTCTACCACTTGAGCCACAGCACCATTTCCACCAGCTTATGTGGTGCTGAGGAATCGAACCCAGGGCCTTATGCATGCAACCCAAGCACTCTACCACTGAGCCACCTTTCCAGCCCTCTTTAACATTTTTAAGTTCATCTGATTTTAGTTTTGAAGTAGTGCCTTGCACAAGCCAAGCCATCAACCAAGTGTTATCCTGAAATGAAGAGATGTACCCTACTCCCTCCACATACTAAAAGGTTGTTTGGTCTGTAGTTTTAGAAATGGCCTCAGAGCTCAGTGTGCTTTGGTTTCTGTTTGAGATAGGGTCTCCCTACACCAAGCTGTCCTTGAACTGGTGATCCCCTGCCTGCACCTTCTGATGGGATTACAGATGTGTACTGTCATGCTCAGCTCCGAGTTTTCCATTTAAACAAAGAAAAAATACATGCTTCCTTCTCTTTTTCTCTTTGTGCCAGTACTGGGGGCTTGAACTTAGGGCCTGGGTTCTGTCCCTTAGCTTGGGCACTGTCTCTGCACTCTTCAGCTCAAGGCGTGCTCTACTGCCTGAGCCGCAGCCCCACTTCCAGTTTTCTAGTGGTTAATTGGAGATAGGAATCTCACGGACTTTCCTGCTCGGGCTGGCTTTGAACCGTGATCCTCAGATCTCAGCCTCCTGAGTAGCTAGGATTACAGGCATGAGCCACCAGTGCCCAGCTTTGTCCCTTAGCTTTTTGACTCAAGGCTGGCATTTTATTTTTATTTTTTATTTTTTTGCTGGACCTAGGGCTTGAACTCTGGGTCTGGGCACTGTCCCTGAATTTCTTTTGCTCAAGACTAGCACTCTATCACTTGAGCCACATGCCACCTCTGGCCTTTTGTGAGAAGTTTATTGGAGATGAGTCTCACGGAATTTCCTGCCAGGGATGGCTTTAAACCATGATCTTCAGATCTCAGACTTCGGAGTGGCTAGAATTATAGGTGTGAGGCACCAGCACCAAACTGCACACCCCTTTTGGCTGAAGGACTCTATGTCCTTTGTGGGTCTGAGACTATACGCAACTGCTACAGGGGCTAGTGAAATTTGTAGTATATTTAACAAGGGATTTCCTGACCAAGCCCTTTCCCTTTGCTTTCTTCATGAGCTCACAGCATACGTAAACCTCATAATTTACTATCCTAGTTACCTGAGGAAAATTGAATTGCTTGAAGACAGGAGCCAGCTGTTTTCAAATGCCAGGCACTGCTCCTAAGAGCAGACATTTATTCCTACAGAACAGTCTGGTTGGAGACGTGGCTCAAGTATGAGAGGAGCCCTGAGTTCAAACCCCAGTACTATAAAACCAACAAACCAACATAGGCTCATTGGAGAGAGCCTGGTTTAGAGGGAAACTCCAGGACTAGCCAGGAAAGTCAAATTTCTAGCAGCTGAGAAGCTAATCCTGCTCAGGACTGAGATGGGGGTTAGGGAAAGAGTCACAGGGGCTTGGGGAGGTGAAGAAACAGACTCATAGCCTAGCTCTACTTCTTAGAGCCATATTGTTTCTAGAAAGTCATCTCTCCTCTCTGGCCTCGGCTTCTTCATCTGTTACTGGATATAACAAAAAGACCCAATATGAAGGGTTATGGGAGCCCTTCACTGAGTGTCTGGAAAAGCTTTTCAAGCACAGTAGCTATTCAAGCCATAAGGAGGAATAATTCTACCTGGCAATCTGATAGTAGAAAATTCCACCATGAAGAACTCAGGCTAAGGAGTCGGGAAAAACCCTGGAACTCAGGGGGAGGGCAATGCCCCCCAAAGGAACCAGAGTTCAAAAGTAGAAGATGGAACAGCTGTTTATGAGCCCCTGGAGGCAATTTCGCCTTGACCCACAACACTGGAAAAGAAGTGTGTCTTCCTGTTACAGATAAAGATCTGAAGAACAAAGCATGCTATTAAATCTTGCCTATTTTAAGTTAATGGGATATCCCTCCCCCGCAAGGATCAGTTCACAATAAAAGTTCAAAAGGTAAACACGGAGAAGTGGGTGGGGACCAGCCTAGCCTTCTGCTTGGCTGGTGTGTATTCCTGGGATGCTGAGGTAGGTGGTCCAGTCCCAGAGCCAATTGTCCTCACCTTGAGCCTCTGGGAGTCAGACCACAGGGGAATCAGAGCCATCCCGAGAGGCAGGGAGCCTGCCCGAGGTGTCTCTAACCTTGGCCCCCCTTGGGCAACTTGAACTCGGTAATCTAGCCAGGTTTCCAACTTCAGGGGAAAGAGAATGGACTTGGCATATGTTTGCTTCCCCCAGGAGGATGTGAGTCACAGAGAAGAAGGCAGCCATGTATAGCATGGCTAAGGACACAGGCAGAAAACACAAGCCCTTTCCCAGCCAGGTGCTCTTGGGAAAATCATTTCCTCCTGCATGGCCTGGGTTTTCTCCCCTGTGAACAAGGCACATTCATCTTCCACCCAGGCAGTAAAACTCTTCATGTTGAAAGTATTCTCAGGACATCAGCTGGGAGGTTTTTTTGGGGTTTGAATTCAAGTCTTACACTCTTTTTTTGCCAGTCATGGGGCCTGAACTCTGGGCCTGGGCGCTGTCCCTCAGCTCTTCAGCTCAAGGCTAGTGCTCTACCACTGGAGCCAAGCACCACTTCCAGCTTTTTCTGCTTATGTGGTGCTGAGGAATCGAACCCAGGGCCTCATGCATGCAAGGCAAGCACTCTACCACTGAGCCACCTTCCCAGCCCAAGTCTTACACTCTTGTTTAGCTATCTTGCTCAAGGCTGGCATTCTACCACTTGAGTCACATCTCTACTTTCTGGCTTTTTGCTGATTATTTGGAGATAAGAGTCACATGGGTTTTCCTACCCAGGCTGGCTTCAAACTTGGATCCTCAGACCTCAGCCTTATGAGTAATTAGGATTACAGGTGTGAGCCACCAGCATCTAACATAGGTCAGCTGTTTCTGTTATCCCTCCTAGTTTTGTTTTGTTTTTTTTGGCAGGATCTTGCTGCATAGCCCAGGCTGACTTTGAACTTGTGATCCTCCTGTCTCAGTCTTCTGAGAGTGGGATTACAGGTGTATACCTCCACACTTGGCCTTCTTCTACATTTTCTTTGTATTAAGGATATAATTCACTGGAGTTAGGGACACCATGAACAATCTTCATGTATCTTATTTTGGGAGTTGTGGTGCTTGATCTCAGGGCCTGGTAGCTCTCTCTGAGCTTTTTTTTTTTTTCCTGGTCTTGGGCCTTGAAATCTGGGCCTGGGTACTGTCCCTAAGTCCCTTTTGCTCAAGGCTAGCACTCTGCCACTTGAGCTACAGCACTACTTCTGGCTTCTACTATGATTAATTGGAGGTAAAGGTCTCATGGACTTTCTTGCCCAGGCTGGCTTTGAACCACAATCTTCAGTTTCAGCCTCCTGAGTAGATAGGATTATAGGTGTGAGCCACCAGCACCTGGCTCATTTTTCTTTTTGAGACTTCATCTACATAGATCAAGATGGCCTGCTACTCTCTCTGTAGTCCCAACTGACCTAGAACTTGTGATCTTCCTGCCTCAGTCTCCCAGGTGCTGATATTACAGGGTTGTGTCACCACATCAGGTTTCAGAGACAATTTTCATCATCTCCTATAATCCTCTCCTATATGCAGCATCTCCTATAGCTTGTGGAGTTCTATCCCCTCTCTCAATCTCAGTTTCTTTATCCATAAAATGGAGTAAGATAATTAATGGCACACTTACCAAGGCTGCACACATAAAGAAAGCAGCTGCTCTATTCTTTCCAGTCTCCTCCCTACAGCTAGGCAAATGAAGGAAGCAACCAGATGGAATATTTACAACTAACATTTGCACTTAGGATACGAAATAGTCGGTTTACTTGTCGGCAGTCCCTCTAGACCAGAACTTCCTGCCGTGGTGGAAAAGTGCTATATCTGTACTACAAGTGCAGTTGGGTTGGCGGGTTTTTTTTTTTTTTTGGTTGCTATTTGTTTTTTCTTTTTTAATTTTGTTTTGTTTTGTGGCTACTAGGGCCTCAGCTTGCTTAAATACCTCCAAGCTGATTTTTTTTATTGGTTAAATGGCGATGGAGTCACACAGACTTTTCTGCCAGGACTGGCCTTTAATTGTGATTCTCCAGGTCTCAGCCTCCATAGTAGGTAGAATTACAGGCTACATGTGGCCATCTAACACAAAAATTGTGGCTGATGTGCCCCATGGTGTGTGAAACTGAAAAGGCTATCAGAAGGAGTGACTGGGTAAGGAAAACAGTTCACAATAGCTATATTATGATACTCTGGTGGGGCTTGAAAATAATAGCAATGCTTTGGTTCTGGTATTCTGCCTTGGTGGCTCCAGCCAGTGCCAATGAAATCTACATTACATTTTAATAGATTTAACTCTTTCTTTTCTTGTGTGGTACTAAGGATTGAACTCAGGACCTCATCCTTGCTAGACAAGTGCTCTACCACTGAGAAAGTTCATGAAGTTAAACTTCTGGGGCCACGTGTGGCCAGTAGCCATTGGACTGGACAAAGTAGTTGAGACTATAAGCTACATGAAAGCAAGGATCAAATCTCTTTTTACCTTGACATCCCAGTACCTACTAGTGGAGCTGGCAAATAGAAAGTGCTCAGTGTGAGCTGGGAATGTGGCTTAGTGGTAGAGTGCTTGCTTAGCATGCATGAAGCCCTGGGTTCAATTCCTCAGTACCACACAAACAGAAAAAGCTGGTAATGGTGCTGTGGCTCCAGTGGTACAGTGCTAGCCTTGAACAAAAGAAGTTCAGGGACAGTGCCCAGGCCCTGAGTTCAGCCCCCAGGACTGAAAAAAAAAAGAAAGAAAAGGAAAGAAAGAGAAAAAGAAAAAGTAAGTGCTCAGTGTTTGTGTACCAAAGAAAGACCAACTAGGCCAGCTTCTGGTGGTTCATGCCTATAATTCCAGCTACTCAGAAGGCTGAGATCAGAGGATCCCAGTTTATTTATTTATTTATTTGCTTCTTTTGCTCAAGGCTAGCACTCTACCACTTCATTCACAGCACCAATTCCAGCTTTTTCTGCTTATGTGGTACTGAGGAATTGAACCCAGGGCTTCATGCATGCTAGGCAAGAACTTTACCACTAAACACATACCCAGCCCCCAGTGGATCCCAATTTAAAGCCATCTCAGGTCGACAAATCCAAGCGATTTTTATCACTAATTAACTAGCAAAAAGCCAAAATTGAGGGTATGACTCAGGTGGCAGAGAACCAGCCTTACGTAGAAAAGCTAAGGAAAAGTTTCAGGCCCTGAGTTCAAGCCCCACTACTGGCATAAAAGAGAGTAAATTATGAGAGAGCCTGGTGCGGTGGCTCACGCCTGTAATCCTAGCTACTCAGGAGGCTGAGATCTGAGGATCATGGTTCAAAGCCAGCCTGGGCAGAAAAGTTCATAAAACTCTTAGCTCCAATAAACCACTCAGAAAACTGGAAGTGGCACTGTGGCTCAAGTGGTAGAGCGCTAGCCTTGAGCTGAAGAACTGAGGGACAATGCCCAGGCCCAGAGTTCAAGTCCTATGACTGACAAAAAAAAGAGAGAGAGAGAGAGAGAGAGGAAGAGAGAAAGGGAGAAAGAAAGAGGAGAGAGAGAGGAAGAAAAGAAAGAAAAAAAAGGAAGGACGAGCAAGCAGAAGCAGGAACTAAACAAAAATATCCTACAATTATTCCTCCTCTTTCCCTTCAAGTGTCCAACACTTGTCTGTAAAATGGGGAAATTAGTGTTTCCTATATCATAGGGTTCTTAGGAGAATTAACACGTTAATTAATTAATATGTGTGAAGGGCTTAAGAGAATGCCTGGCTCATAGCTAGTAAGTGCTTGTTAATTAAAAATAAACCTCAGCCAGGCGTGGTGATTCATGCCTATAATCCCAGTACTCAAGAGGATGACGCAGAAGGATTGCAAGTTCAAGAATAGCCTGGACAATATAGTGAGTCTCTGTTTCAAAAAGCCAACCCTCCCTACCCTAAAACACACACACACACACACACACACACACACACACACACACACACACAACCCCATTTTCATTTAAACTATGAATTCTCCCCCCTTTTTTTTTTTTTTTAAATAAATCCAGTTATATTTAAGCTAGATGGCAAGGATTATATGACCCAGAGCAGGGAAGTCCATAACAGCTTTATCTCCAGTTAACCAGCAAAAAGCCTGAAGTGAGCCAGGCACCGGTGGCTCATGCCTGTAATAATCCTAGCTACTCGGGAGGCTGAGATCTGAGGATTGTAGTTCAAAGCTAGCCAGGGCAGGAAAGTCCTTGAGACTCTTATCTTCAAGAAACCACCAGAAAACCAGAAGTGACCCTGTGGCTCAAGTGGTAGAGCACTAGCCTTGAGCTGAAGAGCTGAGGGATAGCACGAAGACCCAGAGTTCAAGCCCCACAAATAACAACAACAAAAAAGCCAGAAGTGGAAGTATGGTGCAAGGGGTAGAACACCAGCTTTAAACAAAAAACCTAAGGGACACCACCCAGTACCCAGGCCCTGATACCAGCATAAATGAGCACGTGCACGCACGCACGCACACACACACACACACGGTTGATCAGAGAGTAGACTCTTGGTTTCTCAAGTCCAAATCCTTTGCCTTTTTCCCAATTCCATAGCAATTAGTATATATAAGGAGACCTCCACCACACAAGGAAATGGTCCCAAAGACCCAAGACCAGAAAAGCCAGAATGGGCAGGAGGGGCAAGGCCTAGAGTCCTTCCTGCCCCTGAGATCTGTGTCCATAAATGGCTGTCACCTTCTACATCCCTGACCTCACAGCCATGTAATGTAACAAGGTTTTGTTGTTGTTTTGTCAGTCAGGGGGCTTGAACTCTAGGCTGGGCGCTGTCTCTGAGCTCTTCAAGTCAAGGCTAGCGCTCTACCACTTGAGCCCCAGCACCACTTTTTTCTTTTTGCTTATGTGGTACTGAGGAATCGAACCCAGGGCCTCATGGATGCAAGGCAAGTGCTCTACCACTGAGCCACCTTCCCAGCCCCAAGGCCATATATTTTATGTGCTCTGCAGAATAAAAATGAAATGTGATGGTGTCTTCCTTCCTTTCATCAATTGGTCAGTCAAGAGGGAGAGCGCTAGCCTTGAGCTGAAGAGCTGAGGGACAGCGCCCAGGCCCAGAGTTCAGGCCCCACAACTGGACCCAAAAAAAAAAAAAAAAAAAAAGAATAGAAGGAGGCTGGACATGGTGGTGCCTGCCTGTCATCCCAGCTACTGAGGATCCAGAAGTAGGAAGATCACAATCAGGCCAGCCAGGGCAAAACTGGAAGACCCTACTGGAAAAACAAACTAAAACACAAAGGACTCTGGGGGGGTGGGGTGGGAGATTGGCTCAAATGGTACCACCTTTGTCCAGCAAGTATAAGGTCTTTAATCCAATCCTTAGTATCAGGGTGAAAAGCATAGTAGATGGAAAAGCATTCCAGGCATAGGAAATAGAATGTATGAAGCACTCAAACCAAGAGCTCTACTAAGCATAATGAGATTTTCCTCACAACCACCAACAGGAAGGTGAAATTATTGTGAATAGAGAGGCTTAAGGTGTTAAGGTAGAAAAGGAATTTTTCTTTTTTTTCTTTTTCTTGTAGGTCATGGGACTTGAACTCTGGGCCTGGGCACAAGGGAGCACTCTACAACTTGAGCCAAAGTGCCACTTCCAGTTTTTTGGTAGTTTATTGGAGATAGGAGTCTCACGGACTTTCCTTCCCAGGTTGACTCTGAACCACAATCCTCAGATCTCAGCCTCCTGAGTAGCTAGGATTACAGGCGTGAGCCACCAGCACCTGGCAGGAATTTTCTTCAACACATATAACCTATACACACATCCTTTACCTTAAGTGGCAGAGATGAGGTCAGAACCAAAGGCCTGTCGGACACCAGTGGCTCACGCCTGTAATACCAGATCACAGTTTGATGCCAGCCTGGGCAGGAAAGTCTATGAGACCCTTATCTCCAATTAACCACCAGAAAACCAGAAATAGAGCAGTGACTCAAAGTGGTAGAGTGCTAGCCTTGAACAAAAAAGCCCAGGCCCCAAGTTCAAGCCCTACAAATAAACAAAAAAGAACCCAGGACCTTTTTTTTGGGGGGGGGGGGGGAGTCCGGTTGTGGGGCCTGAACTCTGGGCCTGGGCGCTGTCCCTCAACTCTTCAGCTCAAGGCTAGTGCTCTACCACTTTAAGCCACAGCACCACTTCCGGCTTTTTTTCTTTTTGCTTAAGTGGAGGAATCGAACCCAGGGCCTCATGCACGCAAGGCATGTGCTCTACCACTGAGCCACCTTCCCAGCACCCCCAGGACCTTCTTAACACCAAAGCCCAGGTGTCAATCACGATGCTCAGAGACAGAGGGGTCTCTTTCTAGGAAAGACAGCCAGCCATTAGCTTGAAGGCAGGAGCAGGTAGCAGGTCCCTGGGAGAGGAGAAAGGGTGAGCCAGATGGGCAGAACAGGATCAGGACTGTGGTCTTATAGGACCAGGGCAGTGCAGGTGGCCGCTGCCGGGTCATCAAGAGCCAGATCCCAGATGTAAGCCATGATTATCTCATCACTGTCAATGAGAGATTTGGACGCAGATATTAGTGAGCGCTACGTCCACTCACCAGTCCCTGTTCCGTGAGAGGAAATCACTGAGATAGGCGGGCACATGGAGGCACTGCAAATCATAAAAATCAGAGCAAAAGTTGTAATAATGCTTACTGTATGCCAGGCACAGTCCAAGGGCTTCACATATTACATTCTTATCTCAGTATTCATTGGCGGGGGGAGTTCAAGGACCCCCACAAATACTAAAATTTGAAGGGGCTTAAGTCTCTCATCTAAAATGGCATTGTAAATCTGGTGTTGGTGGCTCACACCCATAATCCTAGCTGTTCAGGAAGCTGAGATTTGAGGATACTAGTTTGAAACCAGCCTGGGCAGGAAAATACCTGAGATTTTTTTTTTTTTTTTTTTTTGCCAGTCCTAGGGCTTGAATTCAGGGCCTGGGTGTTATCCCTGAGTCTTTGTGCTCAAGGCTAGTGCTCTACCACTTGGGCCACAGCACCACTTCTGGATTTTTTTGAGTGGTTTACATAAGAATCTGACAGACTTTTCTACCTAGGCTGGCAACGAACTGCATCCTCAGATCTCAGCCTCCCTCCCAAGTAGCTAGGATTACAGGCATGAGCCACTGGCACCCAGCTTGCCTGAAACTCTTATCTCCAATTAGCCACCAAAAAGCCAGAAGTACTCAAATCGTAGAGCACCACCTTTGAGGGAAAAAGCTAAGCACAAAACTCTGAGGTCAAGACCCAGTACTGCCATACACAAAAAAGCATTTGCCTAGCATGTATGGTCTTGAGTTCCATCCCTAGCACTGCAAAACAAGTAAGATAAATATCAGCTGAATATCTACATGAATGAGTGAATTCAACTTTAAGTGGCCCAAGGAGGCAAAGACCTTTCTAGCCAGAAAGAGCTTTTTGAGGATGCTCCACAGCATCATAAAGTATTAAATCAGGGGTATGGGACTCTGGGAGAGAACACTCTTGGGACCCAGCTAGTCCCTAACTCCACCCTCTCCTTGTGGTTTCCCAGAGGCCCCTCAATGCCAGCTGCCAGACCTGTCTCCATGGGCCTTCTTTGTACAAATTGCCTTCCGAGCCACTACATTCAGAAATCTGTGGCGATCTAGCGTCTCCCGGGCAGAGCTAAGCTGAGTGGGGTAGGCGGGGGGGTGGGGGGGTGTGCTACCAGCCCGTATGTCGAGGACCAGAGCCAAGGGCTTAATCTCAGAATTGGATTATTCTAGTGAATTTGGAGCCCCAGTCCTGCTGGGCTGAAGGACACGGGGATTACACAGGTCTCTGGCTGGAGGCCGGGGCCCACAGGGTTTCCCACATTGCCTGCCAGGTCTGAGAACAAGCATCCTCCACGGCTGCAGCAAGAGCCACTGGCTCTATCCCTTAGCCTGGTAGCCTGTCTCAGCTGCCGGGAAGCATGTTTCCTCCCACATATCTGGGACTTAGGATGGAGTTCTGACTATGGCCCATGGACAAGCAGCACTAGCTAATCCTGGGAGCTTGTTAGGGAGGCAAATTCATCAGCCACATCCTAAATAAAGACTAAGAATCATTGGGAATAGGTCTAGATTTGTGGCTTGAAAAAAATAATCCTCCAGGTAAGGCTGGGTGCAGGTGGCTCACATTTGTAATTCTATCTACCCAGAGGCTGAGCTCTGAGGATCATGGTTCAAAGCCAGCCTGGGCAAGAAAGTCATTAAGACTTTATCTTACAATTATTGTTGTTCTTTTGTGCCAGTCCTGGGGTTTGCACTTAGGGTCTGGGCACAGTCCCTGAACTTTTTTGTTGTTGTTCAAGCCTAGCACTCTACCACCTGAGCCACAGCTCTGCTTCCAGTTTTTTTGGTAGCTAATTGGAGATGTCTCACAGATTTTACTGCCCCGACTAGCTTCAAACCACAATCCTCAGATCTCAGGCTCCTGAGTAGTTAGGATTACAGAGGTGACCCACCAGCGCCAAGGTCAATTTAATCACCAAAAAGGCAGGAAGCAGAATTATGACTCAAGTGCTACAGTGCCAGCCTTAAGTAAAAAAGCTAGGGGACAGTGCCAAGGTCCTGAGTTTAAACCCCAATACTAACACACACACACACACACACGCGCGCGCACACACACGCACGCGCGCACACACACACACACACACACACACACACACACACCAGGTGATTTTTTTTTTTTTGTCAGTTATGGGGCTTTTGTCAGGCACTGTGCCTGAGCTCTTCAACTCTACCACTTGAGCCACAGAGCCACTTCCAGTTTTCTGGGGTTAACTGCAGATAAGAGTCTCAAGGAAGTTGGGCACCAGTGGCTAACACCTGTAATCCTAGCTTCTCAGGAGGCTGAGATCTGAAGATCATGGTTCAAAGCCAGCCTGGGCAGGAAAGTCTGTGAGACTCTTAGTTCCAATAAACCACTCAGAAAACCGGAAGTGGCACTGTGGCTCAAGTGGTAGAGTGTTCGCCTTGAGCTGAAGAGCTCAGGGGCAGTGCCCAGGCCCAGAATTTTAAGCCCCAGGACTGACAAAAAGAAAGTCTCATGGACTTTCCTATCCAAGCTGGCTTTGAACCATGATCCTCAGATCTCAGCCTCCTGAGTAGCTAGGATTATAGGCGTGAGCCACCAGTGCCTGGCCCAGGTGATTCTTATTCATGGTAAAGAACCAGTAAGTTGGCATATACTGGCTACCTTGCGTATCCAAGTATGTCCCGAGCCTACCCACAATTCTCCTGGGCTCCTTCAACTCTTCATTTGCAGAAGTTAATTGCAATGCCTATAGTGGCTCTATTCTATATGGCCCCATTGCATAATCCCAAAGTTGCCCACATCTGGCAGCCCCAGGAGTATACAATTCAACGCCTTGTGTTTACTCTATATTAATCCTTTTATCAACTCTGCCACATGACACTTGAGGTTCAGAGAAGGCACACAACTGGCCCAAAGTCACACAGCAAGCAAACTCAAGGCCTGAGCACTATATATCCGCTTCCCACCTCAGGAGACATAGCAGCTGTTTTGACACCTGTCTCTTCAAACGGTTAGGACTTCCTCCAGGGAAAAGTCCTTGATGTCACTTCCTCAGGAAAGTTCTCCCTAGAGCAATCTGGCCTCCTAATTCTACCCTGCTTGAAGGTCACACCAGATGTGTTTACGTCATGTCTGTCTCCCTAACCAGTATGGAGTAGGAGTGAGTCAGGAAACGGTCCAGCCCTGTGAGATGCTTCCCCAGCACTCCTCCTCCCTAACTACACAATCACCTCTCCCCATCCCCCTCTTAGAGAAGAGCACCAGGTCTTGGAAGTTGCAGGGTTATGTTACTGAGCAGGACACTCAGTAACTGCATGCAGGGTACAGGGAAGACCAGCCAGTTCTGGGAGTGCAGGTGTTAGTTATATCCAGTGCATCATCTAACCAGGCTCAAGAAGCAAAGCAGTGGCTTATACCTGTAACCCTAGCTACTCAGGAAGCTGAGATCTGAGGACTGTGGTTTGAAACCAACCCGGGCAGAAAAGTTGGTGAGACTCTTATTTCCAATTAGACACCAAAAAGCTGGAAGTGGCCCTGCAGCTCAAGTGGGAGAATGCCAGGCTCCAGTGAAAAAATACAAGTGAGAGATCAAGGCCCTGAGTTCTACCCCCCAGGACCATGCCCAGGCACAGGCACAGACACATATCCCCCCTCCCCAGCCCACAGAGAGAGAGAGAGAGAGAGACAGAGACAGAGACAGAGAAGCAAAGACCATCCCTGGTTGTCATTCTCTTGGAAACATGTTTATTGGTTCTGAGATCACAGGGCTGAGGCGAGCTGGGACAGGCATAGAGCTAAGGAGGGCAGCGAGAGGCTCTGCCCCTGGGCAGACATGCTGTGTGGGGTCTGCTGGCGGGCTCCCCCGCCCACCCAGCCAGCAGCGGCTGGGCACATGGCACTTGGCGCCTGGCGTGACCTCTGCCGGCTTGGCGCGGTGGCCTCCTCGGCGGCGGGCGCCCCCTTTCCAGTTGCAGGAGTTGTGAGTCTTTCACAGTGCGGAGGGGTGGGGGTCCGGGGCGGGTACCTCCCCGGGGTGCAGGCAGGCCCCTTCCGCCAGTACATCCTGGGCTCTCGGCGGCTACAGCGGGGCGAGGCGAGTTCCTGCTCCTCTTCGCCCCACCTGTGGGGGCTTGGCAGTCCTGGAGGGGCCCTCAAGGCCTCAGCGGGACATCATCCGGACAAACTCTGGGAGGGGACAGGGGGGGACAGGAGGTGGCAGCAGTCAGGGTCGAGCCGCCTTCCCTACCGCCATTAACTCCCAACTGAATGGGGTCCAGTCCCTCAGGTCCATTCTGCCCCTCCAACCCTTCTTCCACCCAGCGGCCAGGGCTTCTTTCTAATCTGCAATCTGACCTCTGCTCAAACATCCCAAGGCTCCCACGGGCGCTGTCCAGTGTCCTGACATTTCCTACTCTCCCCTTCTGTACTACACCCCCATCTGTTCCAGCTTACTCACACCTCATTTTCAACTCGCAAGATGGTTTGCATGCTGTCTCTCCCTCCCTCCCATCTTCTGTCTCCTCTCAGTTTTCCTATAACAGGTCTCCTTTCCCAAAACTCTTATTTTTTCTTTTTCTTTCTTTCTTTCTTTTTTTTTTTGGGGGGGGGGTGGGTGGGGAGTGGTTCTAGGACTTGAACTCAGAGCCTCATACTCTTCCTTGGCTTTTCTACTCATGGCTGAATTTCTACACTTGAACCACACCTCCACTTCCAGATTCTCACTGGTGAACTGGAAGCTCTTGGATTTGTCTACTCAGAATGGCTTTGAACCCAGTTCCTCAGATCTCAGCCTTCTGAGAGCCTCAGATCTCAGCCTTCTGAGAGGCCCAGCTCTCAGACCTTCAAGACTTTATTTATTTATTTTTGACAGTTGTGGGGCTTGAACTCAGGGCCTGGGCACTGTCCGTGAGCTCTTTTTGCTCAAGCCTAGTGCTCTACCACTTTCTGGTGGTTAATTGGAGATGAGCGTCTCACAAGCCGGGCACCAGTGGCTTATGCCTGTTATCCTAGCTACTCAGGAGGCTGATATCTGAGAATTGTGGTTGTGGTTCAAAGCCAGCCTGGACAGGAAAGTCTGAAAGACTCATCTCCAATTAACCACCAGAAAACCAGAAGTGGTGTTTTGGCTTAAGTGGTAGAGTGCTCACCTTGAGCTGAAGAGCTCAGGGGCAGCAGCGCTCAGGCAGAGTTTAAGCCCCACGACCAACAACAACAACAAATAAAGACTCTCACTGATTTTCCTGCTCAGACTAGCTTTGAACCATGATCCTCAGATCTCAGCCTCCTGAGTAGCTAGGATTACAGGAGTGAACCACCAGCTCCCAGTGTTCAAGACCCTTTTTAAGAACAATTTTTGTTTCACAGCAAAACGGACTGAAAAATATGAGATTTTCTGCACCCACACTCACACATGCACAGGCTCCCCACCAGAAAGATCCCACACAGAGTGGCACATTTGATTTGATGAACACAGGTCTGTGCATACTAGGCAAGCACTCTACTACTGAGACCCTTTTATAAGTTGTGCAGGCTGCCTCTGAACTTACAATCCTCTTTCCTCAGTCTCAAGTAGCTGCAATTATAGGCAGGTACCTGCACACCCAGTTTAGAGTTCACTTTTGGTGCTGCATTCTATGAGTTTGGACAAACATATATATGATGATATATCTCCATTAGAGTAGTTTCATTGCCCAAATCTCCTGTGTCTTGGAAACCTCTGATTTTTTTGTTATCTTTTTTGTTGTTGTTTCTGGCTTGAACTCTGGGTCTGGGCACTGTCCTTCAGCTCTTTAGCTCAAGGTGAGTACTCTACCACTTGAACCACAGCACCACTTCTAGTTTTCTGGTAGTTAATTGGAGATAATAGTCTCATGAACTTTCCTGCCCAGGCTGGCTTCGAACACCATCCTTGGATCTCAGCCTCCTGAGTAGCTATGATTACAGGTGTGAGCCACTGGTGCTTGGCTTGTCTATCATTTTTGTCTTTTCCAGAATGTCATATAATTGGAACCATATACTGTATAGCCTTTCAGATTGGCTTCTCAGTAAGATGCATTTATAGTCCTTCCATGTCTTTTCATGGCTCGATAGCTCATTCCTTTTTATTTTGCCAGTCCTGGGGCTTGAACTCTGTCTGGGCTTGAGCACCATCCCTAAGCTTTTGTGTTCAAGGCTAGTGCTCTACTACTTTGAGCTACAACTCCATTTCCAGCTTTTTGAACAGTTAATTAGAGATAAGAGTCTCATGGACTTTCCTGCCTACGCTGGCTGTGAACTGAGATCCTCAGATCTCAGCCTCCTAAGTAGCTAGGATTATAGGCACCGACGCCCAGCCAAGCTCATTCCTTTTTTTAGTGCTGAATAATATTATGTTGTCTGGATATACGACTTTTTTTTGGTACCAGTACTTAGCACTTGAACTCAGGACCTGTGTGTGTCCCTAAACTTTTTTTTCAAGACTAGTGCTCTACCACTTGATCCACAGTTCCACTTTTGATTTTAACTAGCTAATTGGAGATAAGAGTCTTATGGACTTTTCTGCCCAGGCTGGTTTCAAACTGTGATACTCAAATCTCAGCCTCTTTTCTTTTTGGGTCCGGTCATGGGGCCTGAACTCTGGGCCTGGGCGCTGTCCCTCAGCTCTTCAGCTCAAGGCTAGCACTCTACAACTTGAGCCACAGCGCCACTTCTGGCTTTTTTCTTTTTTGCTTATGTGGTGCTGAGGAATGGAACCCAGGGCCTCATGCATGCAAGGCAAGCGCTCTACCACTGAGCCACCTTCCCAGCCCCAAATCTCAGTCTCTTGAGTAGCTGGGATTACAGGTGTGAGCCACCAGCCACACCTTGAACAAAAGAAGCTCAGGGACAGTGCTCAGGACCTGAGTTCAAGCCCCAGGACTGGCAAAAAAAAAATCAGAATAGTAGAAAGGTGGATGGATGGAAGGATGATGGCTGGATGGATGAGTGGATGGGTGCATAGAGGGATGGACAGATTGGCAAGGAATTCAGTAGAGGGGTAAGAGGAAGGAAGGCAAGGGAATACAAAGTTGGGTTGAATTAATCATGTGCTGGATACACCATTGGAGGACTCCGTAGATGGCCACTGCTGGCTTGCCACTCTCTCACTTTCAAATTCCACCTACCTTCAAAGTCCACTCGTCCATCCCCGTTGAGATCCACATCTCGGATAATTTCTTCTATGTCTCGGTGTCCCACTTGATGACCCAGAAGCTTCCTCATAGCCTCTCGCAATTCACTGGTGCTTATCTCCCCATCACCATTGGTGTCAAACTAGAGCAGGAAGGAGAGCAAGGTAGCTACCTCATGGAGACTGTCAGCAGTAGATCCAAGGCTGAGCTTTACTTCAAAAGCCTCCTTTCCCTCAGGTCCCCTCTGGGTTAAAATTCTCTCCCTGGTCTGGGACCCGGGGCTGGGCTTCTTTTCAAGCAGCTATCTGGAGACTGGAACCCTAACAGCCTGCCCCACCCACCTGTGCTTACCTATTACTCACCTCTCGAAAGGCATCCCGCAGTTCCTTTACTCCAATCATATCTGCTGTCTCTGCCAGGAGTTTAGGTCCCATAAGCTCTACAAAGTCATCGAAGTCCACATGGCCACCCACTGAAGCAAGAAGGGCTAGGTCACTCACAACCCATCCTATCTCCACTTCCAGCTAGGTGTTTGTTAGTTGAGGGCTGCCAATCCCTTCTTTATCTCCTTTTTCTAGGTCAAAGGTATTTGGGGGGGGGGGAGGAGGGTCGGGTGAAGCTTGAACTCTGGGCCTGGATGCTGTCTCTCAGCTCTTCAGCTCAAGGTGAGCACTCTATCACTTGAGCCACAGCATCACTTCTGGTTTTCTGGTGGTTAACTGGAGATAAGAGTCTCACGGACTTTCCTGCCTGGGCTGGCTTTGAACTGCAATCCTCAGATTTCAGCCTCCTGAGTAGCTAGGATTACAGGTGTGAGCCACCAGCACCTGGCTTATAAGACTCTTAACTCTGATTAACCATCAAAAAGCCAGAAGTGGTGGTGTGGCTCAAGTAGTAGAATGCCAGTCATAAGCAAAAAAAAAAAAAAAAAAAAGGTAAACTAAGGGACAATACCCAGGCCCTGAGTTCACGCTCCAAAATAAATTTTAAAAAATAGCCGGGCGCTGGTGGCTCACGCCTGTAATCCTAGCTACTCAGGAGGCTGAGATCTGAGGATCGCGGTTCAAAGCCAGCCCGGGCAGGAGAGACCGTGAGACTCCTATCTCCAATAAACCACCAGAAAACCGGAAGTGGCGCTGTGGCTCAAGTGGTAGAGCGCTCGCCTTGAGCTGAAGAGCTGAGGGACAGCGCCCAGGCCCAGAGTTCAAGCCCCACGACCGACAAAAAAAAAATAAATAAATAAAAAAATAAAAAAAAATAAAAATAAAAGAAGTTCAGATGGAGAGACCCAGACGCGCTCAGAGAAGGGCAGAAGAGAGATATTGAAGCGTTGGGTGCCTGGCTGTCACAGGCCATGTCCCAAGCTTTACCCTTGCTGTGAAAACACCAACCCAACTTCCAAGTGGCTCTCAGTTGGTGGGAGAGCCAGAGGGTTAGCACCTACCTTCCTACTTATAACGGTTGTCATCCGGGGACTGCTCAGCCAGTAGCAGGGAATAACCCCCTGCTGACAGAATAGGTGGGTAAGAGGGTCCCATATCACCTCCCAGAGCTCCCAGCACACTCACAGGTAGCTGGTTGGAGAGTTTGCCCTAGGTCTGCTCTTTTCCTTTCTTCTCTCACTTCCTACTCCATTCCAATGCTCTCTTTTGTCCCCCCACAAAACAAATGTCTGTATCTAGATCCCTGTCTCAAGAAAATATAGACTAAAATAGAAAACAACAGTACTGCCAAGAAAAAAAAAAAGAGCTAGGCAATGATGGCTCATGCCTGTAATCCATATTCAAAAGGTTGAGATTTAGAAGGATCAAAGCCAGCCCAGGCAGAAAAGTTCATAAGACTCTACCGTCAAAATAACCAGCAAAAAGCCAGGCTAGAAGCTTGGCTGAAGTGATAGAATCAGCCAAGCAAGCAAGCCAAGTGAGCGTAAGACCCTGAATTTAAACCCTGGCACCAGCAAACACACACATACATGCAAAGGAAAAAAACAAACAATGAAACAAAACAACAAAACCCATAGAACATCCTTTTGATCATTTTTTTTCTTTCTTTGAAATCAGGGCCTGGGTACTGTTCTGAGTTCTTTTGGTAAAGGCCAGTGCTCTTCACTTTGAGCTATAGCTCCACTTCCAGTTTTCTGGTGGTTAATTGGAGATAAAGAGCCTCACAGATTTGCCTGCCCAGGCTGGTGATGAACTGTGATCCTCAGATCTTAGCCTCCTGAGTAGCTAGGATTACAAGCATGAACCACCAGTGCCCAGCTCCTTCTGATCATTTCTTACTGTGAGCCAGCTAGCTGTGGGACTGTTAAAAAAAACTACCTCCTAATTAACTCTTGTGCTCCATTCCCCTTTCACAGGTGAGGAAATTGAGAGCACAGAGCTGGAAGTATTTTTTTGGGGGGGGGAGGGCAAGCAACATTGTCCCCCAGGCCTGTCTAACAAGGAAGGAAGGAGGTGTCTGCAGAGGGACTCACGGTTCATGTTGATCTGCTGAGACAGCTCGATGAGTTCCATCTCAGTGGGCATGTAGCCCATAGTACGCATGCAGTTCCCCAGGTCCCGGCAGTTGATATAACCATCTTTGTCCTTGTCAAATTCTCGGAAGGCCTCTCGGAGCTCTGGGGAAGCAAATACAAGCAGATGTAATTGGAAGCAGGACCAGCAGAGCATCTGGGAGCAAAGGCAGCCCAGGGCCAGCCAGTTTGGAGAGATGGTCCCAGGAGATCCCAGGACTCCAGGGCCCCTCATTCACCTCAGGCTCACTCCTTTGATGGCTGGTACCAGTGCAGGGCCCCTGCTCCCTGTAGAGCCCCAAGTGTCTCTGCCTCTCTTCTCAGTTTCCCTCCCACACCTCCCTTTCCCAAGGGCCAAATTTTACCTTCGATCTCCTCTGGCCGAAGTGATCTGTCCTGAAACAAAAGAACATGTCCTATTAGCCACAGCGGTGGGGGAACTGGAAGTCACAAAATTCTGTCAACGGGGACACTGGATGGAAGGTGATGGGAATGGAGCGGAGGTTTGTCTGGATGGTGTCCTTGAAGGGAGATGGTGTGGCTCCTTAGGCCACAGAGACACTCCCCTGCTTGTTTTGAATCCCAAGGACCCAGCCACTTCCCCAAGCCACAGCCTTATTTCAGACACAAGAATGGGTCAGGCAGAGCTGGTCCAGAAGCAAAATCTGTAAAGAAAACAGGACTGGAAGAGGTCACCACAGAGAGAAGAGAATGTAGGAGGAGCCAGGCAGCAGAAGCCTGCAAGATAATGGGAGGAGATGGGATTGCAGGGGGAGGGGAGGCAGGGACCACATAGGCAGCCCCAGAGGGAGAAGCGGGGGGGGGGGGGGGGGTGCACCCTGCTTCCCGGGCAGCACTCCACCTTCCCCAACTTGGCCCCATCTTCACACCTTGCCCTGTCACAGGACATGGCATAGGACCCTGGAGGCCACTAGTGCCTCTGGCAGCTGCCAGGGTCCAAAGCACATCAGCTTTCAGCAGGGCCCAAGGAAACCCTGAGTCCAGGTGTCAAAACAGATGATGGTGAAATCTCCAAAGATCAGGCCCAGAGGAAGCACGGGGCAGGCTCCAGATAGAGATTACCATGGCCCCAGGGCTGCCCAAGAGGAAGCCAGACTGGCATGGAATGAATATGGGTGACCAGATGGACATGATTAAGTTTCCAAACTGCCTCACAGTGTTCTAGCTCTCTGCCTTGGGGCAGAGAGAAGACAAGGCAGGTGTGGGCACCCGGATGTTTGAACACATCGCTGCAGGCACAGCACAATGAGCTTGCAGAGTGGCTCTGTTGTGCACACAAGCTGTTCCAGCCAATGTGGCCAGGGTGAGTGAGTGCAGACTAACTGTCCACCCACTCTACACTGGCCCCAGAAGAGGAGCACCAGCACTGGGAAGTCCGAGAATGGAGTAGGAAGGGAAGGGGTGCTGATGTTGAAAGTGGATGTGAGCAAGCAGGCTGCAAGCTCCCCAGGTCCCAGGCTGTATTTACAGCTGAGGGGAGGAGGACCAGCCTTCAGGGATTCTTTTCTGGCTACCACAGGAGGCCTTGGTTTCAAAGGTTGCTCAAGCAGTGGCACTAAGGTATGCCACTCCTGTCCTCCTGTCCCCAGACAGGCTCACATGTTCCAAGACTTTTTAAAAAATTAATAGCTTATTTAGTTATTTTTGGTGTTGGTACTGGGGGTGAACTCAGGGCCTAGCAATCCCCCTTGGCTCTTTCTTTTGTTGCTGTTGGTTGTGGGTCCCTGAGCCTCTTGTGCTCAAGGCTAGTGCTCTACCGCTTAAGCCACAGTGCTACCTCTGTTTTTTTTTTTTTTTTTCTGGTCGTGGGACCTGAACTCTGGGCCTAGGTGCTGTCCCTCAGCTCTTCAGCTCAAGGCTAGCACTCTACCACTTGAGCCACAACGCCACTTCCAGCTTTTTCTGCTTATGTGGTGCTGAGGAATAGAACCCAGGGCCTCATGAAGGCAAGCGCTCTACCATTGAGCCACCTTCCCAGCCCCACTTCCAGTTTTTGAGTAGTTAATTGGAGATAAGAGTCGCATAGGGATTTTCTGGCCCAAGTTGGCTTCAAACCACAATCCTTAGATCTCAGCTTCATGAGTAGGTAGGATAACAGGCTTGAGCCACTGGCACCCAGCTCCCCTTGTCTGTGTGTGTGTGTGCATGCTGTTCCTAGGGCTTTAACTCAGAACCTAGGTATTGTCTCTGAGCCTTTTTTTCCCTTTACTGCTATAGTGTTCTACCACTTGAGCCACAGCTCCACTTCTGGCCATTTGGTGGGTTAATTAGAAATAAGAGTCGTATGGATTTTTCTTCTTGGCCTGGCTTTGAATCGTGATCCTCAGATCTCAACCTCCTGAGTAGCTAGGATTACAGGCATGAGCCACCAGTGCCTACCTTCCTCTTTTTTTTTTTTTTTTTTTTGGGTCCGGTCGTGGGACCTGAACTCTGGGCCTGGGCACTGTCCCTCAGCTCTTCAGCTCAAGGCTAGCGCTCTACCACTTGAGCCACAGCGCCACTTCCAGCTTTTTTCTTTTTGCTTATGTGGTGCTGAGGAATTGAACCCAGGGCCTCATGCATGCAAGGCAAGTGCTCTACCACTGAGCCATCTTCCCAGCCCCTACCTTCCTCTTTTAGTCCTCTTGTATTCCCAGAACTCTTGGAACAGCAAAGCCAGGCACCCGTTCACAGTATGCTTGTGTCCAGAGCCTGGGTATTTTTGGTTCACACACTGTTGTGTCTTTTGCTCTATACAAAGAGGGGTCTGGGTGATGTGATCTGGACTAGAGCTCAGGATGCACACTGGTATGGCAGGGAAGTGGTGTGCACCAACTTGGGGGGTCAGATGGGAGGAAGTAGCTACACAGTCATTTTCCCTCAAAGGAATGAACAAGACCTTGGGCCTTAGAAGTAGACAGTCCCAAAGACTGTCCTAGCTGTGGCATTTTGAGCAAGTCATTTCTCTCCTCAGAGCCCTGGTCTCCTTATCTATAGTGTAGGTTAAGACCAGTACCTCTTTTAAAGGGCCTTTGTAAACATATAAGACAAGACTTGTACTGAGCATGTGCAAGTCAATAAATGCAAGCTACAAATGTTTGTATCTGTAAAATGACACCATCACCCTCTTCCTGTGACTATTCAGTCACCTGAAGGAAGTGGTCCAATACAGTAGCCACTGGCCCCATGTGGCTTTTTAAAACTTATGTTGGAAGACTGGGGGGTATAATCCAGTAATAGTTTGTCCTTAGAATGCTGAAGGCCCTGGGTTTGATGCACACAAAAAATAAAATACGGGCTGGGAAGGTGGCTCAGTGGTAGAGCGCTTGCCTTGCATGCATGAGGCCCTGGGTTTGATTCCTCAGTCCCACATAAGCAGAAAAAGCCAGAAGTGGCGCTGTGGCTCAAGTGGTACAGCACTAGCCTTGAGCTGAAGAGCTGAGGGACAGCGCCCAGGCCCAGAGTTCAGGCCCCACAACCGGCAAAAAATAAATAAATAAATAAAATACCTCTTGCATTAGAATGAAATCGAATGGATAATTCAGCTCACTAGTTGAACTAGTCACATTTAGGATGTGGGCAATACTCACATGTGCCTACTGGCTACTATTTGAGACAACACAGATTTTAAGAACAATTTAATCATCATAAAAACTTTCCTGGGGCTGGGAACGTGGCTTACTGGTAGAGTGCTTCCCTACTATGCATGAAGCCCTGGGTTCGATTCCTCAGTACCACTGACATAGAAAAAGCTCGAAGTGGCTCTGTGGCTCAAGTGGTAGAGTGCTAGTCTTGAGCAAAAAAAGCTCAAGGACAGAGTTCAGGCTCTGAGTTCAAGCCCCAGGACTGACAAAAACAAAACAAAACGCAACCAAAAAACACCCTTCCTGGAAGCTGGGTGCTGGTGGTTCATGCCTGTCACCCTAGCTACTCAAGAAGCAGAGGTCTGAGGATCAAGATTCAAAGTCAGGCTGGGCAGGAAATCGTGTGTGACTCGAATACCCAATTAATCACCAAAAAAGCCCAAAGTAGAGCTGTGGCTTAAGTGGTAGAGTGCTAACCTTGAGCAAGGACGCTCAATAAAGACCAGATGGAGTTCAAGTCCCAGAACTGGCAAAAAAAAAAAAAAAAAAAAAAAGGTAAAAAAGAAGTTTCCTGGAGCCAGTACCAGTGGTTCATGCCTATAATCCTAGCTTCTCAGGAGGCTGAGATCTGAAGAGCATGGTTCAAAGCCAGCCAGAGCAAGAAAGTCCATACAACTCCTATCTCCAATTAACTATCAAAACACTGGACTGGAACCATAGTCCAAGTAGTAGAGCACCTACCACTTGCCATAAGTAAGCAAATTGAGCGAGTACAAAGCCAGTTCAAAAGCCAGTTCTGGGGGTGGGGATGGGATGTTCTAGTAGACCATGCCACATACATAGAGTTGTTAGGAGCACACAAAAACTACATGAGTTTGAATCCTAGCTCTATCCTCTGGGTTTTTTTTGGGTTTTCTTTGGTTGGTTGTGGGGCTTGAACTCGGCCTGGGTGCTGTCCTTTAGCTCTTCAGCTCAAGGCAAGCATTCTACCACTTGAGCCACAGCGCCACTTCCAGTTTTCTGAGTGGTTTATTGGAGATAAGAGTTATTCAGTGGGGCTGGGAAGGTGGCTTAGTGGTAGAGCGCTTGTCTTGCATGCATGAAACCCTGGGTTTGATTCCTCAGCACCACATAAGCAGAAAAAGCCAGAAGTGTCGCTGTGGCTCAAGTGGTAGAGCGCTAGCCTTGAGCTGAAGAGCTGAGGGACAGCGCCCAGGCCCAGAGTTCAGGCCCCACGACTGGCTCTGCCCCCCCCCCAAAAAAAAATTTATGGACTTTCCTGCTTGGGCTGGCTTTGAACCTCGATCCTCAGATCTCAGCCTTCTAAGTGGCTAAGATTACAGGTGTAAGCCACGGGCACCAGGCACTATCTCTACCCTCTTGTGAGTGTTACCTACAACCTCAACTGTGCTTCCTCTGGGACTTGGTTTCCTCATCTGTAAAAGGGGGTAATAAAAAATAGCCACCTCTAGGAGTTGCTGAGGCTCATAACGGGCAATGCACCAATATACTCATTGGCACAGTGCTCCAAAGAATTTATCTGCTATATTATTTCTGGCGAGTACGTGTGGGCTCACTTTGTAGCAAGGCGTGGGAAACTTTGGAGAATCAGTTCCTGAGTGGGAGGGGGCCCAGAAGCATTAGAGGTGTCTCCACTGGGGGACAGGAGGTACTGTGTACAGAACCCATCTTCTTCCCAGTACCTCCTCACGCCCTGTGAAGCCAAGCTCAGCAGGCTCCACTGGGCTGAACTTACGTACAGGCTGCCTGTTCTCGAAGCCCTTGCGCAGGAAGATGCAGGCAGGCCCCAGCAGGTTGTGCATGACAGCGCAGTTCTGAGCCAGCATCAGGAGTGGTCCATGGAGCTCGCCACCAGCCTCCAGTCCCTCCTCACTGGTCTGCACCACCACATAGTTGCTCTTCTCTTCCTGGCGCATCTTCAACCAGTACCAAGCAAATACAAAAGAGAGGCAGGTGTCACCTCTCTGCCCATCTAAGCCCTTCTGGTCCTGGCCTGGCTTCAGCCTGGCTCCTGGTCTAGTAGGGACTTCTCCTCAAGAGTCAGGTGGTAGAGTTCAAGGAGTCCCATGATACGCAGCGGCAGGCACCAAATTGGTCCAACAGATGGAGACTCCGATCCTTGATGCCAACAGTTGTTCCAGGAAGAGCTGGGTATGGTACTTGTGGTGGGGTACTTGGTCATGCATGCACATTCTCTCTCTCTCTCTCTCTCTCTCTCTCTCTCTCTCTCTCTCTCTCTCTCTCTCTCACACACACACACACACACACACACACACACACACACACACACACACACACACATACTGATATACATATGTACAGAATCACATGCCCAAGTGCATGCAGAAGCTCACACAGAAAAGCTGAACAAGGGAGAGGCGTCTGTCCTCACCAATGAGAAGTGTTCCCTCAGAGTGTCGATGTCCTTTCCCAAAAACATTTCCAATGTCCCAGCTTAACCCCAAGGGCCTATGTTGTGTCTCCCTGGCCTGATCCCAGCTGGATGCTCATTGGAAGGCTAGGGGAGCAATCAGGCTCTGCAGCATCTGTTAGACTGGAGGATGGGAACAGCGGTACCATGGCTGACACAAGTAAGACAGGTAGGGTGTCAGGGGTGAGGACAGGGACAAAATAGATGTGTGCCACCTCCAAATGGGCAGGACTATTCATTCCAGCCCACCAGATTTCTTGATGTAAAGCACCAGCTGGGCCCACCAAGGCATGTCTGTGCTCCCATTCTACTTTTTTTTTTTTTGCCAGTCCTGGGCCTTGAACTCAGAGCTTATGTATTGTCCCTGAACTTCTTTTGCTCAAGGTTAGCACTCTACCACTTGAGCCACAGCTCCACTCTTTTCTCTTTTTCTCTTTATGTGGTACTAAGGAATCGAACCCAGGGCTTCATGCATCCTAGGCGAGCACTCTACCACCAAGTCACATTCCAGGCCCCATTCTACTCTTTCTGGTAACCTCAAGAGTGGCAAGCTAGCCAGGCGCCGGTGTCTCACACCTGTAATCCTAGCTACTCGGGAGGCTGAGATCTGAGGATCGTGGTTCAAAGCCAGCCTGGGCAGAAAAGTCCGTGAAACTCTATCTCCAATAGACCACCAGAAAACCGGAAGTGGCGCTGTAGCTCAAGTGGTAGAGCGCTCGCCTTGAGCTGAAGAGCAGAGGGACAGCGCTCAGGCCCAGAGTTCAAGGCCCAGGACTGACAAAGAAAAAAAAAAAAAAAAAAAAGGAGTGGCAAGCTTTCCAGCAGTTCTCCTTTTCCTCCCTCCTGCCTTCCCTGGCTCCTTGCCCAGGCTAGACTGCAGGACCTAGAGGTTGAGGCAGAGGCCCTGTCTGCTTACCGAATATAGCTGTGCTCCCAGGCCCTGGCTCCCCCTCCTCCTCCCTGCAGGTTCCCATGTAGCTATAAAAAGTCAGCATTGCACACAGACTCCCCTAGGACACAGCAGCATCTAGACATAACATGCTGTTGGCCCCAGCAAGCCCAGAGCCTCTCCAGAACTGAAGTTGGCACTATGTCCTGCACTGGGTAGGGAGGGCTCCTTTTAGCATGGCAGGCTGAACCCCTGAGGGCCGTCTGTATACCCTGCCATCTCACACTATCATACCCCATTTCCAGACAGTTGACCCAGCTGACTGATGGCCCATACCTAGACCAGGTTCAGCCAGTCCTGCCAGTCTGAGCAAGCAGAGCCATCCCTACCCTATTCTCACAGGCTTCCCCACATACTCCTTAGCTAAAGGCTATAGATAAAGACTCCTTTCTAATCCTTTTCAACATCCTAAGATTCTTGTAGGCCCAGAGACGGAGGAGCGAGTCTTGGTTTCTAAAGGAAACACAGTAACTCAGACCCAAGCTGAAGGAACTCAGACCAAGGCTCAAGCTCAGTGAGTGCAAGAAGGAAGTTTTGGAACTCCGTGGATGTCAGACAGACCAAGGATCCATTTGGACTTGATGCCCCAGGGAGGTAAGACCGAGGGCCTCTACAGTACTCTCTCCTACTTGAGGATCCAGGCTGGTGGTAGCATAGATGAAGAAAGTCCTTCCACCTTGGAGGGGATCCAAAGAAAGAGCTTGGGAGTGAGGGATACACTCTCACAAGATGCTGTAGAAAACCAGACTTTTCATTTCTGGCTGAATCTCATGTACTTGGCTCAGAATGAGTGCCAGGCAGGAAAGAGGAGGCAGCAGGTGGCACAGCACTCTGAGAGGCGGCTTAATATGCTGGCTTTGGGCAGTCTCAGGGCCCAGTTCTGGCTCTGCTACTTGCTTGCTGTGTGACTTTGGGCAGGTCCCTTCCCCGGCCTCCACTTTCCTTCTCTTTGTAGTAAGAACAATCTTTTCTCTAATACAGGATTCTTGTGAGAAATCAATGAGCTACTACATATATAAAGTGTTCTGCATAGTACCGGCACATGGGAAGAGCCAAATCAATGCAGTTGCCATAGTGATGAGAGTGATGGTGGTGGTGATGCAACTGAAGAGATTCTGGGTACCAGAAGGCATTCACTTCTGGCTCCAGAGGAAGTAGGGGAACATCTACCAATCAGGAAACAAATGAGAAGGATGAAGAGGAATTCGCTCCCCCGAAGAACGAACCAGTGGTGTGACTGGGGAATTTCCACTGCACTTCTTGAGTATAACACTGCCTGGCACCGAGTTGCCCCGGGAAGCTGCTGTTCTTCTCCAGCCTGTGATGGCACCTGACAGCCTGGTCCTTGCCTAGCTCAGTGCCTGGAGCAGCTCACCTATCACCATTACCAGTTCCCTAGCTACCAATCAGAAAGCCAAACCACAGGCAGACACTGTATCTAAGCACCAAAGGGACTTGTCCTGGCTACAGGAGGAATCGGCATATCTCCTGACCTTAGGACTTTTCTACCAACACAAATTAGCCAAAAGCACACAGGTGGAGGGTCTTGTCCCTGAGGGTGGTCAAGGAAAGTCTGGAAGATGGGTGTTTCATAGATGGGAGGGGAGATTTGTCACACTGAGTGGCTTAAGGACTAAGCCTTAAAGGTCAGATTCAGGAATCTATGAATAACATTTCTGACTTCAGGACAAAGGGGTGGGGGAGAGACTTCTAGAGAGAAATAAAACACCAGTTCTAACTTCCCATGGTACAGGGTCTAAATCCCAGCTCTGCTTGGAATCAGAAAGGCGCTTATCTTTATGGTCAGCAATCTTCTCAGCAAACTAGCCAAGAAATACTTAGTGGAAAAGGGTGAGTAAGGGTAGCAGGTTGTAAACAGTCAGGAAAAAGCAATGCTTACAACTAATGTAAGAAACATGACAGAGGGGCTGGGAAGGTAGCTCAGTGGTAGAGTGCTTGCCTTGCATGCATGAGGCCCTGGGTTCGATTCCTCAGCATCACATAAGCATAAAAAGCCGGAAGTGGCGCTATGGCTCAAGTGGTAGAGTGCTAGCCTTGAGCTGAAGAGCTGAGGGACAGTGCCCAGGCCCAGAGTTCAGGTCCCATGACCAGCAAAAAAAAAAGAAACATGACAGAGAATGAGATGAGTTGTATGATCATCAGCCTGAATCCATGGGCTCAGGGCATTTCGAGCTGGAGGTATGGCAGAGTCTGTACTTAGTATATGTGAGGGGGCTGGGAAGTTGGCTCAGTGGTAGCGTGCTTGCCCCTCAAGCATGAGGGCCCTGGGTTTGACTCTTCAGCACCACATAAGCAGAAAAAAGCTGAAAGTGGCACTGTGGCTTAAGTGGTAGAGCACTAGCCTTGAGCTGAAGAGCTCAGGGACAGCGCCCAGGCCCAGAGTTCAGGCCTATAACCGACAAAAAAATAAAATAAAATAAAAATGTGTGTGTGTGTGTGTGTGTGTGTGTGTGTGTGTGTGTGTGTGTGTGTGTGTGTGTGTGTGTGTGTCCCTGGGTTTGATCCCAGCATACATAATCATCATCATCATCATCATCATCATCATCATCATCTCCCCCATTCTCCTGTTTTCTTCCATTCCTTCTCTTTAAAGCCCAGAGTGGAAAGGTTATGATTACAATGGCAATAATACCATTCAAGTACCATATATGCCAAGCAGGTTAAGATGTTAAGATGGCAGAGAATTTACTGGACATCTAACCCCAGCAACACACACAGAAAAAAAAAAAAAAGATCAAAAGGCAAGGGAACTGAGGCACAGTGGTTAAGTAATTTGTTCAAGGTCATTTGGCTGGAAAGAGGAGACCTGAGTGGCTTGACTGTTAAGCACTGAAGTGTGAGGGAAGCTGGGGAGGAGACAGAAGGATGATGCTTGTTATTAAGTGCACTTCCTCCAGCTCTGACTAGATTCCTTGCAATGGTGTTTGCCCGAGGTCCTCTAGACTACTTCCGATCAGTTCCTGCCTCTCTGAATCAGCCTGGATGCCACCTTGGAGGCAGAAGTCTCTCCTAAGATGATGACGGATTATAGGAGACCGGGGAGACACACAAGCAACCATCAGTCCTCAGAGGGATCCAAGAACAGCAAAGATTAAATGGAATTTGATGTGAGCAGCTTAGCCGAATGAGGGAGATGAAAGGCATGAAAGCCAGAAATGTCCTAAATCAAGGGGCTGTGAAACTCACGGAGGAGGTAGGGTGGGCTGTGATAAAAGGCATCATTTGCTAACCTAAGAGCTTCGTTGTGTCACGTGACCTTCCTCTGAGAAATCATCAAGCTCCTTATCGAGAAACTGAAAGAACTGGAGAAAACCATGCCTAGGATGCCTTTAAATATATTCCTTTAAATGATATCTGAATCTCTTCTATGGCCTGACTATCGGAGGGCTAGAAATACAGATGGAGCCCCATGTGAAGCAAAACCCTGCAGATGCAACTTAGACCTGCATGAAAGACAGCTCTCCCAAAAGGAATTCTTGCGAAGAGAATCATCCTAGCATTTAAACAATTGGTGAGTAACTTACATATACCCCAGCTCTCAACATTTCTGTTGGGCACCCTGATTTCTCAAAGGATGAAACATGGGAACATGGGTCCTAAACCAGGCTGGTCCTTTCTTGAGACTCTCTGAGCTGATTCAAGGATTATCGGGTGTATGAAGAGGGAGGTCCTGGGTCCTGCCTACTGCAATGGAAGGCACTTCTAAACCCATAATGTGAAGGCTTAGAAAGCATCAGAGAGGTGCTCAAAGGACCCTCTGAGGACATGAATGAGCCCCCGGGCCTACCCTGGGAACTGTGTTCCGATCTGTTCAACAAGGGCTGTGCACCAAAAATCCTAAGAATATCATGGATAATCCATAGCTCCAAAGCTCTGTGGTTTCTTTTAGAACTCCCTTGTACAAATTCCCAAACATGGCCTCCCCTGACCCTGCCACCCCCGCCTACCAAACAGTTCTCAGTCCTAACTTTGGCTCCAAGCTAGGGACATAAGAAACTATGACAAGAGGGTCTCAAGAGGTGGGAATGGGGAAGCAGCTCGGGACAGAAACCCCATAAAGCTCAGCAGGCTTGTGATGGACATCCATTCCCAGGCCCACTTCAGGGACCACCCCCCACCAGCCTCAGGGGGTGAAAACTCCAGAAACATACCTTCCTTGAAAGATTTCTCAGTGGCGACTTGACACAGTTTCCCATTCTATGCTGAAGCAGCCCCTCTTGGGATCTCCGGGTCCATGAAGGAGGTTCCTTGTAGGGCTAGGTGACTCAGTGGGGGTCACTGCCAGCCCCAGCCTCCCTCCAGCCTGTGTTGCTCTTCCTGCAGGACTGAGCTGAGCCCTTTCTTGAGCGCGCGTGCTCTCTTACTCGTCTGCCTCTTCTTGCTGTCTGGATCTTTTTTTCTTTTTTTTGTGGTGTATGTGTGTGTGTGTGTGTGTGTGTCTGGGTTTAACTTTCTGGGTACTTTCTTAAGGAGACAAAGGCAGAAGGGAGAATTCAGGGCCTGGAGGGGGAAAAAAACCCCACAATCGCCCGGAGAACTGATGGCAGAGGGGCAGAGGGCAGCTGAGCTGGAAAGCTGCCGGATCATCT
The DNA here is from genome assembly GCF_024711535.1 of Dipodomys merriami. Taxonomy (NCBI): domain Eukaryota; kingdom Metazoa; phylum Chordata; class Mammalia; order Rodentia; family Heteromyidae; genus Dipodomys; species Dipodomys merriami. The sequence continues at coordinate 1,113,561 of NW_027203126.1, forward strand.
ACATCAGATTAGAGCTGAGTTCGTTCTCTCTCTCCATCTTTCTCCCCTTCCCTCAGCCCCTCCTCTCGCCACTGCCAAATCTGTAGGGAGATTGCTTCAGGGAGGGGGACCCAGGGTGGCATCTGTAGCTGGGAATTAGGCCAGCCGATCTAGAAGAGGAAGCTGGCTAGTTTGGGGGCTCCCCCCCAAAGCCAGGGTGCCTCACAGCTCACAGTTCCATACATGTACAAACACCACACACACACACACACACACACACACACACACACACACACACACACACACACACACACACACACACACACACACACACACACACACACACACACACACACACACACGCAAGTCCCCAGGGAGACGTATGCCTCTTCTTTAAGAGCAGTGAGCCGGACAAACGCCAGCCCTCACAGCCCCTGGGCAATCGCAGCTGGATGGAAAGCAGGCAGCTCCAGTTGGGGGCCGGAGAGATCCTATGACGTCTCCATTACGCTCCATTTTTTACACTTGCCTCATCACTGGAAGGGGATGAGGCTCCAGGGCAGGTGGTATAGCTGAGTTGTCAGCAGAGATCAGCTCCCTCCTTCTGCCTCCTCTGCTGGGTACGAGCTCTCTGGCCCAAGGGAAGACACGGAGGGAGGGGCAGGGTAGAAATGGCACTGGCGCTGGTGTTGGCACAGAGGGCGTGGGCAAGGTTCCCAAACCTTCTCTGCATCCTCTACTGAATTGTAAGGACAGTTCATTGGCTTCCATGGGGTGCAGGGCAGTGGGTCGCTCTTTATAAACAGTCTTCGTGGTTCCGCAGCTGCAACTTTATAGCTGACTGGTTCTTCTTCATCCCTCCAGATTCTGGCTCTGGTGTGAATTCATCTCAAGCCCTCAGATGTCCCATTTGAGACCTAAAACTGGAGTCAGATTAAGAGTACCGGGAGGAAGCAAACCTGTTTCCCCTGCACCCAGTTTTCTCCAGCAGGGGGCACCAGAGATGGACACGGAGGCAGATCAACCCTCAGGCCCCTGACGAGGAAGTTTACCCACCATAGAGCCCAGAGCTTCAATCCAGACTGGCTCCTTTCCCTGAGATGTCTGTCCAGTCTGGGGAGTCAGAAACCCCATCAGGGAAGATGCCAAGAACACTGCCCAGGGGTGGCACAGGTTGGCTCCTTGGGAATTGACAAGGAGGTCTTTGGCTGACTCTCAGTGGTGGTCAGGCTGCTGTTGACCAGAGAACTGATTTTTTTCCCCTGTGTGTGTGTCAATCCTGAGGCTTGAACTCGGGGCCCAGGTATTATCACTGAGCTTTTTTGCTCAAGGCTAGCACTCTAACACTTGAGCTACAGCTTCCTTTCAGGCTTTTCTGGTGGTTAATTGGAGATAGGAGTCTCACAGATAAGTCAGGTAGTGGCTCAAGCTTGTAATTCTAGCTACTCAAGAGGCTGAGATCTGAGAATCATGGTTCAAAGCCAGACCAAGGCAGGAAAGTCAGTGAAACTTTTTTTTTTTGTCAGTCCTGGGGCTTGAACTCTGAGGGCCTGGGCACTGTCCCTGTGCTCTTCAGCTCAAGGCAAGTGCTCTACCGCTTGAGCCACAGTGGCACATCTGGTTTTCTAGTGGTTTATTGGAGATTAGAGTCTCACGGACTTTCCTGCCGGGGAACTGTGATCTTCAGATCTCAGCTTCCTGAGTAGCTAGGATTACAGGCATGAATCACCGGCTCCCAGCCCATGAAACTGTTATCTCCAATTAACCACCAGAAAACCAAAATTGGAGCTGTGGCTCAAAGTGGTAGTGCACTAGCCTTGAGCAGAAGATAGCTCAGGGATAGCACCCAGGTCCTAAATTCAAGCTCCACGACAAAAAAAAAAAGTCTCACAGATTTTCCTGCCTGGGATGGCTTCAATCTCCTGAGTAGCGAGGCTTATAGGCGTGAGCGACCAGTGCTTGGGGTGTGTGTGTGTGTGTATTCATAAAGGGCAGGAAGGAGCAAGCAGCCAACATAAATGCCTTCTTCAAAAATGTTTCTTGTGGGAACAGGGCATGAAGGAAGCACTTCCTGGCCTGGGCACAAATCAGGTTCAATAAATAGACTTTCAACGAATAGGAAGTATAAGGGGTCTGGGGTTGAGTTCTGGCTAGGACTCAATCACCTCCTGTTCCCCAGCTTCATTTTCCTCCCCTGGAAATGGGGCTTCCCCTATCTGGCTAATTAAGTGTAGAGAGGAAATGAGTGCCACATAATAAGGACTTGATCAGCAATTATTCCAATGGAAGAAGTATCATTTGCCCAGTGTTTACATGCCTGGTACTGTGCTTGGCTCTGGAGATACTACAAACATCAGGATTAAGATGCTCCCTGCTGGCCAGATACGGTGTCACAGGCTCTCCTGTAATCCCAGCTATTCACGAGTGTGGGTAGAGGAATCACTGGCAACCCCAAGCCAAAATCCAGAGATGAGCTAAAGTTAAAAGGGCCAGAGGAATGGCTCAAGTGAGTGCCTGCCTAGGAAGGCTGAGGCACTGAGTTCAAAGTCCAGTACAAAAAAAAGAAAAGAGGGGCTGGGAATGTGGCTCAGTGGTAGAGCACTTGCCTTGCATGCCTGAGGCCCTGGGTTCGATTCCTCAGCACCACATAAGCAAAAAGAAAAAAGCTGGAAGTGGCGCTGTGGCTCAAGTGGTAGAGCGCTAGCCTTGAGCTGAAGAGCTGAGGGACAATACCCAGGCCCAGAGTACAGGCCCCACGACCAGACCCCCCCCCAAAAAAAAGAAAAAGAAAATAAAAGACATTTGCTTTCGTGAAATTTCTAGCAAATAGTAAGGAGCAAGGCCATAATTATTTAATTACATGTCATATAAATGCTATGAGGGGGAAAAACCTAAGAATTCTGAGAATATGAGGCAAGTGACAGGTAATGTGATTTAGTATCCAGGATAAGAAAAGACTTGTAGACAAAATTTAGAGAAGGGGGCTAAGGATGGAGTTGATTGAATGCTTGCTTAGCATATACCAGGCTGGGTTTGAGCCTCAGCACTGCAAAACAGGAAGGAAGGAAGGAAGGAAGGAAAATGTTTTCTATAAGATCTAGGAACCATTTGCAAAGTTTTATTTATTAATTGTTTGCAGCAATCTCCCACCTGAGCCACAGTTCCCCTTCTAGATTTTTACTGGTTAATTGGAAGTAAGAGTCTCAGAGATTTGTTTGCTCAGGGATGGTTTCAGCTCACAATTCTCAGACCTTAGCCTCCTGAGTAGCTAGGATTATAGGCCCCCTGTTATCCAGCTTGTGTTGGTTATTGTCACTTATAAGGCCTTGCTTTTATGCCCAGCCTGACTTTGATTCCCCTACTTGTGCTCCCCCATGTCATTGGGATTGACAGGCACACGCCACTCACCCCAGACATTGCCTCTCCCATGTATAGGAGATCACCATCACATACTCAGCACCCTGGTTGAGATGGGAGTCTTGAAAACTTTTTTTTCCCCACTCAGGATGGCCTTGAATCTCAATCCTCCGATCTCTGCCTCTCAAGTAGAGCTAGAATTACAGGCATGTCACCTCACTGGACTGTAAACTCTTGAAAAGATGAGGTCCATCAGGGATCAGAAAGGAGCTTGAGTCAGGCTGCAGGTATAAACCCAGTACATGCTACTAAATGGATGGGAAGAAACATGGTTCTTTGGACAGCTTTCCTGGAAGTTCTCATTTAATAGGTTGAGGTGAACTCCTGACTTTGGTGTTGGTTACTCTACTCCCCAGGGAACTGACAGCTGCAGCCAGCTGTTGGAATGCAGAGCTGGACTGACATGGATTCCAATCTTGCCCTGCTGCTTGGTACCTTGGGCTTCAGAATCTTTATTTATAAAATGGAGATTCTAATGACACTTCCCTAAGCCCTCTAGAGAGGAGCTAATGAGATAACACATGCAAAAGGCTCAGCAAGCAGCTAAAAATTGTCACCTTCCTCTGCCTTGCATAGGTTTTAAAGGACCAGGTGTGGTGGCACCCATTGGTTCAGTAACCAGTCACTCAGACCTGGTGACTCCTGCCCCCTGCAGTCCAACCTGGGGCATAGCACCTGCTTGTCGACCTTGGGATAAGCTTCTGTCCTTGGAAGCTTGACAAAAGAGACCAAAAGCAAGTGCCTATGAAAAAGTCAAAAGCTTAAAGAAAGGGATTGGTAGTTTGCTAAAGTAAGCTTAAAACTTAAGAGCACCAAGCGACCCACGGGTTCCAATCTGAGGCTTCAGAGCTTCCTTAAACTAACTTGAACTAGGCAGTGAGCTGGAGTGGGAGATGGATTGACTTTCAGTAGAAAATAAAATGGGCTGGGCTTGGGTGGCTCACACCTGTAATCCTGGTTACTCAAGACGCTGAGATCTGAGGATGCTAGTTCTCAGCCAACTCTGGCAGACTTATCTGAGAAACTCTTATCTCCAGTTAGCCACCAAAAAACCCCCCCAGAAGTGGAGCTGTGGTTCGAGGGGCAAAACACTTGTCTTGAGCAAGAAAGCCAAGGGGTAGGTAGTGCCCAGACCCTGAGTTCAAAAGCTCCAGTGCCAGTGCCAGAATAAGAAAAAAAAAAAAAAAGGAAGGAAGAATGAAGGAATGAATGAAAACAAGGCTGAAAGGTGGGGGTTTCTGTAAGGAGTGAGCAATGGCTCCGGTTTCTGGAATGGAATAACAGGATCAGAGAGATGAGAAGGATAAGCCACTTACTGATTATTCCTGATTAGGAAAGACAGCAGAGCAGGGTGTGGTAGTGTGCCTGTAAGCTAAGCACTTTAGAGGCTGAGGCAGCCAGAGTTGTATTACAAGACTGTCTTTAAAAAATAAAAATAAAAATAAAGCCGGGGGCTGAGAAGGTGGCTCAGTGGTAGAGTGCTTGCTTTGCATGCATAAGGCCCTGGGTTCGATTCCTCAGCACCACAGAAGCAGAAAAAAGCCGAAAGTGGCACTGTGGCTCAAGTGGTAGAGCGCTAGCCTTAAGCTGAAGAGTTGAGGGCCAGCGCCCAGGCACCACAACTGACAAAAAAAATAATAAAATAAAATAAAGCTGGGCACCGGTGGCTTACTCCTGTAATTCTAGCTATTCAAGAGGCTGAGATCTGAGGATCACAGTTCAGAGTCAGCCCAGGCAGGAAATTCTGTGAGACTTTTATCTCCAGTTGAACACCGGTAAACTGCAAGTGGTCTGTGGCTCAGATGGTAGAGCGCTAGCTGTGAGCTGAGAAGCTCAGGGACAGTGCTCAGGCCCAGAGTTCCAGCCCCATGACCAACCAAAAAAATAAAAATAAAAGAGCTGGGAGTGGTGGTTCACACCTGTGATCCTAGCTAGTCAGGAGGCTGAGATCTGTGGATTATGGTTCAAAGCTATCCCTGGCAGGAAATTCCATCAGACCTTTATTTCAAATAAACTACCCCAAAAAAGCCAGAAGTAGCACTGTGGCTCAAGTGGTACAGCGCTCTCCTTGAGCAAAAAAAAAAAAGCTCAAGGACAGTGCCCAGGCCCACAGTTCAAGTTCCAGGCCTAGCAAAAAATTTAAATAAACTTAAAAAAAATTAAAAACACAAAAAAGGGCTGGGAATGTGGCTTAGTGGTAGAGTGCTTGCCTTGCATGCATGAATCACTGGGTTTGATTCCTCAGTACCACATAAGCAGAAAAAGCTGGAAGTGGTACTGTGGTTCCAGTGGTAGAGTGCCAGTCTTGAGCAAAAGAAACTCAGGGACAGTGCCCAGGCCCTGAGTTCAAGCATCAAGACTGGCCACACACACACACACACACACACACACACACACACACGGAGGAGGAGGCCAGCCACACACACACACACACACACACACACACACACACACACACACACACACACACACACACACACACACACACACACACACACAGTGCCCAGGCCCTGAGTTCAAGCATCAAGACTGGCCACACACACACACACACACACACACACACACACGGAGGAGGAGGCCAGCCTCACACACACACACACACACACACACACACACACACACACACACACACACACACGGAGGAGGAGGCCAGCCTCCTTCTGACCAGTTCTGTCAGTTGTATCCTTAGCATTGGGATGCCAACCCAATGTTAAGATACTCGGAAGAAGGTTGGCGTGTAATATAACACAAGAGATACTCCAGACAGACAGGGAGCATGCCAGTGTGGTACTTGCAGCACAATTCCAGCCATTTACTTACTGTGTGACCTTCAGGCAGGTCACTTCCCTCTGGGTGTCCTTATCTCTAAAATCAGGGGTGATAACAGGAACCTGCACAGATGGCTGAGAGGGATAGGATGTGGAGAGCAGACTTGTGCAATTACTCAGTGGGCTCTAGGTGGAGGGCTCAAGCACTCTTGTTGCTTTCCCAAAATAGCTGCAGGCAAATGCAGACATCCAGACATTCCCGAGAATTCAAAACCAACTGATTCCTATCACCTATGGCTGATGCTACCCACAATTTCACCTTCTTCTTCCCTATTCTGAGGTTCCCAGAGTAAAGACCTGGCTGGGGCAGGAATAAGAAACACACAGGGCTGGGAGTATGGCTTCATGGTAGAGGGCTTGCCTAGCATGCATGAGGCCCTGGGTTCGATTCTTCAGCACCATGTAAACACAAATAATTTGTTTTTAAAGGAACACATACAGTTCTCACCTCCAGAGCACAGACCTGGAGCAGGTATAATCCTAGCTACACAGGAGGCTGAGATCTGAAGATTAAGAAGGTTCAAAGCCAGCAGAAAGTCTGTGAGACATTTATCTCCAATTAACTACCAAAAAGCTAGAAGCAGAGCTGTGGCTCAAGTGATGGAACATGAACCTTGAGTGAAAAAATGCTAAAGGACAGTCCCTGTAATGGAAAGCAAAAACACAGGCCTGAAGCTGAATCTATTAGGACACAGCCATCATGGCCTGGCTCCACATCTAATCCAAGGAAACTAAAACAAAAAAAAAAAAACAAAAAAAAAAAACTATTCCAGAGTAGCAAAACTATTTTTTATTCACTTGTAAATACTATGATCTGCCCTCCCCTTGTCTGTTTGTCTGTCTGTCTGTCTGTCTGTCTGTCTGTCTGTCTCTCTGTCTGTCTGTCTGTCTGTCTGTCTGTCTCTCTCTCTCTCTCTCTCTCTCTTGTGTGTGTGTGTGTGTGTGTGTGTGTGCACGTGTGCACGTGTGCGTGCACCCGAGTGTGCGCGTATGCCAGTCCTGGGGCTTGAATTCCAGACCTGGGCACTGTCCGTGAGTTTTTATGGCTCAAGGCTGGCACTCTACCATCTGAGCCACACCTCTACTTCCAGTTTCTTTGGTAGCTAACTGGAGATAAGAATTTCTCAGATTTGTCTGCCCGAGTTGCCTTTGAACCACAATCCTCAACTCTCAGCCTCCTGAGTAGCTCAGTTTACTAGCATAAGCAGCCAGTGCCTCTTTTACATGCAGAACAGCGTGGAAACTGGAAGGGCCTAGCCAAGTCAGAAGAGATGGCTCTTTAGCTGGAAAGGGCAAAGGATGGGCCAGAGCCACTCGTTTTTATTTGATTTGCCTCCTCTACAAGGGTTTTTTGGAAGCCTAGAGTAAGAGCACAAATCTTCCAAGACCCAGAGCCCACGGACACGCTTGCTCTGAGTTAATTTCTGACAGGACATTATCTGTTCAGGCAGCTGGTTGGCAAGTCCTTAGCTGGGGACAGAAAGAGAACTAGGGACAGTCAGCTGATAATCAGCTTCTTCAAAGCCTTCCTCCTCAGCCAGCTCAGAGGCAGTGTGATTACATAAGGCAGTATGATTATATATTTTGAAATACCTTACACAGACCCTTATTCAGAAAACCATAAAGGTTGGCCTTAGCCAACTCCAGTCTAGCTTACTCGGGAGGCTGAGGATGGCACACGTCTATCATCCCATGTTATATGGGAGGCTGAGATTGTGATGTCCGCTCAGCACAGGGCAGAAAAGTCTAAGAGATTGCAGGGAGGAAGCTGGGCACGGAGGTGTACACCTGTAATCCCAGTGAAAATGCGAAGCCTAGAAACAGGCAGATTGCTGCTCAGGTGTTTGTTTGACTGGTAGTGAGACTCCATCTTAAAAACAAAAACAAAAACATAGGGCTAGATGTGGCTCAGCAGTAATGCATACAGCCCAGCAAGCATGAAGCCCCAAGTTCAAGCTCCAGTACCACACACAAAGAAATAACATATAAAGGCTGCTCTTTAGCTAGTATCCAGGTTGTTGGCTTTTTTTTTTTTTTTTTTTTTTTTTGGTTCCAGTCATGGGGCCTGAACTCTGGGCCTGGGCACTGTCCCTCAGCTCTTCATCTCAAGGCTAGCGCTCTACCACTTGAGTCACAGCGCCACTTCCGGCTTTTTTCTTTTTGCTTATGTGGTGCTGAGGAATCGAACCCAGGGCCTCATGCATGCAAGGCAAGCACTCTACCACTGAGCCACCTTCCCAGTCCCTGGCATATTTTTTTTTATCTTGTGTAACTTGGTGATACTCTGCAAGGCACTTGTCGATCTTATTTCTCGATGAAGAAAGAGACTAGAGAGAGAACATGAAAATGATCATGCCATTTTCTATCTCAAGCTGGGATTAGAACCATCTTCCAAACCACCATCCAATGCCTCAGCCCCTCATCTACTCTGTCTCCTGGGGCAGCAGAAATGTTCCATGACGTCAATGGAAGAATCTCAATTCCTGTTTCCTCGACTGTGAAAGTCTTATCTTGGTACCTCCAGGACCACTCTGTACCTGGCTTTCCCTGGAGCTCTAACAAGCAGAAAGAAGACACCCTAGGTGGTTTAGGTCAATAGCAACAACAATGATAATAATTAACACTAATGTGTTCTGCTTCATTCACTGGGACCAAGCTGTAGTCACATCACCATATCTCATTTAACCTCCTAAATTCTCCCTAAGGGAAACTAAGATTATTCCTATCTTTCAAGAAAACAAAGAGCTTAGTGAGATTAAGCAATTTACCTATGATCAAAATAAAACCAAACAAAACAAAAAGTAGCAAGGCCTGGGAATATGGCTTAGTGACAGATTGCTTGTCTAGCATGCATGAAGCCCTGGGTTGGATTCCTCATTACCACATAACACAGAAAAAGCCGGAAGTGGCACTGTGGCTTAAGTGGTAGTGTGCTAGCCTTGAGCAAAAAGAAGCTCATGGACAGTGAGTTCAAGCCCCAGGACTGGCAAAAACAAAAATAAAAACAAAAGAAAATAGCCAGGCATTATGTCTATGATCCCAGGACTTGGGAGGCTAAGACAGAAGGATCAAGGTTTGAAGCCAGCCCAGGCAGGAAAGTCCATGACAATCGTATCTCCAGTTAACCATCAAAAAGCCTTAAGTGCAGCTCTCAAGATATAGAATGCCCAAGCTTTGAATAAAAAAGCTAAAAGATAGCACCCAGGTCCTGAATTCAAGCCCCAGCACTGGCACAAAAATCAAACCAAACCAAAAACAATGCTGAAACTTAAGACATGGAAAATATACTTCTCTAAATTTAATTTGCCCTAAGCATATCCTATCTGAAATTTTCTGTATTCAGAATCCCATTTCCATTCTCTTGGTTCCCTATTCTGTCCTTAAGGATAAAATTCTCAAAACAGACTAGAGAAGGGAGGTGAAGACTCATTTCTCCCTATCTCAGGAGACTGGGAGCTGGGACACTAAAGTCCCTGCCTGGCTGAGGGTTTGTTGTGGTGGTGGTGGTTTGTTGTTCAAGCTGGATGCCCTAAGTGGTGTCAGCAGGGAGCTCAAACTGAAGGTACTGAGCTTTAAAGCAAAAACCAGCAGCACCAAGAGGCAAAAAAGCTTCCAGAGGGAGCTGGTAAATATTTGATGGGACCTTCCAGCTCCTCCTGACTCAGGTGACCTTGTGACATTTCAGAACATGGGGCCAGAGAATATTGTTCATCTAATGACTGCCATGTTAGAAGGGACAAAGGCATGTGAACTACAATACTATGAGCTCAGAAAGGGCCCAGACAGGCAAATTCCACAAGACTGGGAAGTGACAATTTCTTTTTTTTTATCCTTAGGAGCAGAGTTAGGTCCCCAGTCCACTAAGTGGTGTAGTTCTATGGCCTTTCAAACTGTTAGATGGTTAAATTCCCAAATAGCCAGGTTGCTGGTTATCTTATTAACCCTTGTCTCTGGGGCAGCAGCTGCCTGAACAAAGTAAGTGGTCAAGGAATATTTGATAAGTGAATTGCTGTGGTTCATTCAACAACGCAGCCGGCTCATTTCTGCCCTCATACTCTACACCTCCTCACCAACACACAAGACACTGCAGTGAACTCCCTCGGCATGCCGCCACGCTAACCCTCTCGGCTCTGTTCAGAATCTCTACTGCTGAGAAAGAGAGAGAAAGCTGTTTCCAGCTCTTTCCGCTAACGAGGGCTCCCTGCAGGAACAAAGCCACAAGCCACTGTCCTATTATACCACCCCAGCAGCCCCGTGCAACCCCGATCCGCGAGCGGCTGCCTTTATGTCTGACCTCCACCAGCAAGGTAGTGTATTGAGAAGAAATGTGCAGATCTGAAGCAACACACACATACACACACGCACAGACACACGGCCACCTTGGAATGCTGATACAGCATAGCAAGCCAGGGGGTTGACATTAGATCCTAGCACAGAAATACTCGAACCCCCATCCCCTGCCCTGCAGCCCCCACAAACCACACAAACACTCCCATCAGACCTTCGCATTACTCCCCCTGCTCTGCTGCGGCAGAACTGCCTCAGTGCCCAGCCACAGACTCGATCAGAGGCTCAGAACTGGAGGAAACCTTGGCTTTGCTCAGGAGTTTGTCTGTCTGTCTCCTGGGCAGCTTGAGTTCCAAACTGTCCAGCAGGGTTGTGTCCACCCAGCTGCTTTGAAATAGCTTCCTGGTGCCCTTGAGAGAAAGGCCTGAGGGAAACACAGAGAGCCACTGGTGACCTCTTAAAGGCTTTTCTGACCCGAGAATGCGCAAGCAACTCAGACTGGGGTTCTCCGGGTGTTAACTCTACTCCCTAGTACCTCACAACGTCTGACCACCATCCTCCTCCAAAACACTCCAAAGTTCCCATTTGAGTAGCGCTTCAGGTCAGCCCTCCAGGCCTACCGAGATGTCTTTTCCTCCTATTTCAGAATCTCCTAACTTTTTCCAGGTCTCTGAGGACATCAAGTCCCCCATTTCCAATTAAGTCTGGGGGACCCCAAGTCTCCCTCTCCTGACCTCCAGACCCCTAGCTCTCTTGGGTCGCTCCCTGGTGGCGCTACCCAGATGCCACCGGAGAAGTGGAATTCGGCGCCACTTGCTCTTACATCCCGGTCCCCCCACGCCGTGACTCCTGAAAGTCCGGGTCTGTGTGTGGAGGTGGACGGAGGCTGGGGCGTCGTGCCCGGCCCGGCAGAAGCCGGGAGCGTGGACAGCGCACGGGGTGCTGAATCAGGGCCCCGGCCAGGGAGGACGGGATGGGACGGGATGGGACGGGATGGGACAGGACGGGACGGGACGGGTCTGCACGGAGCGAGCTGAGCGGGGGCACGACCACCAGACCGGACCGGGGACCCCCAGGGACAGTGGAGCGGGAGCTCCGGCCGCGGGCCCCGGACGAGCGCCTCTTCCTCCCCGGAGCGCGGGGCCAGGGGTGCGGCCCTTACCTGGCCGAAGGCGGAGCTGAGCATGGGGCGCAGCCGGTGGAGGACCGGGTCCGCCTCGGTCCCCGCGGAGGCAGCGGAGTTCCCGCGGCCCCGGAGGCCGAGGTCCGGGGACGGCCCCCGAGCCTCCCCGTCCCGCCCGCGGACCGGCGGCGGCGGCGCTGGCGAGGGCGGCGCGGGTCGGGGCGCCTCCCGGGGCCTGCAGCGCGCCGGGGCGGCCGACCCCCGCCGGGGCCCCCGCGCGCTCTCCTCGCGCGGCGCCGGCCGGCACAGGGGCCTCCGGGAACTGGGGTCCCCGGACGGCGGCGGGGTGCTCGGGCAGGCGCCAGGCAGCCGGCGGCCGGGCAGCCCGGGCTCCCGGGTCGGGCCGTGGCGGGGAGCCCGGCCGCCCCCGCCCGCCGCGGCCGCCGCCGCCCGCAGCAGAGACGTCTTGGACTCGCTCTTGGCGATGTGCGAGCTCATCGCGGCGCGGCCGGCGCTCGCATGGCCCGGCGGGGGCGGCGCGGGGCCCCCGGCGGCGGCAGCGGGCAGGGAGCGGGGCGCCCGGCGGGAGCCGAGCCCGAGGACGCGCTGGAGGCGGGCGCCGTCCCCCGGCCGCTTCAATGCGGCCCCGTCGCCGCCGCCCATGTGACAGTGCGGTCTCCGCGCCCGCCCGGAGCCACGAGCTCCCGGCGGCCGGCCCGGCGCTAGGTACCGATCTGAGGAGGGGGGGGGGGGGGGGAAGAGGCGGTCCGCACGCCTGCGGCTCCCCGAGAGCCTACCCCCCCCTCCCGGCCCAGGTACCGCCACTCCCCGCCCTCGCCCCGCCCTCGCCCCGCCCCGCGCCCCGGGAGCCCGGCTTCCCGGCGGCCCCTGGTGGCGAAGGGGGCGCTGCGGCGCCTGGAGGAAGGGGCTAGGAACTCGCGCACAGCCCCTCGTCACCCTCTCCCCGCAGCATCCCCAAACCCCCTGATCTCCCACAAATGTAGGCGAGGGTGCGCTGCCCCAGGGGAAGGGGATGTCCAATTTTGGCAATGGGACAAAAGAGGTACAGAGCACTTGGGACCCCAGAGGGATGAAGGCGGTGTAGACTACACGCGCAAACGCAGGAGCCGCAATGGCCAAGGAAGGCCAGGCTGAAGGAAAAGTCTCCACTCTATGGCAAGCTTCGTGCAGCCTGCACAGCGCAGCGGGACTCAGCCCCTAGTAACTCAGCTCTCCCAGCTGAAGCCAGGCCCGGTGGTAACTGGCTGCGTTATCTATCTAGGAGGTGCCCCATGGTCAAGTCTCAGGTGGGTCCCACTGGCTGTCCCTCCAACTGTCCTGCTCTCCTGTCCACCCCCGCCCCCCCCCCCACTTTCCTGCCCTTCTGGCTGCTGGTGGATTCATGATCTTGGTAGACAGCCAGGGAGTCACACGGGGCTGGTTTAAATCTCAAATCCCAGCTCTGCAGCTTACCATCTGGGGATCTTGGGCAAGTGTCATCACCTTCTTCGGAGCTTTGCTTTCCCTCTCTGTAAAATGCCAATGATAATTCTAACTTCTCGGTGACATCATGTGACACCATGCATATGAAAGGTCTAGCTAGTTCCCTTCTCTCAGCACCCCCCTTCTGAAACCCAACTTCTACCCTTCTTTAGAATAGAATGTTAAAGATTCGGAGGTGCGAGGAACCTCCGCAACTCTCCCTGTTCTAGTGTCTGGCCTTGGCGTCATCCACAGCCTGCTGGATGCTCAAACTTCTTGGAAGGACATATAGACCCATCCCCTTCTCTGCACTGTCTGCCTCTTTTACTTAAGAAGATGTAAGAATAAAAAGCCTGGTGCTGGTGGCTCAGACCTATAATCCTAGTTATTCAGGAGGCTAAGATTTGAGGATCACTGAAGGCAGCTTGGGCAGGAAAGTCTGGGAGACTCTTAGCTCCAATTACCCAGCAACGGGTAGGAAGTGCAGTTATGGCTCAAGTAAGTGGGAAAACACCAGCCTTGAGTGAAAAAGCTAAGGGGCAGTGCCCAGGCCCTGAGTTCAATCCCCTGTATTGGCACAAATATGCACTAGGGGAAAATTTCCCAGGCACAAGAAGAATGGAAGGACAGACAGACAGGCAGATAGGCAGGCAGGTAGGCAGGCAGACAGACAGGCAGGCAGACAGACACAGACACGCAGACAGACACAGACACGCAGACACAGACACGCAGACACACACAGACACACACACGCAGACACACACACACACACACACACACACACACACACACACACACACACACACACACACACACACACTGAGGAAGAAAAGGACAGGATGGGCAAAGAGAGCAGCTATACAGAGCCAAAACTGAATAAGCAAAGTATGGCAAATTGTCCCCCAGTTCGCCTTCTGTAAGGGACTATCAAAGCCACACACCATTTCTTCATTCCCTCCCTCCTTCCCTTTCTTCTTCACTTCCTCTCTTTCTTCCTCCCTCCCTCCTTCCTTTCCTGTACTGGGGATTGAACTCAGGGCTTTTTTCCTTTCACTCACAGCTGGCACTCTACCACAAGTGACATCTCCAGTTCTAGCTTTCTGCTGATTAATTGGAAGTAAGAGTCTTTCCAATTTGTCTGCCTGGAGCTAGCTCCAAACTAAGATTCTCAGCTCTCAGCCTCCTGAGAAACTAGCATCGAAGATATGAGCCACTCTCAGGTTCTTAATCATAAATACTGAGGTAGGTTTTGGGAGTCGGGGGGGGGGGTAGAGAGACAGTGGGAGAGCAATCCTAAACTCTCATTGTTACAAATATAACCTGGGATATGTGGGGTGTAAAGTGTTCACCCTCCCTGGTTTGGGGTCAGTCACTGTCTTAAATGTTCAGCCCTCAGAACAGTTGTTTATTTGGTGAGACTAAAAATAAATGTATATCCAATATAAATCACAGGAGATAAAGTACCTTAGCAGGATCTCTCAGAGCTGATGAGCAGCTGTGGGCTGATGGGTATTCTAAATCCCTTCTGTGCCACTCTTGTGTATCTGTCTGAACTCCTCCTAAATATCTCTGGGAAAGCCTTCTGTCAACAGCTTCTTTCTGGAAAAGTTAGCTCATTCATGATTATCAGAGTAAATACAAGAAATCAAAACTAGCCGGGCGCTGGTGGCTCACGCCTGTAATCCTAGCTACTCAGGAGGCTGAGATCTGAGGATCATGGTTCAAAGCCAGCCCGGGCAGGAGAGACTGTGAGACTCCTATCTCCAATAAACCACCAGAAAACCGGAAGGGGTGCTGTAGCTCAAGTGGTAGAGCGCTCGCCTTGACCTGAAGAGCTGAGGGACAGCGCCCAGGCCCAGAGTTCAAGTCCCACAACCGACAAAAAAAAAAAAAAAAAAAAAGAAATCAAAACTATGTGCATGGAGTAATTAGATGTAACACCTGTACACATAGCCCATAGAATACTGTGTATGCACTAGAATTCCATTTCAATTGTAAGATTATATTAATTTGGTTACTTGAAAAAAAAAAACTACTTGTGCAACCAGGCATTGTGCTCTGCGCCTTAGACATAAAGATTCATCCAGAGTCAACAAAATACTTGAGTGCCTAGTATTTCTCGGCACAAGATAGATAGAAGACCAGAGGGAAGGACAGACAGATAGGAAGGAAGGCAGGCAGGCAGGCAGGCAGACAGACAGACACAGATAGATAGATATAGATCTACTTATGTACCTACCCATCTATATAGTAAGGATTTGTTGTTTTTTTTTGGGGGGGGGGCGGAACTAAGGCTTGAACTCAGGACTTTGAGCTCTTGCTTTTTTTTTTTCTGCTCAAGGCTTGCATTCTACCATTTCAGTCTAACCTTCAAATATGGTATTTTGCTGATGAACTAACTGGCTTCTAACCTCAATCCTCAGAACTCAGCCTTCTGAGTAGCTAGGATTATATAAGCATGAGCCACTGGCACCAGGCTCATCTAGTGATTTCTTTTGCAGTCTGGGAATGGAACTCAGAGCCTCACATATGCTAGGTAAGTGCCCTAACACTGAGCCTGTACGATCCCCGGTACCAGCAGGTCAGCAAAGAACCAAAGAACTGTCTATCCTCAGCAATTCATAAACACAAAATACATGCATGGAAAGGAGAGGAAAGCTGGTGTTATGAAGAGAAATAAAGCAGGTACGAGCCCAGGACTTATTGGAAGTTTAATTATTAGTGGTACAAAGCCTGGTGTGTGCAGGGCAAGTGCTCTACCACTGAGCTCCACCCCCAGCCCAGAAGGTGCTTGTTAAAGTGACTAGGGAAGGCCTCTGCAGAAGGGCCCTGTGAACAGAAACCAAAATAACGGAGCAAGTGACAGATATATCTAGGGAACGAGCTCTCCTGGCAGAGGGAAGATATTCAAAAGTCCTGAGGAGGAAACAGCTTGGTTTGTTCAAGGAGAAGCCAAGAGACAGGAGGGCTGGAGTGAGTAAGAGGGGAGGTGGTGGAGGAAGAAAGCTGAAGGGAGGGGCTGGGCACTCAAGGACTTTGGGTTTCTTCTAAGCACCAAATGAAGCCACCAGTGATTTTGCAGTAGAGGAGAGAGGAGAGCGGTGTGATTGTCTACAACCGTAAAGCCCACGGGCTGTGTTGCAAGCAAGCCAATAGGCTGGCAAGTATAGAGCCAAGCAACCTATCAGGTGCTGTCCCCAGGTCTGGCAGAAATGACAATGGCTGAGCAACTGGAGTGGTAGACTGGCAGAGGTAGTAAGAAGTCAGTTTTGGAAGTTGTTTAAAAAATGGTTAGGCTGGGAATGTGGCTTGGTGGTAGAGTGCTTGCCTAACTTGCATGAAGCCCTGGGTTCAATTCCCCATTACCACTTAAACAGAAAAAGCTGGAAGTGGCGCTGTGGTTCAAGTGGCAGAGTGCTAGCCTTGAGCAGAAGTAGTTGTTCAGGGACAGTGCCCAGGCCCTGAATTCAAGCCCTAGGACTGGCAAAAAAAAGAAAAGGCTGACTGTCTTATAACAGGTAGCATGCATTAGGGAACTAGACTGTAAGAGGCTATATGGGCTTGCTTATGGGGGAGGCAAGACCACAGAACCTTTGAAAGAGCCAGAGAAAGGAGCAGAGGTAGTGACACTGCAGCTGCTTTGTGAAGAATAAATGAATTCAAAGGGACAGAGGAAGGCCATTCTGGGCAGAGGGAATAGCCAGAGTGGAGGCCTGAGAGTGGATTTGTCCATGTGTGGGAATCATCTAGCGGTTGAAGCAGGTGAGAGAAAAAATAAGGGTTAGGAGACAAGACTGGAAAGATAGTTTAGAACAGACCATGAAAGATATTCAGCAGTCTGTACTTTATGGTACAGGCAATGGTGAATCCTTGACAATTTGATGAGTAATACATAGGATGTCTACAGAAGTATATTTTTGAAAATAATGTTCATAGATTTGGTGGCAGGATGGGGGAAATGTGTGGACTATAAACACAATGAAGACAAGTCCATTTAGTTTCATTCCTTCCACCAAAGTTGTTTTTTTGTTTGTTTGGCTAGTCCTGGGGCTTGAACTCAGGGCCTAGGCACTGTCCCTGAGCTTCTTTTGCTCAAGGCTAGCACTCTACCACTGGAGCCACAGTGCCACTTCTGGCTTTTTCTGTTTATGTGGTACTGAGGAATTGAACCAGGACTTCATACATGCTAGGCAAGCACTCTACCACTAAAGCCACCTACCCAGCCTTATTGACTTTTTTTTGGTACTGGTACTACAGACTGAACTCAGGACCTGGACACTGTCTCTTAACTTTTTCACTCCAGGATGGCATTCTACCACTTGAGCCACATCTCTGCTTTTGACTTTTATAATGTTGTTTGAAGATAGAGTCTCATGGACTTTCCTGCCTGGGCTGGCTTCAAATTGGGATTCTCAGATCTGTTTCCTGAGCATGAGCCACTAGCACCCAGCTAAAAACAATTTACTGTGTATTCATCATGTGCTAAATATTGGGGATAAAGTAGTAAATCAGTAAAGATCATGCCTTTTTTTGTACCAGGGCTTGAACTCCAAGCCTCATGCTCTCAATAGTACCTTACTACTTAAGCCATGCCTCCAGTCTAGCATTTTGCCAGTTAATTGGAGATAGAGTCTTACAGTCTTCTACTCAGGCTAGCATCAAATCTTGACCTTCTGGATCACAGACTCTTGAGCAGCTAGGATCATATATGAACCGCCAGAATTCTACTTGTGTCCTGTTTCTAAAAGAATGTAAATAGGAGCTAGGCACCGGTGGTTTACGCCTGTAATCCTATCTACTCAGGAGGCAGAGATCTGAGGATTGTGGTTCAAAGCCAGCCTAGGCAGGAAAGTCTGTGAGACTCTTATCTCCAATGAACCATCAGAAAACGAAGTGGCGTTATGGCTCAAGTGGTAGAATGCTCTCCTTGAGCTGAAGAGTTGAGGGGCAGCACCCAGGCTGAGTTCAAGCCCCATGACTGAAAAAATATATTTTATATATATATATTATATATATATATATATGTATATGTATATAAATAGGAGAAAAGCAGGGTAAAGGGCCAAACTCCTAGCCTGTCCATGGATCTCTTTTTAATATGTTTGATAATAGTATATAGCAAACTCCTTTATAAATAACTTCAGCTTGGTACTGGTAGCTCAAATCAATACTCCTAGCTACTCAGGAGGCTGAGATCTGACAATGAAGATTCAAAGCCAGCCTGGGTAGGGAAGTCCAATGACACTCATCTCCAATTAGCTACCATAAAAGGCAGAAATAGAGTTGTGGCTCAAGTGGTAGAGTGTCAAACTTGAGTGAAAAAGCTGAGACTTTGTCCAGACCATTTATTCTCTGTGATGTCTCTTGTCCAGCTTGTTCTGTTCTGCTGTTGTCAGACTCAAATTCTGCATTTAATCTCCCCTTGTTTTCAGATGACAAAAATCTCTCTGCTAGGCTTCGGAAAGCTGGGATTACAGGATGTTCTTATGGCTTTAAGTCCTCTGTGGTGATTGGAGGATGCAGGAAGAGAATGGGGCAGGTGGGGGGGGGTGAGGCAGTGTACTAAATAGAGGATTCTTTCCAAAAATCTGCCTCTGCATGCAAATGTTCATCACTTAAGAGGATTTCAAGATTTTTCAAGCAAAATGAAAAGGGATGTGGGTTAGAATATATTCACAGGTCAGACTGTATATAAACTCAATAAACAAAAAAATCAAATGAGCAGATAGAACAATAGTACTGACAAGTAGAACCAACTAGATCATCCTTGGGATGTGAATTTCAATTATCAAAATAATGGCAACAGAATTCACTTGTTTTTTGTGGGGGGTTGGGGGGGGTTCCGGTCGTGGGGCCTGAACTCTGGGCCTGGGTGCTGTCCCTCAGTTCTTCAGCTCAAGGCTAGTGCTCTACCACTTGAGCCACAGTGCCACTTCCGGCTTTTTTCTTATGTGGTGCTGAGGAATCAAACCCAGGGCCTCATGCATGCAAGGCAAGCGCTTTACCACTGAGCCACCTTCCCAACCCCAGAATTCACTTGGTTACAAGGGTAAAGAGAAGAAGGTCATAGATGAGAAAAAGGCTGTTCTTTACGTACCACGGATTGGTCAGAATATTTGTTTTATTTTTGCTCAGCATATTTGTGGGATTTTTTTTTAATTAGTTTTTTTTTTTTAGTTGTACAGGGTTGCTTTAGTGTTGTTGCCAGACTGGCCTGCAACTTGCTTTGTAGACCAGGCTGGCCTTCAACTCACCATCTTCCTGCCTCAGTCTCCTGTGGGGCGGCTGGATTATAGATGTGTGCCACTCTGCTCGGCTCCTTACTCATTAAACCCGATGCCACATGCCCCAGTACTGCTAGCAACAAGACACATATGAGAAGTAGAGAATACACCGGAAGTCACCCAGTGCATCCCCACAGTTTCCAT
The DNA here is from genome assembly GCF_024711535.1 of Dipodomys merriami. Taxonomy (NCBI): domain Eukaryota; kingdom Metazoa; phylum Chordata; class Mammalia; order Rodentia; family Heteromyidae; genus Dipodomys; species Dipodomys merriami. The sequence goes on from NW_027203126.1 coordinate 1,133,105, forward strand.
GAGATGAAATGCAACCCAAGTTCAGATGACCTGGCGACACTCCAGCCACGATGGCCTCCTTTATTATCTGTCTCCCCCTCCAGTCTGTACATTCCATGAAAGCAGAGACAAGGTCTGTTTTATTCACTACTGGATATGGATACCTAACACCTGCCACGGGGACTAGCAACTACTGTTAACAGCATAGTAGGCCCTCACTACTATGAAAACATTTCAAATGAAAAGTAGCAAAATATCTTTTTTTTTTGGTCGGTTGTAGAGCTTGAACTCGGGTTGAGCACTGTCCTTGAGCTTTTTTTTGGCTCAAGGCTAGCACTCTACCACTTTGAGCCACAGTACCACCTCTGGTTTTCTGGTGGTTTACTGGACTTTCCAGGCTGGTTTCAAACCACAATCCTCAGATCTTATTCTCCTGAGTAGTTAGGATTACAGGCGTGAGCACCTGGCACATTTTCGTTTAGACTCAGTGGAGAGAGAATGGAATTCAAAGATGGTTCTGTACACATTGTTTATTGCCCTGGACAGGTCATTCCTATTGGAATGTCTCCATAACCTGGATCCTGAGCTGGGGTGTAGGTGGCTCATGCCTATAATCCCAGCTACTCAGGAAACTGAGATCTGAGGATCTCAGTTAGAAGTCAGCCTGGTCAGAAAAATCTGTGAACTCATTTCTAATTAACCCCCAAAAACATGGAAGTGGCACTGTGGCTCAAGTCATAAAGTACCAGCCTTGAGCAAAAAAGCTAAGGGTCAGTGCCCAGGTCCTAAGTTCAAATCCCAGTACTGCCAAAATACACACACACACACACACACACACACACACACACACACACACACACACACACACACACACACACACACACACACACACACACACACACACACACACACACACACACACACACACACAAAAACAGATTCTAAAGGGACCAGTAGTTTTTGCCCTGGGCAGGAGGGTTCCATCCCAAATCATCACCAGCCCACAATGCAGTCTGTGAGCAGGGTGGTTACATCTGTGGCACTTGGAATTGTGCCTGGCCCTACACCAAGCAGACCTACTGGTATTGCATGGTTGGAAACCAAGTGGGTTTGGCAAAGGAAGTACATGTTGCTGCATGAGAGCTAGAGCTGCCCAGAATCGCCTCAAATACAACCCGCTCCACCGACTTCAGTATTAGCAGAGGAATGAGAGATGGATGTGTTAGAAAATGGAGAAGAAAGAAGAGACGGGATTCAGTCACAACAGGTGAGGGCTGTATTACAGCAGCGAGGGGCAAGCAACCTTCCCACAGGACTGGAGGTCGTGCGGGCTTGGTCTTAATGAGGAAACAGAAAATTTTAAAAACAAAAAACAAAAACAGGCTATAGTGTTTTGGGGGGCTAGGGGTGGGTAATTTTGGTTGGGCCCAGAGTGGAATGCTCCACTTGGGGTGAGGGAACTTTTGGCTAGGCCTAGGTGACAATGACCCACCTGTGGTCAAGCGTGTGAGCACGCACTTGGTGTTTTGCTTGACCTGGGGAAATAAGATGGGGATCAGTCCTTCAATATGGGGACTTACTTGCCAGTGGGCATGGAAATACTTCAGTATCCTAACCATCATGATTAACCAGAGCAGGTCAGTAGGATCACAGGAAATCCAGGCTATCTTGGCTTCTTAAAGTGTCATTTGTATTTTTTATTTTCTTTCCCCTCCCTCCCCCTTTCTTTCTTTCTCTTTCTTTCTTTCTTTCTTTCTTTCTTTCTTTCTTCCTTCCTTCCTTCCTTTCTTTCTTTCTTTCTTTCTTTCTTTCTTTCTTTCTTTCTTCCTTCCTTCCTTCCTTCCTTTCTTTCTTTCTTTCTTTTCTTTCTCTTTCTTTCTTTCTTTCTTTCTTTCTTTCTTTCTTTCTTTCTTTCTTTCTTTCTTTCTTTCTTTCTTTCATACATAGGGTCCCCCTATGTAGTACAGGCAGGCCTTGAATTCTCAAACATCCTGTCTCAGCCTCCTAAGGGCTCCTTTGCAGGTCTCTCTCTCTCTCTCTCTCTCTCTCTCTCTCTCTCTCTCTCTCTCTCTCTCTCTCTCTCTCTCTCTCTCTCTCTCTCTCTCTCTCTCTCTCTCTCTCTCTCTCTCTCTCTCTCTCTCTCTCTCTCTCTCTCTCTCTCTCTCCTCTCTCTCTCTCTCTCTCTCTCCTTGTGCTGGTCCTGGGGCTTGGATACTGTCCCTGAGCTCTTCTATTCAAAACTAGTGCTGTATTACTTTGAGTCACATCACTTCTGAAAAATTCTGGGCTTTTGTTGTTGTTGATTATGGGTTCCTTTCAGACTTTTTGGTATTCAATTGGAGATAAGAGTTTTAGGAAATTTTTCCTGCCCAGGCTGGCTTCAAACTGTGATCCTCAGATCTCAGTGTATAGCCAGTGCAGGTTTATTTTGATGGGATAGGCAAGTAATGACCTCGCAAAGACATCTAAATGTTGTAGTTCTGTGAGAAGGGCAAGAGCTGAGAAGCTTTTCAGCTCAGAGTCCAGAGGTCGTTCTTCCCTTAGCAAAGGTGACATCACTGATGGAAAGGTAAGCAATTGTTTCTGCAGTCTTGTGACTCACTCTTAGAGATTCCTGTTGGGAGACCTAAGATCTCCACTCTTCCACCTCTGACTCAAACAGCCTGGGCTCCACCAGGCACTGGTGGCTTACCCCTGTAATCCTAGCTACTCAGGAGGCTGAGATTTGGAGATCACAGTTCAAAGCCAGCCTGGGCAGGAAAAGTCTATGAAAGGCTTTATCTCAATCACAAAAAGTTGAAATTGGAACTGTGCCCCAAGCACTAGCCTTGGGCAAACAGCACCCAGTTCCTGAGTTCAAGCTCCAGGACTGGCACCCCCAGGCCAGCTCCCCTTCCTCCCCCGCCCCACTACCCTCCCCCCCTCCCGAAAAAAAAAAATCTACAGTCCAAACACAGCCTTTAATAGAGGATGGCTTTTAGGGGGGAAAAATGCACCAAATTTTCTGCCCTTTCAACTCAGCTTTGTTCTCTCTTTTTAAAATTTCCTTTCAACATCGCCTATTAATCTTGGAATAAGAGCCGAAAGGCAAGAAGCCAATGGTGGCTGAAGAATGGTAAAGAGCGAATGGACGCAATGCAGGGTGATAAACGCCAGCGAGGGACCAACCCAGCAAAGAGACGCTGCCTGCCACTCTCCGGTACCCACGAGGCTGGCAAGGCGTGCGCGCGCGGGTCTCCGCGTTGGCACCATCTGCCAATTCCTCAGGAGGACAGAACAAACCAGCGAGCCATGAAGATTAGATTATGTAACGCTCCAGGATTGCTGTTTTCACAGAGGAAAACAAATGGAACGAATTGATTTGCTTGTCAAAGTCATGTCACTGAAAGAGACCTGGGTCCCTCTTCTCCCAAGAAGACCTCATGAAAGAGAGGAATGATTTTTCACAGGCTCAGAAAGTACGAGACCACAATCCGGCTCATTCACAAAAATCCATCCAGATTCCAGAGTGGGACCAATAAATCCCATTCTGCTATTCCTGCTTAAAAAGGTGGGGTGTGTGTGTGGGGGGGGATTCAGCTACTACCAAAGGGTACCACCATGGCCAAAGATAGAACTGCCAGCCACCGGCCTGGCATGCTTTGCCTCAACTCTCTTGCTTTGGGAAAGCAGCATCTAATTTGGAGACAAGTGGAGTTAGATTTACTACTCAGAGCTCTAAACAAGGGCTTTGACATCATGGTGACACGTTCTTAAAAACACATGCATGAAGCTGGGAGCTGGTGGCTCAAGCCTGTAATCCTAGCTACTCAGGAGACTGAGATATGAGGATTGTGGTTCAAAGCCAGACTGGACAAGAAAGTCCATGAGACTCTTATCTACAATAAACCATTCAGAAAACTAGAAGTGGTGCTGTGGCTCAAGTGGTAGAGCAGCTGGCCTTGAGCTGACAGAACCCAGGCCCAGATCTCAAGACCCATAACTGGCAAAAACGAAACAAAAACAAAAACATGCATGATACTGTGGAGATGGCGGTTCATGCCTGTAATCCTAGCTACTCAGGAGGTTAAGATCTGAGGATCAAGGTTCAAAGCCAGCCTGGCAGGAAGTCCATGAGACTCTTTTTTTTTTTTTTTGGAGGGGGAGGTCAGTCCAGGGGCTTGAACTCAGGGCCTAAACACTGTCCCTAAGCTCTCTTGTTCAAGGCTATCTTACCACTTTGAGCCACAGTTCTACTTCCAGTTTTCTGGTGGTTCATTGAGGTAAGAGTGTCATGGATTTTCCTGCCCCAGCTGGCTTTGAACTGTGATCCTCAGATCTCAACCTCCTGAACAGCTAGGATTATAGGCGTGAATCATCAGTGCTCAGCATGTGAGACTTACCTCAATCCTCAGAACTCAGCCTCCTGAGTAGCTAGAATTACAGGTGTGAGCCACCAGCACCTGGCTTAGATTAGGATATTCTTATCTCCAGTTAACTAGCAAAAAGCCCCAAGTGGAGGTTTGACTCAAGTAGTTGAATGTCAGCCTTGAGCAAAAAAAGCCAAGCAAGAGCAAGAAGCCCTGAGTTCAAGCTCCATTACTAGCACCAAAGAAGACAAAAGAATATGAATGTTGGGTGGGAGGTAGCATGGCTCAAGTGGTGGAGCACCGGCCTAGCACATGTAAGGCCCTGAGTTTTGAAAAATGAAAAGTAAAAAAGCATCAGTAAAGAAGATGCAGAAGGGGGCTGGGAAGGTGGCTCAGTGGTAGAGCACTTGCCTTGCATGCTCGAGGCCCTGGGTTTGATTCCTCAGCACCACATAAGCAAAAAGAAAAAAGCCGGAAATGGCTCTATGGCTCAAGTGGTAGAGTGCTAGCCTTGAGCTGAAGAGCTGAGGGACAGCGCCCAGGCCCAGAGTTCAGGCCACACGACCGGACCCCCCCCCAAAAAAAAAGAAGATGCAGAAGCCGGGCACCAGTGGCTCACGCCTGAAATCCTAGCTACTCAGGAGGCTGAGATCTGAGGATCATGGTTCAAAGTCAGCCCGGGCGAGGAAAGTCCATGAGACTCCTATCTCCAATAAACCACTAGAAAACCAGAAGTGGCGCTGTGGCTCAAGCAGTAGAGCCCTGGCCTTCAGCTGAAGAGTGCACGGACAGTGCCCAGAGTTCAAGCCCCACAACCGACCAAAAAAAAAATAAAATACAATAAAAAATAAAAAAAGATGCAATGCATTCTGCACATTTCCTGAATTCCTTTGCTATTGCCACAAATGTTTCTTGATTTATGCAGGAGATTGGAAAAATAAATAAAAGAACCCCCAGCCTGCAGCCACAATTGTATCCCCAAAGGTTTCTGCCTTCCTAAGATACCAAGATTGAAATATCAAGTCTTTATTCAACATGTAAATGAGATGGACTATATATACCAGATCCTTTCCACATTTCTGCCCTTCTCTGTCCTGCTCTGTGCCCTGGGGTGCTGACCTACATGAATTACATCAACTCGTTCCTTTGCCCTCTGGCTTTCAGATGGGTCCAGCCAAAAAGGAGGGCAAAGCTAGTGACTGAAGGGTAGACAGAGCGTCAGGGAGAAGAGTCTATTCTCTTAGCTTTTCTCCTTGGCCAAATCGCCTCAGGTAGCTTGTGTCTTTGGGTAAAAGGTCACCCATTCTTTCATAAGCAGCCCTTTCCACAAAAAACAGAAACAAAAAAACTTCTTTTTCTCCTTCTGCTCCACTCAGATCTAGGAGCAGGGTTGGCTGTTATTACACACACCCCTCCATTTGCACATATCCTTAATGCTTCCCCGCATGCCCCGTCCAAATCTCATAAATAGTTCCTTTATTAAATCCTCCAATTACCTAATTTTTTTAAGTGGACCATCTGCTTTATACACAGACCTCGTCTGATACACCTACCACAAATGTCAGTCTTTTCTACACCATGTTAGGCCTTACACACACACATACACACACACACACACACACACACACACACACAAGCAAAATTAATAATACAATTTGCTATCACTTCATGCAGTTATTCTGCGATGCGCTCACCCTTTCCCAAAGCTATAATAACAACTTAAAGATAAAAACTTAAGTCCTCTTTACAGCATAATTGTGCAGTAGGATTTGTATGCACTAAATATAACTTCGAGAACAAGCTTTTTTTATGCTATCAAAATTCATGTTAACAACTATAAAAAGAAAACTCTACAAGTGATGCCCCGGACTTGAGAGTAAGCAGAAAATACCTTCCAGTATTTAAATCAATCCAGTAAACATTTGGAAGTCTACTATGTGGCTGGCAAGGTGGTGATCTAACAAAAGGGGAACAAGAGGCATCAGGCCTGCTTTCTGGAATTGTTTCAAGGTCACACCTATAACTCTAGCTACAAGGGAGGCTGAGATTGGGAGGACTGTGATTCAAGGCCAGCCTGGGTGGGAAAGTCTGTGAGATTCCATCTCAACAGAAAAAGCTGGGTATGTGCATGAGCTGGTCAGTCAGCTACAAAAAGCCTGGGCAGGAAGTGAGCCCTTCTTCTTAAAATTAATGGATCAAGCCTGGCCAGGCACCAGTAGCTTACGCCTGTAATCCTAGCTAGCTACTCAGGAGACTGAGATCTGAGGATCATGGTTCGAAGCCAGTCCAAGCAGTTAAGTTCATGAGTCTCTTATCTCCAATTAGCCACCAAAAAGCTGGAAGTGAAGCTATGGCTCAAGTGGTAACATGCCAAAAAAAAAAAAAAGGCTCTGAGGACCCTGAGTTCAAGCCCTATGACAGGTGCGCATGTGCGCGCGCGCACGCGCGCGCGCGCACACACACACACACACACACACATGCACGCCAGGTGCTGGTGGCTCAGGCTTGTAATCCTAGCTACTCAGGAGTCTGAGATCTGAGGGTCACAGTTCAAAGCCAGCCAGGGAAGGAAATCTATGAGACTCTTGTCTCCAAATAACCCCCAGAAAACTGGAAGTGGTAGTGTGGTTCAAAATGTTAGAGTGCTCGCCTTGAGCAAAAGAGCTCAGGGACAGTACCCAGGCCACATGACTGACCAAAAAAAGGAGCTGGAGCTGTGACTCAAGTGGGAGAACACCCACCTAAAAAGCACCAGGTCCCTAAATTCAAACCCAGTACCAAGAAAAAAAAAATGTAGATGCTGTCAAGTATGGTAGCATACATCTGTAATCCCAGCATTCAGGAGACTGAAATAGGACAATCTCAAGTTTGAGACCAGCCTGAGCTACATACACAGAAAGACCCTTTCTCAAAAAAAAAAAAAAAAAAAAAGCAGGGGGTGTGGGAAGAGGTATTGGAGGTATGGCTTAAGGGGTACAACACCTGCCTTTCAAGCAGGAGTTCAAACCCCAATACTGCAAAGTAAGAGTTCAGTGTGAACTGCACTTCCATAAATCAAATCTTAGCTTGTAGGCTCCCATGGAGGTTACGATTTTACTATTTGTATGCTAAGTTTGATCCCTGAAACCAATCAGAGTGTGTGACTCACCTATTCAGTGTCCTTCCAATGACATTTAATCTGTAGTCTGCAGGGAGAATGTGGCCCCTTCCGGGCCCTTGAACTAGCAGAAACTGTCAAATGGAGCTGAGAATAATGATAAGGGAATTGCCATTTATAGATCACATATAAAATGCTAGGCAATTTGCATCTGTTGGCATATTTAACCCTGAAAATATGCACATTTCCATCTTTCTCTTATTTTCTTCTAAATATTTTTTTTTTAAATCAGCGTGGCAGATGTGGAATTCAAAGCTGATGTGTGTATGTGTGTGTGAGTGTGCATGCACATGCGTGCGTAGGCTGGTACTGAGGCCTGAACTCAGTGCCTGGGTGCTGTCCCTTAGCTCAAAAGACTGGTGCTCTGCAGCTTGAGCCGCTTTCTCCTTTTCTTTGTGTGGTATTTAACTGGAGATGAGTCTCATGGACTTTACTGCCTGGGCTGTCTTCAACCCATGATCCTCAGACCTCAGCCTCCTGAGTAGCTAGGATGACAGGCATGAGCCACAGCTACCAGAGGCCCAGCTGGAAAATCCTTTTCTTTCTTTCTTTCTTTTTTTCTTACAAATAAGACAGCAGCAAAAATATTGCTAGGTATAGGTGTAGGACTTTAGAGAGGGCCACCTTTCCTGGCTTCAGAGCTCCTCAGAGCCTGGGGATTAAGCCCCAAATCCTTCACACATCCTGTCACCCATCCCTTCTCTACCATCCAGGATTTTTTTTCCCCTTAGAAGGCCTTTGTGCTCATGGCTGCAAGCTCTCCCCTCCAGATTTAACTCACCCTTCTGGTTTCCGTTCAGTTTACACTTCCCAGGAAATGTCTGTCTCCCCAGCTGGGCCCAAGTCCCCGCTTCTTTATTGCCAAACATCAGAGAAGGATGAACACTCATTTGTTGTCTGATCGCTGAGAGATGAAGGCCGCCCTAGGGTCTGACCTGCTTGATGGTGCCCGCTGGCCACTGTCTCCCTTGGCTGGGTGGCCATGGTTCCCAGGAGCCTAGCAACACTGCCTTGAAGCATGGGAATGTCAAGTCAACAGAACTTGAGGTTCTAGAAGGTCTTTTCTCTCCAGCATACACTTGGGTGGCTCCAAGATGGGAGCTCCAGCTGGGGACTGGACAAAGAGGTCCACCAAGGTACCAAAGGGGACTGGGTATTCCTTGGACTTCCCATATGTAGAAGGACCTTGGCCGTGAGACCTTGGATGTGCAGGGTCATTCGTGAGGTTGAGGTGGGGGGTGGAATACCTTGAGCGCCTCCCAGTGGCAAGCAGGGTCCAGTGTCAGCCCAGTAACTGCAACATGGAAGGTTTTGCATAGAAAGGATTAGTGTCCATTTTTTAGGTTGGGAAAACTAAGGCCCCTGTGTTTTTCAGAATTTAGCCAAATTTAGTTGGAAAACCGGTGGCTCACACCTGTCATCCTAGCTATTTAGAAAGGCTGAGATCTAAGGATTTCCAAAGCCAGCCTGAGCGGACAAATCTAACAAAGACTGGTCTCCAGTTAACCAGCAAAAAGCCAGAAGTGGAGCTGGGGGCTTAAGTGACAGAGTGCCAGCCTAATTGAAAAAGCTACAGGACAGTGCCCAGGCACTGAGTTCAAGTGCCAATACTGGCATTAAAAGAGACAGACAGACAGACAGATGGACAATGTTGCTTGCCCCCCCCCCCATTACTTATGGAAATCAATTCTCATGACATAAATGTACAAATGCCTATCAGAAGCCAGGTGCTGTGCTAGGACTTGGGGTGTATCCAAATATGTTAATAAGCTCTGAAGCTGTCAGGGATTGTGCTAGAAACCTGGGCAAGGTTGGACCCATTTCTCCTTAAGCACAGGTGAGATCTAAAAACAGGCCTGGCATCCCCCACCGCAGCCTATGATTGTGTAGACTTCCCTGGTGGGAAGGCAGCCTGCTGTGGGTTTCTTGCAGCTGGCTCTCAGGGAAGTGGAAACAGCTTGCTACAGGTAGGGAATTCACAACCCCCAGAGCCCTGAGCATCTCCATCCTTCAACAAGAGGAGGGTCTGCTGTGCCTTTGGGTATTTCTACAACTGGCACCACTGAAAACAAAAAAAAAAAGCAGCAGCAACAGAAAAGAGGTGGGTCGCTGGAGGCTAATGTCTGTCATCCTAGCTACTTAGGAGGCTGAGACCTGAAGGATCATAGTTCAAGGCCAGCTGGTGCAAAAAAGATTGAAAGAGTCCATCTCCAACATAATCAGCAAAAGACCAGGGATGGAGAAGTGGCTCAAGTGGTAGAATGCCAGCCTACCAAATATGAGATTCTGTGTTCAAAACCCAGTACTAAGCTGGGCACCCGTAGCTCACACCTGCAATCCTAGCTACTCAGGAGGCTTAGATCTGAGGATCGCAGTGCAAAGCCAGTCTGGGCAGAAAAGTCCATGAGACTTATCTCCAATTAACCATCAGAAAATAGGAAGTGGTGCTGTGGCTCAAGTGATAGAGCACTCTCCTTGAGCTAAAGAGCTCAGGGACAGCGCCCAGACCCAGAGTTCAAAGCCCCATGCCCAGCCAAAAACAAAAATAAAAACAGTACTGCTGAGAGACAGAAACAAGACAGACAGAGATTACACAAGATGCTTTGTGTGCAAGGCATCTACTCCAAGACCTTAAATTCAATTGTAAGATCACTGTGCTTACTCAGAGGCTTGAACACTGTCCAGTGAAATCTAATCTAAGAGAAAAATATTGAATCAGATCTTAGAGGGTAAGGTCAGTTTGAATTTTGTCAGCCACTGTAAGGACTTTCGTCTTTGTTTCAAATGGCATTGGAGAACTGGGGAGAAGAAAATTGGGATTATCTAAACAAATTTAAAAAGACTACCTGGTGGGCTGGGAAGGTGGCTCAGGGGTAGAGCGCTTGCCTTGCATGCATGAGGCCCTGGGTTCGATTCCTCAGCACCACATAAGCAGAAAAAAAAGCTGGAAGAGGCGCTGTGGCTCAAGTGGTAGAGCGCTAGCCTTGAGCTGAAGAGCTGAGGGACAGCGCCCAGGCCCAGAGTTCAGGCCCACGACCGGACCCAAAAAAAAAAAAAAAAAAAAAAGACTACCTGGTGTGATCATGCATGATGATAGTCCCAGCAACTTGGGAGACAGAGGCAGGAGGAACTCACCTTCAAGACCAGCCTCTGCAAAGACAGTGAAAACATCCTATCTCAAAACAAAACACAAGCGGGACACCATTGGCTCAAGCCTGTAATCCTAGCTACTCTCAAGAGGCTGAGATCTGAGGATCACAGTTTGAAGCCAGCCTGTACAGGGAAGTCCATGAGACTCTTATCTCCAAGAAACCACCAAAAAAAAACTGGAAGTGGAGCTGTGGCTCAAGTGATAGAGCACAGCTTTGAGGGAGGAAAAAAAAAGGCTCAGGGACAGCACTGCAGTCCTAAATTCAAACTCCAGGACCAGCACAAACAACAGTGATGGGGCACATGGTAGAGCACCTGTCCAGTATGTGCAAGGTATCAGACTCCATCCCTAGTACGGACAAGATTAAAAGAAAAAAAAAAAAACTGATGCTTAGCCGGGCACTGGTGGCTCACACCTGTAATCTCAGGAGGCTGAGATCATCTGAGAATCACAGTTCAAAGCCAGCCTGGGCAGGAAAGTCTGTGAGACTCTGATCTCTAATGAACTACCAGAAAACCAGAAGTGGTGCTGTAGCTCAAGTGGTAATGTGCTAGCCTTGAGCTGAAGAGCTGAGGGACAACACCCAGGCCCAGAGTTCAAGCTCCATGACCAACCCCCCCCCCCAAAAAAAAAGACTGACACAAGCTTCATTCATTCATATTCATTCATTCACTCAGAACTCCTAGTTCCTAGGTGCTGTCATCAGACTGGTGACAAGCTAGATAAACCCAAAATGACAAAGGCGACTGAATGGAGAAACCCCAGCAAGGATAGGGGAGTCTCAGCTGTGACCCTCCCATCCCATCCCCTCCTCTCCTACAGCCTCACCCCTGCACCCTGCAGCCCAGGAAGAATGGCCCCAGGGAACTGCAGTGCTCTGTGCTCCCCAGGCTGAAAGAACCCGCAAGTTATAAATAGCATCTTCAACAGCAGGGAATGGAGCTCCAGCTCCTCTAGTCCAAATGAGTTGAATGCACAGTGCCACAGCCCCCAACCCTACAGCCCTGCTCCCCACCCAACCATTCCACCTAGGTACCTTCTCTTGACGGATGTGGGCCTCTACTTCTCATCATGATCCTTTCTCACCCCATCCCTCTCCCCTCCTCCAGACTCTACTCCAGCATCACTCAAGTCCACTGAGTCAACAGCTTCCAAAGGCAGGGCTATCTACTATTTCAAAGCTTGTGATTGATGGACTGTTGGGACCTACCTGGATTTCTCGCCCCAGTTCTGCTACTTCCTGTGATCTTGAGCAAGGTGCTACACTGCTGGGAGCTCTATTCTCCTCATTCATAAAATTGGGCTGGGAAGGTGGCTCAGTGGTAGAGCGCTTGCCTTGCAAGCCTGAGGCCCTGGGTTCGATTCCTCAGCACCATATAAGCAAGAAGAAAAAAGCCGGAAGTGGCGCTGTGGCTCAAGTGGTAGAGCACCAGCCTTGAGCTGAAGAGCTGAGGGATAGCACCCAGGTCCAGAGTTCAGGGCCCACAACCGGACCCCCCCCCAAAAAAAATGGGCCTGGACTGAGTGTCTGTGGCTCACATCAGTAATCCTATTTACTCAGAAGCTGAGATCTGGAGGATCACAGTTTGAAGTCAGCGTGGGTGGAAAAGTCTGAAGAGAAGCCATCTCAAAGTGACCAGAAAAAGTCAGGCTGAAAGGAGTGGCTCAAAAGATAGAACACCGCAGTGGTAGAGTGCTTGCCTTGTATGCATGAGGCACTAGGTTCGATTCCTCAGCACCACATTAAAAGAAAAAAAAACTGGGTGCTGGTGGCTCACACCTGTAACCCTAACTACTCAGGAGGCTGAGATCTGAGGATCATGGTTCAAAGCCAGCCCGGGTAGGAAAGTCTGTGAAACTCTTATCTCCAGTAAAAACCACCAGAAACTGGAAGTGGCCCTGTAGCTCAAGTGGTAGAGCACTCACCTTGAGCTGAAGAGCTGAGGGATGGTGCCCAGGCCCAGAGTTCAGGCCCCACGACCGAAACGACCCCCCCCCCCAAAAAAAAGCACCAGCTTAACAAGAAAGCCAAGAACCCACAGGGCTTGGATTACCAGCACAGAAAGAAATAAAATTAAAAACTGGTTGCCAGTGACTCACACCTGTAATTCTAGCTACTCAGTAGGCTGAGATCTGAAGATCTGGGTTCCAAGCCAGCCTAGGCAGGAGAGTCCATGAGACTCATCTCCAATTAACCACCAAAAGGCCAGAAGTAGAGCTGTGGCTCAAGAGGTAGAGTGCTACTCTTGAGTAAAAAACCCTCTAAGACAGCACTCAGGCCCAGAGTTCAAATTCTAGGACTGGCACCAAAAATAAACAATTTTTGTTATTGTTGTTTGTTTGTAGGGCTTGAACTCAGGACTTGGGTACTGTCCCTGAGTTCCTTCACTCAAGGATAGCACTCTGCCACTTGAGTCACAGCACCACTTCCGGTTTTTGATAAGTAATTGGAGAAAAGAGTCTCATGGACTTTCCTGCCTAGGCTGGCTCTGAACCACAATCCTCAGATCTTAGCCTCTTGAGTAGCTAGGATTACAAGCGTGCACCACCGGTGCCTGAAAAATATTTTTTTTTAAATGGAAATCGTAGTAGTAATGTTACCTACTCTATGAAATTGAGATGAGGCCTGAATGAAATAACACTGTGTATGCAGCCCGGAGTGTGTGCTTATAGTACCTGCTCCATTAATAGAGTGACAGTCTCTGTGCTCAAGCTTATAATAATCCAGAGGGAAATGACAGTAAGGGAGGAAACAAAGGCATACATCTGTTACACTGCTAGCCTTATGTCCTGGAAGTTTAGCTCCCTGGCTTACGCTGTGGTACCTCTAGTCTTCAAAACCCAGTGAGTCGGGCTGGGAAGGTGGCTCAGTGGTAGAGTGCTTGCCTTGCATACAGCGCCCAGGTTGAGTTCATGACCCATGACTGACAAAAAACAAAAAACAAAAACCAAAAACCCAGTGAGTTCTCCACATTCACCTTACATAGAAAGAACCCAAGGCTCAGAGACAGCCAGGACCTCGACCTTCTCCAAGGCCACACTACACCTGGTCAGACACCATCTGATATCAGCAGAAAGGTATAACTGAGTCACCAGAGGCTGCAGGGCTGTGTGTGGCCCACCTACGCCTGATGTGCCTGCCACTGGGTATGAGAAAAAAAGTGGCTCTTGGCTAGAGCTACAGGGGAGGCTGAGATAGGGAGGATCGCTGTTCCAGCTCAGCCCAAGGATATTAAAAGAAAAAGTCCAGGGGCTGGGAAGGTGGCTCAGTGGCTCAGAGCGCTTGCCTTGCATGCCTGAGGCCCTGGGTTCGATTCCTCAGCACCACATAAGCAAAAAGAAAAAAGCCACAAGTGGCACTGTGGCTCAAGTGGTAGAGCGCTAGCCTTGAGTTGAAGAGCTGAGGGACAGTGCCCAGGCCCAGAGTTCAGGCCCCACAACCGGACCCCCCCCCAAAAAAAGAAAAAGTCCAAGAGATCCCCCATCTCAACAGAAAAAGTTGGGTATCATGGTTGTGACCTGTCATCCCAGCTACATGGGAAGAATAAATAGGGAGATTGCAGTCCAGGAAGAACTGGGGGGGGGTGGAATTAATACCCTACCTTAAAAAAATAATGGAAGCATAAAGGACTGAAGGCATGGCTTAAGTGGGAGAGCTCCTGGTCAGTGTGAGGTCCTGAGGTTTGAACTCAGGACCATCAAGAAAGAATGAATGTGATGGTAACAATTTGGCTTCATTGGCGTCTCTCCATCTACCACACTGGAAGTTCCATACAAGAGTAGAAAGGAGGGGCTGGGAAGGGGCTCAGTGGTAGAGCGCTTGCCATGCATGCCTGAGGCCCTGGGTTTGATTCCTCAGCACCACATAAGCAAAAAGAAAAAAAAAAGCCAGAAGTGGCACTGTGGCTCAAGTGGCAGAGCACTATCCTTGAGTTGAAGAGCTGAGGGACAGTTCCCAGGCCCAGAGTTCAGGCCCCATGACTGGACCCAAAAAAAAAAAAAAAGAGTAGAAAGGAGAGTTGGGCGCTGTTGGCTCACGCCTGTAATCCTAGCTACTCAGGAGGTTGAGATCTGAGGATCGTGGTTCAAAGCCAGCCTGGGCAGGAAAGTCTGTGAGACTCTTATCTCCAATAAACCACCAGAAAACCGGAAGTGGCACTGTAGCTCAAGTGGTAGAGCACTGTCCTTGAGCTGAAGAACTGAGGGACAGTGCCCAGGCCCAGAGTTCAAGCCCCACAACCAACAACAACAACAACAAAGAGTAGAAAGGAAGCCAGGCACAGCGGCTCACGCCTATAATCCTAGCTACTCAGGAGGCCGAGATCTGAGGATCATGGTTCAAAGCCAGCCTGGGCAGGAAAGTCTATGAGACACTCTGTCTCCAATTAATTTTCCAGAAAACAAGAAATGGCACTGTGGCTCAAAGTGAGAGAGCACTAGCCTTGAGCAAAAGAGCTCCAGGACAGCGCCCAGGCCTGGAATTCAAGCCTCATAACTGACCACAGAGGGCTGGGAAGGTGGCTCAGTGGTAGAGCGCTTGCCTTGCATGCTCGAGGCCCTGGGTTCGATTCCTCAGCACCACGTAAGCAAAAAGAAAAAAATCCGGAAGTGGCGCTGTGGCTTAAGTGGTAGAGCACTAGCCTTGAGCTGAAGAGCTGAGGGACAGCGCCCAGGCCCAGAGTTCAGGCCCCATGACCGGACCAAAAAAAATAAATAAATAAAATAACTGACCACAGAGAGAAAGGGGGGGGGCGGAGCAGAGAGATAGGGAAGAGTGTCCAATTGGGGTTGGGACATATGTGGGTTCTGTCCTGGTTCTGTCATTGCCTAGCTGTGTGACCTTGGCCAAGTCACTTTACCTCTCTGAGCCAAATTTGCTTCTCCATTCATTTGGCAAATACACATTTGCCAACCATGGGCCAGACTCTGCTGTAGATGACAGAAACAGACTCTGTCTGTATGGGGCTTTATTTTGCTTTATTATCTGGGGGGGGGGGGCAGCTTTTATTTTAGGAGTGAGGTGGGGATGGGGAGTAGCAAGACATAAAAACAAGCCAGTCATTTCCGAGGGGATCTGGTAATGGAGAAAAGGCAGTGGTGAATGAAGTGGTCAGGATGACAGTGCCACGGGTTCGAGACCCTAAAGGATAAGAATGGCTGGCTGTGAGAAGCTGGGGTAGCCAGGACTTGAGAAGAGGATGCACTTGGACTTGGGGGTTGTGGAGCTGGGGGTGATGGGAGGAGAGGTAGAGAGGGAGGTGTGAGGTCACGAGTGATACAGTAACAGGTAGGACCTGGCTAGCTCAACAGAATGGGAAAGCATCCGCCAGGAGACCCTGCGAGACCTAGCACAGGCCTTGGCAATACAAGCAACTCCCATGACTGGGTTCCTCCAGGTCCTCTCCTTCCCAGGGGACCCTCATGCCCTCCCCCCTGCTCCTGTTCCCCAGCCCTGCGCCCCCTCCCTCCCCAGTGGCAGGAGGGGGACTTGGAGCTCAGGAGAAATGAAGCAACACCCCCCCACTTTCTCCCTTTCCCTCCCCTCCCTTCTCCAAACCCTCCCACTGCAGCTTAGTGATTTTCCTGCCTCTCACGAGGCGATTTTTTTTTTTATTAAACATCTTGAAAAAATATTCTCTCACTCCCTCTCTCTTTATTTATAAAAAAAAAAAATCAACTTAACACCCTGCTCCTTTTGTTCTATTTGGAAACTGGAACAGCCTGGTTTATATTTAGCCAAAATCCTGCTCCTTTCCCCACAGATTCCGGCTCAGCCCGATGATGAGCTGGAGGGGCTACAGGAGGAGGAGGGGACAGGGGGTGGGGTTAAGGGGGACAGACAGACTTGGAAAGATGGTTCCTCACAAGCCAGGATCTCCTTGATGTTGAAAAAGGATTTGGAGCCTGGCTCAGCAGCTCGTAGCAACTCAGGCCTATAATCCTACTTACTCAGGAGGCTGAGATCTGAAGATCCCAGCTTGAAGCCAGCCCAGACAGGAAAGTCTGTGAGACTCTTATCTCTAATAAACTACTCAGAAAAAGCCGGAAGTGGTGCAGTATGTGGCTCTAGTGGTAGAGGGCTAGCTTTGTGCAAAGGAAGCCCAGGGACAGTGCCCAGGCCCTGAGTTTAAGCCCCCCCCCAAAAAAAAACAAACAAAAAACACCACCTACAACCAAAAAAATGAACTACAATCCCTACCTCACACCATAAACTAAAAGTTAACTTGAAATGGCTTAGAGACCTAAATGTAAAGACTGAACTCATAAAACTATTAGCTATGCAGGGGGCTGAGATCTGAGGATTGTAGTTTAAATGCAGCGCGGCAGGGAAGTCCATGAGACTCCTATCTCCAGTTTGTTTGTTTGTTTGTTTTTGGGTCCTGTCATGGGGCCTGAACTCTGGGCCTGGGCGCTGTCCCTCAGCTCTTCAGCTCAAGGCTAGCGCTCTACCACTTGAGCCACAGCGCCACTTGCGGCTTTTTTCTTTTTGCTTATGTGGTACTGAGGAATCAAACCCAGGGCCTCTGGCATGCAAGGCAAGCGCTCTACCACTGAGCCACCTTCCCAGCCCCTCTTATCTCCAGTTAACCAGCAAAAAAATAGAAGTGGAGTTGTGGCTCAAGTGGTAGAATGCCAGCTGAGCAACAAAAGCTTAGAAGCAGTGCCTAGGCCAAGTTCAAGTTCTAGGACTTGCATGAAAGAAAAGGAAGAAAGGAAGGAAGGGAGAGAGGGAGGGAGGGAAAGAGGAAAAGTAAGAAAGAAGCAAGAGAGCTTAAAACAAAACAAAAACAAAAACAAAGACAGACAGGTGGGCGCCGGTGGCTCACGCCTGTAATCCTAGCTACTCACAAGGTTGAGACCTGAGAATCTCAGTTCAAAGCCAGCCAAGGCAGGAAACTCTGTGAGACTCTCATCTCCAATTAACCACCAGAAAAACCAGAAGTGGCACTGTGGCTCAAAGTGGCACTGTGGCTCAGGGAGGTGGCCAGTTCCTGAGTTCAAGCCCCATGACGGGGGGGGGGGGGGGGGGGGGGGAAGAAAATTGAGCCTGTAATCCTAGCTACCTAATCCTACCTATGCAGGAGGATGAGATCTGAGGATCTCGGTTCAAAGTCAATCCAGGCAGGAAATTCTGTGAGACTCATCTCCAATTAACCACCAGAAAACCGGAAGTGGTGCTGTGGCTCAAAGTAGTAAAACACTAGCCTTGAGCATAAGAGCTCAGGGAAAGCGTGCAGGCCCTGAGTTCAAGCCCCACAACTGACAAAAAAAGAGAAAAAAAAAAGTAGACATCCAAAGAGAGAAGAGAAGTGGCCACCTGGAGCTGGGCATTGCAGGCTACAGGCACCAACAGGTGCTTGTTGACTGACTGACTGACCAGGTGGTCCCAAGGGAGGACCTACCTGTCCTCCCTCCTTGAAGGGAACAGATAGATGCTGGGATAAAGGATGGGCACCTCCCCACCTCACCCTGATGACCAGCTCTCCAGCCCCAGCCAGAGTGGAAGCTTCTGGAAGGCTTACTCCAGAGCCCAGGACACCCAGGAAGTAGTCCCCAACCTCAGTGAAGAGTCTCAAAAGAGTTATTTCTGCAGGCGGCCCTGGCAGACTCAGAGCTGGGAGATGGGGGGGGGGGGAGGCTGAAGAAAGAGGAGGGAGAGGGAGAGCTGCAGCAGCAGCAGCCACGCAGAGCCCACACTCTCTCTATGACATCAACACCATGCACTGTGACATAACACCGTGGCGGGGGTGGGCAGGGGACCAGCCTTCCCCCCCCACTTAGGGACGTTTATAAACTGTGGCAAAAAAAATCTACATAATCTAAAAATTGTCCTGGAAATGTTTAACCCCTCCCTTCCCGGGCTGAGTCTGTGTCTCCCCCGGAGCAGGAGAGGGGGCTCTCAGCCATGAGGACCAAATACATGGTGCAGGAGGTTTGGATCTGTTTGGGGAACATGGTGAAATCAGAGGATCACTGCTCAGAGGCCAAGTTGGAGGACCAAGGTTCAGGAAAGGAGTGACTGTCCTCCATCTCTGCAAGGTGCCAGGCAGAAATGCGAACAGAGGGCTGGGAAGGTGGCTCAGTGGTAGAGCGCTTGCCTCGCATGCCTGAGGCCCTGGGTTCAATTCCTCAGCACCACATAAGCAAAAAGAAAAAAGCCGGAAGTGGCGCTGTGGCTCAAGTGGTAGAGCGCTAGCCTTGAGCTGAAGAGCTGAGGGACAGCGCCCAGGCCCAGAGTTCAGGCCCCACGACCAGACCCAAAAAAAGAAAAAGAAAAGTGAACAGAGAGCAAGGCCCAGGGCACCTAATGAAGCATGGGGTGGAAGAAAGAGGAGCTTGTAACTGAGCCCCCAAAATAACTCCAGCTTTGGCAGAAGAGATCAGAACGAATCAAGGTGGGAATAATCTGAAAATCCACCTGAGCAAGCAAGCAAGACTGGCTGCTGAGAGGTCTATAAGCCAGGATTGCAAGAAGAGACACAAAATACACAATAAATATATCACAAGATGTGGTTTGGCCGGGCGCCGGTTGTTCACGCCTATCATCCTACTCAGGAGGCTGAGATCTGAGGATCGCGGTTCAAAGCCAGGAAACTCTGTAGCTCAAGTGGTAGAGCGCTAGCCTTGAGCTGAAGAGCTGAGGGACAGCGCCCAGGTCCAGAGTTCAGACCCCATGTCCGACCCCCCTCCCCCCAAAAAAAGATGTGTTTGCTGTCTGAGGGACTGTTCTGGAAATGGTGGGAGCCCCTTTATCAAGGGGTGAACATTGTGGGTCTTCTTCATGCTCCCTGGCTGTAGCACACAGTTAAATCTACCCGTTTTGAAGTTGGCACTCTGGTTGATTGGCTGATTGATTTTTGTGCCAGTACTGGTGCTCGAACCCAGGGCTTTGGTCTCTTGCTTCGATTCTTATTCAAGCCTGGTGCCACACCTCCACTTCTGGCTTTTTTGTGTTTGTATGTTGGTCCTAGGGCTTGAACTCAGGTACTGAGCACTTCCCTTGAGCTTTTATGTTCAAGGCTAGTAATGCTCTACCACTTGAGCTACAGCTCCACTGCCAGCTTTTTGTGGTTTGGAGATAAAAGGTCTCACAGCCTGGGCTGCCTTTGAACGGAAATCCTCAGATGCCTCCTGCATAGCTAGGATTACAGGAATGAGCCACGGGTGCCCAGCTTCACTCCTGGCTTTTTTGCTGGTTGGTTCAAGTTAAGAATCTCACAGAGGGCTGGGAAGGTGGCTCAGTGGTAGAGCGCTTGCCTTGCATGCATGAGGCCCTCGGTTCGATTCCTCAGCACCACATAAGCAGAAGAAAAAATAAAAGCTGGAAGTGGCACTGTGGCTCAAGTGGTAGAGCGCTAGCCTTGAGCTAAAGAGCTGTAGGACAGCGCCCAGGCCCAGAGTTCAGGCCCCATGACCGGACCCAAAAAAAAAGAATCTCACAGACTTTTCTGCCCAGGATGGCTTTGAACCTCAATCCTCACAAGTGTGAGCTACCAGTACCTGGCTACAATTATTATACAGTTATTATTATTATTTTTGTTGTGAGGCTTGAACACCACTTCCAGTTTTCTGAATAGTTTTTTAGAGATAAGAGTCTCTTTCCTGGGGTGGGAAGGTGGCTCAGTGGAAGAGCGCTTGCCTTGCATGCCTGAGGCCCTGGGTTCGATTCCTCAGCACCACATAAGCAAAAAGAAAAAACCCGGAAGTGGTGCTGTGGCTCAAGTGGTAGAGCGCTAGCCTTGAGCTGAAGAGCTGAGGGACAGCAGTTCAGGCCCCACGACCGGACCCCCCCCCAAAAAAAAAAAGAGTCTCTTTCCTGTGTGGGCTGGCTTTGAACCATGATCCTCAGATCTCAGCCTCCTAGGATTACAGGCATGAGCCACCGGCACCTGGCTTACAATTATTATTATTATTATTATTTCACAATAAGGTCTTGCTATATAGCTTAGGCTAGTCTCAAACTCTGGATCCTCCTGTCTGAGCCTCTCTCGTGCTGGGATGGGATTAACACTCCTGCCTATAAAAGCAGATCTCTATAAAAGCATCTATGAGTCAAGCATTGCTAACAGATGTTAAATAATTTAATCCTTACTGCAGCCCTATGAGATATGTGCTATTATTATCCACTCCTATTTTACACTTAAGGCACAGAGAGGTTAAGTAATATATGCAATGCTACCCAGCTAGTAATGGGAGAACTTTAGAATACATATCCAGGCCATCTGTCTGCACAATGCTTGCTGGTGAAGAATGTATTAAGTAGGGCAATTTGTCCAGGAAGAGACTTCCATCGAGGTGACATTTGAGCTGGGACACACTGCCAAGACATGGGAAGTCCAGGAGGCAGAAGGTTCCAGATGGAAGGAAGGTTGAATGCAAAGGCCCTGAGGTGAATGGGCGCTTGACAGGTTGAAAGAACAGGAGGCCAGTTTTAGCCAGGGCAGAGGGCAGAGCAGATCAGAGCAAGGCCAATGCAAGACACTGGGGTTAGGGTACTGATCGACTGTCCTCCCTGAGGTGTGGCCTCAGGATTCAAGTGTGGCCTGAAATGGTTCAGACAGCCCCGGAGCCCTTCTCTCCACTGAATCAAGCTGATTAAGCCCAGGCAACGTTGATCCCCATCCAATTCCCAACTCATTGCTGGGAAATGGCCTAGCTGGATTGCCCACATGTTGTTTAGCCTCTTCTCATAACATCCCCCAATGGTCGGCATGGGGTCTTCAGGGGCAGGGCACCCATATTCTTCCAGGGCCTCTGAATCAGAGGGCTCCTCCATCCTCCAGCCAGGCTGGACCCCACCCCCACCCCCGTTCCTGCCCTCTGTGCTCCCGGCCTTAGTCCAGTCCCATGAGGACTCAGAGGAGGAAATCACAGGGCAGTCGAAAAGTGCTGAATTAGTTAGGCACCGGTGGCTCACACCTGTAATCCTAACTACTCAGGAGGCTGAGATCTGAGGATCATGGTTCAAAGCCAGCCCAGGCAGGAAAGTCCAAAAAACTCATCTCCAATAAACCACTAGAAAACCAGAAGTGGCTCTGTGGCTCAATTGGTAGAACGCGCCTTGAGCTGAAGAGCTGAGGGCCAGTACCCAGGCCTAGAGTTCGAGACCCACGACTGACAAATAATAATAATAATAATAATAAATTAAAAAGTGCTGAATTAGAATCTAACTTCTACTCTATATGAGCTTTGTGGAATGTGGCTTCACTATGTCCCAGTGTCTTCATATGAAAACACTGGGACTTTTTAGGTGGCTGTTAATGTTAAATACAGTTAAATACAGCCTACCTGAGGGGAGCTTGTTGGGAGCTGGATGGGTTTTACGTATACCCCATCTGGAAAGTGATAGATATGTTTTTATAGCACAGGATTTTGTTGTTTTGGGTTTGGTTGGCTTATTTGCTTTTTGGGGGGCGGGGGAGGGACAGTAATGGGACTGAACTCAGGACATTGGTTTGCTAGACAGGCATTCTACCACTTAAGCCATCCCTCCAACCCCTTTTGCAGTGTGTGTGTGTGTGTGTGTGTGTGTGTGTGTGTGTGTGTGTGTGTGTGTGTGTGTGTGTGTGTGTGTGTGTGTGTGTGTGTGTGTGTGTGTGTGTGTGTGTGTGTGTGTGTGTGTGTGTGTGTGGATTCTACCACTTAAGCCATCCCTCCAACCCCTTTTGCAGTGTGTGTGTGTGTGTGTGTGTGTGTGTGTGTGTGTGTGTGTGTGTGTGCGCGCGCGCGCACGCCAGTCCTAGGATTTGAACTCAGGGCCTGAACTGTCCCTGAGCATTTGTGTTCAAGGCTAGTGCTCTACTTTGAGCTACAGCTCCACTTCTGGCTTTTTGAATGGTTAACTGGAGATAAGAGTCTCATAGACTTTCCTATCTGGCTGATTTTGAACCATGATCCTCAGATCGCAACCTTCTGAGTAGCTAGGATTACAACATGCACCACCAGTGCCCGTCTTGCATTGGTAATTTTTGAGTAGGGTGTTGCTTTATACCTAGGTCAGTGTGGTCTTCCATGTTCCTACTTAAGCTTTCTCATGTCAATGGGTTGACAGGTGCATGCCAATGTGCCCAGCCATTGGCTGAGATGGAGTCTCAAGATCTTTTTACAGACCTGGCTTGAACTGCTATCCTCTAATTGCCTCCTCCCAAGTCGCTAGAATTACAGACGTAAGCCATGACACCTGATTATAGCTCAGCTTTGTATGTGTGTGCCAGCCCTGGGGTTTGAACTCAGGGCCTGGACACTGGTCCTTAAGCTTTCTTTCTTCTATTTTTTTTTTTATTATTATAAAGGTGATGTAGGGGCTGGGAAAGTGGTTCAGTGGCAGAGTGCTTGCCTCACATGCATGAGGTCCTGGGTTCGATTCCTCAGCACCACATAAGCAGAAAAAGCTGGAAGTGGTGCTGTGGCTCAAGTGGTATGGCGCTAGCCTTGAGCTGAAGAGCTGAGGGACAGCGCCCAGGCCCCGAGTTCAGGTCCTACGACCAACATAAAATAAGCAAATAAATAATAAAGATGATGTACAGAGGGTTACAGTTATATAACTCAGATAAAGAGAATTTTTTTGACAATGTCATCCCTTCCCTCACTCCCAGTTCCCTGAGCTTGCTTTCTTTTTCCCCCTCAGTCATGGGGCCTGAACTCTGGGCCTGGGCGCTGTTCCTCAGCTCTTCAGCTCAAGGCTAGCACTCTACCACTTGAGCCACAGTGCCACTTCCAGCTTTTTCTGCTTATGTGATACTGAGGAATCGAATCCAGGGCCTTATGCCTGCAAGGCAAGCACTCTACCACTGAGCCACCTTCCCAACCCCAGAGCTCAGTTTTTTTTTAAGTACAAATACCTGGCCTATGTTTAATACAACATAAATTATAGCTAGTACTGGTGTGGAAAATTCCATATATATGCCATACATATACATATCATATATACATATTATATTTACACACACATCTATGCTGACTAGGTCCCAGTACCTTCTATACCTCATTTATCATTTGATTCCCAGTGATCTCACCTTCCGACTCAACCCATGACTGAGTCCTTCCCCGCTCCCCCATTCTCCCCCATTTTCCCTCTTTACAGGGTTCCTTAGCTACCCAGGAGCTCAACTGCCTGCCTGTCTGCCTTCTCCCGCTTCTCCCCAACTGTGTACCTTGCCACTTAGCCCTCATTACCATGACCTCCTAATTCTTCTCTCTCTGTGAGATTCTGATGACCTCTTGTCTAGAAGTAAGCTTGACTACTTAGGAGGCTGAGATCTGGAGGAACACAGTTTAAAGTCAATGGAGAGGGCTGGGAAGGTGGCTCAGTGGTAGAGCGCTTGCCTTGCATGCTCAAGGCCCTGGGTTCGATTCCTCAGCACCACATAAGAAAAAAGAAAAAAGCCGGAAGTGGCGCTGTAGCTCAAGTGGTAGAGCGCTAGCCTTGAGCTGAAGAGCTGAGGGACAGCGCCCAGGCCCAGAGTTCAGGCCCCACAACCGGACCCCAAAAACAAAACAAAACAAAATAAAGTCAATGGAGACTCCAGCTCCAATTCATCAGAAAAACACTAGTTGGAGGTGTGACTCAAATGATAAAGCACCAGCCCCAAGGGGGGAAAAATGAAACAAACGTCTCATTTGTACAACATAGCACAACAGCCCCTCGGAGATGTCATGAGGAATAAAGGAGATGTGTAAAAAACATTTTTAAAAAAGCACCCACCAGTGGTTCACACCTGTAATCCTAGCTACTCAGGAGGTTAAGATATAAGGATCGCCGTTCAAAGCCAGCCAGGACAGGAAAGTCTGTGAGACTCTTATCTCCAATTAACCACCAGAAAACCAGAAGTGGTGCTGTGGCTCAAAGTGGTAGAGTGCAGCTCAGGGACAGCACTCAGGCCCTGAGTTCAAGCCCCACTATCAACCAAAAACAAAACAAAACAAAAAAACACTACAGTTTCTGGCACATGACAGCTCCTGAAATGTTAACAAGGACTCTTCTGTCACCCTATAAACTACAATGCTCCAGGCTTGGCACATCGTAGGTGCTCAGCCAAGGCCTTATTAAGGAAGGTAAGAAGGAAGGAGGGCAGGGAAGAAAATCAACCAGGAAAACAAGACCCTAACAAGTCTGTAACTATAATCTCCCTTGATCTTCACAACTATTCTAGGACGTGGGTGATGATACCAAGCTAACTTTACAGGTAGGAAAACTGAGGTTCCAAGGGCCTGCCTATAGGACATGTCCTCACCTGTCACTTCGGATTTTTCTGGGCTGCAGTTACCACTTATGCCACCAGATGGCGATGGGGCCAGCATTAAGGGCATTTCCATTGGTCTAACAGGCCAGAACTTGGCCCCTGCCTGGCTGCTGTTTGTCCAACCTCTTCCATGGATTAGACTGTCACAGATGGGACACTGCATGTGGACCAGTACACTCACTCCCCTCCCCTACAATGGGGGAGGAGTCTATCCTCTACCTATTCCCAGCCCGCCCTCCCCTCCAAAGGCCCAGAGGAAGGCTGAGGCAGCCACCCCCAGATGTCTATTCCTGTCCCTGGCCTAGCGCCGTGCTGGGGAAGCAACAGCTATTTTGAGGTCCTTCTCCTTCCAAGTGTGAGTGGTGGAAGGTTCCGGGAACATCCCGAACCGGGAGGCTGCCCGCCTTGTCCCAGCCTGGCCTTCGGGAATCTTGGCCTCGATGGCTCTGCCATTTGATCCAGCTAAGCTGATGTGACAAGTTGGATCACGACCATCATGCTGGGAGGACCCTGGTGGGGAGCTGACGCCCAGGGGTGGGACCACCAGGCCTGGGTCTGCAGACAGAACTGGATGGAAGAGCCTCAGCTGGAGCCACTTGCTAGGAGGAGGGGCAGCAAAGAGCTTGCAACTCAGGAGATGATCAGAACACATGGTAGAAAAACACCTGGCACTCATTCCTAGACTGCTGGCCACAAGAAAGACTCCGTTCCCAGCACTTGATGTGGAATCCTCACAAAGGTGATCTTAAGGTTCAGAGAAGGGAAGTGACTTGGCCAGGGTCACCATAGCTGGTGAGTGGCTTCATCAGGATTTGAACTCAGGGTTGTTGGCTACAGAGTCCATGCCTAGGACCCCTTTTCTCTCCTTGAGCCTTCCAAGTCCAAGAACTAATAATATGAAGGCTAGGAGAGTACTTACTGGCTGGATCAGTTCTCTTTGCCAGCTAAACTGCCTGGCTGAGCTCAGCAACCTCATCTACAGAAGGGAACAAGAGGAGTTAGTTCCCAGTTCCAGAGTTGGGGGGACCAGGTCATAGTAACTTTTAAAATTATGAAATACAGCACCTCATCTGTTCAGGCTGTTAGAATAAAAATACCACAAACCCAGGTGCCAGTGGCTCACGCCTGTAATCCTACTACTCAGGAGGCTGAGATCTGAGGATAGCAGTTCAAGGCCAGCCCAGGCAGGAAAGTCCCTGAGATTCTTTTTGTATGTGTGTGTGTGTCAGTCATGGGCCTTGAACTCTGGAAATGCCTGTCCTAGCTACAGTGGAAAGCCTAACATAGCCATAGACTACAGCTCAGACATAGCCTAGAGAAGAAGCAAGACCCTATCTCAAAAATAACCAGTGCAAAGCCAAGCACCATAGCTCATGACTGTAATCCTAACTACTCAGGAGGCTGAGATCTAGAGGGTCACAGTTCCAAGGAAGTCCAGGCAGAATAGTCTGGAAAGGCTCCATCTCCAAAATAACTAGCAAAAAGCCAGGCAGGACGTATGACTCAAGTGGTATTGTGACAGATGAACAAGCAAGACAAACACGTGCAAGGCCCAAGTTGAAACTCTGGTACTACCACAAAAGAAAATCCATAAGCTGGGTAGCTTAACCAACATTTGTTGTTCACTGTTCAGTTCTGGATTCTAGAATGTCCAGAATGAAGGTATGGCAGTTAGTGTCTCTTGGTACATAGACAGCTACCTTCTTACTGTGTTTTCATATGGCCAGAAAGGGGGCAAGAGGTTTTTTTTGGTCCCTTTCACAAGGATACTAATCCCACTCAAAGATCCCACCTAAGTCGGGCGCTGGTGGCTCATACTTGTAAGCCTTGCTACTCAGGGGGCTGAGACCTGAGAATCCTGGTTCAAAGCCAGCTGGAAGCTGTGGTGGAGTGCTAGCCTTTAGCAAAAAGCTCAGAGACAGTGCTGAGGCCCCAGACTCAAGCCTCAGGGCTGGCAGACAGACAGACACAGACAGACACATAGACACACACACACACACACACACACACACACAGACGCACACACACAGAGGCAACTCCTGCCAGGTGCCAGTGACTCATGCCTAAAATCCTAACTGCTCAGATGACTGAGACTCCATCTCCAATTAACCAGCAAAATGCCAGACTGGAGCCATGACTCAAGTGGCTAAGGACCAGCCAAGCAAACAATGAGGCTCTGATTGAAACTTTGATATGAGGGGAGTTCCTCTTCCTACTTCCTATTTTTAATTTCTCTCCCCAAAGATAATAACCACAATCAATGACATTTTGAGTCCCCTTTGAGGAATTCTCCATAGGATTATGATTAAGATCACAGGTTGTGTCTGGGCACCAGTGGCTTATGCCTGTAATCCTAGCTACTCAGGAGACTGAGATTGGAAGTTTGCAGCCAATCACAGAAAAGTCAATGAACTTTTGTATGGGCCAATCAGCGGCAGTGAGGGGCGGGAAAACAGTTCACAAAGTGAGAACTAGCATGTGGGGGTGGGGTGGGGGGGCTCTGTAGGGAACTGTCTCTGAAGTTTGGGAAGGGCTGCAATGGTACTAGCAACCTAGAGGATAGGGCAACTCCCCAGGCTCCTGGCCAAGCAGGTGGAGAGCTTAATTTCATCTCGATTGTCCCCACAGAGGTTTGTTTTTTTTTTTTTCCAGAGGAAATTGGGTTGATAGGATTAGAGGAACGGGAGCCCTTAATGAGCAGTGGCTGCTTTGTTAAATGTTGAAGCAGATATGATTTTCCGCTGTCATCATCTTGGTGGTAGATCCAGGCTCTGGAAAGGACTTCCTGGATGCCACAGGCAGCTGCAAAAAGGGCAGCTGGGATTGTAATGCGGTGGTAAATGCATGCCTGGGGTATGAGAGACCCTGGGGTGGATCCTCAACACCACACATAGATAGACAGACAGACAGACAGACAGACAGACAGGCAGGCAGGCAGGCAGGCAGGCAGGCAGACAGACACACACACACACACATCCTTCTCAAACATCTTCCTAGATCGGGATCCCTGGAATAAGGTTTCAGGAAGGAGGTGATAAGATCACAGGTTCAGGGGCTAGTCATTTCCCTTCCCCAGCCTCAGAGAAGGATGGGACCAACCTAGGCACTGGTGGCTCACACCTGTAATTGCAGCTACTCACGAGTCTGAGATCAGAGGATTGAAATTTGAAGCCAGTCCAGGCAGGAAAGTGTGAGAGTCTCTGATCTCCAATTAACCACCCCAAAGCAGCCAGAAGTGGACCTGGGTGTGGCTTAAGTGGCAGAGTGCCAGCCTTGAGGGGAAAAGAACAGAAAACAAAACAAAAAAAACCCTTGGAGTCAACACCCAAACTCTGAGTTCAAGCCCTAGTACCAGCGCAAAAACACAACCCCAACCCACAGGGGTCTGTGCGTGCGAGGACTCATGTTCCCTGACAGTGCTCCGAAGGCAGCTCTGCAGATAGGGTGAGGCAGATCTGATCCCCGGGGTGTCACCTCCCCGTGGGGAGGGCAGGCGGGCGGCGCCAGGCCCCCAGCCCGTGGAGTGGGTGCCCGCGTGGTGTCCAGGCGACCGGAATCCAAGCCACACCAGCCACGACCCCCATGGGCACAGGCTGGGATGCATCAGACCGGCCCGGGCAGAGTCCAGCCTGGGCAGCATCGGCCAAGAGCGCACTGGGCGAGGTGCACCACGATCCCCTCCGCGCGTCCACACACGCGGGGACGGGCACCGCGGGCGCGCACACCGTCCCGGCCCGCCCCGCCGCACCTCCCCGGCGGGGACCCGGGGAGCCGGGTGACCGCAGACAGACGCCGGCCTGCGGAGGAGGCTGGTAATTAGCGGGTGGAGGAGTAGAGCCTGACGGCTAATTAACTACGAGAGAGGGTGCCCCGCCCGCCGGCCCGCCTCCGCCCAGCCTCCCTCCTCCGCCCTGGATGACTCATTCATTCATTCATTCATTCCTCAATTCATTCATTTATTCCTCCCCACTCTGGAGCAAATCACTCATTCCCTCTACCCTGGGGTGAATCATTCCTTCATTCCTTCCACCCAGGAGTAAATCATTCCTTCAAAGCAGCACTCACTGTGCAAGGCTTCAAGCTCACCTACTAATTCCTGGTAATCAGGGGCTGCTGTCGGAAAGCTGAGGTCAATATGGGGCTGAATTAACCAATCCGATAGCACCTGGCTAAGGGGAAGCTGGGGGATTTGAACCCACGTCTTTTGCCTCTGTTTTATTAACACTCATTGGACAGTGAAGCTGGGTCCAGGACAGGAACCTCACCGACTGCAGTAATCAGAAGTCTCTTTCTGGGCTTGAACTCTGCTCCTATCTGGATACATAACTCTAGTCTGGGTCCCAAAGGCATCAATAAAACGGACTCAGCATTAAGGTTTAGCAAAAGGCAGTGGAAAGTGTTAAGGGTGTTTGTTGATAGGCTGGGTCTGGAGTTCTCTCTGAGTCTCTGTCACCCCCTGCCGGACAAAGGAGGCACTGTTTCTGTGTAACCAGGTAGCCACAGTGTTTCTGGGTAAGGATGAGATGGGATGTCAGGGTGAGAAGAAAAAGAGGGGTGGTCACTAGTCCCTCAGCTGAGCCACAGCACAGCCTCCTCCCCTTCTCTCCTTGGGATGACAACTGTGGGAGAAAGGAAGATGCCAATTATCAGATGTAAAAGGTGTCTCAAGGCCCACGCTGGTTTGAGTCCACTAGAAGTCTACAAAGTAAGAAAAAGCACAGGGCTGGGAAGGTGGCTCAGTGGCAGAGTGCTTGCCTAGCATGCATGAAGCTACCATGAAGTACCACATAAACAGAAAAAGCCAAAAGTGGCACTGTGGTTCAAGTGGTGGAGTGCTAGCCTTGAGCAAAAGAAGCTGAGGGACAGTGCCCAGACCCTGAGTTCAAGCCCCAGGACTGGCACCAAAAAAAGAAAGAAAAGAAAGAAGAGAAAAAGGATAAAGCATAAAGACCTGGCTAGGCTGAGGTGTGGCTCAAGTGGTACAGCACTAAGAGTGAAGGCCTGAGTTCAAACACCAGTCCTGTGCTCTCCATCAAAAAATGAAGAGGAAGGGCTGGGAAGGTGGCTCAGTGGTAGAGCGCTTGCCTTGCATGCATGAGGCCCTGGGTTCGATTCCCCAGCACCATATAAGCAAAAAAAAACAAAAAAAAACAAAAGCCGGACGTGGCGCTGTGGTTCAAGTGGTAGAGCGCTAGCCTTGAGCTGAAGAGCTGAGGGACAGCGCCCAGGCCCAGAGTTCAGGCCCCACAACCGGACCCAAAAAATAAAAATAAAATAAAATAATACAAAATTCCAATTGGGCACTGGTGGCTCACACCTATAATCCTAGCTACTCAAGAAGCTGAGATCTGAGGACCACGGTTCAAAGCCAGCCCACACAGGGAAGTCTATGAGACTCTTATTTCCAATAAACCACTCAGAAAACTGGAAGTAGTACTGTGGCTTAAGTGGTAGAGCACTGGCCATGAGCTGAAGAGCTGAAGGACAGAGCTCAGGCCCAGGATTCAAGCTCTACAACCTACCCAAAAATATATAAATAAATTATAATACAAAATTCCATTAGCAGTCAGAGCAATGCTGTGATCATATGCCATACAGGTTCTAGAAAACATTAGTGTCCACACTGAGAGAATAAAAAAGGAAAACAACCTTTTAATTATTATTGTTATTGTTATTATTATTATTATTATTATTTTACCAGTCCTGGGGCTTGAACTCAGGGCCTGTGCACTGTCCCGGAGCCTCTTTTGCTCAAGGCTAACATTCTACCACTTGAGCCACAGTGCTACTTCCAGATTTTTCTTTTTCTGTGTATGTGATGCTGAGGAATTAAGCCCAGGGCTTCATGCATGCTAGGCAAGCTCTCTACCACTAAGCCTCATTCTCAGCCCTTAATTATTTTTATTATTTTATTAACCTTTTGTTATTGTTTGTGTGTTTGCTGGTACTGGGACTTGAGCTGAGGGCCTCACACTCTTGTTTAGCTTTTTGCACTCAAGTCCGGTGCTCTACCATCTGAACCACACAGTGCCACTTTTAGCTTTTTACTGGTTAATTAGAGCTATGAGTCTCCTGGCCTGGTCTGCCCAGGCTGGCTTGGAATAGCCATCCTCAGCTCTCAGTTTCCTGAGGAGCTAGGATTACAGGCCTGAACCGCCAGTGCCCAGGTTCTCAGTATTATAAAAGTAATTTTAAAGTCTACGAATCAAGGAAAAACAGTGGTAGCAGAAAACAGCCCAAATGACAATTATTATCCCTTGGTGGTGGAATTGCAACCCATTTTTATTTGCTTCTTTTTGTTTTTCTGATAAAACACACAAAACTGGAAGCAGGGTCTGGAAGTGGATGCCTGTCATCCCAGCACAGGGAGGAGGGAGGGAGGGGTGGGAGGGAGATACAGCACCACAGAGGGTTGTGGCAGTAACTCAAAGCGAGGAAACACCCACCTCCATAAGACCCTGTGACAAGGCCCGAAGAGTATCAAAGCGCATGTTTGCGTCTACATTAGAGAACCGGGTCTCACCTGCACGCGGCAGCCCGACTTCCCCCGCTGACAATCCGGGGGCTTCAAGCGCAGGATCTGGGCCTCTAAAGTTCCAACTTGAGGAGAGAATCAATGTAAACTGCAGCCACAACAGCGTTGCAAGGTCCGGAGGGCGCCGAGCGCTGCTGCAGCGGCTGCACGCCGGACACTGAGGTAAACGCCGGCGCGGAACAGAACCACCCATCATCACAAACACCGTTCAGCCAGTCAACTTCCCCAACAACTAAATTTAGAGGACTCCGAAAGACGCCTACGCGCTAGCAAACGCCTGCGGGGGCGGGGCTTGAAAGAGACTGACGCCAGGATGAGCCTCTCAACTCTAACCCCGCCCCTTACCCCGCCTCCACCTCTGAGTGGCTGCAAGCCTGTGGAGGCAAACTTCTCATTGGCCCTGGGTGGTCAGGGGGCGGGACCCACATCCGGCGTGCGCTCCCGGAAGCCGCGAGCGCGCAGGCAGCCATGGTGCGTTTCAAGCACAGGTAAGTAAGCAAGCCTCCCGGTCTTCCCGGATCCTCGGCGGCCCCGGCTCGGGCTCACCTCGCGCTTGTTGCCCGCCGCAGGTATCTGCTCTGCGAACTGGTATCCGACGACCCCCGCTGCCGCCTAAGCCTGGACGACCGAGTGCTGAGCGTCCTCGTACGGGACACCGTCGCCCGGGTGCACGGGACTTTCGGCGCTGCCGCCAGCTCGATCGGCTTCGCGGGTGAGGGCGCCGGGCCGGGGCTGCGGGGCTGGGGAAGGAGCCGGAAAGAAGGGCGGCCAAGCCCGGGCACCTTGATCCTCCGTTGGTGACGGCTTTTAGCAACCAGGACTGGAACTCCAGACGGGAGACCGAGTTGATGCCGACATTGGGCAGTTTCAACATCATCAGAAACTTTCCTGTACCCGTTTGACCTGCATTATTGCAGGTTGGGAATGAACTTGATCGGACAATTGGGGGAAGCAGTTAATAGTACAGGATAAAGAGGCAGTATTTGACCAGTGACAAATGGTGAAACTTACAAGGGCCGGAAAGCCCTGAGCCATACAGAACACCAGATTGTTTGTACTTAAATGCAAGCCCAGCCAAGGTAAAGGCCCTCTCCCCACCCCCAGCAAATTCCCCCAGTTGCTATACTTTTATTTCCTCTTTACCTAAACTCAGACTTAAATCCTGAAGAATAAATTATCGGGCTGCCAGACAATAGTTTGGTTTTTCTTGAATGAAGATGGATGTCTCTGGTCCTGTTTATTGAATTGACTAGTCAGTGACTGAATGTTTTAAATTCATTCACCAGTTAAGTTGTGCAACCATTGTCTCCACAGATGGTTTGTCCAATTTTTTTTTCCTTATTCCTTTCAGTAATCTTGGAACTCGAGGCCTGGGGCTCCCACAGGTGGCGCTTTAGCCACTTGAGATACACACACTTCTGGCTTTTTGGCTAGCTAACTGGAGATGAGTCTCATTGGATTACGCCTGGGCTGGCTCAGAACAGCAGTCCTCATCCCGCCATCTGAGTAGCTAGGATTTCAGGCATGAACCCCCAGCAACTAGCTTTCAGGAATGGTTTTTTTTTTACTTACTTGCCTAGAGCAGCTTTTGCATGTAGTAGGTTTCTCCCAAGGTTTATTTAAGCGCGATTTTGTGAATCCAGTTTTCTAAAATGCCTTTTTCTTCCTGCTACAGTTCGGTACCTGAATGCCTATACTGGAATAGTGCTGCTTCGATGCCGAAAGGAATTTTACCAGCTTGTGTGGTCAGCTCTTCCCTTCATCACGTACTTGGAGAACAAAGGACACCGTTATCCTTGCTTTTTCAACACATTACACGTGGGAGGTAGGCGTGGCATGATGGGTCGTTTTTAGTGATGGTTCAGAGATCGATCTTGATAGATTAGGGTAGTCTGACAGCCCATCCCAGTGAGAGCCACAAACTCCCCTACCTCTGGAAGACAGCCTTTTCACAGGCTGTTGATGACAAAAACTTTCATTTAGGTACAATAAGAACCTGTCAGAAGTTCCTGATTCAGTACAACAGGAGGCAGCTGTTGATCTTGTTACAGAACTGCACTGATGAAGGTAAGCAACAGAGGCCAATGAGCAGTGACTGAGTCTCAGCTAAGAAATCACTCCCAAAGGCATCTTTCATCCCTGTCTGTGCCTTTCTCCAGGTGAGCGGGAAGCTATCCAAAAGTCTGTCACAAGAAGTTGTGTACTGGAGGAAGAGTCGGGTGAGGAGCTTTCAGATAGTGGTGAGGAGGCCACTGAAGCAATGGAGTGAAATTCTGCAGGCCACAACAGCAGGCTGCACTATAGCCAAGCCCACTAGACATTCTAGGAGACAGCAGCAGCAGCTTCTGCAGTTCTCCAAACTTCTGTTGCAAAAAGGGCTTACAGAATTCGTGCCCTTAACCAAGTCTCTTTCCTCATCTGCATAGTCCTTGCTTTAGTGGGAAGACTACTTCTGTGGTATTGGATGAATTTGAGACTCCTCCCCCCTAAATGGACCTGAGGCAGATAGTCATATGGAATTGTGAATATTGGTGAGACACTGTCACTAAACTTGCATAGATCTATAGCCTCAGTATGGATCCCATAGGACTTAACAATACCAGGTGATTCCTTGCCAGTACACATTCATGCAACTTACCAAGAAATCCAGCCTTTTAACTGTAATCCTAGCACTTAGGAGGCTGAAACAGTTGCAGTCCAGACCAGTCTAAGCTATACAGCACAACCCTCTCAAAAATACAACACAGGGGCTGGGAAGGTAGCTCAGTGGTAGAGTGCTTGCCTTTCCATGCATGAAGCCCTGGGTTCAATTCCTCAGCACCACATAAGTAGAAAAAGTCGGAAATGGCGCTGTGGCTCAAGTAGTAGAGTGCTAGCCTTGAGCTGAAGAGCTGAGAGATAGCGCCCAGGCCCAGAGTTCAGGCCCCACAACTGAAAAAAAAAAACAAACAACACAAACAGCTGCTGTACCTACTTTGTCGCAAGAGGGTATGGGAAGGGTTTGTTCCCTCCTTCCCTTTTCTTGGATAACTAAGTTTGCTTTCGCCTTCCTTCCTCTCCCTCTTTTCCTCCCTTCCCTTGCTCACTCTCTCTGCCTCCCCCTTTCTTGTAATGCAGTTTGAATTCAGGGCCTTGTGCTTACTAGGCACTCTAGGACAAGTTGGGTAATATCACTGAGCCACACTTCCAGATTTTTTTTTGCGCTGGTTATTTTAAGATAGGTTCTTGCCTTACCTAGACTACTGGATTTCGATCTTTTGAGCTTCCTGTCCTACCAGGGATGACAGGCTATACCAGTACCACCGGCTGTTTCTCTTGAAGAGTCTTGCTAACTTTTTTCCTGAGGCTAGTCCCACTCTCAGTCTCCCATGTAACTGGGATAAGCATAAACAACTACACCTGGCTTTTTGTTTCTTCACACACCCCCCCTTCTCTTCTCCCCTCCCCTCCCCACCAGGCCTGGGGCTTGAACTCAGGGCCTGGCCTGCTCAAGGCTAGCACTCTATCCCTTGAACCACAGCACCACTTCCAGCTTTTTCTGTTTATGTGGTACTGAGGAATCAAGCCTGGGGCTTCATGCATGCTAGGCAGGCACTCTACCACTAAACCACATTCCCAGCCCTTTGTTGTCCTGTCTCTGCTGTGTTTTACTGCAAGAAGGGCTAATCTCACTTCAGTGGTACAGATGTTCTCCACTCATTTTAACTTTGCAGCATGCTTACTGTACAAGACCATGTAAAGTCCCTTCCTCCAATCAAGATATTTAGCTATTTATGTGACATGCTTTCTTCAAGCAAGCCACTTTTCATTCCTAAACCTTAAATTCTAAGTTGTTACATAGTATTTGAAGTTTGCTTAATTTAAGGACTGTTGATGGAGCAAAATAAAAACTTTGCCTCTTCATTTAGTGTGCAACACAGTTCTGTACTCTGAAGTTTGGTTTGCCTCTTCATCACTTGAAATGATTACACTTCTATTTAGTTCTCAGTTATATATTTGTAATGACTAAAAAGTAAAGATGTTATGTGTTTGTCATTTTCTATCGACAATGGTCTGCACATTGGTTCTCACTTTTTTTTTTTTGGGTCCAGTCGTGGAGCCTGAACTCTGGGCCTGGGCACTGTCCATCAGCTCTTCAGCTCAAGGCTAGTGCTCTACCACTTGAGCCACAGTGCCACTTCTGGCTTTTTTTTCTTTTTGCTTATGTGGTGCTGGGGAATCGAACCCAGGGCCTCAGGCATGCAAGGCAAGTGCTTTACCACAGAGCCACCTTCCCAGCCCCCCCGTTTTTTGGTCATGGGAACTGAACTCTGAGCCTGAGCACTGTCCCTCAGCTCTTCAGCTCAAGGCTAGCGCTCTACCACTTGAGCCACAGGGCCACTTCTGGTTTTCTGGTGGTTAATTGGAGAGTTTTATGGACTTTCCTGCCCGAGCTGGCTTTGAACCCTGATCTTCAGATCTCGGCCTCCTGAGTAGCTAGGATTACAGGCATGAGCCACTGGCACCCTGCTCACTAATCTTTATCTAAAATCTAGACTGTTGGGGCTGGGAAGGTGGCTCAGTGGTAGAGTGCTTGCCTTGCATGCATGAGGCCCTGGGTTCAATTCCTCAGCACCACATAAGCAGAAAAAAGCTGGAAGTGGCGCTGTGGCTCAAGTGGTAGAGCACTAGCCTTGAGCTGAAGAGCTGAGGGACAGTGCCCAGGCCCAGAGTTCGGGCCCCACGACTGGCAAATAAAAAAATAACAAAAAAAAAAAAAAAAATCTAGACTGTTAACTAGTTGGAGAGAAGTCAGTTCAGTTGTCAAGTGAATTCCACAATGATGACAAGCTTTCTGACAGCAGGTGTGGCGTGATCTTTGGATATTTGTTACACTCACTGATCTGTTTATTCAGTGCTGACTAAGTCACACCACTTTTAAAACTTAATGGAATTTTACATAACCGTGAGTCATTAAAATATTTTCCTGGGGGGGGGGGAGGATGGGAAGGGGAAACAAAGGAGGAGGCGATAAGAAATGTACTCATTATCTTGCCCATGTAATTGTAACCCCTCTGTACAGTATTTTCACAATAAAAAAAAAGAAAAAAACAAAAACAAAAAAAATAAAATATTTTCCTACTCATATAGATGAAACTATTTGTCAGTTTAGGAGCCAGGTCTATTAGTTCCCTGAAACAATTCTTTTTTTTTTTTTTTTTTTTGTCGGTCATGGGGCTTGAACTCTGGGCCTGGGCGCTGTCCCTCAGCTCTTCAGCTCAAGGCGAGCACTCTACCACTTGAGCTACAGCGCCACTTCCGGTTTTCTGGTGGTTTATTGGAGATAGGAGTCTCACGGTCTCTCCTGCCCGGGCTGGCTTTGAACCGCGATCCTCAGATCTCAGCCTCCTGAGTAGCTAGGATTACAGGCGTGAGCCACCAGCGCCCGGCCTCTGAAACAATTCTTAAGATGATGTTCAGGTGGTTATATTATATAACACATTCTATATAGTAGTAAGTAGTATTGTCAGCTTGCCAGGAATTAAGAGAATATTCAAAGGTAAACTTTTTTTTTTTTGGATCAGTCGTGGGGCTTGGGCGCTGTTCCTGCGCTCTTAAGCTCAAGGCAAGTGCTCTACTGCTTGCTTGAGCCACAGCGCCACTTCCGGTTTTCTAATGGTTTTTATTGGAGATGAGTCTCACAGACTTTCCTGCCCAGGCTGGCTTTGAACCACGATCCTCAGATCTCAGCCTCCTGAGTAGTTAGGATTATTGGTGTGAGCCACCGGCGCCCAGCTTCAAAGGTAAACTCTTAAGTCAGAAGTTTTCTAAAAGTTAATAAAATTTTCATGTGATTTGTAAGAACAATTTGTGTAACATAATAATTTATTTTGAGGGCCTGGGAAGGTGGCTCAGTGGTAGAGCACTTGCCTTGCATGCCTGAGACCCTGGGTTCGATTCCCCAGCACCATGTAAGCAAAAAGAAAGCTGGACATGGCGCTGTGGCTCAAGTGGTAGAGCGCTAGCCTTGAGCTGAAGAGCTGAGGGACAGCACCCAGGCCCAGAGTTCAGGCCCCACAACCGGACCAAAAAAAAAAAATTATTTTGAGATGGGGGGAAAAATGGAATGAAACGTTGGCACTTGGGAAATGGCCCAAGGGAGGGAAATGGCCTCACCTGACCTCATTATTACATAGCCCTCAAGTAGCTACCAACTTCAGTTTTGTACAGTTCTTTTTTCCTGTGGCCACAAAGAAATTAGGAGTAAGAGTCTTGAAGTCAGGTTTGATCTGCTTCTTCCTAATAACATTTCTATAAAAGGATGTCACTCATAGCCCCTTACACATTTCTTAGCATTGTGCTTTTTTGCTTCCATATGACCCATAATTCCGGGCTGGAAAAATTTCTCCAGGAGTTGCTGATTCAGGATTTCCCAGAAATGGCAAGTTAAACCTAAGCTTAGCATTAGGCCTGACACCAGAAAAGATATCAGTGCATCACAACTCATCAGTCAGGCTGTTACTAACTTAATTTTAAGAAATTGTGTGTCGGGCTGGGAAGATGGCTCAGTGGTAGAGTGCTTGCCTTGCATGCATGAGGCCCTGGGTTCAACTCCTCAGCACCACATAAGCAAAAAGCAAAAAGCCGGAAGTGGTGCTGTGGCTCAAGTGTAGAGCGCTAGCCTTGAGCTGAAGAGCTGAGGGACAGCGCCCAGGCCCAGAGTTCAGGCCCCACAACCAGACCCCCCCCCAAAAAAAAAGAGTTGTGTGTCTAGTTAATCTGTAATGAATTTAAAAAGTTTACATTTGCGTGGGTAAGTAATTTATTCCAAGTTACACAGCTTTTTGCTTACACATTCTGCTAGAGGTCACTTTAGTAAGCAGTAAAAGAAGATATCACTCAAATTTGGCTGAAATCAGGGAAAGCTGCAAAGAGTAGGCAACCTACTTGCTGTTGACTTGCCTCTCCCCACGTGCTGGACTCCTATTCTTCCATCTCAGGCCACATCACTTAAAAAAGGGTTGGAGGGAAGGGTGGCAGGTCCCAGAGCTTTCTTTTTTTTTTTTGGTTGGTTGTGGGACTTGAACTCTGGGTCTGGGTACTATCCTCAGCTCTTCAGCTCAAGGCTAGTGTTCTACTGCTTGAACCACAAATGCCACTTCTGGTTTTCTAGTGGTTTATTGGAGATAAGAGTCTCATAGAGTTCCCTGTCCAGGCTGGCTTTGAACCATGATCTTCAGATCTTAGCCTCTTGAGCAGCTAGGATTACAAGTGTGAACACTGGCACCTGGCACCCAGAGCTTTCTTAATGAGAATTATAGCTTAGCTATAATTATATAATTATATAATGAAACGGTTCATGAGACAGGAAACCCTCCTCCCCCAACACACCTTGTGAATACAAATACTAGGGACAACCTACCACATCCAGCTGGCCACAGCAGGGCCATTTGTTAGAAGAAAAACTTAAATTCAAGCTGTGTGTCCTAAATCCATTTTATTTGCATCCCTCTTTCTTTAACAAGGAGAACTGAGCAGGTAGGGAAGAGTTACCCATTCAGATAGGTGTGCTGAGTGACAAGGACAGCCCGACACAGGATGCCACAGCAGAGCAGTCCTGAGGGACACTGAAGGGATTCAAACTTGTTTGGTAAAGAAAATTCATTACACATGGACAGAAAGACTAACCTGGCAGCGAACTAAAAACCTTGGCAGGAAGAGATCTCGTGAGTGTCAATACTTTATTTTGGTGTAAAGACGGGAAGCTGGAAAATACACTGTATTTAAAATTTTCTTGGTTTCCCCTCACATTGTGGAAACCCCCTCCCCCCGCCCCAAGTTAATCTGTTCAAACTCAAATACTTAAAAATTACAGCAGCAAAACAAAAGCGCAGGAAAAAAATCAGATGGAGAAGGTAGCCTGGGCGAGTAGTGTCACTTGGTATGGACAACTGAGGTGCTGAACAGGAGCTTCTGTTTCTGCTTTTTCCTTTTCTTTCCTCCTTTCTCCTCTAAAGGGAAACAGAGAACTCAATTTGCAATGCCATCCCCTTGTCCCTGCTTTTTCATTACTAAGCCAGAGTGTGGGATAAAAGTGCAGGCCCTAGAATTCCCTGGATTTCAATAACAGTCCTAACATACTTTTTGTTGTTTTTTTTTTGCCAGTCTTGGTTCTTGAACTCACAGAGCCTGGGCTCTCTCTCTGAATCTCTACCACTTAAGCTAGCATTCTACCACTTAAGCCACAGTGTCACTTCCAGCTTTTTCAATTTATGTGGTACTGAGGGCTGGAACCCAGGGCTTCATGCATGCAAGGCAAGCACTCTACCACTAAGCCACATTCCCAGCCCCTAGCATACATTTTCATTCTTGTCTGTAGGCAAGTCACTCTTCCTCCCTTGATATCAATTTCTTCAGCTGTAACTTGAACACCATACCCATTTAACATGGTTGTTGGGAAATAAAACTAGCACAGTGCTAGTTACATATAAAGCACACCATTAAAATGTGTCATACTACTACAGTGCAGGGGTGGCCATGAGCCTGATTTCCCCATCTATGAGCCACCCTTTACCAACTCAAGATTCTAAAGTGTAGGCAGGATGTATGCTCCACTATTTTGGAAAAACAAATCATAGTTTCACTTCCAGGAGATGGTTAAACAAGTCCTATGTCAAGCAAAACCATTAGCAGACACTCAGGTGCTGAAGGCAATCCTTGAGGCTAAGAAGAAAAAGAGCCTGAGCAAGCCGTGGAATCTGTAGTAGGAACAGCAACCTGAGTGCCTGTGCTGGACACTAGAGTTCCTGCTCTTACCAGAGAGGGGATCTGAAGTAGAGGGTGTGTCCAGTTTCATGAAGGCTGCTTCAATAGCTTGGCTGAATGAATTCTGGAAACTGGGCACAGGAACACGATCTGAGTTATCACTCTCCCCATCACTGTCCACGGGGGCAGGAGGAACTAAGCTGTTCTCATCTGGAAAAGACAACAGCGTTCTAATTCTAGAAACAACTCTAAAGCTTTTAAGGACAGTGTCTAAGTGCCTCTTCACCAGCAGGCCCTTCTCACCTTTCTTTGGAGCAGTTTTGGGCCAAACATCTGCTTTAGCTTTTCCAACCCGCAACATCTGCCAAAGTGGAAAGGGAGAAAAGAATTCAGCCCAATGTTTTTCCACATACCCACCTTGACAAAGGGGTATAGAGCAAACCATTAACATTTGGAAGGGGTCAGCACTAGGATGCAAACTTGGAATTACATCTGCCAGGCAGGTAGCTTTAGTAGAGCTAAAGCCCCAGCTCTTTTTTTGGCTTTATTTTTCAGGTAGGGTTTTATATTTTACCTGGGAATAGTTTCACAATGAGATCCTCCTACATATAGCCTACATAGAAATACAGACATACACCACCACATGAGGCTTATTACATTGGCATCTTGCAAACTCTTTGCAAGGCTGGTGATCCTTAATAGCTGAGATTACAGGCATGAGTCAATAAAGCCTTAAGTGGGTTTATTCTTTAGAAAATATGTAAAGAAGCTGGGCCATGGTGGCTCACACCTGTAATCCTAGCTACTTAGGACACTGAGATCTGAGGACTGCAGTTTAAAGCCAAACCAAGCAGGAAAGTCTGTGAGACTTATTTTCAATTAACCACCAGGAAACTACAAGTAGCACTGTGGCTCAAAGTGGTAGTGCTAACCTTGAGCAAAAAAGCTGAGACAGCACCCAGGTCCCAAGTTCTAGTCCTATGACTGACAAAAAAAAAAAAAATGTAAAGAGAGATATGTAGAGTACTTGTCTAACATAAGCAAGGTCCTGGGTTCAATCCTTAGCAACACCAAAAAGAAAACAGAAATGGTAAAAACAAATGGAGAACATGGCAAAAAGAATTCAAGAGATGCTTAGATTCTCAGGTATGATGGTTGACATCTGAATTCAACACTGGGGAAGTTGAGTTTGGGAGGATCACAGTTCAAGGCCAGCCCAGGAGTTCATGAAACCCCATGTCAACTAATAAAAAACTGGGCTTAATGGAATGCAACTGTCATTCCAGTTATGCATGAAGTGTAAATAGGAAGGTCAGGTTTCAGGCTAGCCCAAGTGAAATGTGGGCGCTTGTGGCTCTCACCTATAATCCTAGCTAATCAGGAGGCTGAGATCTGAGGATCTCGGTTCAAAGCCAGTCCAGGCAGGAAAGTCCTTGAGACTCTTATCTCCAATTAACCCACCAGAAAATCAGAAGTAGTGCTGTGGCTCAAGTGGTAGAGCATTCACCTTGAGCTGAGGGACGGTGCCCAGATCCAGAGTTCAAGCCCCATGACAGACAAAAACAAACAAGCCCTGTAGATTAGGGAAGCAGGGGGTTTAGAGGAGGGCAGCAGACAATTGCAGAAAATAACTGGGTGAGTTATATTCAATGTACATACTTCAAAGTGAAACAAGGACCATATGGTGAGGCTGGGATAGATGGAGGTGGAGAATGACAAAAGGTGACACTGAGCCCACGTGGAAGTGTGGCTCAATGCTTGGTCCAATGCACCAGCCTTGAGCAAAAAAGTCAAGTGAGTGTGTGTGCAAGGCTCTGAGTTCAACCGCAGGTGTGCGCATGTACGTGCGCGCGCGCGCGCACACACACACACACACACACACACAAGGTTACTAAGATATATCACCTATGTTTTATTCTGCTTTTGTTTTTGTTGTTATTGTTTTTGTCAGTCATGGGGTTTAACTCTGGGCCTGGGTACTGTCCCTCAGCTCTTCAGCTCAAGGCTAGCGCTCTACCACTTGAGCCACAGCACCACTTCCTCACCTATGTTTCATTCTTACTAGAAATGTTTTTAAATGTTTAATCTGAGTCTGTCATGAGGAAACAGACAAATCCAAATGATACCAACTGAAGAATTCAAGAAAGCAACTGGTACCAATGCATTGAGCAGTAGTAGCTTCTTTAGTACTCTTGGCCTCGTTTAGAGAAAGTCTAAAGTACTCGTTTTTGAGAAAGTCTAAAGTACTGAGACTAACTCTATAAATTTCCCTCTTTAGCTTCCCACTGTTATGTACTAAAATCAATCAAGCAACGGCTCTAGGTCTTCCTTCTCTAACAGTATTTCCAGATCATCTGCTCTTAGCCACATCCTGCTGCTTAAAGCTCCAACTGGCAGCAGATTTCCCTTATATCATCCACTAACTCAAGTTTGTTCAGCTGTATTACAATGAAGGACAAGAGTCCTTGGAAAAGCTTCTCAGAACAAGTAGAAGAATCCTTCTTAGATATTCTTGGGCTGCTTTTACAAGCAAAGGATTTACCTGGGCAAAGGAAGGGAAAGGAGAATCTTCTTCCAAACTCCCAACACAGAAAGAGGGACTACCCTGCCCGGCAGTGGGTGACAGGGGGGTCAGCAGAAAATCTGAAAAACCAGAGACCAGATTATGTAAGTTCCAAAGTGCTAGTGTCCTAACACAATAAGCCCTGAGTCAAAGCAGGATAATTCCCACTGCACACCACTCTCCCGAAAACTTTCTCTCAATCTTTTATTACTATTTTTTTCCCTGTTCCTGGAGCTTGAACTCAGGGCCTGGATGCTGTCCTTAGCTTTCTTGCTCAAGGCTGGTGTTCTTCCACTTGAGCCACACCTCTACTTTTGGCTCTTTTAGTAATTGAAAATAGTCCAGCAGCCTTTCCTGCCCATACTGGCTTCAAACCACAATCCTGAGATCTCAGCTTCCTGAATAACTAGAACTACTATAGGCCTAAGCCACCAGCACCTAGTGAAAACACAATCTTTACAGATAATATCCAATGACCTGCTATATTCCCTCATATAGCACTATTTGATTATGTGAATATAGTAGTAGAATCATATGTGATCATAGGATACCAGAGTTATACATATTCTGATTTAGTACATTTTGTTAAAAAGTGCCTGACAATCTTAAATATCTGCTGGGTGCAAGTGATTCAACACCTGTAATTCTAGCAACTCATGAGGCTGAGATCTGAGGATTGCAGTTCAAAGCCAGCCTGAACAGGAAAGTCCATAAGAATTTTATCTCCAAGCAAAAACCAAAAAAGCTAGAAGTGGAACTGTGGCTTAAATGGTAGACCGCCAGCGTTGAGCAGAGCAGCTCAGGACCTGAGTTAACGCATTAAAAAAAAAAAAAAAATTAAGAGAAGGGTCAATAATGCTAAGTATTTCATTTCCTAACACTAGAGTCCCTCAATAAGTATTTGTTAAATTTTTAAAATTTTAAATGTCAAAGACTTCTTTGAATACCTGACAATCCTCAATTCTCCCTCAAGATACCTAGTCTTCAATATATATTTAGTCTCAGTATGCTATACATTTAGATATATAAGCCCACAATGAAATGATTTTGTAATGGTCATTTTTTAAAATCTTATCCACAAATGTTTAACATTCTTTTTTTTTTTTTTGTCAGTCGTGGGGCTTGAACTCTGGGCCTGGGC
The DNA here is from genome assembly GCF_024711535.1 of Dipodomys merriami. Taxonomy (NCBI): domain Eukaryota; kingdom Metazoa; phylum Chordata; class Mammalia; order Rodentia; family Heteromyidae; genus Dipodomys; species Dipodomys merriami. The sequence continues at coordinate 1,176,968 of NW_027203126.1, forward strand.
ACTGTCCCTCAGCTCTTCAGCTCAAGGAGAGCGCTCTACCACTTGAGCTACAGCACCACTTCCGGTTTTCTGGTGGTTTATTGGAGATAGGAGTCTCACGGTCTCTCCTGCCCGGGCTGGCTTTGAACCGCGATCCTCAGATCTCAGCCTCCTGAGTAGCTAGGTTTACAGGCGTGAGCCACCAGCGCCTGGCAAATGTTTAACATTCTATAATCTACTTTTCATCTTCCCATTCATTAGTAAAGGCAGCTACTTCCTTGTTCAAAAGGTATGAAGTACTGGGTGCTGGTGCCTCACACCTGAAACCCTAGAGGTACTCAGGAGGCTAAGATCTGAGGATTGAGGTTCAAAGCCAGCCTGGGCAGGAAAGTCCATGAGACTCTTACCACCAATAAACCACCAGAAAACTGAAGTGGTGCTGTAGAACAAGTGGTAGAGTGCTAGTCTTGAACTGAAGAGCTCAGGGATACTGCCCAGGCCCAGAGTACAAGCCCTATGACCACCACCACCAACAACAACAACCACAACAACAAAAGGTATGGGCTGGGAAGGTGGCTCAGTGGAAGAGTGCTTGCCTTGCATTCATGAGGCCCTGGGTTAGATCCACAGCCACATACACTGAAAAAGCCAGAAGTGGCACTATGGCTCAAGTGGTAGAGCTCTAGCCTTGAGCTGAAGAACTGAAGGACAGCGCCCAGGCCCAGAGTTCAGGCCCCACGACAAAAAAAAAAAAAAAAAGTATTAAGTATTTCATGACATAAATGATGTAATTTAATCATTTTCTAATGTGTAAGCTTTTTCTTTTATTTATAAAGAATACTTTGGTAAAGAGACTCATTCAAAGATTCTCAAGCATTTAGAGGACTATGCCAAGCAAAATCTAGAAATAAAACAGAAGGAAAGAATCTAGAAAGTAGGTTTGAAATTCAGAAGCTGGGTAGCATTTAAGAAGTCTGTACAGGCCGGGCGCTGGTGGTTCACGCCTGTAATCCTAGCTACTCAGGAGGCTGAGATCTGAGGATCGCGGTTCAAAGCCAGCCCGGGCAGGAGAGACCGTGAGACTCTCCTATCTCCAATAAACCACCAGAAAACCGGAAGTGGCGCTGTAGCTCAAGTGGTAGAGCGCTCGCCTTGAGCTGAAGAGTTGAGGGACAGCGCCCAGGTCCAGAGTTCAAGCCCCACGACCGACCAAAAAATAAATAAATAAATAAAAAGAAGTCTGTACAGCTAATGGGAAAAGATAATCAAATAGCAAGAACTTGAGGTAGTTTAGGACTATCTGAAGTTAAGGTTTTTCACCAAAACATGACACCATGCCAAACAGAGTCAGAGTTGTAAATTCAGATACAAGAGTGTTGCTTAAGATTTAGCTACTGCCTGAATTCTTTATATTTCAGCTCTTTACCTGTATGGGAACCTGGACTTCTGCTGAGAGGAGAAAGGGAGAGGGCCCCTTGGCCCTCAGTGCTGGTAGGACCCAAAGCATGATCAGAGGAGCAGGTATAGGAATTGAAGGCAGGAAACTGCTGTAGATTCTCTAGGGGAATGTGGACTTCAGGGTCTGCAAAGGAAAAACAGTAACAGTAAACCCACTTACATAATTCCTCAAATTTCCAACAGTTAAAGACAGCCAAATAACAGACTCTCAGGGATCCAGAGAATACAGATTGGATACTGTAAAATCTGCATTTAATGCAATTTTTATTTATTTTTTTTTTAGGGGGGGAGGGGAGTCCGGTCGTGGGGCTTGAACTCTGGGCCTGGGCACTGTCCCTCAGCTCTTCAGCTCAAGGCTAGCACTCTACCACTTGAGCCACAGTGCCACTTCCGGATTTTTTCTTTTTGCTTATGTGGTGCTGAGAAATCGAATCCAGGGCTCTACCATTGAGCCACCTTCCCAACTCACAATTTTTATTCTAAATGTCTGTTTTTACTCCAAATTGTCTGGGCCTGATGGCAGCACACAGAATGTTATAATTGCAGCACTCAGGAGACTGAGGTAGGAGGATCTCTGGGTCAAGGCCAGCCCAGAGTACATATTTCAAAAGAACCAAAGCAAAGTGGAAATGGGGCTGGCTCCAGTGGAAGAATGATTGACCAACAAATGGAAGGCTTTAAATTCAACCTCAATACGGTGGAAAAAAAAAAACCCAAACCAACCAAACAACAAAAAGGCCAAACAAAGCAGGTCACACACCTGCTGTCTTAACTACATGGGAGGCTAAAATCACCAGGCTTGCAATATGAGGTCTAGGCAGAAAGTGTCCAAGTCCCTATTTCCACCAATAAAAGAGGCTGGATGTGGTGGTACACAACTTTCATTGGGAAGCATAAATAAGAGGATCAAGGTCCAGGACAGACCAGGCATCTATTTGGAAAGTAATGATAGCTAAGAACACTAACAAAGGGCAGGGAGTATGACTTAAGTGGAAGAGTGCCTGCCTAGAAATTGCAAGTCCCTGAATTCATACTACAGTAATGCCACGCACATACACACAAACACACACATGCAAATATATATGACTTATTCTAACTTCATAATTAAAGATGGGTGTTAAACATAGTTGTTTATATTGTTCTACTTATCTAAATATTTTCCTAACAAAAAAGCTAAAGCAGGGCTGGGAAGGTGGCTCAGTGATATCGAGTGCTTGCCTCGCATGCATGAGGACCTGGGTTCGATTCCTCAGCACTACATAAACAGAAAAGGCCAGAAGTGGCGTTACAGTTCAAGTGCTAGAGTGCTAGCCTTGAGCTCAAGAGCTGAGGGACAGTGCCCAGGCTTCGAGTTCAGGTCCCATGACCCAAAAAAAAAAAAAAAAACTAAAGCAAAACATCCTGCTCTTGGCAGAGGTCAGGGCATATCCCTGTAACACAGCACTTGGGAGGCTGAGGAGAAACGGCTAAACTCAAAAATTCAAGGCTGGGGCTGGGAAGGTGGTTCAGTGGTAGAGTGCTTGCCTTGCATGCATGAGGCCCTGGGTACGATTCCTCAGCACCACATAAGCAGAAAAAAGTCAGAAGTGGTGCTGCGGCTCAAGGTGGTAGGGCGCTAGCCTTGAGCTGAAGAGCTGAGGGACAGAGCCCAGGCCCAGAGTTCAGGCCCCACAACTGACTGCCCCCCCCCCCAAAAAAAAAAAAAAAAGAATTCAAGGCTTGGGCTGGGAAGGTGGCTCAGTGCCTTGCATGCATGAGGCTCTAGGTTTGATTCCTCAACACCACATAAGCAGAAAAAGGCAGAAGGGGGAACTGTGGCTCAAGTGGTAGAATGCTAGCCTTGAGCTAAAGAGCTGAGGGACATCGCCCAGGTACAGAGTTCACACCCCATGACAAAAAAAAATTCAAGGCTTGCCAGGTGCCAGTGGCTCACATCTATAATCCTAGCTACTCAGTAGGCTGAGATCTGAAGGTTGCAGTTCAAAGCCAGCCCAGACAGGAAAGTCCATGAGACTCTTAGCTCCAATGAACCAGCAGAAAACCAGAAGAGCTGCTGTGTGGTTTAAAGATATAGAATGCTAGCCTTGAGCAAAAGAGCTTAGGGACAATACTCAGTTCAAGACTCAGAACTGACAAAAATTTAATAAATAAAAAGTAAAGCCCCTTTCCTGAAACATTTGTTTCTCAAGTTGAGGTTGTATGAGCCAATTAGCAAAGTACTAGCAGTCCTAGCGTATGCTTGTTCCACTTTGGGAAAATTTATAGTGTTTGTTATACCACATGGAATCATAAGAACTAGGTGCTTTTCCCAGTCAAGGACTCAAATCTTTGTTTCCTGGTATATAAGCAGGACCTCAGTTACATTAAACCCCTAGATTCAATGAAGTTTATGCTAGAGAATCAGATCCTAAGATTGTGCTTTACTGGTACAACAGTTCTCAAATCTGTAATTTCCTTCACGTTCTTCCTAGCTTGCCTGGTCCATCAGACCCTCCTGGTACTCACTGTGTAGTACTGTCCCTCAAACAGGGGTGAACTGGGCATGTGGCTCATGCTTGTAATCTAAGCTACTCAGGAGGCTGAGATCTGAGGATTCAGGTTCAAAGCCAGCCTGGGCAGCAAAATCCATGAGATTTTAATCTCCAATTAACCACCAGAAAACTCAAAGTGGCAGAGCACTAGCCTTGAGCAAAAGAGCTCAGCGACAATGCCCAGGCCCCGAGTTCAAGCCCCACGATCAACAACAAAAATAGTCAGGGGATATCCATTATTCACAGCACCAGGACTCTAGCATTCCCAGCACATCTCTAACTTCCTCTCCGGAAACAGTGTGAATCTCATCTTCACTTTTACTATGTGCTTTGTATACTCAAACAAACTCATTAAATATTCAACCAACCCTACAAAGCAAGTACTGTCCTAACTCACAGGTCCAAGAACTGAAAGAAACAAACTGCAGAACACAAACCAAGTAGTCTGGTTCCAGGCCCAGAGCTTCCACACAATGACATATGGCACAAGCAGTCAAAGATAAGAGTTCCTGAACGTACACTTGCCCTGCTTCTTGTTCTCCTCCATTTCAATCCTGCGCTCTCGGCGGCGTTCCTCCCGGGCCTTCTTCTGGCGCTGGCGCTTCCTCTTCTCAATATCATCTGCAGATTAGCCAAATTGTGAAAAGGCAGGTCTTAGAGCACCTGGACTATTCCTGGCTAACTAGTAACAAAGCCTACAGTGGATCCAACTGGACAGATGATCATACGGAGTGTTTCTGGAAGAATCAACTCATGATGCAGTTCCTCAAAGTCTCCACCCACACTGGTTTCTGGTCTGAAGTCCCTGAACCCCACTACAGATGCAAAATGGCAACTTTCTTACCTGAGAATATCTCTAGGGTTTCCTTAGAGACCACAGGAGGCTGCAGAGCCAGTTCGCAAATGCTGAACTCACAGGTGAGAGGCAAGTGGGAGAGATATCTATGACGCTGTCGAACATCCTATATTGGAATTAAGACCAGTACTTGAGAACAAAGGGTCTCAAGCCAGATTTCCAACAGTATACACATATTCACAGACAGCCCTAGCACTCAAAAGACTAGTACACAAGTTAAAACTACTTTGAAAAGCCAAATAGAAACTGGTTTGGCTACAACAAGACAGGCACCAACTAAATCAAGAGATTTTTCCTAGACTGTGCTGCAAATATGAACAAATTGAGCCTAGTAACAAATTATCAATAGCTATTCAGCAAAGAGCAAACGGCACATGGTCTCCCTGATAAATCCAAAAATGCAAGGTGATATGACAAAATTAACAAGGCTTAAGAAACAAAGGACTTCCACTCATGTGGTCGAATCACTACCCATGCTGCTAATCACATATATGGTACATACTTGCACACCAGAGGGAAACCAGGAGGAGGACACAGAACTAGAGGGAATCAGGGAAAAACATACAATAGCAGGACCCATCAGCTGAACTGGACATTGATCAAAATGAACCGAGCAACTCAATGACAGCAATGGGAGGGAGGGAACAAGTAGGAAAGAGGTAACAGCTGATGCTATGCAAAACAAAAGAAATGTACATATCACCCGATGTGGAAGAAATAACTGTATTGTCAAAGCTCACAGAACTCATAAATGTTATAGACCATGATAGACAATTTGTCCCATGAAAGTTAGAATGTGTTTTATGACTTTAACTAAGCATCATTATTCCACAATACTGTAAAAATTGGGAAATTAGGGGCTGGGAAGGTGGCTCAGTGGTAGAGTGCTTGCCTTGCATGCATGAGGCCCTGGGTTTGATTCCTCAGCACCACATAAGCAAAAAGAAAAAAGCCGGAAGTGGCGCTGTGACTCAAGTGTTAGAGCTCTATCCTTGAGCTGAAGAGCTGTGGGACAGTGCCCAGGACCAGAGTTCAGGCCCCATGACCGGACCCAAAAAAAAAAGGGGGGACATTATGTAAACAATCACAATAAAGAATTTTAAAAAATAGCTATTCAGTTGTTTCTGATTTTCTAGGGTCTACAATGGAAGAGAGAGAATAGGCAATTAGGAGAAAAAAGCAAAAAATAACTCTGGGACCCACTGACAGAACTAATGGTAACTAGGAAGAGAAATGATATTTCCCTACAGAATGAAGTCTGGCCTGAAACAGGGAAAGATAAAGCCCATTAACTTATTTGCTAATATTCTCTGAATGTGTATGATGGAAAGCTGACAGTACTCCAAGTCTCTAGTTTTTAAGGCTTCTAACAAATTGGTGATCAATACTGGAGTTAATTCCAAAAAAGCAAAAATATATTTATATAAACTATTAGACTGTAATTCAGTTATCTGCTAAGCTAAAAATGTACCTTATGCCTGTGTGATCTGGCTTATAGCCTCCAACAAGTTTTCAATTTTTTTTTCTTTTCTTTTTGTTGGTAGTCGGGCTTGAACTTAGAGCCTGGGCCCTGTCTCTGAGTTCTTTTGCTCAAGTGTAGCACTCTACAACTTTGAGCCACAGTGCCACTAGTGGTTAACTGGAAGTCTTACAGACTTCCTGCCTGGCCTGGTTTCAAACAATCCTCAGATATTAGCCTCCTGACTAAGGAAGATAACAGCTGTGAGCTCACAAGTTGTGAGCCTGGGCAAGTTTTCAATTTTTATGGATATTTCTAATAAGCAACCAGAAGAAAGAGAAACAAGCACAAACTCCATCTTGAATGAAATGAGACTTCCATATCTACAAACCACAACAAATTATCCTGGGGAGCAAGAGAGCAATGTAAATTGACTTACCAAGCTCTGTCATAGTAAAGGAGAAGCATCTAACTTTAAAAAGAAAAAAAAAAAATTCACAGCACCATCAAAAAAACAAACAAACAAAAAAAAAAAACATACCTAAACCTGAGGTTGTGCCTAGCACATTCAAGGCCCTAGGTCTGATTCCCAGCATAAGAAAAACAAATAAAAGTCTTATCACAAACCTTGGGAGGACTACCAAAAGAAATTAGGGTTGTTATTCCCTACCCCTCCCTCCTTACCTCAGACATGGAATACCCAGCAATCTCTACCACAGTTGCTGAGATCTTCTCTGGGCTCTGCTCCAGGCTGCCATACTCCCGTACAAGGCAGCGCACATTCACAGGATGCAGGAACATATGCTGCCCATCCTCCGCTGAAGACAAGAGCTCTATCACAAGTCAGTTATTTTTAAGGGGGGGCGGGGGGTCTTGAACTCAGGGGCTTTGCTTTGCTCTCACTAGGCAGGTGCCTACCACTTAAACCACACTTCCACCCCACACAACTATCCTGTCCTAGATAGGCCTGCCACGGCCTCCCTTAGCTGAAAGACCCTAAAATCCAAACACCAGGACCTAGTAGAAATCTGTCCTGTTCAGAAGACCAGGTGATCCTTTGCAAACACCTCTGTGGCAAGCCAGCCCTCCCCCCTCAGGGCTCTCACCTTGATAAAAGTAGTAACAAGGAGAGCTGCTCAGGTGTGTGAAACCTGGTTTGATGATGGGCTCCTGCTGACCAGACTCAGTACAAATGGTTCTCTCCCCAAGACTGTCATCTGCTAACTCCGAGTCATCACAGGTCTCTGACAACCCCTCAGGCTCAGGTTCAGACACTCCTTCCTCTTCCTCTACCAGAGGCAGAGCAAGAGGATGAGAGTCCAGAGAACAAACTTCTGTGGTTTCTTCATCGAAAGCAGAAAGATACTCTAGCATACCCTGTCGGAACAAACTCTAGGTCAACAGAAAGTTATGTTTTGTTTTCAAACAGTGATATGGCAAAAACAAGGGTAAGAAGCTCTCAGCTACTGATTTAACACCTCGGGCAAAGAGCAATGAGCATACAGGAATCATGAGTCATAGTCCCCTCTGTCCCAGAAGTTCAGATCTCACAACAGTGCATTTGAGGAATGACAGCCATTTCATCTGTAACGGGGGCACACTGACCTTCCTTGGTTGGAAAACAGATTCCTTTGCCAAGGGAGCCATCAGCACCAGTTGTTCTAGAGCAGCCATGACACCAGTGACCTCCCCTCTGCTTTCAGCCAGTCCTGACAGAGCGTCTTCCCGAGTCTAAAGCCACCAGGAAGAAGACCAGAAGGAAGTAAGTTTCCAGAAACACATTCATTTTGAAGGACAAGGACTTAGAATGGCCCCTTCTCAAGAGAAGTAACTAAACCCAAGGGGAAGAGGTTTAGTTAGGTTATTAAAACCCTCACTTGGGCTGGGAAGGTGGCTCAGTGGTAGAGTGCTTGCCTTACATGCATGAGGCCCTGGGTTCGATTCCTCAGCACCACATAAGCAAAAAGAAAAAAGCTGGAAGTGGCGCTGTGGCTCAAGTGGTACAGCACTAGCCTTGAGCTGAAGAGCTGAGGGACAGCGCCCAGGCCCAGAGTTAGGTCCCACAACCGGGCCCCCCAAAAATAAATAAAAAATAAAAAATAAAACCCTCACTTGTTGAAGGAAACAGGTAGCAAAAACACCTAGTACTGGGCTGGGGAGGTGGCTCAGTGGTAAAGCGCTTGCCTTGCATGCCTGAGGCCCTGGGTTCGATTCCTCAGCACCACATAAGCAAAAAGAAAAAAAGCCGGAAGTGGCGCTGTGGCTCAAGTGGTAGAGCACTAGCCTTGAGCTGAAGAGCTGAGGGACAGCGCCCAGGCCCAGAGTTCAGGCCCCACGACCGGACTCAAAAAAAAAAAACAACAAAAAAACAAAAAACACCTAGTACTTACACATGTACAGTGGCTCAATCCTGTTAGTTGGGAGCCAAAGATTAGGGGAGTGGAGTCTAAGGACAAAAATCTCAATAGCTAGTCATGGTAGAGTGCACCTGTCATCCCAAGCTACAGAGGTAGCAAAATGGCGGGTATAGCTGTATACACCTATAATCCCAGCAACCTGGAGAGGCACTAATTAGGGAGATCACAGTCCAGGTCAACCTGGCCATAAAAGCAAAACTTTAGCCAGGCATGGTGGCTCACACCTATAATCCTAGCTACTCAGGAGGCTGAGATCTGAGGATCACAATTAAAATCCAGCCCAGAGCCGGGCACTGGTGGCTCACGCCTGTAATCCTAGCTACTCAGGAGGCTGAGATCTGAGGATCCCGGTTCAAAGCCAGCCCGGGCAAGAAAGACCATGAGACTCCTATCTCCAATAAACCACCAGAAAACCGGAAGTGGCGCTGTAGCTCAAGTGGTAGAGCGCTCGCCTTGAGCTGAAGAGCTGAGGGACAGCGCCCAGGCCCAGAGTTCAAGCCCCACGACCGACAAAAAAATAAATAAATAAAAAATAAAATAAAATAAATTCCAGCCCAGGCAGGAAAGTCCGTGAGACTCTTATCTCTAATAAACCACTAGAAAACTGGAAGTGGCGCTGTGGCTCAAGTGGTAGAACACTCACCTTGAGCTCTAGAGTGCAGGAACAGCACCCAAGCCCAGAGTTCAAGCCCTACGACCGACCAAAAAAAAAAGCATACTGGGCACCTGTGGTTTATGCCTGTAAGCAAAAAAAGTTAAGGACAGTGCCCAGACCCTGAGTTCAAGCCCCAGGACTGGCAAAAAAAAAAAAAAAAAGGAGTTGAGCACTGGTGGCTCATGCTTATAATTCAGCTACTCAGAAGGCTGATACATGAGGATAAAGGTTCAAAACTAGTCAGAGCATTCACTGAGCATATTTTTTGAGTGTCTTCTATGTACAAGATATAGTGTCAAATGTTTAATTCTGGAATCCAAGGACTAATAATAAAATAGAATAATGATGGGGATTTTACTACCCCAACAGCCCTCTAAAAAAGCTATTAGAATTTAGATAGTATGGTATGTCACAATAAACAAATCAACAACAAACAATCCAAAGCCCCCCTCCAAAAAAAAAAAACTTAGCCAAAGCAGACAAACTTGAGGAACTCATCTCCAATTAATTAGAAAAAAATTGGAAGTAGAGGAGTGTGGCTCAAGTGGTAGAATGCCAGCCATGAGCAAAAAAGTCAAGAGAGCCCACAAAGGCCTGTATTCAAGTCCCAGTAATGACACCAAAAAAGAAAAAAGATTTTAATCTATGCTTTTAGCTCTAGAAAGGACCTAAAAGACTTCTTTACCTTCCATTCTCATCACCACACAAGTCCAGTGCAGAGTGGCATTTCAAGCCATTCTCTGCTTATTAGCTTTAGTGTGGGCTGAAGTAATTTGTCCCTAGCATCTGTCCCCAGACATGAAGTTAAAAACATCTCTGTTTCTACTGTCCAATGAATTCTTTACCTTGAGCTCCTGGATAGCTGCCTCAATAAAACAAGACTCAGGAGTGTGCTTCTCTTCTGCCAGCTGCTGCTCCAATGCTACTTTCTCTTCCAGAACCACCCGTTGCAACACCTGCTCTTTAGAGGCCAATAGCAGCTTAGAATATTGGCTGTGCTGTTCATCTGCAAGAAAGCCAGTAAGGTCATAAAAATGAGACAATAGTTTATTGCTGAGTTCCAATGGCCTGTAATCCTAGCTACTCAGGAGGCTGAGATCTGAAGATCATGGCTTGAAGCCAGCCCAGGCAGGAAAGTCAATGAGACTCATCCCAGTTAATCAACAGAAAACTGGAAGTGGAGCTGTGGCTCAAAGTGGTAAAGAGCTAGCCTTGAGTGAAAAAGCTCAGGGACAGTGCCCAGACACTAAATTAAAGCCCTACAACTGACCCCTCCCCCCCCCAAAAAAATTACAAAAATACAATTCTCAGCCAGGCACTAGAGGCTAACACCTATAATCCTAGCTAGCTACCCAGGAGGCTGAGATCTGAGAATCACAATTCAAAGCCACTCCTGGCAGGAAAGCCTGTGAGATGATTATCTCTAAATAACCACTAGAAACCAGAAGTGGCTCTGTGACTCAAAGTGGTAGAACACTGGTCTTGAGCAAGCCCCACAACCGAAAAAAAAAAAAAGTCTTTAACTCTGACCCCTTAATATGAGAAGTCTAAGAAAATCAGAGATAAAAACCAAATATTTAGTTGCACAAGTACTTAAGTATATATAACATTATATAGAATGTCAGAAAAGTAGGAGCTGGGAATGTGGCTTAGTGATAGAGTGCCCAGCATGTATGAAGCTCTGGGTTCAATTCCCCAGTACCACATAAAGAGAAAAAGCTGGAAGTGGCACTGTGGCTCAAATGGTAGAGTGCTAGCCCTGAGCAAAAGAAGCTCAGGGACAGTGCCCAGGCTGAGTTCAAACACAAAACTGGCAAAAAAAAAAAAGGAAAACGAGTAATTCTAATAAATGGTTTATTACATGGTTTATTGAAAAGAATTTTATGGTATAGTTCAAATAGTTCAGCTCCTACCTAGTAGGGCATGAAGGCTTGAGTTCAAACCCCAGTACCCACAAAAGAAAGAAGGGAAGAAATTTCTAAGATGGAACAACCACTAACATTATAAAGAAATGTATATGTTCTAGGAGAAATGCAGGTGTCAGAATAGCAAATCTAATTTCAATTTCTTAAAATATATATGTACTGAAGAAAGTCTATAATTAACATTTTGTACCACCTTTAGGAAAATATCATAACTTTGATTTCTTTTCTTCCTTCTCCTAGATTTTCTGGAGTGGGGATTGAATCCCTGGCCTGTGCATCCTTGGCAAGCAATCTACCACTGAGATACATCCTCAGAGCTTGTTTTTTTTTTTTTTTTTTTTTTTGTCGGTCGTGGGGCTTGAACTCTGGGCCTGGGCGTTGTCCCTCAGCTCTTCAGCTCAAGGCGGGCGCTCTACCACTTGAGCTACAGCGCCACTTCCGGTTTTCTGGTGGTTTTATTGGAGATAGGAGTCTCATGGTCTTTCTTGCCCGGGCTGGCTTTGAACCGCGATCCTCAGATCTCAGCCTCCTGAGTAGCTAGGATTACAGGCGTGAGCCACCAGCGCACGGCTGTCAGAGCTTGTTTTTTTTAAAAATAGTTCTTACTATGTAGCATAGGCTAGAAACAGCTTACACAAAAAGAGTAAACTTCTGACACTACAAAGGGCTGGCAATGCAGCAATCCAATCTTTTTCTTTTTTTTTTGTCGGTCATGGGGTCTGAATTCTGGGCCTGGGCGCTGTCTCTCAGCACTTCAGTTCAAGTTCTACCACTTGAGCCACAGTGCCACTTCCAGCTTTGTCTGCTTATGTGGTGCTGAGGAATTGAACCCAGGTCCTCATACGTGCAAAGCAAGCACTCTACCACTGAGCCACCTTCCCTGCCCCATGCAATCCAATACTCTTAAAGGCTGTACTCAAGATTATCTGCCCCCAAAATAATGAGAACTCACCTCCTAGATGAATAGGATGGTCTACATTCATCCACTTGGATTTGGGCAAGGCTACTAACACTCCTTTCTCCCTCTTCATCAGCTGCATTGTAATGTTATCACCAACAACATACTGACGTGATTCTGTGGCAACCACACTGTAATAAGGACAGTTAGATGAAGCAGAGCAAGATGCTAGTGGACTTGAGCCTAACCTAGTAAAGGCCTCAGTCATACCTCTTGAGATCCTTCTTATGCACAGAACTGTAACAAATGGGACATTTACTCCAGGTCTTCTCGCTCAGTGAAAGATAATGCAGGATGCATGCCCAGCAGAAGATGTGTCCACAGCGGGTTATCTTCGCTGCAGTAGGTGGATAGAGGCATATTGGGCAAGATGGCACTTCATGGCTACAGATGCGCTGAAACAAAATGCCACCATAATTTCAGAACTGACCAGGGGTATCAAAGTTCAAAACGTCAGCCTCTCCCATCTCCTCTCATCCCTACTCAACACATTAAAATTATTTAACAATGTAGGAATAAAGGATGACAGCATTTTAAACAAATTGTTTACTAAATCATATATTTCACTTACAAAAACAATGAGTATGCATAGAGTGAAGGATTAACAGAGCACCATAAGTAATCTGCCAACAAATCTATCAATAACTTCCAAACAACTTTTGTTTATGCATATATATTTTTTAAAGTCAACTCTTTTTATTTGTTCATTTCTAGCATTTGAAGTACTCTTCGATGACATCCTTGGCCTGAGACTCTTTGCCATAGTCTTTAACTACACAACTGCAACCAACCACTTTATGGGGCTTTCCCTCTCGACCAATTTTGCAAAGACCTACCCACTCCCCTATTTTTTTGCTGTCAGCGACCTTAATAAGATTGATTTGGTGCTCAGCACAAAAGACCTCCACTGACTTGGACATACATGGGCTCACTGCAGTTGGATGTAAACACACAAAGGTGTGCTTGGCACTTGTCTAGGGTTTTGGCAGCTTCATGGATTCCACGTGCTAGGCCGTCGTGGATGAGGGCGGTCTTCAGCACCTCTTGTAAAGCAGCATTGACATCCATTACACCTCCAGCAGCAATGCCTTCCTCAGCCATGGTGGTGGATTATGGTGAAGCTGAATCTTGAGCGCACCTGAGCTTCCGCCTCCACATCGGGGCAGGGAAAGAGCTATGCATCTATTTTTAACTGGTATGTATTAAACTTAATAGGCCTATGTCAGTCTCAGAGGGCTTTATGAATTCTCACAGTAATAGCTTAATTAAAACAAAAACAGGCCAGTGGCTAGTGGCTCACATCTCTAATCCTAGCTACTCAGGAGGCTAAGATTTGAGGATCACAGTTCAAAGCCAGCCCCCAGTAGAAAAGTCCTAGAGACTCTTCTCCAATTAACCACCAGAAATGGCACTGTGGCTCAAGTGGTAGAGGGCTTGCCTTGGGCTAAAGAGCTCAGAACAACACGGGGGGGGGGGGGGGGGAGGACAAAGAAAGGAAAAAAAAAACTGCCATTCTGAAAGTGGTTCTCCATCAGTTACACTGTTAGGACCAGCAAGGACATACTTTAACTTCAGTTGGAAAGAAATATAACAATGACTTTGGCAGAAAGTGCAGTCCTTTTTTTTTTTAAAGAAATCTTTATTGAGATTGTGATTACATAAATTTCACAAATTTCACAGTATTGTAAGATAGTGATACTATTAAAGTCACAAACACATTTTAACCTTCACAAGGCAAATTGTCATCATCGTGGTCTATAACGTTTATGAATTCTATAAGCTTCGATGATACAACTATTTCTTCCAAATTGGGTGATATGTACATTTCTTTCGTTTTGCTTAGTATAAGCTATTCCCTCTTTCCCTTTTATTGCTGCCGGAGTTGCTTAGTTCATTTTTATCAATGTCCTGTGCAGCTGATGGGCCCCTCTGTTGTCTATGTTCCCATTTCCCTCTGATTCTATGTCCTCCTCTCCTAGCTTCACTCAGATGTGCACATACATATACACCACATATGTGGGAGTTATTTAGTAATGATACAAAAAAATTGAGTGGAGGTCCTTGTTTCATTAGTCCTGTTTAGTTTGTCATATCTCCTTGTATTTTGGATTTAACCTCCACCTATCAGGGAGACCATATGCCATTTGTCTCTCTGAAGCAAGTCCTTTTAACGGCTTGATCAGGAGGAGGGAACTACAGCCCCTCACAAGGGCCCTGCTTACTGCGTCCCCAGGGAGCGCTCGGTGGTGTAGATAGGACTGTTTATATACCTTTAGATCAGAGCCTTTCACATCCTATGCCTGCAAGCCAGTGTCAACTAGATCTACAAAGGAATTCTGGGAGGAAGCAAGGACTGGCCTCTGAGAACTATCTACCCACTAGGCAAGCAGAAAGGGCTATCAGTAGTACACACAGCCAACCAACAGCTGCTGTGTCACCACCTTCTCTTTTTTAGTTCTCTCCCACTAACTAACAAGTCTGTGTGAGCTACTCACCACTTGTTCCACAAAGTCCCAGTTGACTAAGGTATCAGGATCAGCAAAATGAGCTGTGTAGTCTTGGTCTTCAGACACTACAAACTGGCAGCTAGAAATAACAAGAAAAACAACAAAAAGGTCCTAAGCAGAAATTTGTCATCTCTTCACTCAAACTTCAAATGCAGGCCAGTAACAAGCATGGTTTATGAAGCACTGTAACAGGACTTTGAGCTCCATTTTAGAGCTCTGGTTCTAGAAGGAATCCAATCTAAGCAAGAAGTACAAACCTATGAAGTGTTCCCTTGAATTAATCTACCTCTACCAAACAATTCCTCCTCAAACCTTGGAACCCCAGAACACGGCTCATCTTCAAGGAAGTAGAAACTATTTTCAATCATCTGAGACCAGTTTATATAAAGTATACAAAAGGAATTACAGATATGACTCAAGTGGTAGAATGTTAGCAACAGCACCAAAAAAAAAAAGCTTACAATGTATACAGTAGTTAATTCAGTCTACAGCCAAAGTCGAATCTTATAACTAAGGCTACACAAAAGGATAGCTGGGCATGGCAGCACTTGCCTATGGCACTAACTACTTGGGAGGCTGATGTGAGAGGATCAGTTGAGCCCAGGAGTCTAAGGCCAAAATGAGCAACATAGTAAGATCTCAAAAAAAAAAAAAGCAGAAACTTTGTTTTTTTTTGGTCCTGGGGCTTGAACTCTGGCCTGGGAAATGGCCCTGAGCTCTTCAGCTCAAGGCAAGCATTCTACTACTTGAGCCACAGCACCACTTCCAGTTTTCTGGTGGTTAATTAGCAGTTAAGAGTCTCATAGACTTTCCTGCCCTGTCTGGCTTAGAACTGCGGTCCTCAGATTTCAACCTCATGAGTAGATAGGATTACAGGTGTGAGTCACCAGCCCCTGGTCTCTTTATTTTTTATTTTATTTTTTTTTAATGGGTTGTGGGGCTTGAACTCAGGGCCTACTCTGAGCTCTTTTGCTCCAGGCTAGTGCTCTAACACTTTGAGCCATAGCTCTACTTCTGGTTTTCTGGTGGTTAATTGGAGATAAAAGTCTCGTGGACAGGCTGGGAAGGTGGCTCAGTGGTAGAGTAGCTTGCCTTGCATGCATGAGACCCTGAGTTCAATTCCTCAGCACCATACAAGCAGAAAAAGCTGGAAGTGGCGCTGTGGCTCAAGTGGTAGAGTGCTAGCCTTGAGCTGAAGAGCTGAGGGACAGCGCCCAGGCCCAAAGTTCAGGCCCCATGACCAACCAAAAAAAAAAAAAAAAAAAAGTCTCATGGACTTTCCTGCCCAGATTGGCTTTGAATCATGATCCTCATATCTCAGCCTCCTGAGTAGCTAGGATTATAGGCATGAGCCACCAGAGCCCCGAAGGAATCAGTTTTTGATCAATACATGCCAAGCATTTCAACTTATTCAATTCACCCTTAAGAAATGTCCTTTCCAGGAAATGGAAGCAAGACATTTTTTTTTCTTTGTTAAACACTGTTTTTGCTTTCTTTTCTGTTTTGTTTGTTCACTTATCTGTCTTTGGGAGGGTAAGGGGGTACAGAAATGGAAGGACAAAGTGTAAACAAATGCAGCAGTGTGGTACTTACTATACACTATGCTGAAAATGAAGTATACAATTTGTGGAACTATACAACTGGAAGTGAGGGGTGGGGTGACACTGTCCAAAAGAAATGTACTCTTGGGGCCGGGAAGGTGGCTCAGTGGTAGAACGCTTGCCTTGCATGCATGAGGCCCTAGTTCGATTCCTCAGCACCACATAAGCAAAAAGAAAAAAAGCCGGAAGTGGCACTGTGGTTCAAGTGGTAGAGTGCTAGCTTTGAGCTGAAGAGCTGAGGGACAGCACCCAGGCCCAGAGTTCAGGCCCCACGACCGGACCCCCAAAAAAAAAAGTCAAAAAAAGTTTCAAATACATATCCAATTCCACTTTTTCTCTCTCAACATAGTACTCAAGTCATTTATTTAAGCATTATGTTTATATTAATATCAAGAACATGTAGTTGGAAAGTGAGTGAGAGAGGTAGGGGTAAGATAGAAACTGATCATCAATTAGCTTTCTACTTAAAAGCAAGGAAGCCTCCTCCCAGGATTCCTACCCCTTGAGTCTTCAATTTTATTCCCCCACGCCACCCTAGGAGTAGCAATACTCACTTGGCCTGTAAAAAAAGTTCCTTGTTGAAAGGCTTATGTCCCCACTTGTTCCTTTTTCCCCAGCTGCCATGTCCACTGCCTTCAAAGTGACCTGTCTGGCCACGAGGTTCAAAAGTAAAATTCAACAAGTGGTTCAGGTTGATCTTCTTAGGGCCAGAAAACTGGGCAGGGCTAAACTCTGCCCGTTGAGCCTCTGCTACCTAGAAAGAATGAGTTTTAGATTAAAACACCAATTTACAGCAAGAAAAGAGTCCCATTCTTCCTTCAAAGATTAAATAAAAAGAGGCTTAGATGGGCTGGGAAGGTGGCTCAGTGGTAGAGTGCTTGCCTCACATGCCTGAGGCCCTGGGTTTGATTCTCAGCACCACATAAGCAGAAAAAGCCAGAAGTGGTGCTGTGGTTCAAGTGGTAGAGTGCTTAGCCATGGGCTGAAAAGCTGAGGGACAGCATCCAGGCCCAGAGTTCAGGCCCCACAACCAACAACAACAACCACCAAAAAAAAAGAAAAAAAGAAAAAAAAAAAGGAAGGCTTTGAGAATCTTGGAATACTGAATGGAAGTAAAAAAGCCTTTATTATCCCACTACCTACACCATTTACTCTGTCCTGCTAAATGGCAATTCACTATTAAATGACAAGGCCCAGTCCCAACACCTCTAGACATCTTAAAAAGTACAACAATGTACACACTGGACTAATTTTCCCACACTCCCAGAAGACAACTACATACGTACCTTGTGTGCATGTGTGACTGTTTTCTCCTGGAGATCAAACCCAGGGCCTCATTCATGTATGCTAGGCACATGCTCTACATTTGAGTTTATACTAGCCTTCATTTTGTTTTTTTGGGTTTTTTTTTTTTTTTTTTTGGTGGTCGTGGGGCTGGAACTCTGGGCTTGGGCGCTGTCCCTGCGCTCTTCAGCTCAAAGCAAGCACTCTACCGCATGAGCCACAGATCTCAGCCTCCTGAGTAGCTAGGATTATGGGCATGAGCCACCAGCACCCAGCTTAACCTTCATTTTGTTAGCATCCAGACCATAGTTCAAGCCCCATGAGTGATTGGGGGGAGAGGGAAGGGGGAACAGACTAGTGGATTTTTCCCCAAGCCCAGTTTCCCATTTAATGTCCTAAAGCAGGCATACGATATCTCCTACTTATGGAGATTGTTTAGTTTTTGCGGCTTTTTTTTACTGTTCAAATTAATGCTGCAACAAGCATATTTGAGGCTAGATTTGTACACAATTGGGCACCTGAATTTTTCCTTTTTTCAGTGAAAGGGACTGATCTCAGGGGTTGCTTCATGAATACTAGGCAAGCTCCCTATCACTGAAGTACACCCTCAGCCCTCAATTATCTCTTTTGAATGTATGGAAGAAATGACTGGACCAAAGGACATGCCAAATGCAAATGAAAGGGTTTGCTGCCTAGTCAAATTTGGAAGTTTTTAGAACAAAGCACTTGCACATACACATGACAGATTCTAAGAAGGTGGAGGACTCTTAAGTTTGAAGTCAAGGTCAATATTTAGTAAGATCCTGCCTCAAAAGAAAAGTACAAGACAGACAGCAGGGCTGGGAAGGTGGCTCAGTGGTAGAGCGCTTGCCTTGCATGCCAGAGGCCCTGGGTTCGATTCCTCAGCACCACATACGCAAAAAGAAAAAAGCCGGAAGTGGCGCTGTGGCTCAAGTGGTAGAGCGCTAGCCTTGAGCTGAAGAGCTGAGGGACAGCACCAAGGCCCAGAGTTCAGGCCCCAAGACCGGACCCAAAAACAAACAAACAAACAAACTAGACAGACAGCAGTGGCCTATGACTCCTAACTACTCAGGAGGCTGAAATCCAGGAAATCATAGTTCAAAGACAGCCTAGGTCTGAGATTCATCTCTGACAAACCAGCAAAAGTGGTAAGTGGAGGTATGGCTCAAATGGTACAACACTAAAACCCAAGAGTGGTAAGAAAAGTACTACACAGAGTCCGGTACCCTATTAGCTACAATTTCTCAACACATGATTACATGTCTTCTTCCTCCAAGGAAATGTCTATAACTTCCTTCAGAGGAAGAAAGGAGGCAAAGTTCCACATCCAGTTAATCCTCAACTATATGACTGCTTTTTACCTATTCTTCTCCCTCTTGCTCTCTTCCTTTAGCTACTGACACACTGCAGGGGAAAAATTAAAAATCTAAATCTTATGTTTATGCTCTAGAAAGGACATTCTCAAATTACATACCTCATCTCGTCTTCCACCATTAAAAGAAGAGCTAAAGAGTTTGCTGCTGCCGCCGCCCCTTTGAGGAGGCATCTTATTAAAAGTTTTGCTTTTCTGTGAATTGGAGCGACGGGACTGGTTGCTAAAATTTTCATTTTTGGGGTAGGAAGGTTCACGTTTGCGATTATAACGTTTGGATCCATTTGAGTTCTTTCCATCTGAAAGCAAAAAAAAAAAAAACAGGAAATATGTTAAAAAGACATACACCTACATATATACACATATACACACACATAAAATTTTTCTCCACCTCTAGCAAAATATGGTTAATAATAGTGTTTTTAAATAAGGAAAAATAGGCCTTTCCATACCTCTAAGAAATCTAGGTTTAGGGCTGAGAAGGTGGCTCAGTGGTAGAGTGCTTGTCTTGTATGCATGATGCCCTGGGTTCAATTCCTCAGTACCATATACACAGAAAAAGCCAGAAGTGACACTGAGGCTCAAGTGGTAGAGCGCCAGCCTTGAGCTGCAGAGCTGAGTGAGGGAGAGTGCCCTGGCCGAGAGTTCAGGTCCCATGACAGACAAAAAAAGAAAAAAAAAAAGACGACGACAACGAAGAAGAAGAAGAAATAATCTAAGTTTAGCCACTTGAAAACCAGAAGAAGAAGGAGGAGGGGGAGGGGGAAGGGGGGAGGAGGAGGAAGGAGAAGGAGAAGAAGAAATAATAATCTAAGTTTAGCCACTGGAAAACCGGAAGTGGCGTTGTGGTTCAAGTGGTAGAGCACTCGCCTTGAGCTGAAGAGCTGAGGGACAGCGCCCAAGACAGAATTCAAGCTCCACAACTCAAAATAAATAAATAAATAAATAAATAAATAAATAAATAAATAAATAAATAAATGAGCAAAGTATATTATCTTATTGGGCCTTTCAATGATTTTCTCTGAGTTTATGAAAAGAAATAATACACTAAGCCAAACACAAGAGGAAGCAGAAGTTTGATGCTCCTTCAGGTGTAAGTTCATAGAAAAAATTTTACGTGGCCTGGGTCTTGCATCAAGTCTCAAAGTTTCCAGGTGCTACTTACTGATGCTCAACATCAAATAAATCTGACAGATTTCTCAAAAAAAAAATTTTTTTTTGTCAGTCTTTGTATTTTGCTTTGGCATTGTGACCACTGTGAACAGGAATGTCCTAAAGAGAGCCTGACTCGACATACTACTTAGACAGTGGTAACAGAACTTTCACTGTTTCCTCACTACTCAGGAAAAAGACCAGATAGGCTGGCTGAATATGCTTAGAGATGAGTTTGACAAGCCTGCACATACACAGCTGTGATGTCTAATTCTCACTTGTATGACAAAATGGAAATAACAACCTATATTTCCAGAAATATTAGCAGTTTTTATATGAATGAACTTACTCTAGAGAATCTCAATGTTTCATAAATGCGCTCCTCAAAAATTCCATTAGCAGGGCGGGTGGAGGCTGGGAAGGGATGTGAAGGGTAAACAAAGGAGGAGGCTACAATGCTTGATAAGAAATGTACTCATTATCTTGCCCATGTAATTGTAACCCCTCTGTACAGTATGTTCACAATAAAAAAAAAAAAAATTCCATTAGCAATGCTCAATAGTAAATGTATTCATTACCTTACTCATGAACTGTAACCCCTCTGGTACAGTATTCTTTACAATAAAAAATATATATATTTAAAAAATAAAAAATTTTAAACAATCTAAGTTTAGGACAGAGCTTAGCTCTCTGAGAAAAACAATACATAGTGTTGTGTTTTTTTTTTGTCGGTCATGGGGCTTGAACTCTGGGCCTGGGCACTGTCCCTCAGCTCTTCAGCTCAAGGCAAGCACTCTACCACTTGAGCTACAGCACCACTTCCGGTTTTCTGGTGGTATATTGGAGATAGGAGTCTCACGGTCTCTCCTGCCTGGGCTGGCTTTGAACCACGATCCTCAGATCTCAGCCTCCTGAGTAGCTAGGATTACAGGCGTGAGCCACCAGCGCCCGGCTACATAGTATTTTTTTGTTTCAAATGCTAAAGCCTAACTAAGGAAGTCCTTCTTTCAGGACAAATAAACTTTATAGACCAAATCACACAGCTTCTCAGTTTAAAGTGTCTCCAGAGCAGGAGTGAGGAACATTCAGCCTACAGATTATATGAGGCATAAGAAATCATTTGGTTTGGCCCTGATAAGGTAACCACAGTCAGGACTCAAAAGTCAATAAAGCTAAGTTTTTTTTCTTAGCAACATTAGTACCAGCTAAAGTCACATGCCAAAAAGCCCTTGAGGAGGAGAAGGGGGAAAGGAGTGGGAAGAGGAAGGAGGAAAGGAAAAAAGAAAGGGTCATGCTATATTAGGAATAGCTATCTTATCAATGACAGGAGACATTTGCTTTCAAGTTAGTATAGCATAAATGCTGTACTGCAAAAGGTTGCTTAGGCTATGTAGTAAGAGGCATTCAAGAGTAAAACAAGGGGCTGGGAATGTGGCTTAGTGGCAGAGTGCTTGCCTAGCATGCATGAAGCCCAGGCTTAGATTCCTCAGTACCACATGAACAGAAAAAGCTAGAACTGGCACTGTAGCTCAAGAGGTGGAGCACTAGCCTTGAACAAATTTATAACCTAACAACACTATAAGATTGTTAAGTAGCAGGACACAGGTAGTTCATGCCTGTAATCTTAGCTACTCAGGAGGCTGAGATCTGAGGATCACAGTTCAAAGCCAGCCCAGGCAGGAAAGTCCGTGAGACTCTTATCTACAATAAACCACTAGAAAACTGGAAGTGGTGCTGTGGGTCAAGCGGTAGAGCCCTCCCCTTGAGCTGAAGAGCTAAGGGATGCACCCAAGCCCAGAGTTCAAGCCCCACTACCAACAAAAAAAAAGACTGTCAGGTTTACAAAGATGTCAGACACCTTGTACTCATATACTGTTTTGTAGAATGGGAACTTCTTTGTACAACTACTTAAAGATAATAATAAAAATGTTTAAAAAAAAAAAGCTGGGCGCCATTGGCTCACGCCTGTAATCCTAGCTGCTCAGGAAGCTAAGATCTGAGGATCACGGTTCAAAGCCAGCCCAGACAGGAAAGTCTGTGAGACTCTTATCTCCAATAAACCACTAGAAAATCGGAAGTGGCGCTGTAGCTCAAGCAGTGGAGCACTCGCCTTGAGCTGAAGAGCTCAGGGACAGCGCCCAAGCCAGAGTTCAAGCCCCACCAATGACCAAAATAAAAAGTCTCAGAGACTTTCCTGCCTGGGCTGACTTTGAACCTTGATCCTTAGATTTCAGCCTCCTGAGTAGCCAGGATTACAGGCATAAGCCACCAGCGCCCGGCTTTAGAACACATTCTTAACATGTACAAGGCCCTGAGCTCAATTCCCAACACTGCCAAAAAATAAATAAAAACAAAACATAATTGCCAAACTTTATTATCTAGACTAATCCTACATTTTGACTCTTTAACTGTTGCTTTCAAGAGAGGCATCATCTTGGCTAGATCCTGGTGGCTCGTGCCTCAGGAGGCTAAGATGCAGAGGAGCACGGTTCAAAGGCAGCCTGGGCAGAAATATCTGAAAGACTCCTGAGCTGGAGGCATGGCTTCAACTGTGAGCAAGCAAGCAGAGCAAGCACAAAGGCCCTGGAGTTCAAGGCTCACTCCTGTCATCCTAGCTACTCAGGAGGCTAAAATATGAGGATTGCAATTCAAAGCCAGCCTGGGCTGGAAAGTCCAAGACTCTTACCTCCAATAAACCACAAGAAAGCTGGAAGTGGCACTGTGGCTTAAATGGTAGAGCGCTAGCCTTGAGCTGAAGAGCTGAGGGACAGTGTGCAGGCCCAGAGTTCAAATCCACAACCAACAACAACAACAACAAAAAAAGACACTCTAGCAAGGAAGCTATTTCATTTTTTTACCTATTACCACACTTGTAAGAAAACTTTCATAATGCTCTTTTAACTTCTCATTTCTAAACCAGATTACAGCAAATCACCACATGAAGATTTATGATTTAGGCATTAAAATCTCTCTTCTTGTCTTCCATTTGCCTAAGAATGTGAAGACAGACCTCTCAAGTGAGAAACTGGTTCTTATCTCTAAACCCAGGCAACAGGTAGCTAAAGCTTGAAGGTACTGTCTGGAACCTAAAGATAAAATTCAGAGTGCTATGTTTGAGATGTTTTGTTGACAATTTGCCAGAATATACATATCAATAACTCAGCAGTAGAATGTGTCCTCATTTCTCTGTTAGGAGCATAAGATGATATACTTTAGATTTTGGAAAACAAACTTAAAAGTTCATGTTCCAAGTTGGGGGCCAGTGGGTCAGGCCTGTAATCCTAGCTACTCAGGAGGCTGAGATCTGAGGATCACCGTTCAAAGCCAGCCAGGGCAGGAAACTCTGTGAGATTCTTATCTCCAATAAACCACTAGAAAACCAGACATGGTGCTATGGTTCAAGCGGTAGAGCGTTCACCTTCAGCTGAAGAGTGCGCAGAGCCCAAGCCCCACAATTGACCAAAAAAAAAAAAAATAGTTCATGTTCCAGAGAGAAACACAATCTATATTTTCATTTTTTATTTTGTTTTCTCCATTTTTTTCTTATGTTGTTCTGTTGTACGTGAAGTTTTTTGTTGTTGATATTGTTGTTTGTGCCAGTCCTAGGGCTTGAAACTCAGGGCCTGAGCACTGTCCGAGATTCTTTTGCTCAAGGCTAGCACTCTACTACTTGAGCCACAGCACCAATTCTGGCCTTTTATGTATGGTGAAGTTTTTTTTTTTTTTTTTTTTTTGGGGTCCGGTCGTGGGGCCTGAACTCTGGGCCTGGGCGCTGTCCCTCAGCTCTTCAGCTCAAGGCTAGCGCTCTACCACTTGAGCCACAGCGCCACTTCCGGCTTTTTTCTTTTTGCTTATGTGGTGCTGAGGAATCGAACCCAGGGCCTCGAGCATGCAAGGCAAGCGCTCTACCACTGAGCCACCTTCCCAGCCCATGGTGAAGTTTTAAACCAAAGCACTAGTGTATCTTTGAATCCTCAGGAGATTCTTTTTGTTGTTGTTGGTGGTGGTTGTGGGGCTTGAACTCTGGGCTTGGGCGCTATCCCTCAGCTCTTCAGCTCAAGGAGAGCACTCTACGGCTTGAGGCACAGCACCACTTCTGGTTTTCTAGTGGTTTATTGGAGATAAGAGTCTCATGGACTTTCCTGTCCAGGTTGGCTTTGAACCGGGCTGGCTTTGAACCATGATCCTCAGATCTCAGCCTCCTGAGTAGCTAGGATTACAGGCGTGAGCCACCGGCGCCCGGCAGGAGATTCTTTTTTTTTTGTCTGTCGTGGGGCTTGAACTCTGGGCCTGAGCGCTGTCCCTCAGCTCTTCAGCTCAAGGCGAGCGCTCTACCACTTGAGCTACAGCGCCACTTCCGGTTTTCTGGTGGTTTATTGGAGATAGGAGTCTCACGGTCTCTCCTGCCCGGGCTGGCTTTGAACCGGGATCCTCAGATCTCAGCCTCCTGAGTAGCTAGGATTACAGGCATGAGCCACCAGCGCCCGGCTCGGCAGGAGATTCTTATACATAGTCACAGTTAATAACTACCAAGAACTACTGTCAAGACACAGTCCAAAATGGCTAAGCCATTAGTTAAATGGCTCAAAGCTACAACCCACGATATTCAGAGTCAACAATTCGGAAAAACTTAATTCAGGATCTTAATTGTCCCACATGTTTTATGTAAAGGTCTCTGACAAGTAACAGCAAGCATACCTCATCTCTTTCCCCCATTACCAAATTAAAGGCCTTAAGTTTTTCAGCTGAGTTATCTGGCATCACATTTCTAGCTTTAGTTCTGACAGGTTGCACCAGCCGAGATCAGAATACCAGCCAGGAAGTTTCTGCTGCTGACTCATGCTGTAATCATGAGCAAGTAGCTTACCCATCCCATCATCAGAATGGTTGACAAGCACTTCCAGAGGGACAATATAAAGCCTTACTACAGCATCAACTGACAACAAATTGAATCCAGCTGAAATTAGTAATTCTGAATGAAAGGGAGAGAGAAGTGGTGATCAGGAATGATGTATGTGGCAGTATACTACCTGCTTGCTAAGTGGGTTTACTGTAAGAACTTGAGGACTGAAAGACAATCTGTGTAAAATGCCTATCATAGTGCCTGGCACATTTATTATTAATAAATACAAATCATTCCTGTCAGCTCCAACATGCTAAACCATATTAATCCAGCCCAGAGACCCTAAAACTCTTATAAAATCTTTCCCAAGTGGTTTTACTGAAAGTTTCTAATTACATCCATTTCCAAAGGCAAAAGCCTGCAGGTCCATTTACAGCAGTGTCATTCCTCAAGGCAGGTTACCTAGTAACCTAACTTCTGATACCAGAACAACAGGAAGAGTGTCAGGAGTGCTTCACACTACCAACCTCAAAATAACTGCTGCATAATACCTGACCTTCCCTTAACCTCCATGGCTATACTATTCACCACAGAGATGGCCAAGAGACTGGATCTTGGCCAGGGGCCACTGTTTGCCTACAAAGTGCCTAACCTGTCCTGCCTCTTTTTCCTTTCTTTTTTTTTGGCCAGTGGTGGGGCCTGAACTCTGGGCCTGGACACTGTCCCTCAGCTCTTCAGCTCAAAGCTAGCACTCTACTAAAGCACAACTTCCGGCTTTTTCTGCTTATGTAGTGCTGAGAAATCAAACCCAGGGCCTCATGCATGCAAGGCAAGCACTCTACCACTGAGCCACCTTCCCAGCCCAAAAGAAATGTACTCTTTTTTTGTTTTTTGTCAGTCATGGTGCTTGAACTCTGGGCCTGGATGCTGTCTCTCAGCTCTTCAGCTCAAGGCTAGCACCCTGCCTCTTGAGCTATAGAGCCACTTCCAGCTATATCTTTTTATCTTACTCTTCCTGTTCTTCCTTCAACTCAGGACTCAAATTCAAGGGATCCTTTTTCCAGGGTTCCTTTCAGCAATTTCCAAAAGGATCATGCATATCAAGTGTAGAGTCAGCTTTTGAAATATACAGAAATTTTTTCATGGAATTGTGTAGAGCCTGAGTCTATCTTCTGGTTCATGGGAAACAGAAGTCACCCTATCAGAGGTCCTGAGTAGCTTAAGTAGCAACACTAGTCTTAGTTAACAATATTTTCTCATTTTATTTTTGTTGTTGTTTTAAGGTAGGGTCTTGCTCTTTAACTCTATCCTCCGGCCTCAGCTCCCAAATTCCAGAGACTGCAAGTACTACCTTCCTTGCCCAGCTGCAATGTTCATAAGATATTTGCTACCCTATAGATCAGCTCTAAAAATAAGCCAGTATGTAGTTTCCAAATTTTTTGTCTCTACATATTCTGACATTTTTTTTCCTAACTGCTAGCTGCTCATAAACAATTGATAAAGTTGTATTAGATACAAACAACATCTTTCTTCACTAAGGGAATACACACTGCAGAAGCCATAAAAGTAGGCACCAAGCCAGGCGCCGGTAGCTCACGCCTGTAATCCTAGCTATTGAGGAGACTGAGATCTGAGGATCACAGTTCAGAGCCAGCCCAGGCAGGAAACTCCAAGAGACTCTTATCTTCAATAAACCACTAGAAAACTGGAAGTGGTGCTGTGGCTCAAGGGGTAGAACGCTGGCCTTGAGCTGAAGAGCAGAGGGAAAGCGCCAAGGCCTGGAGTTCAAGCCCCACGACTGACAAAAAAAATAAGTAGGCACCAGCAAGGACAACAAATACTGCCAAGCAACAAGTACACCACACCAAAGCTGGTACCACCCAAGACATACTTGTGTATTTCGTGAAAGCGAACAAAACATCCTTTCTATGTGTTGTACCCTTCTTCTGAAGTTTTCAATTAAGTGTTTAACTATAAAAAAAAATCAGAATTAAAAGTCAGAATTAAGGGAACAACTAATAATCACTCTATACAACTGTTTGAAATGTTAACAATGACAATGACTGGCTTTGGTCAAACTACAACAGTACTTGGTGCCATACTAGTGGGTAATTAGTTCCATTCACAACATATTCAGTCAAAGGCAGGAATAAAATGCCTTCAGCACCTTAGCTTTTTGTTGTCTTATTTGGTTTGGGTTGTCACAAGTTTTCACCTATTGTTCACTAAGGAATAAACAAGGATTTATTGTAGCTGACTCATAAGTAACCAGGTTACAGGCCTAAAGAGCCCTGGAGCCTGGCACCAGTGGCTCACGACTATTTCTAGCTACTTTGGAGACTGAGATTGGAAGGATCAAAATCTGAGGTCCAGTCCAGGCAGAAAAGTTCGAGACCACCCCCCATCTCAAGCACATGCTGGACACAGTGGTGCATGCCTGTTATCCTAACTGGGGCAACTTAAAACAGGCAGCCTGAAGCCCAAGTGAGAGTGCCCTATCTCAAAAAAGTATAAAAAAAGGTTAGAGAAGTAGCTCAATGGTACTGGGTCTGCCTAACAGGTGTAAGACCCTGCATTCAAACCCTAGTACCATCCCCCCCCAATAAAAAAAGCCTTAAATAAAATTAGTTAAGGAGCCAGATGCTGGTGCCTCACGCCTGTTATCCTAGCTACTCAGGAGGCTGAGATCTGAGGATCACGGTTCAAAGCCAACCCCGGGCAGCAAAGTCCGTGAGACTTATCTCCAATAAAACAATAGAAAAACAGAAGTGGTGCTGTAGCTCAAGTGGTAGAGCACTCAACTTGAGCTGAAGAGCACAGGGACAGCGCCCAAGCCCAGAGTTCAAGCCCCACTACTGAAAAAAAAAAAAAAAAATTACTTAAGGAAAGGTGGCTCAGTGGTAGAGTGCTTGCCTTACATGCATGAGGCCCTGGTATTGATTCCTCAGTACCACATAAACAGAAACAGCTGGAAGTGGTGCTGTGGCTCAAGTGAGAGAGCACTAGCCTTGAGCTGAAGAGTGAGGGACAGTGTGCAGGCTGAGTTCAGGCTCCATGACCGACAAAAAAAAAAAAAAAAAAAAAAAGTTAAGAATTCAGTTGAGGGGCTGGGAAGGTGGCTCAGTGGTAGAGCGCTTGCCTTGCATGCCTGAGGCCCTGGGTTCGATTCCCCAGCACCACATAAGAAAAAAGAAAAAAGCCGGAAGTGGCGCTGTGGCTCAAGTGGTAGAGCGCTAGCCTTGAGCTGAAGAGCTGAGGGACAGCGCCCAGGCCCAGAGTTCAGGCCCCACGACCGGACCCAAAAAAAAAAAAAAAAAAAAAAATTCAGTTGAAAACCAGGTGCTGGTGGCTCATGCCTGTAATCCTAGCTTTCAGGAGGATGAGACCTAAGAATTATGGTTCAAAACAGCTTGGGCAAAAAAAGTCCATGAGACTCTGACCTCCAATTAACCACTCAAAAACCTGAAGTGGAGCTGTGGTTCAAAGTGCTAGAGCCCTAGTCTTGAGCTAATGCTCAGTGACAGTGCCTAGGCCCTGAGGTCAAGCCTCAAGACTGACAACAACAACAACAATAATAATTCAATTGACGCTGGGCACTTGTGGGTCATGCTTAAAATCCTAGCTACTCTATTGGGAAGCAGGGATCTGAAAAATCCAGGCTCAAAGCCAACCCGGGTAGAAAATGTGAGACTCTTACTTCCAATTAACCACCAATAAACTAAAAGTATAGCCCAAAATGGCAGATCACTGGCCTTGGGGGGAAAGGGAAAAGTGAAAAAGTGAGGCCCCTGAGGTCAAGCCCTAGTACTGCCACCAAAAAAATAAATGCAGCAGTGACACCCGCTACACACTACAAACTACACAACTTATGGGTGGAAACTGGAAGAAAAAAAACTGAGAACAGAGGAAGGGATGATATTGTCAAAGGAAAAGAATTGTACTCATTACTTGAGTTATGAAACTGTAACTCCTCTATATATCTCTTTTATAATAACAATAATAAAAAAAAGTTACTTTTTTTTTTTTTTTGCCAATCCTGGGGCTTGAACTCAGGGCCTGGACACTGTCCCTGAGCCTCTCTGTACTCAAGGCTAGCATTCTACCACTTGAGCCACAGCACCTCTGCCAGCTTTTTCTGTTTATGTGGTACAGCTGAATCAAACCCAGGGCTTCATGCATGCTAGGCAAGCACTCTACCACTAAGCCACATTCCCAGCCCTAAAAAGGTTACTTTGTTTTAAAATTAGCCTTACAGACGTTTGATCTCAAAATGTTTTAAACAACTAAATCTCTAAGTTTAAGGACTCCAAATAGTTCCCTATCTGCACACATCCTCATGCTCACAGGCAGTATCTTCTAATTACTGTAAATATAAAGAAAATACAAAAGAGAGCAAAGATTAGTACACAAGCTTTGATGTAAGATAGAGAATGGTGAATTCTAGATTCTGCCAAGTTTCTAACATCTTCCCTCTCAACTTGTTCCTTACTTTAAAAGGCACAACTCTTACCTTGCTAAACAGGTTAATGACTGGGGTACAGATAGCAGATAAAAGCCAGGATAAGCCCTCAGTAAATAGCAGCTGTTAAAATTATCCTCGGGACAAAAGACTGAGAAGCATGACTACAGATTTGACAAAAATCTTGCCAGTTAAAGGGCAATTACTGCAGCCTCGTAGTACACACATACACAAGGTACCTTCTTGGTACCTAATAGCTACCTAGAACTCTTGTGAGCTCTTAATTCATTTAGTATTCTATGAGCTCCCCCCTGTACAGATTAAAGAAATTCAGCCACTGACTCAAGGTTTGCACCCAAAAGACTGAATCCTTATCTACTACAACAAACAGAACGAAGTCACTCAAAGAGGCACAGATCTGAGGCCAGAGTAAATGAAAAAAAGTCAGTCTGAAGAGCCCTTGGGGCCCCACCCTCTCTCGTTTAAACTTGGGTCCTGTTCACCACCCAATACGAACTCCAAGACGTATTTTAGAGGGGACCGACCCGAAGATACCAGGCAAAGCGGGGTCTGAAGGCCTGACTGTAGGCGTACTACCTGGAGAACCTCAGTTTCCTCATCTGTAAAGGGAGAGAACCGCTCCAATTTCACCAGCTATTGTGAGTAAAGATGCACGGACCGGAACAAACCAAGTAGCACGACCGGTGCTGATTCATTGTAAATAACAGGCGCCAGGGAAGGGGGGAGGAAGGGGGGACCATCGTAGAAAGCGTGGCTTGTCCCCGAGTGACCCACAGCCCTCGGGCTGGCTCTTACCGCTCTTGGGTTTAGACTCGCCAGCCGGCCCAGCCGAGGCGGAGCGGGGCGGCTGTTGCCCTTTGCTGCTGCCCGAAGAGGCGGAGGAGCTGTTGGAGCCGCTGTTCTTGTCCATGTCGGAAGCGGTGGCGGCGGCGTTGGGGGAGCTCTGCGGCATCAACGGGGGCCTCGGCGGCGGCGGCGGTCGGAGCGGAGCGGGCGCGGCGGGGACCCAGGCTCATGGCGTTCAGGGCCGGCGGGGGTCGGCGGCGGCAGCGGTTCTCGGCCTTCATGGCGACATTTTTCCCTGTTTCCTTCCTTGGCTTCTCAAAATGGGAAGAGAAGCGAAAGGCGGGGCTGCGGAGCCCGGCGGCGGCGGAGGTGACCGAGACGGAGGAGGAGGCCGGGGCTCGGAGGTCCGGGCCGGGCCTGGCGGGGCGGAGGCTACGGGGGAAGGGGAGGCGAGGGAGGGTGCGCGAGCCCCGCCGGCCGGCCGGACACGCTCTCCCGCCGCGGGGCAGGAGAGAGGGGTGGTTGTCTCGATGTCGGGGACGAGTGTCTCCGACACAGCGACCGACACTCGCCTCTGGGCCGAGGCCGAGCTGCTCCGGGAATGGCGACGAGTCGCCAAACAGCATCTCAAAGAACCCGGATGGACTATTTATAGAGTGGAGAAGCTACCTGATGCATTCTGGGAAACGTAGTTTTCTTGTTTATCCGGGCCCTCGCCACTGGTGGGGCGCGTAGGATTATGGGACTTATAGTTCCTGGCAAGAGCAGGGTTGGGCTGTTTGGTTTGGTTTAGTTTAGTTTTGTAAGCACGCTAAGACGCAGTAGTAACACATACTCATAATAAAGCAGCCGAACCTTGGAATATTTGTGGAACATATTCATTGGGGTTTTTTTGGTCTGTGGCTCTTATTCTAGTATTAATAGGTTTCTGGCTTTTATTCCCTCATGCGTTCATTTACCATCACTTTGCTTTGCTTTTTGTTCCTTTTTTTTTTTTTTTTTTTTTTCCTTTTCCTGCTTTTTAAGCTGAAGATCAAATCCAGGGTCTCTCCCTTTAAACTAGCAGTCATAATCCCCGGAGCACGAGTAGAATTTTAGCAGTCACTTAAAAGTGAATGACAACAAGCCGCACCACAGTGGCTCACGCCTGTCATCCTAGCTACTCAGGAGGCTGAGATCTGAGGATTGTGGTTCAAAGCCAGCCCGGGCAGGAAAGTCTGTGGGACTCTTATCTCCAATTAACCACCAGAAAACCAGAAGGGGCGCTGTGGCTCAACTGGTAGAGCGCTCACCTTGAGCTGAAGAGCTCTGGGACAGCTCCCAGACCCAGAGTTCAAGCCTTAGGACTAGCCCCCCAAAAAAAAGAATGACTGGATCTCTAATGGGGCCCCTCCCCTTCTTGGTTCATGGCAAAGGAGACATTAATACGCATACATAAATGCTTTCTGTGCAGTAACAGTTTAAGTGGGGATAAATGAAGATCATTTATCAGAATATCGTATTTCTAATTTTCCTTAAAATGCCCTTCACCAGTTCCAGTATTGCTTCTCTTGTTTTACACACACACACACACACACACAAATCATATCAAAAATCTAGTAAAATAGCTATTCAGCTAGTTTGTTTAATTTGATATCCAGAAGAAACAACAATAACCTAAATCTTAAGGTCCATTTTATTTATTTAATGTATGTATGTATTTATTTTGGTGCTGTGCTAAGGCTCTTGCTCAGATTTTTTCAATTAAAGTTGTCACTCTACCACTTTAATCACACCTCCACTTACAACTTTTTATACTGATTAGTTGGAAATAAAGAGTTCAAATAATAATTGTTCTTATCAGGCTGGCTTTGAACCACTATCTATGATCTATTCATTTTTTTTTTTGCAAGTCATGGGGCTTGAACTCAGATCATAGGCACTGCCCCTGAGCTCCTTTTGTTCAAAGCTAACATTCTACCACTTGAGCCACAGCACCACTTCTGGCTTTTTCTGTTTATGTGGTAGTGAGGAATTGAACCCAGGGCTTAATGCATGCCAGACAAGCACTCTACCACTAACTCACATTCCCAGCCCTGGTCTATTCTAAAATATTACTAGATGTACTTACATATTACTAAGATACCTTCTAAAAGGATCTTAGTGTAAAATAGGCATAACAATTCTGAACTTATGGATGAATCATTTCTCCATGTCATTCATAAAAATAAGAGAGTAAAAGAGAAATCCCAGTGTAGAAGATGTCCATCTGTCAGGCTATATAAAACCAGAAAAAGACTTTTCAGTTCAAAATAGTTTCTTAAGATCCTTGGCTCTTTCTCCTTGTGAAATATTTACAGAAAATATAATTTTAAAAAGGGAATTCAAGCAGAAACAGAGAAAGGAAAGCAAAGCAAAACAATATAACTTCCATTCTCTCTTTTTGCACAAGATGGTCTCATTATCCTTTCCCTAAAAAACACTGAAATCTGGGACTGAAGTAAAACACCCATGACATGCCAGTGAGCTACAAATGTAGCTTTGCATGAGCAGAAGACAAAGAATATCTGATGTTTGATTCTGGCTTGCTAAATAGATACCTGAATTTTAGTTTGCATTTATGACTTCCTAAAGGTTCATAAAATAGTCAGGCCAAAAGAAATCTTTCATTGTTGTTTATTTTTCAAAGTAGTCTAGCATATGTTTCTCAAGGATGGTCTCTAAGCACAAGAGCCTAAAATTACAATCATCAATACTGGGGGGAAAATGTTCTAGAGAACTGACATATATAATCCAATTATACTACTTCTGGGTAGATACCTGAAGGAAATGAAAGAAACATCAGTTACCTCCACATGCATGTATGCATGGA
The DNA here is from genome assembly GCF_024711535.1 of Dipodomys merriami. Classification (NCBI taxonomy): domain Eukaryota; kingdom Metazoa; phylum Chordata; class Mammalia; order Rodentia; family Heteromyidae; genus Dipodomys; species Dipodomys merriami. The sequence continues at coordinate 1,210,103 of NW_027203126.1, forward strand.
CAGATAAAAGAATAGAGAAAATATAAAATGATATAGATAGATAGATAGATAGATAGATAGATAGAAAGATAGATAGAAAGATATCCTAAATGGCCTTTGAGTATTGAAAGACTAAGTAGCCTCCATATCTTAGAGGAAATGCATGGGTCTTTAGTATTATGATAGTGCAATGGGATATTATTTAACCATTAAAAGAGAGAGAAGGAGAGAAAGAGAAAGAGAGAGAGAGAGAGAGAGAGAGAGAGAGAGAGAGAGAGAGAGAGAGAGAGGAGAGAACCAGGTCCTGGTGGCCCATGTCTGTAACCCTAGCTACACAGGAGGATGAGATCTGAGGATCTTAGCCTAAACTCAGCCAGCCCAGGCAGGAAAGTCTATGAGATTTTTTTTTTTTTTTGTCACTCATGGGGCCTGAACTCTGGGCCTGGGCATTGTCCCTCAGCTCTTCAGCTCAATGTGTGCACTCTACCACTTGAGCCACAGGGCCACTTCCAGCTTTTTCTGCTTATGTAGTGCTGAGGAATCAAACCCAGAGCCTCATGCATGCAAGGCAAGTACTCTACCACCAAGCCACCTTCCCAGCCCAGTCTGTAAGATTCTTATCTCTAATTAACCACCAGAAAAACCAGAAATGGCACTGTGGCTCAAGTGGAGGAGTGCTAGGCTTGAGCTAGCCTTCAGCTCAGGGACAGTGCCCAAGCCCAGAGTTGAAGCCCTAAGACCTACAAAAAAAGAAAGAGAGAGAGAGGGCAACACGTCTTGAGTTTCAGGCTTCTGTGGGCTACATATCCAGGTCTTACGGAGGAGGAGGAGGAAAGGGGAAAGGGAGGAAGAGGGGGAGAAGGGGGAGGGGGAGGAGGAGGAAGAAAGAAACAGGAGAAGCCGGGTGCTGGTGGCTCATGCCTGTAATCCTAGCTACTCAGGAGGCTGAGATCTGAGGATCGCGGTTCAAAGCCAGCCCGGGCAGGAGAGACCGTGAGACTCCTATCTCCAATAAACCACCAGAAAACCGGAAATGGCGCTGTAGCTCAAGTGGTAGAGCGCTCGCCTTGAGCTGAAGAGCTGAGGAACAGCGCCCAGGCCCAGAGTTCAAGCCCCACGACCGACAAAAAAAAAAACAAAACAAAAACAAACAAACAAAAAAAAGTAACAGGAGAATGAAGTAATGTCATTTGGAGAAAAAAGGGTGGAACTGGAGATCATCATATTAAAAATAAGACACAAAGAAATTATCACATTTTTCTTCATATATGGGAACAAGAAAAGGGAAGGAAGGAAGGAAGGAAGGAAGATAAGAAGGGAGGAAGGAAGGGAAGGAGAAAAGAAGGGAGGAAGGGTGGAAGGGAGGGAGGAAGTCAGTAGTAGCCTCTGATGTGGAAGAGATACATAAATACATTTACTGATTCAAATCTTTGGTAATGGGGTCCAAGATGTTACATTGTAAAGATCAAACCACTGGGGGCCTGAACCAGAAGAACCATGAGTTCCAGTATGAATTCAAAACCATTCTAAACTATATAGCAAGATAGAATCTCAAAAAAATATAAAACCAGACACAATTAATATTAATCAAAATCAAACCAGATGATTCTACACCAAAGTCTGCAAGAATTGACCTTGTGATTGTCACCTTTTAACAGCATGCCTCAGTTTCCCCCTAAGGTACTCCTGATGCCAGTTACTATTGGTTAGTAACATTAAGGGATGGCCTGTGAAAAGTGATCAGAAGCTCAATCCCCAAGGTCTTCTCATTCTTAACGAAAACTTACTTCCACTTTTAATTTAAATTTTAAAAATTGGGGGAGGGGGAAAGGAAGAATGTGAGAGGATACTGGGTATTAAACTCAGTTTAATCCCTGGATGCTGTTCCTGAGATTTTTTTTTTGTTCACAGCCCCTTACCATCTGACTCAAAGCTCCAGCTTTTTTTTTTTTTAGGTCCGGTCATGGGGCCTGAACTCTGGGTCTGGGCGCTGTCCCTCAGCTCTTCAGCTCAAGGCTAGCGCTCTACCACTTGAGCCACAGCACCACTTCCGGCTTTTTTCTTTTTGCTTATGTGGTGCTGAGGAATCAAACCCAGGGCCTCATGCAAGGCAAGCGCTCTACCACTGAGCCACCTTCCCAGCCCCCTAAGCTCCAGCTTTTTGTTGTTGTTGTTATTGATCATGGAGCTTGAACTCAGGGCCTGGGCACTGTCCCTGAGCTTCTTTTGTTCAAGGCTAGCACTCTACCACTTGAGCCATAGCTCCACTTCCAGTTTTTTCTGTTTATGTGGTACTGAGGAATGGAACCCAGGGCTTCAGGCATGCTAGGTAAGCACTCGATCACTAAGCCACATTCCTAGCCCGTTATTTATTGTTGTTGTTTGTCGTGAGGCTTTAACTCTGGGCCTAGGCGCTGTCCCTGAGGTCTTTCACTCAAGGCTAACGCTCTACGACTTTGAGCCACAGCACCACTTCCGGCTCTCGTGCTTGGAGAAAAAGAGGCTCAAGGACTTTCCTGCTTGGATTGGCTTCGAACCCCAAAGTCCATACCTCAGTCTCCTGAGTAGTTGGTATTACAGGTAGGAGCCACTCGCCTGGCCCACACAGCTCCTCACTACCAGGAGGCGGGGACTAACCGTGGCTCCTCCAATCAGCAGGCGTCGTCGCATGGTGACGTCATCGACTCCTCTCCCGTCGGGCCGTGGGACTGCCAAGATGGCAGCGTCCGTGAGCTGCGTTCTGCGGCTGTCCGGCGGCTGTGGGTGGTCGCGGACGGCGCGGGGATGTGGGTTCCCGGGTCTTCCGGGCTTTTGGCCTCGGGGCCTGCTGGGTGCGCGGCTCTTGTCCCAAGAGAAGCAAGCAACGGAAACGCACTTCGGGTTTGAGACGGTGTCGGAGGAGGAGAAAGGGGGCAAAGGTGACCGGGGTGAGAGGGCGGGCCGAGGGAGACCTGTCAGTCCTGGACCGGTGTGACCACCTGTGAGCTCCAGGTCCGGTGTCTGGGACGTCCTGATTTCCAAGGACTTCCAAGTTTAAATTTTCTTTGTGTGTGCCAGTCCTGGGTCTTGAACTCAGGTCCCTGAGTTCTTTTGCTCAAGGCTAGCTCACTACTACTTGAGCCACAGCTCCCCTTCCAGCCTTTTGGTGGCTAGTTGGAAATAAGAGTCTCATGAGCTTTCTTGTCCATGCTGGCTTCCAATTGCAATCCTCAGATCTCAGCCTCCTGAGTAGCTAGGATTACAGACACAAAACACTGACGCTTGGCTTTAAATTTTTTTTTAAATACAAAGCACTTTAAGTCAATTCTGATTTAAACAGCAAACAATTACAGTTCTGTGAAGGTAGAAATGATTAGCCTGATTTTATGGATGAAGTAGCCATGAAACAATGATAGGAGTGGCTTACCCAAAATTCTGCTAATAAGTGGCAGAACTGGGATTTAAATCCATTTGAGTTGTTCCCAAAGCATGTGCTTTTACCAGTATTCATTAACAGTGATGAAAGGACTGGGGCAGGGCTCAAGTGCTAGCTCCTGCCTAGCAAGTGGAAAAGCTGGAGTTCAAACTCCAATACATACTGCCAACCATAATAATAGGAATAATAACTGTATTGTTCTTTACAATGTATACTCAACATTTTACACAGTGACAAGGAGAGAAGACAGTGATAAGTTAAATATTCAATCTAACTTGGCAACCAAGATTGAAGTACAGGCAAGACTTAGCTTTACACAGTGAGACAGAACGGTAAAAATAACACACAAGTTAAAATCATGCAAAATGATCTTAATCCATGACCTTTAAAACTTACCGAGCCTGGGCTGGGAAGGTGGCTCAGTGGTAGAGTGCTAGCCTTGCATGCATGAGGCCCTGGGTTCAATTCCTCAGCACCACATAAAGCAAAAAGAAAAAAGCCGGAAGTGATGCTGTGGCTCAAGTGGTAGAGTGCTAGCCTTGAGCTGAAGAGCTGAGGGACAGCGCCCAGGCCCAGAGTTCAGGCCCCATAAATGGACCCAAAAATATAAAAAATAAAAAAATAAATAAAAAATAAAACTTACCGAGCCTAAACAGAATATAGGCTTAGTATGTTCAAGGTCCTAAATTTATTCATATTAAACACAATGACAAAAATTTGTTTTGGGGGGCTGGGAATGTGGCTTAGCAGTAGAGTGCTTTCCTACCATGCATAAAGCCCTGGGTTCGATTCCTCAGCACCACATAAACAGAAAGAGCTGGTAGTGGTGCTATGGCTTAAGTGGTAGAGCACTAGCCTTGAGCACAGAGAGGCTCAAGGACAGTGCCCATCCCCTGAGTTCAAGCCCCAAGACCAGTAAAAAGCAAACAAAAAATATGTTTGGAGGCCAGGTGCTGTGGCTCATGCCTGTCATTCTAGTTACTCAGGAGGCTAACATCTGAAGATCATGTTTCAAAGCCATCCTGGGCAGGAAAGTCCATGAGACTATCTCTAATAAACTACTTAGAAAAAGCTAGAAGTGATGCAGTGGCTCAAGTGGTAGAGAAAAAGAATCAGGAACAGCACCCACACCCTGAGTTCAAGCCCCTTGACTGCCACCCCCCAAAAAATTGTTTTGAATGGAGGAGGGCAAGAAAAGTAAAGGAAGCAGCCAGATGGAAGTGGCACTGTGGCTCAAAGTGGTAGAACGCTAGCCTTGGGTGAAAGAGCTCAGGGACAGTGCCCAGGCCCTGAGTTCAAGCCCCATGACTGACAAAAAGAAAACAGCGAGAGTCCAAATAGTAGAAAAGAGGTTGCAGAATAAAGCTTCCTGACACAGCAGGAAGAACAGTTCTTACCTCCTACAGAAACACATGGATTGGATCCAAGTTGCCCATAAAAAAGGATCTGAATCTCTGAGTCATGGTGCCAAAAAATGTTACATAGAGTCAGCACATCTATCTACTTTGGACCTTGATGTTCAATGACAGAACTCAGGCAAATCAAGAAAGGTAGTGAAAGCGACAGAAAAGTTTATTAAGAAAACAGTACATTTTCCGTTGATTTTAAACCAGTCATCTCTAGAGTAAGAATGACCAAAAGCAAAAACCAAAAAGCCATTCTCTGCTCTTTTCTAGCTCTTTTTCAGCTCTTTCCTTCTCTTCTCTTTCCCAGCTCCCTTCTCTTTTCTAGCTCTCTCCTCTTTCCCACCTTTCCCAAACGCTCTCTTTTCTAGCTCTTTTCTCTCTTTTCTAGCTCTTTTCTCTCTTTTCTAGCTCTTTTCTCTCTTTTCTAGCTCTTTTTCTAGCTGTCTTCTCTTTCCTAGCTCTCTCTCTTTCCCAGCCACGTGGGCCAACATGGCCTGGTGCCAGCCAGAACGATGAATAAACCTACCCCTTACCTGAATACCACGTGTGTAGTGCTGTTCTTACTCAGCTACCTCTTTTTAAAAACCTAACAGATAGAGTACAAGCCAATGAGCAAAAGCATCAGATACTGAGTTTGAGTCTGGTCTAGGACAAAAACCAATAATGTTAATGTATAGATTTAGATATGAGGGCATCATGGCATAGTTTCTCCTTTACCTTGCAAAGAGAAGCAGTTTTCTGATGGGAAAGACTTTCTCTTTTCTCTTTAGGATTTTTCCATGTAAATCCTACCAGTAACAATTGTGTATTTATCGTATGTATCCTCTGTCAGTCTATCAGGTGTTTGAAAGTGTTGCCAAGAAGTATGATGTGATGAATGATATGATGAGTATTGGTATCCATCGCATTTGGAAGGATTTGTTGCTCTGGAGGATGCACCCACTACCTGGGACCCAACTGCTCGATGTGGCTGGAGGCACAGGTATGTCAAGTTTTGGGTCCTTGGGTATCGTTGAGCATCTTCTACAGAAATTACTCTTATTGGAATGTGATAGTTCATATTCCATTAGTAGATCATTTGAAAATCAGTATACTTCAGAGAAAGGTATAGAAAATATCAATCAAAAGCAGCTTTGTGCTGGGCACCAGTGGCTCATATATGTAATCCTAGCTACTCAGAAGGCTGAGAGTTAAGGTGGAGAGCTAAGGATCATGGTTTGAAGGCAGCCCAAGCAATAAAGTCCAGGAGACTTTTTTTTTTTTGGTCAGTTGTGGGGCTTGAACTCTGAGCCTGGGCACTGTCTCTCAGCTCTTCAGCTCAAGGCTAGCGCTCTACCACTTGAGCCACAGCGCCACTTCCAGCTTTTTCTGCTTATGTGGTACTGAGGAATCAAACCCAGGGCCTCATGTATACAAAGCAAGCACTCTACCACTGAGCCACCTTCCCAGCCCTCCAGGAGACTCTTATCTGCAATAAACCATCCCCTTTCCCCCCCAAAAAAAGCTGGAAATGGAGCTGTAGCTCAAGTTAGCTCAAGGCATTAGCCTTGAGCAAAAAAGCTTAGAGTCAGCACCCAGATCCTAAGTTCAAGCCCCAGGACTCACACCAAAAAAGCGGCAGGGGGGCACCTTTGGTGATTCCTGTATTCCTAGCTACTCAAAAGTCTGAGACCCAGGATTGATGCCAGCTTGGGCAGAAAAGTCCATGAGACTTTTCACTACAATTGACTACCAAACAGCCAGAGTGGAGGTGTGACTTGTGGTAGAGGAACATTCTTGAGTGGAAAAAGCCAAGGCCTTTTTTTTTTTTTTTTTTTTTTTTTTTTGTCGGTCGTGGGGCTTGAACTCTGGGCCTGGGCGCTGTCCCTCAGCTCTTCAGCTCAAGGCGAGCGCTCTACCACTTGAGCTACAGCGCCACTTCCGGTTTTCTGGTGGTTTATTGGAGATAGGAGTCTCACGGTCTCTCCTGCCCGGGCTGGCTTTGAACCGCGATCCTCAGATCTCAGCCTCCTGAGTAGCTAGGATTACAGGCGTGAGCCACCAGCGCCCGGCAAGGCCTTGAGGTCAAGTCCTAGCTCTGGCACAATAAAGTAAGTAACTTTGTGGATTTGGGGTGTGGCTCAAGAGGCAGAGCCTAGTATTCCAAGGGCCTTGGGACACATATCAGTTTTATGCTTTTCACTTCTCTAATATTTACAAAGACCAGGCTGGTCTTTGTAATAGAGTGGATAGAGTGCTTATGTAGGAAGCATATACACTGAGTTCAAACCCCAATACTAACAAAAAAATCAACGACAACAACAAACAAAAACCCAGAAGACCAACTTTTTACTCCAGTGATCTTTCATCATTTAAATGACCTCTTTATGTTTTTCACTTTTGCTAGGCAAGCACTCTCCCACTGGAGCTTCATCCCCCATGCCTTTTTCTGTTGGTACTGGGGTGAATCATAGTACCATTTCCACCACTAGAAATGGTAGCTTAGGGCTCTGTATAATAAACGTGTTATATAACAATTTTGTGGTACTGAAGTTTGGATTCAGGGGCTGGGAAGGTTGCTCAGTGGTAGAGCACTTGCCTTGCAAGCCTGAGGCCCTGGGTTCGATTCCTCAGCACCACATAAGCAAAAAGAAAAAAGCCGGAAGTGGCGCTGTGGCTCAAGTGGTAGAGCGCTAACCTTGAGCTGAAGAGCTGAGGGACAGCACCCAGGCCCAGAGTTCAGGCCCCACAACCGGACCCCCAAAAAAAATAAAAATAAAAAAATAAATAAATGAAGTTTGGACTCAGAGCCTAGCCCTTTCAGTTGACTTGCACCTTCCAGCCCTGTTTTTGTTGTTTATTTTGGAGACGAATCCTCAAGGATTTTTGTGCCCTTGCACACTGTAATCCTCTCGATCTCAGTAGCTGAGTAGCTAAGATTACAGATGTTAGCCACTGGCACCCAGCACTTACGTACTTTCATAAAAATAAAAAAAAAAAAACTTTTAGGAAGTAGAGCTATGGCTCAAAGCAGTAGAGCACAAAAAGCTCAGGGACATGGGCTGGGAATGTGGCTTAGTGGTAGAGTGCTTGCCTAGTATGCCTGAAGCCCTAGATTCCACTCCTCAGTATCCTATAAGCAGAAAAAGCCAAAAGTGGCACTGTGGCTTTAGGTAGAGTGCTAACCTTGAATAAAAGAAGCTTAGGGATAGTGTGCAGGCTATGAGTTTAAGCCCCAGGGCCAACCAAAAAACTGTTTTAAGCCAGGTGTGGTGGTTATACCTATCATCTCAGCAAAAGGAAGGCTGAGGTGGCTGGGCACCAGTGGCTCGTGTCTGTAATCCTAGCTACTCAGGAGGCTGAGATCTGAAGGATCACAGTTCAAAGCCAGACCACGCAGGAAACTCTGTGACTCTTAATCTCCAATAAACCACTAGAAAACTGGAAGTGGCGCTGTGGCTCAAGATCACTAGCCTTAAGCTGAGGGACAGCACCCAGGCCCAGAGTTCAGGCTCCACAACTGGCAATAATAATAATAACAACAACAACAATAAATATTTTATTTTGTTTATGTGGTATTGAAAATTGATCCCAGGGAATGCAAGGCAGGCACCCTAGTAAGCCACATTCCCAGCCTGGATTTTTGCTTTTGGTTTGTATCTTTCTTCCTGTTTGGCTTCCCACAGGTGACATTGCATTCCGGTTCCTTAATTATGTTCAGGCACAACATCAGAGAAAGCAGAAGAGGCAATTAAGGGCCCAGCAAAATTTATCCTGGGAAGAAATTGCCAAAAAGTACCAAAATGAAGAGGATTCTTTGGGTGGTTCCCACGTCATGGTTTGTGACATCAACAGAGAGATGCTGAAGGTTGGAAAGAGGAAAGCCTTAGACCAGGGCTACAAAACTGGTGAGTCCTAGGAAAGCAGACACCAGGGAAAGACTTGTATGTTTATAAAATAAGCTGGAGGAGGTCACATCAAATGTTGAAATCCTTATGCTCCAAATTTCAGAAACTTACAGTTAGGAGAGAGTTGAAGGAGCTGGGAAGGTGGCTCAGTGGTAGAGTGCTTGCCTTGCATGCCTGAGGCCCTGGGTTCGATTCCTCAGCCACCACATAAGCAAAAAGAAAAAATCCGGAAGTGGTGCTATGGCTCAAGTGGTAGAGCGCTAGCCTTGAGCTGAAGAGCTGAGGGACAGCGCCCAGGCCCAGAGTTCAGGCCCCACGACCGGACCCAAAAAAAAACAACAAAAAAAAAAAAAAAGGAGAGAGTTGAAGATCATTTGGGTGACTGAGCACAAATGATACTGGCATTGTTTTTTAGGGCTCACCTACCTGTTTGTTGGACTGGATGAACAGCCCCATGTGACAGAGGAGATAACCAAAGCCCAAACAGGATCTTACTTAAGTCACACCACTATTTAGTAGCAGATCCTAAACTAGAGGCAGCGTTTGGATCTCAAATCTTATACCTTGAAATAGAAATTTGCTGGGTGTAATCTCAGTACTTGGGCGGCAGAGGCAGGAGGGATTTTGAGCCCAAGGTCAGTTAAGACTCCGTCAAAAAGGGCTGGGATGTAGCTCAGTGGCAAAGCACTTGCCTAGCAAGTGCAACGTCCTGGGTTCGATCCCCAGTACCAAAAAAAAAAAAAAAAAGAAAAGACAAGACTCCGTCAAAAAAAAAAGAAGTTTTAGTTTCCAACAGCTCTAGGATGACCTATTCCCCTACCAGTACAAGGCAGGTTTAATTTATTTGGAACACAACTATGCTGCTCACATCTCTTGTAAGAACAGAACTTCAGCTACAGCAATGTACTTAGCTAATAGCCTCTGTTAGCTCTTTGGCCTCTGCTCCAGATTTCTTGCAAAGCCAAGCTCATTCTTGGCAGCTCCCATATACAGCACTGAGCACCATTCTTTTTTTTCACTTTGTTTTGTTTTGGTTAAGAGTCCTGTGTGACTATGTAGTCCATGCTGGCCTTGAGCCTGCCATCCCCCTCCCTTATCCTCTGGAATGCTGGGATTGCGGGCATGAGTCATGACACTCAACCTAAGCAGGACTCCTAACAGCCAGGCTTTCTCCTAATCAACTATTGCCCTTACTACTACACAAAATCCAAAACAAAACTTTTACAACATTTCCTCCTCATCAGTATGTCAGAGAACCCAACTGACACAGTGCATGTGTTTTTGTTTTTGTTTTTGTTTTTTGTCTGTTGTGGGGCTTGAACACCAGGCCTGAGCGCTGTCCCTGAGCTTTTTTGTGTAAGGCTACCACTCTACCACTTTGAGCCACAGCACCACTTTTGGTTTTCTGGTGGTTAATCTCCTGGATTTTCCTCCCTGGGCTGGAACCCAGATCTGTGATCCTCAGATCGCAGCCTCCTGAGTAGCTAAGATTACAGGCATGAGCCACCAGCTCCCAGCCATAGTACCTGTTCTCTGCTCCTCAGATTTCCCTATTTTGTCAGGTACCAGCAGCAGGAAAGTAAGGAACTGCCTTCCTACTTCTGGGAGCCCACTGCATGCTCAAAAAAAAAGGATGATTTCTGCTCTAGCATGGAAATGGAAATGTTACCTTTGGCTGCCCCCTATTTGTTCAAGTTTATTAATGATCCTGGATGCTGTGCCCTGTTGACCCAGATTTTCAGGGCTGCTGCTCTGCCCCCTCTTTCAGCAGGCCAGGTACTGCAGGAAGCTATAGAGAGAGCAGAGGATTACCACAAAGAAAGTCCCCAGGGTCCACATCAACCTTCCCCCCCCCCCCAACATCACCACAGTAGCTGTGGTTGTTTTAGTCCAATCCTTCCTCCTCTTCCTGCCCCCAGGAGCAGCTGCCTAGACATTTGCAGCCCACTTGGTCCCAAGATGAAGGACTCCTTTGTTAACCATCAACACTAAGCAGAAGGCAGACAGTCACTAGCATTTTTAAACAAAGGCACCATGCTTTCTTACTCCTACTGACCAACATGCTCTGCCATAAAGAATGGAGCAGAAAGATACCAAGATGATCAGTAGCATTCCATTCTGAACTGGCAAAAAAAAAAGAAAAAAAAGAAAAAGAAAAAGATTACAGGTGTGAGCCATTGATATTCTTATTTATTTACTTATTTAAGTACTGGAGTTTGAACTCAAACTTACTTGTTAGACAGGCACTCTACCATCTGAGCCATGCCTCTAATTCTGTATATAGTTTTTTTCTGCCATTCCTGGGGCTTGCACACAGGGCCTGGACACTGTTCCTGAGCTTCTTTTGCTCAAAGATAGCACTCTACCGCTTGAGCCACAGCTCATTTCTGGCTTTTTCTGTGTATGTGGTACTGAAGAATTGAACCCAGGGCTTCATGCATGCTAAGCAAGCACTTTACCACTAAGCCACATTCCCAGCCACCCCCTTCCCCTATACTCTTTAACAGGACTGAGAGATACAGAAAACAAGAGAAGGAGAGAGATTGATTTAGTTGGGTGGCATGACTCAAATGGCAGAATGATTGTGTCGTATGCCTGAGATAGATTTTGGTTCCATTCCTTGCCAACCACCCCCTCACAAAAAAAATAAAGTAAAATAAAATAAAAAAATACACAGCTAATAAGGGATGAAGGTGGTGTTCAAACCCAGGCAGCTTACCCTGGTGCTACTTGAGGATATGTAGCTCCATGGCAGAAAGATGTCAGCTTCTAAGATCTTAGCATTGGAGGAAAGTAGCCAGGAATTCAATGGTGAAGGCAGGTGTGCAGTTCTTCCACTCCAAGTAGATACCTGACAATTTACTTGGTGCTATCCAGACTTTGCATCATATTCCACAGGTTTGAGGATCCAGTCCCAGAAGAGTGCTGCTATTCAGGCTCTAGCCACACTCAGAGTGTAGCTACTCACGCTGGGTTACTCACACTTCTGACTCAATACAAACACACATCCAAATGCAATACAAAATGTAAATTCCTCACATGTGATAAATCACAGGGTGCAAGGGAGACAGCTTTCCACATTCAGATGCAGAAATCATTTTGTCTTCCAGGGCTTGCATGGATCCTAGGAGATGCTGAAGAGTTGCCCTTTGATGATGACAAATTTGACATTTACACCATTGCCTTTGGGATCCGGAATGTCACACACATAGATCGGGTAGGAATGGCTACATATGCAGCTCACCTGATGTTCTGGGTTCAGCACTTCAGTAGAGTGGCTGCTTTGAGTTGGAACTTCTTTCTTTAAATTATTAGTTTTCCTAGTCAGGAATGAATGAACTGAAATCACAGGAATAGAAGCATGACTCATCTTGTCAGGGCCTGATAAGCATGAGGCCCTGAGTTCAAACCTCAGTATCACAAAAAGCATGTTATATAGAGAGGAGGTGCACTGTTTTGCTTTTGTTTTTTATTTTGTTTTATTGGTTGCAAGGCTTGAACTCAGGGCCTGAGTATTGTCTCTGAGCCTCTTTGTGCTCAAAGCTAGTGCTTTACCACTTGAACCATAGTACCACTTCCAGTTTTTAATGTGCTTAATTGGAGATAAGAGTCTCATGGGGTTGGAGATACCTGGCTGGTTTTGAATCGTGATCCTCAGATCTCAGCTTCCTGAGTACCTAGGATTATAGGCATGACTCACCAGTGCCTGGCTCCACTGAGATCTTAATTCACAATTCTAAACTTGCCTCTCACGCAGTTGTATCAGTCTGTATGCATTTGACTTATCAAGTCATAAGCAGCAGACTACAATATAATATGTAGGGTTATTCTGCGGTTTCAGCTTCCCAACTAGAATACACAAGAGGGCTGTGGGAAATAACAGTTAGAATGCACACAGAAATTCAATCTGTCTTGCCTTGTAGCACTGGGTGAGGTCTGCTGAGGAGTGCATCCCATTGTCCTTGTCTCTCACAGGCACTCCAGGAAGCCCATCGAGTCTTGAAGCCAGGAGGGCGGTTTCTCTGTCTGGAGTTTAGCCAAGTGAACAATCCCCTGGTATCCAGGTCAGCACCAATAACACAGCTTTATCTTTATAGTCCTTTTTTTTTTTTGGTCATGGGACTTGAACTCTGGGCCTGGATACTGTTCCTCAGCTCTTCAGATCAAGGCTAGCCCTCTACCGCTTGAGCCACAGCGCCACTTCTGGTTTTCTGGTGGTTTATTAGAGATAGTCTCAAAAACTTTCCTGCCTGGGCAGGCTTTGAACTGCAATCCTCAGATCCCAGCCTCCTGAGTAACTAGGATTTGAGGCGTGAGCCACCGGTGCCCAGCTTATTTTTTTCCCTTTTTGTTTGAAGTGCCAGGGGATGAGCCCAGGACATGTTCTAATCTTAATCTTTTGCCTTTTTTTTGTTTGTTTGTTTATGTAGGCTTTATGATCTCTACAGCTTCCAGGTCATTCCTGTCCTCGGAGAAGTGATTGCAGGAGACTGGAAGTCCTATCAGTACCTTGTGGAAAGCATCCGGAAGTTTCCATCGCAGGTACCAAAAACATCTATAGTGTGTAACAAAGGTCCTAAAGCTGAAATCCAAGCAATCCTTGCTCTGTCTTTCCTTGTGTTTTAGGAAGAGTTTAAAGAGATGATTGAAGATGCAGGTTTTCAGAAGGTGACTTATGAAAGTCTAACTTCAGGCATTGTGGCCATTCATTCTGGCTTCAAACTTTAATTCTTTTCCTTTCTGGAGTGTGAAGCAGTCATACCCTGCTGAAAGCTGCACCCTGAAGAATAATCTGGCTGATGAGACAGCCTCTGAGCATCTCCTCATAAGGATATGAATTCCTGTTCTGAACTGACCAATCTCCAAGTAGAAGAAACAAATTCCTGTCTTTTTTTTTTTTTTTTTTGGTTCATTGTGGGTTTTGAAGTCAGGGACTAGACACCATCTCTGAGATCTTTTTGCTCAAGACCAACACTCTACCACTTTGAGCCACAATTCCACTTCTGGTTTTCTAGTGGTTAATTGGAAATTAAGAAAAGAAAAAAAAGTCTCACAGACTTTACTGCCAGGACTGGCTTTAAACTGCAATCCTCACGGGCTGGGAAAGTGGTTCAGTGGTTGAGCGCTTGCCTTGCATGCATGAGGCCATAAGCACCACATAAGCAGAAAAAAAAAAGTTGGAAGTGGCACTGTGGCTCAAGTGGTAGAACGCTTGAGCTAAAGAGCTAAGGGACAATGCCCAGGCCCAGAGTTCAGGCCCACGACTGGACCCCAAAAAAAAAAAAAAAAAAAATCCTCAGCTCTCATCCTCCTGAATAGCTAGCATTACCGGTGTGAGCCACCCGTGCCTGGCTCCTGTCATTTTTTTTTTTCATTTTTGCAGTTTTGTTAGACTCTGCTCAGGCCTTTTCTCACAAGTATTTGGTCTTTTTTGTTTTCTCCTGTTAACTTTCTTGGCTGTGCAGTGTTTAGGTAAAACCAGCACTAAAACACCATTTGCAAGTATATTGGTAGCTTTTCTTTCTTTTTTTTTTTGTTTGTTTGTTTTGTTGGTCATGGGGCCTGAACTCTGGTCCTGAGCACTGTCCCTCAGCTCTTCAGCTGAAGACTAGTACTCTACCACTTGACCCACAGCACTAACTTCTGGCTTCTTCTGCTTATGTGGTGCTGAGGAATCGAACCCAGGGCCTCATGCATGCAAGGCAAGCACTCTACCACTGAGCCACCTTCCCAGCCCCTATTTGTAACTTTTTTAACAGTGTGGACTTCCAGAGAAATAATGGATCATTGGAAAACAATGATGATTTGAAACAGAAAACCTAAACCAATCACTGAGCCTAGCACTGAGTATAGGGCCAAAAGCTAAGGTACAAGTCAGTGCTAACAGTAAATACTAGAATTATAGGCTGGTGTATATAGTTTGATGGTAGAGCACATGCCTAGTACCCTCAAAGTGCTAGGTTCAAAACTTAGCACCAGCCGGGCACTGGTGGCTCATGCCTGTAATCCTAGCTACTCAGGAGACTGAGATCTGAGGATCACAGTTCAAAGCCAGCCTGGGCAGGAAAGTTTGTGAGACTATTACTTCCAATAAACCACTCAGAAAACTGGAAGTGGCTCTGTGGCTCATGTGGTAGAGTGCTAGCCTTGAGCTGAAGAACTGAGGGATGGCGCCTAGGCCCAGAGTTCAAGCCCCATGACCAAAAAAAAAAAAAGAATGAAAGGAAAAAAACAGGGTTGGGAAGGTGGCTCAGTGGTAAAGTGCTTGCCTCACATGCATGAGGCCCTGGGTTTGATTCCTCAGCACCACATAAGCAGAAAAAAAAGCCGGAAGTGGCCCTGTGGCTCTAGTGATAGAGTGCTAGCCTTGAGCTGAAGAGTTGAGGGACACCACCCAGGCCCAGAATTCAGACCCCATGACCGACCAAGAAACAAACAAAATAAAAAAAACCCACCACCAACAACAAAAGAATTACACACTGGGTTGGGATTGTGGCTTAATGTAGAGTACTTGCTTAGCATGCACGAAGCCCTGGGTTACATTCCTCAGTACCATATAAACAGAAAAAGTTGAAAATGGCCCTGTGACTGAAGTGATAGAATGCTAGCCTTAAGAAGCTTAGGGACAGCCGGGCGCTGGTGGCTCACGCCTGTAATCCTAGCTACTCAGGAGGCTGAGATCTGAGGATCACGGTTCAAAGCCAGCCCGGGCAGGGGAGACCGTGAGACTCCTATCTCCAATAAACCACCAGAAAACCGGAAGTGGCGCTGTAGCTCAAGTGGTAGAGCGCTCGCCTTGAGCTGAAGAGCTGAGGGACAGCGCCCAGGCCCAGAATTCAAGCCCCACGACCGACAAAAAAAAAAAAAAAAAAAGAAGCTTAGGGACAGTGCTCAGGCCCTGAGTTGAAGCCCAGGAGTGGCAAAAAAAAAAAAAAAAAAAAAAAAAAAATTTAAAATTTAAAAAAATTGTATACTGACTGAGTAAATGAATCTACATTTAGGGTAATATATGTCTTTTTTTTTTTCTTGACATGGGTGAGAGAAATAAATGTTTTCATCATTCTTCCAGACTTTTACCAAAAGACCCTATTGTGTCCTTTATGTCTGTTATAAAGAAAAACACTCCAGATTAAAGCCTTGTCACTAGAATAAATATGACAGCTCCTTATTTCATGTGCCATATAGGAAGCTTCTTTGTCAGAACACATTTGATAAAAGGGTTGTATAGCACTTCAAAATGTTTGAAAACTATTTTTGTATGTACCCTGTGCCCCTCCAATCTTCAGGTATGGATTTGGGTAGCGCTGCCTTCCTAATTGCAGTCCAATTTGATGCTAAAGGAAGCCATCCACAGTTGTTTTGTTTTTGCTTTTTGCCAGTGATAGGACTTGAACTCAGGCCTAAATTCTGAACCTGTGCTTTTTCAATCAAAGCTGAAGCTCTACCACTTTGAGACCCTTTTTTATTTTGGCTTGAACTTAGGGCCTAGATGCTGTCCCTGAGCCTCTTTGTGCTTGAGGCTAGCGCTCTACCATTGGAGCCACAATGCCACTTCTGGCTTTTTAGTGGTTAATTGGAGATTAGAGCCTCACAAGGACTTTTCTGGCTGGGCTGGCTTTGAACCGTGATCCTCAGAGCTCAGCCTCCTGAGTAGCTAGGATTACAGGCATGAGCTACCAATGCCCAGCTGTGAAACTGTTTTGTTGGGGCTTGAACTTGGGGCCTGAGCACTGTCCCTGAGCTTATTTTGCTCAAGGCTAACACTCTACCACTTGAGCCATTGTGAAACTTCCAGCTTTTTCTGTTTATGTGGTACTGAGGAATTGAACTCAGGGCTTCATGCATGCTAGGCAAGCACTCTACCACTAAGCCACGTTCCTAGCCCCATGAGACTTTTTTTTTTTTTTGGTCGGCCATGGGGCTTGAACTCTGGGCTTGGGCGCTGTCCCTGCGCTCTTCAGCTCAAGGCGAGCACTCTACCACTTGAGCTACAGCGCCACTTCCCAGTTTTCTGGTGGTTTATTGGAGATGAGAGTTTCATGGAGGGGCTGGGAAGGTGGCTCAGTGGTAGAGCGCTTGCCTTGCATGCATGAGGCCCTGGGTTCGATTCCCCAGCACCACATAAGCAAAAAAGAAAAAAAGCCGGAAGTGGTGCTGTGGCTCAAGTGGTAGAGCGCTAGCCTTGAGCTGAAGAGCCGAGGGACAGTGTCCAGGCCCAGAGTTCAGGCCCCACGACCGGACCCCCAAAAAAAGAAAAAAAAAGAGTTTCATGGACTTTCCTGCCCGAACTGGCTTTGAACCACAATCCTCATATCTCAGCCTCTTAGCTAGGATTACAGGCGTGAGCCACCAGTGCCCAGCCCATGAGACTCTATCTTCAATAAATTACTCAGAGCCGGGCGCTGGTGGCTCACGCCTGTAATCCTAGCTACTCAGGAGGCTGAGATCTGAGGATCGTGGTTCAAAGCCAGCCCGGGCAGGAGAGACCGTGAGACTCCTATCTCCAATAAACCACCAGAAAACCGGAAGTGGCGCTGTAGCTCAAGTGGTAGAGCGCTCGCCTTGAGCTGAAGAGCTGAGGGACAGCGCCCAGGCCCAGAGTTCAAGCCCCACGACCGAAAAAAAATAAATAAATAAATAAATAAATAAATTACTCAGAAAAAGCTGGAAGTGGCTCAGTAGCTCAAGTGGTAGAGTGCTCGCATTGAGCTGAAGAGCACAGGGACTGCACCCAAGCCGTTAAAGTCCATGACCTACCAAAAAAAAGAGCTTTATTAAGAAATTGTAGAAACCAGTGGCAGCAGAACCAACAACAACAACAAAAAATAGGGGACCCAGAAGTCCCAACTTTTGCAACTTCCCAGATGAGAGTGTGCTGTTTTAGCCTCTGGCACACATTTCCTTTCTACCTACAAAAGCTGACTCTCTTGCATATTTCCTTCCTAAGACTTCTCTACAACTCATAGCATGAACCCTTTGATGGCAATTTAGTTGCCTTTTTCTTTTTCTTTTTTAGTCTTTTATAGCTTTCCTCCCTGCTCCCCACCCCAGCTGAGGACTTAACTCAAGACCTTGCACTTGTCAGGCAAATGCTTTTCCACTGACCTAAATCCCCAACCCCTAACTGGGCAATTTAAAGCAGCTTCAATTCACATTTGTTAACTTTCCTACTAGTTAAAAGCATAGCTGGGCACTTGTGGCTCACACCTGTAATCCTTACTACTCAGGAGGCTAAAATCTTGAGCATTAGTTGAGTGAGCCTGGGTTTTTGTGGGGGATAAGGGGCAGTATAGGGTATGGATTCCACCCAGGGTCTTGCACTTATTAAGCAGGTATTCTATTCACTGAGTCACACCTCCAGCCCTTTTCATGTTCCCCCCCACGTCATGGGGCCTGGTCTCTATGCCTGGGCCCTGTCCCTCAGCTTTTCAGCTCAAGGCTAGCACTCTACCATTTAAGCCACAGCGCCACTTCTGGCTTTTTCTGCTTATGTGGTGCTGAGAATCGAACCCAGGGTCTCATGCATGCAAGGCAAGCACTCTACCCTGAGCCATCTTTCCAGCCCTCATGGTTATTTTTGAGGTAGGGCTTCCTTGTGTCCTGCCTAGGTGCATGCTGGGATGATTTTAGACTATCATAGCTGGGATGACAGGCTTACACCACCACAAACAATTTCTTCCACTGAGATATGGGGTTTTGCAAACTTCTGATTTTGAACAGGATGAGTGGAATTGAAGATAAAAGACCAAATTGGGGTAGGAATGTGGTTCATTGAAATGCTTGGCATGATCAATTCCCAGGACTGAATTAGCTTTATGAGCTGGATGGTGGCACAAGCATGTAATCTTCATTTGGAAGGCTATGGCAGGATGGTTGCTGGCTAACCTGAACTACACAGAAAAACCATGTCTTAAAAAGATCACTGAGGGCTGAGAAGGTGGCTCAGTGGTTAAAGCGCTTGCCTTGCATGCCTGAGGCCCTGGGTTCGATTCCTCAGCACCACATAAGCAAAAAGAAAAAAGCCGGAAGTGGCGCTGTGGCTCAAGTGGTAGAGCGCTAGCCTTGAGCTGAAGAGCTGAGGGACAGCGCCCAGGCCCAGAGTTCAGGCCCCATGACCGGACCCAAAAAAAAAAAAAAAAAAAAAAAAAAAGATCACTGAAATGGTCACACAAAAACAACTTGGAAGCCAGGTGCTGGTGGCTCAAGCCTGTAATCCTATCTACTCAGAGGTGGAGATCTGAGGATCGCAGTTCAACGGGCAGGAAGGTCCTTTTTTGAGACTATTATCTCCAGTTAACCACCAGAAAACCAAAGTGGTGCTGAACTCACCTTCAGCTGAAGAGCTCAGGGACAGCATCCAGAGTTCAAACCCCATAACCAACACAGACATAGATACACAGACACACAAAACAACTTGGAGGACTCACCCCAACAACTTAAGTCACCCATCAATTTACAGAGCTTGATTCGGCTGGTTATTTGAAGGAAATGAAGTTCACACAGATACATGTCCAACAGATTTTTATTTTTTAAAGGAATGAATTAAGAAAAAAAAAAACCAAGGGGCACAGAAGTATGGAATAGAAAATAAATACAAACGTAAGCTGTTTTACTAATTGTTTTATAATCACAACAAACTAGTACAGAGAATGCCCTGTACAAAACACAATAAAGGTTCCAAGATTGAGGTGTTTCCTTAGCAAGGCTGAAGATTTCAGTCTCTGATATTTGGAATTTAGGCTGCAGTCCTTGTTTTTGGATGGATCACTGGGTGTGTGGCACAGTCCATGCTTTTAACCAGATTTGAACAGAAGGATGGCCACCTGACCCAGGTAGAAGTAGATGAAGTGTTTGGTTTCATGTGTCACATAACTACCGAAGTTTCTCCCCACGATGCAGTGCCAGGTGGGGTTGTACTTCTTGTCAAACTCCTGGAGAAGAAAAAAAACAAAACAAAAAATTGTAGAAGAATTAACTAAAAGAGTTAACTTCAGGAAGCCACAGCCTGCATGGGAAAAAAGGAGAAATACTGGCATCTGCAAATGCTTACAATGAAAGATTGTTCCCCAGCTCCAAATCGCCTACATAGTCCATTGAGGCAAACATACTTACAGTTTGAGCTAAGACAGAAATGGAGACTGAGGAGATAAGAGGTATAAAGGACAGCCTTAAAGACAGGGCACTTTGTGATCATGATAATTACACCTTCCTACCTTATCAGTAATATTCTCTGACAGCAGGTGACAAACAGTTATGGTTTATCTTGTTCTTCTGGATAAAGAGAGCTAAACAATCCTCCCTTCTTATTTGCCATGCACCCCAAAATCGAAGAAAATGGCAAAAACTTAGCCCATTCCTTACCATGAAGATCTCAACTGCCCTCTTGCACTACTGAGAATAAGACTTCCCAAAAACAAAGCCTTAATTAGGGCTGGGAAGGTGGCTCAGTGGTAGAGTGCTTGCCTTGCATGCATGAGGCCCTGGGTTTGGTTCCTCAGCACCACATAAGCAGAAAAAGCCAGAAGTGGCATTGTGGCTCAAGTGGTCGAGCTCTAGCCTTGAGTTGAAGAGCTAAGGAATGGTGCCCAGGCCCAGAGTTCAAGCCCCACAACTGATCCAAAAAAAAAAAAAAAAGCCTTAATTAGTATTTAAACCAGCAACAACCCATCAATATTTAGATTTAAGGGGACAAGACCTTTAAGCAACGCCAGTACTCCTGTAAAAATAATGCTGGAAGCAGACTGACAGTTACCTGGCCAAACATTATCCTTTTAAAATAGTAGTCCTTTCCATATCCATGCTAATGGTGCTTGGTCTTGAAAGTTAGCAGATTACAGGAACAACTTTTCTGTTTTTCCCACTGAGGTGTACTGACTGGGATTAGAAAACTTGCTTGAACTTTACCAGGTGAATGTGTAGGGAAGAATCAAAGAGTAGGGAAGAATCAAAGATAATTTGTTAAAAGCTCTTTTTAAAAGGACCATTTTTCTTTCAAGCTGGATGCAGGAACTGTGTCAAAAAAACAAACCCGGGTGCCGGTGGCATAAGCCTGTAATCTTGGCTACTAGGGAGGCTGAAGTTTGAGAATGGCGGTTCGAAGCCAGCTCGGGCAGGTACAAGTCCATCATCTCAAATTGACTTTGGAGCTGTGGCTCAAGAGGTAGAGCAACCAGCCTTGAATGAGCAGGAAGGGACAGCGCCCAGGCGAGAGTTCAAGCCCCACGACTGACACCTTCCCCGACCCCAATCTTTTTTGTTTCCATGTCATTCTCCGTCGTTGGTCCTCCCGTCCTCACCGGGGCCACCCCCCCAGCTTAGGCCGCCAGTTTGCTGCTCTTTCCAGCGAGCAGAGCTCAAGTTGGCAATCCTGCCAGGTCTCTACAAACTGTCACTTACCAGATCCCCGACCCCTCCGCCCCGCGGCCCGCGGGGAAGGCTGGCGAGGTCTCCCGGGCCCCGCGGGAGACGCCCACGCCGCTCCCCGCCCCCCCCCACCCCGGAACACGCAGATGGATCCTCGGCGCAGGAACCTACACAAGGGGGGAACCGCTCGTTGCTCCCATCTTGGAAACCGTTGCTAGGTGGCGCTTTCCCCCATAGAGCTCGGCTTAAAAAAAAAAAAAAAAAAACTTCGAGCGCAGAAGGGGTCAGCGCTTCCCGAGAGAAGCGCACAACTCACTGCGCGACCTTTCTAGAAAACCTCTATGGCGCACAACCGCCCCCCTCGCCCTACCTCAAGAATCTGGCCTGGGGGGGGGGGGGCCGGGGCCGCAGGGTCGGGGTGGGAGGGGAGAGAACTTGACGCCGCCCCCCGCCCGCGCCTCACCTTCTTGATGTGGGCCGCAATGTCCTTCTCTATGTTGTATTTCTCCAGCGCCTGGGTAGCGCACTCCACCGAGTCCTGTTGCATCTCTTCCGACATGTCCGCATTTTTGATCACCGCCTTTCGGTCGCACATGGTTACCTGAGGTGGGGGGGGGGGGGCGAGGCCCGGGCCGCAGCGTGAGGAGAGGGGTCCGGCCTGGCGCCGCCTCCCCACCACCCCCTCCCCGGACCCGCGCCATCTCCGGACGCCGCCCCCCCCCCCCCACTTCAGAGATAGTGCGAAACCCCGCGGGCCGCACAACTGGACGAAGGCGGGGGAGGGAGCCAGGCCCGACCAGCGTAGACCCCCACACACACTCCCACCCCACCCCCGAGGCCCTCACCGGGTGGGCAGGGGCCGCCCGACTTCAACGGTCTCCGGAGGGAGCTGGCGTGCCTCAAGGTGAGGGAGAGATACGGCCGCTACCGAAGCCGTGGCGCATCTAAGCAGCCCCACGCCAGCCGCCGCCGCCTAGTGCCTAAGCCCCGCCCTGCCCCGTGCGCCACGCCCCCTCCGCCCGTCTCTATTGGCTTAGCGCAGCCCCCGGGATCATTCCATTGGCCTATGGATTCAATGGTTCCCTCAGGATCTTTCTCCTGCATTTTGTTGCGGACCATAATGCACCGCTCACGGCGTCTGTTGCCCCGGCAATGGGCCGCACGCGTCTAGGCCCACACCCAGAAGGTGGAGCCTGGACTGGGTCGTGAGGCCCACCCTGCTGTCTGCTGCGGCTGCGAAACGAGCTTTCTGCCCAAGGCAAGGAAACTGATCCTAAATCTACTGAGGCTTTTCCCGGGGTGTGCTGCGAACCACAGACTCAGGATGAGCCGGTCCTCCCCGAACACCTCTCGCCCACACCGGGAAAGGAAGATTTACCAACCCGACTGGTGACCGCTCCCTTTACAGAGGTGTGAAGCAGGGCCAGCTGCATTCGTCACCGGAAGAGTCTCAGGCTTGGCTTAATGTTCTGCTGTCTTTATCTTATTTTATTGACAGAATTTGTTGTGTATTCCAGGCAACCCTGGAGCTCGCTCGGTAGCTGAGGTAGGTCTTGAACTCAAGACCCTCCTGAATCTGCCCCTCATGTGCTGGGATTCGTTTTTCAGAAAGCCGCCCGCCCGCCCCTCACCCCCTTGCGTGTTTATTTTACCCTGGACCCTCTCTCTGTGTAGCTAGTCCTGCTCTGAAACCTTTGTATGGGTGGAGATATCTTCAAGATTGAAAGAGGGTTTAGGAAAGGAGAGTTTCCTTCTGATTTAAGCAGTTATTTTCAAGAATGGGAGTCATTCTGCCAGATTATGCAAAACTCAAAGGGAGTGGGGCTCTGGGTACATTTAGGAACCTCAAGGTATGTAGGGAAGTCTGTTGGGTGTGGGAAAGTTTCTTGGTTGGGAACTTCTCTTGGGAGAAGGTATCCTGATGGACAAGAAGGTGGTCCACAGGAGGAAAGCAAAAGAAAAAAATAGGGAGGATGGAGAGAAGACAAGAGAAGAAGAGGGCTAGGAATGTGGCTTAGTGGTAGAGAGCTTGCATAGCATGCATGAAGCCCTGGGTTCTATTCCTCAGAAAAAGCCAGAAGTGGCACTATGGCTCAAGTGGTAGAGTGCTAGCCTTGAACAAAAAGAAAGCTCAGGGACGGTGCCCAGACTCCGAGTTCAAGCCCCATGACTGACCAAAAAAAAAAAAAAAAAGAGAAGAGAAAGAAGAAAAAAGGAAAAGGAAAGCAAAAAAGAACACTAGGATCTTGAGTTGAGGGTATAGCTCAGTGGTTCTTGTCTGGCTTATACTAAGCCTTGAGTTGAATTCCCAGCACCATAAGATATAAAGCAACCACTCACAAGTCAGATGGAGATTTAAATTGCAGCATTGAATTCAGTTTGTTTGTTTTGATATGTGAAGCCAGACTAAGTGTAAAACAAAACCACTTCATAGGCTTGTGAAATAATCTGATGCTTTTTAAAAAGCTTCTTCTTCTTTTTTTTTTTTTTTTTTTGGTCCGATCGTGGGGGCCTGAACTCTGGGCCTGGGCGCTGTCCCTCAGCTCTTCAGCTCAAGGCTAGCACTCTACCACTTGAGCCACAGCGCCACTTCCGGCTTTTTTCTTTTTGCTTCTGTGGTGCTGAGGAATCGAACCCAGGGCCTCAGGCATGCAAGGCAAGCACTCTACCACTGAGCCACCGTCCCAGCCCCTAAAGCTTCTTTTTATTTACTTAGTGCTAGTACTAGGGCTTGAACTCAGGGCTTCATACTTTGCTTAGCTTTTTCCACTTATAGCTGGTACTCTACCACTTAAGCCACTTCTGATTTCATGTTTTAATAGTAGTAATCTGTGGAACATAGTAAGTGCTCAATGAACCTCAAATAATTACCAGTTTATGGAACTGTCCCAAGGTCCACAACCAAGGCTTTAAGCAATTAAGTTTAATGCCTGTAATGGTTGTTTTTGTTTTTGTTTTTTTCCATTGTTGGGGCTTGACTCAGGGTCCTGGGGCTTGACTCAGCCACAGCACCATTTCAGCTTTTTCTGTTTATGTGGTACTGAGGAATCTAACCCAGGGCTTCATGCATGCTTAAGCAAGCATTCTACCACTAAGCCATATTCCCACTTTCCTACCCCCTTCCCTGGAAGTTTTATATTTACATTTCTGCATTTTTTTTCTTCTGGGTCATCTACTTTTTTTTATTTTGCCAGTCCTGGGGCTTGAACTCAAGGCCCCGGGCACATTCCCTGAACTTCTTTTGCTTAAGGCTAGCACTCTACCACTTGAGCCACAATGCCTCTCCTGGCTTTTTCTGTTTATGGTACTGAGGAATAGAACCCAGGGCTTCATCCATGCTGGTCAAGCACTCTAACCACTAAGCCACCTTCCCAGTCCTGGGTCATCTACGCTTATTAACCCAAGATTCCTTCACCAATATGCCTAGAGGTATACAACTCCAAAGAGAAAAAGACAGGAAAAATGAAAACCTCAGACACAATTAATACATATCAATTAAATTGAATTGAAAAAGCTTTTTCCAACAAATAAGTACAATAAAAAGTAGGAGGACTTAATTTTCCTGTGTTATCAGGCTTGAGGGGAGAAGTAGGGGTGACAAGTGAGGCTGGGTTGGTGGCACTAAGATTCAAAATTATGAAATCTTATGATGTTAGAACATAAACTTTTTTTTTTTTTTTTTTGGTGCCAATACTGGAGCTTGAACTCAGGGCCTACAGCATTTACTTTTTTTTTTTTGTCGGTCATGGGGCTTGAACTCTGGGCCTGGGCGCTGTCCCTCAGCCCTTCAGCTCAAGGCGAGCACTCTACCACTTGAGCTACAGGCCACTTCCTGTTTTCTAGTGGTTTATTGGAGATAGGAGTCTCAGGGTCTTTCCTGCCCAGGCTGGCTTTGAACGGCTATCCTCAGATCTCAGCCTCCTGAGTAGCTAGGATTATAGACATGAGCCACCGGCACCCGGCTTTGCTGGATTTTTCTGTCCAAGGCAGAACTCTACTATTTGAGCCTGAGTCACACCTTCACTTTAGCTTTTTACTTGTTACTCAGAGATAATTTGGGGGATTTTTCTGCCTGGTTTGGCTTCTTTTTCATTTTATTTATTTAGTTATTTATTTATGGTCTGTTGTGGGGCTTGAACTCTGGGCCTGGGTGCTGTCCCTCAGCTCTGCAGCTCAAGGCTAGTACTCTACCACTTAAGCCACAGTTCCACTTCTGGTTTTCTGTTTGTTAATTGGAGATAAGAGTCTCAGGAACTATCCTGCATGGGCTGGCTTTAAACTGTGATCCTCAGATTTCAGCCTCCTTAGTAGGTATAAGCCACTAGTGCCCAGCTGGTCTGGCTTCTTTTGGACTTCAGATTTCAGTCTCCTGAGTAGGTAGGATTACAGACCTGAACACTGGAAGCCCAGCCCAAACCTAATCAATACACACACACACACACACACACACACAACACACACACACACAACACACACACACACACACACACACACACACAGTAGATAGGATGAGGATATAGTTATGTACTTTCTAATATAACTACATTTAACTAGATATTTATCCATCTATGTCTATTTTTCCCCTTTGATCTGTGGCTTAGACAGCTTTTCCTAGTTTGAATAAAAGCTGAGAGGAATCTGGGTGCCCATGGCTCACACCTATAATCCTAGCTACTAAGGAGGCTGAGATCTGAGGATCACGGTTCAAAGCCAGCCTGGGCAGGAAAGTCCATGAGACTCTTCAATTAACAATCAGAAAACTAAAAGTGGAGTTGTGGCTAAAAGAGGCTAAAAGTGATAGAATGCTATCCCTGAGCAGAAGAGTTCAGGGACAGTGCCCAGGCCCTGAGTTCAAGCCCCACTACTGACCAAAAACAAACAACAGATTGAAGCAGATGAGGTAGCAGTAGGAATTGTAGGTGTTTGCTGAGTAGCCACTTACAATCAAAGTTAGGACTTGCTATCATTGTCCCCGTTAGTCAAGACGACTGTATCTGGGACCCCTTTCCTCTTGGCAATGCTGTCTCATTTAGATTTCAGCTCAAAATGTCATCTTGTATGATACTCCTGTTTACTACCTTATTTATTCCTTTGGAATAACCATATCATGGATTTCATTCTTTTATCACTAATTTCTACAGAATCCACTCAGTGGCTTTGTAGTCATTCCATGTGAAGTGGACAGCAAGTAGACAGATTATCAGAGAAAATTACTGGAAAATATTTAGATGCTTGAAGTATACTTAAAATAAGTTACAATCCCACACTCAAGCTTGTAGTCAACAATAAACTAGTCCTTCTACTATCTTAGGTTTGGGCTTGTTTGAAGGGATCTTAAAATCCTGCGGGGGTTGGGAAGGTGGCTCAGTGGTAGAGCGCTTGCCTTGCATGCCCAAGGCCCTGGGTTCGATTCCTCAGCACCACATAAGCAAAAAGAAAAAAGCCAGAAGTGGTGCTGTGGCTCAAGTGGTAGAGCGCTAGTCTTGAGCTGAAGAGCTGAGGGATAGGCCCAGAGTTCAGGCCCCACGACCGGACCCTCCCCCACAAAAAAAAATCCTGGGGCCCAGGGCTGGGAAGGTGGCTCAGTGGCTGAGATCTGAGGATCGTGGTTCAAAGCCAGCTCAGGCAGAAAAAGTTCGTAAGGATCCTTTTTTTTTTTTTTGTCGGTCATGGGGCTTGAACTCTGGGCCTGAGGGCTGGGCTTTATCACTTGAGCTACAGAGCCATTTCTGATTTTTGGTGGTTTATTGGAGAAAAGAGTTTCAGGGACTTTCCTGCCCCAGCTGGCTTTGAACTGTGATCCTCAGATCTCAGCCTCCTGAGTAGTCAGGATTACAGGCGTGAGCCACCAGCACCCAGCATCATAAGGATTCTTATCTCCAATGTACCACCAGAAAATCAGAAGCGCTGTGGCTCAAAGTGGTAGAGTGCTAGCATTAAGCAAAAATAGCACAAGGGCAATACCCAGGCCCCAAGTTCAAACCCCACAACTGAACAAAAACAAAAACTGTCCTATAATATTTTTTTGTGGGCTGGGAAGGTAGCTCAGTGGTAGAGTGCTTGCCTTGCATGCATGAGGCCCTGGGTACGATTCCTCAGCACCACATAAGCAGAAAAAGCCAGAAGTGGTGCTGTGGCTCAAGTGGTAGAATGCTAGCCTTGAGCTGAGGAGCTGAGGGACAGTGCCCAGGCCCAGAGTTCAGACCCCACGATTGGCCAAAAAAAAAAAAAAAAAAAAAATTGTGTATGTCTGCCGGTCCCGGGGCTTGAACTCAGGACCTCCGCACTACCCCTGAGCTTTTTTTTTTTTCCACTCAAGGTTAGTGCTCTACCACTTGAGCCATACCTATACTTCTAGCACTTTCGTGATTAGTTTCACAGACTTTCCAGCCTAAACTAGGATCCTCAGATTTCATCCTCTTGAGCAACTGCTATTACAGGTGTGAGCTACTAGGACATGAGTACACTATAATTTTTTTTTTTTTTGTCGGTCCTGGGTCTTGAACTCTGGGCCTGAATGCTGTCCCTGCGCTCTTCTGCTCAAGGCTAGCGCTCTACCACTTGAGCTACAGCGCCACTTCCGGTTTTCTGGTGGTTAATTGGAGATAAGAGTCTCAGATATTCCTGCCTGGTCTGGCTTTGAACTGCAATCTTCAGATCTCAGCCTCCTAAGGTGTGAGCCACTAGCGCCTGGCTCACTACAATATTACTAGCTTCGTTTTTTTTTCCCTCCCTCTCCAATGGTCTCACAATGTTACAACCATCTCTTAATGTTCCCAGGCTAACCTGGAACTTCTGGGCTCAAATGATTCTCCTGTTTCAGCCTCCTGAGTAACAGAAATTGGCTTTTAATAAGCTGTTGCTTTTTTTTTTTTCTTCCTAGTACTGGCATTTGAACTCAGGACTTTCTTGCTTTGCTGGCATTCTACTATTGAGACTTACCTCCAGCCTGGGCTGTTAGTTGTTTAAATTTATTTACATATTTATTTGAGCTTGAACTCTGAGCTTTGTGCTTCTACTGGGCTTTTAAATTCAGGCTGGTGTTCTATCACTTGAGCTAGACACTCCTCTATTCTAGTTTTTTTGCTGGAGATAAGAGACTCATGAGTTTTTGCTTGGGCTGACTTCAAACCTCAATCCTCAGAGCTCAGGCTCTTCAGTAGCTTGGATTATTAGTATGTGCTGCCAAACACTATGCTCCTTAATAGTTTAATAATTTCTTAAGCAATGTCAAGGTTTGATGCATAGGCTGATTCTAGCCTTTCACTACTGTATAATGCTTTGTTTTGGAGAATGTCCTTCAAAGATAAAAGTAACATTTGTTTTGTGCTATTCTCAAAAATGATAGATACTCATATAAAACTCTGAAGAATTTAAGACTGTGAGAAAGTATATTGTTGATATTCACATAATGCAAAGATAAGTGTTAAGGGGCTGGGAAGGTGGCTCAGTGGTAGAGTGCTTGCCTTGCAGGCATGAGGCCCTGGGTTCGATTCCTCAACACCAAATAAGCAGAAAAAGCCGGAAGTGGCGCTGTGGCTCAAGTGGTAGAGCACTGGCTTTGAGCTGAAGAACTCAGGGACAGTGCCCAGGTCCAGAGTTCAAGCCCCAAAACCAAGGGGTGGGGGGAGGGAAGATAAGTGTGAAAATTACATTTTTGAGCCGGGCACCGGTGGCTCACACCTATAATCCTAGCTACTCAGGAGGCTGAGATCTGAGGATCACAGTTCAAAGCCAGCCCAGGCAGGAAAGTCCATAAGACTTTTTTTTTTTTTTTTTGGGACCGGTCATGGGGCTTGAACTCTGGGCCTGGGCGCTGTCCCTCGGCTTTTCAGCTCAAGGTTAGCGCTCTACCACTTGAGCCACAGCGCCACTTCCGGCTTTTTTCTTTTTGCTTATGTGGTGCTGAGGAATCAAACCTAGGGCCTCAGGCATGCAAGGCAAGCACTCTACCACTGAGCCACTTTCCCAGCCCCTCCATCAGACTCTTATCTCAAATTTACCACCAGAAAAGTGGCACTGTGGCTCAAGTGGTAGAGTGTTAGCCTTGAGCTGAAGAGTTGAGGGACAGCGCCCAGGCCCAGAGTTCAAGCCCCATGACCGAATGAAAAAAATAATTACATTTTTGGAGCTACATGTATAATTCAGTTGCACAGCTCAGAATGTCAAAGGCCTGCGGCTGGGAAGGTGACTCAGTGGTAGATTGCTTGCTTTGCAGACATGAGGCCCTGGGATCGATTCCTCAGCACCACATAAACTGAAAAAGCCAGAAGTGGCGCTGTGGCTCAAGTGCTAGAGCGCTAACCTTGAGCTGAATTGCTGAGAGACAGCGCCCAGGCCCAGTGTTCAAGCCCCATGACCAACAACAACAACAAAAAAGACTGTGAAAGGTCCTGGGTTCAATCCCAAATAACGTGTACGTGCACACACACACACACACACAAACCACATAATAAATTTAAATTTATTTTCTTCCTCTCTTGCATCATTCATTTCCCCTGATTTCCCATTCTGGAATATTCTTTTTAAAAACAATTCTCTTAGTCAGGTGCTATTATTCTACCTACTCAGCAGGCTGAGATATGAGAGTCAAGGTTCAAAGCCAGCTTAGCCTACTAAAATGCTGGAAGTAGAGTGTGGCTTAAGTGATAGAGCACCAGCCTTGAGTAATAAAGGGACAGCACCCAGGCCCTAAGTTCAAGCTTCGGTACCAGGACACACCACACACACACACACACACACACACACACACACACACACACACACACACACACACACACACACACACACACACACACACACACACACACACACACACACACACACACACACACACACACACACACACACACACACACACACACACACGTAAAAGTAGGAAACATTAATTATAAGAGAAATAAATGTTGCTGGGCACTGGTAGCTCAGGCCTATAATCCTACCTACTAAGAAGCTGAGATCTGAAGATCAAAGTTTGAAGCCAGCCTGGGCAGGAAACTCTGTGATACTCTTGCCTCCAATAAACCACTAAAAAACTGTAAATGGCACTGTGGCTCAAGTGGTAGAGCATTCGCCTTGAGTTGAAGAGCTCAGGGACAGTGACCAGGCCCTGAGTTCAAGCCCAACAACCCATAAAAAAAGGAAAGAGGCTGGGAAGGTGGCTCAGAGGTAGAGTGCTTGGCTTGCATGCATGAGGCCCTGGGTTCAATTCCTCAGCACCACACAAGCAGAAAAAGGTGGAAATGGCGCTGTGGCTCAAGTGGTAGAGTGCTAGCATTGAGTTGAAGAGCTGAGGGACAGCACCCAGACCCAGAGTTCAGTCCCCATGACCAGCAAAAAAAAAAAAAAAAAGAAAGAAAGAAAAGCAAGCAAGCAAGCCGGGTGCTGGTGGCTCACGCCTGTAATCCTAGCTACTCAGGAGGCTGAGATCTGAGGATCATGGTTCAAAGCCAGCCCAGGCAGGAAAGTCCAGTGAGACTCTTATCTCCAATAAACCACTAGAAAACTGGAAGTGGCGCTGTGGCTCAAGTGGTAGAGCTTTCGCCTTGAGCTGAAGAGCTGAGGGATAGCGCCCAAGCTCAGAGTTCAAGCCCCAAGGCCAACAAAAAAAAAAAAAAAAAAAGTAAATGAATAAATACCATCTCTAGGCTAACAATGCCTACATCATTTTCTATCCTTTTTTTCTATTTTTTTTTATCCTATCCTAGACTTCTTGAATGACAATCCCATAAGTGTAAATCTTTGTTGAACTATCTCTAGGTTGCCTAATAAATTATCTCAAATCTTACACATCCACATCAGTCTGCTTCACTTCACTCTAACCTGCTGGCCTTGAAGTAACCTCATTATTATAAACAACAACTCCATTCTTCAGTTACTCAGCAATGAAATCTAGAAGTTTTTCTTTATTCCTATACATCCCTCACACATTACATCTGCCAGGCACAGGTGGCT
This sequence comes from Dipodomys merriami, assembly GCF_024711535.1. Classification (NCBI taxonomy): domain Eukaryota; kingdom Metazoa; phylum Chordata; class Mammalia; order Rodentia; family Heteromyidae; genus Dipodomys; species Dipodomys merriami. Next base: position 1,241,107 of record NW_027203126.1, read on the forward strand.
CATGCCTGTAACCCTAGTGACTCCAGTTCAAAGTTTCAAAGTCAGCCCAGGGAGGAAAGTCCATAAGACTTTTTTTTTTTTTTTGGGGGGGGGGTCTGGTCGTGGGGCCTGTACTCTGGGTCTGGGCGCTGTCCCTCAGCTCTTCAGCTCAAGGCTAGCGCTGTACCACTTGGGCCACAGCGCCACTTCCGGCTTTTTTCTTTTTGCTTCTGTGGTGCTGAGGAATCGAACCCAGGGCCTCAGGCATGCAAGGCAAGTGCTCTACCACTGAGCCACCTTCCCAGCCCCTCCATAAGACTCTTATCTCCAATTAACCACCAGGAAACCAGAGGTCGTCTGTGGCTCAGGTGGTAGAGTGCTTGTCTTGAGCTGAAGAGCTCAGGGATAGGGCCCAGGCCCAGAGTTCAAGCCCCACGACGACAAAAGAACAAAAACACATTACATCTGTAAAATAAAATTTACAAAAGGCCATTGCTTTGCATTAAGATCCTGTACTAGGTCTCAACAGAACAGACTAAAAACCAAAATGGAGGTCTCAGTGGTAAAGCACTTTGCTTTACATGCACAAGGTTCAATTTCCAGGAAGGGGGGTGGGGGGAGAGACCCTGAGTTCAAGCCCCAGTAATGGTGAACATTGTGTGCATGTGCATGTGCAGGCATACCATCCTAACCTTTTGGATCTTACATTGTCCTTTCTCAGGCTAAGAGAAACCACTGGCTGTCCCCTACCACCAGTGCGTGCCAGGGCACCCACCCTGAAGACTAGGATCACTGGGGTTTTGATCAGTCCTATTCACATTCAGCTTTCTTTCTGGCTTCCAAACAAATGCCCCTTTGCTATTCACAACTCTGCTTTGGAGGCTGTAAGTCTCAACTCCTCTCAGATCCCTCTCAGCCCACCCTGCCCAAGCCTGGGCATCCAGTCCCCTTTACAATCATCCTATTCAGGGATATACAATAAACATTTGTATGGTAAAGGCAACTCACACTGATTTCCATTGAACAGCTGAAATACTTAGGACTTACATGTCCAATCTAACCCTGTCTGGCTTTGATCTACACTAGGGCAACTCACCATAAGCTACGTGCGGCTCATGAATGATAAAGAACCCCCCATTCCACCCTCGCCCCCACCACACGTCCTGTCTATATTGAACTATTTAGCTCTCTACTGTCCTCCAGCTTTCTTCCTTTTTTTTCCCCGTCACAGCTTTCTTTGCACATGTTTTTCTTTCTGTCTGGAAAGCTTTTCTTCTCTCTTCCTTTGTGGGCTTTTAACACCATCTGGTTGCTCAGGTCTAGGTTCAGAAGCTACTCTCTTCCGGAAGTCCTCCCTTGATACCTCCCGCCAGCCTTAGTTAAAGAGCTACAGGAGTACCATTTTTTGTTTGTTTACCTCTTTATCTATTTACTTTTGTCAGTTGTGGGGGCTTGAACTCAGATCCTGGGTGCTGTCCGTGACCTTTGCCTCTCAAGGCTAATACTCTACCACAGCACCACTTCTGGTTTTTCTGGCTAGCTTTGAACCAGCATTCTCACATCTCAGCTTCTTGAGTAGTTCGGATTACAGGCATAAGCCACCAGTGCCTGGCAGAATACCCTCTGTTTCTTGTAGCCCACATCTCCTTTGTCTAATTATCTTTTAGTTGTCTGAATAGGGCGATGACAGAATTTGACTCTTAGTCACTGTTATATTCTCAGCGCTCAGCACGGAGCCAGGCTATTCTGTATCTCTAGTATCAGTGGGATGTGTGAACATATGTTGAACTGGCAAGGAGAAAGAAAGCCTTGGGCTGGGAAGGTGGCTCAGTGGTAGAGTGCTTGCCTTGTATGCATGAGGCCCTAGGTTCGATTCCTCAGTACCACATAAGCAGAAAAAGCTGGAAGTGGTGTTGTGGCTCAAGTGGTAGAGCACTAAGCACTAGCCTTGAACTGAAGAGCTGAGGGACCGTGCCCAGGCCCAGAGTTCAGGCACCATGACTGGCAAAAAAAAGAAAAAAGAAAGAAAGCCATGTTCATAACCTTAGACTCTGGGAAATAAGAGTCAGGTCATACCAGGAAGGGAAAAAAAGCCCTAGCCTCCTGCTTTCCCTGTCAGAGAATATTAAGACATGGGGCTGGGAAGGTGGCTCAGTAGAGTACTTGCCTTGCATGCATGAGGCCCTGGGTTCGATTCCTTAGCACTACATAAGCAAAAATAAAAAAGCCAGCTTTGAGCTGAAGAGCTTAGGGACAGCGCCCAGGCCTAGAGTTCAGGCCCTATGACTGGACCCCCCCCCAAAAAAAAAAAGAAAAAAAAGAATATTAAGACAAAGGAACACTCTGCACATGTTAGCATTGGGGGGGGGGAGGGGAAGGGTGTTGGCTGCTCCAGAAGCTTCTTGACTTTTAGTTCCCCTCCCTTTAACAATTTCCAGGTGCCTTTTTACCTATAGTGGTAGTGCTATTATTGAATTATATTTCTGACATATTCATTAATTATCTGCTTATTAAAAAATAGATTTCTGCTGGGTGTCAGTGGCTCACACCTGTAATCCTAACTACTCAGGAGGCTGAGATCTGAGGATCACGGTTCAAAGCCAGCCCAGGCAGGAAAGTCCATGAGACTCTTATCTCCAATCAAAACCACAGAAAACCAGAAGTGGCACTGTGGCTCAAGTGGTAGAGCATTAGTCTTGAGCTGAAGAGCTGAGGGACCCAAGCCCAGAGTTCAAGCCCCATGACCAACAACAATAACAAAAAATAGAGTTGCAGCCCAGGGCTGGTGGCTTAGGTCAGTGATCTTAGCTATTCAGGAAGCTGAGATCTGAGAATCATGGTTTGAACCAGTCAGGGCAGGAAAGTCCTTGAGACTGTTATCTCCAATAAACTACTCAGAAAAAGCTGGAAGTGACACTGTGGCTCAAGTGGTAGAGCCATTCTTTTTTTTTTTTTTTTTTTGTCAGTCATGGGGCCTGAACTCTGGGCCTGGGCACTGTCCCTCAGCTCTTCAGCTCAGGGCTAGCACCCTACCACTTGAGCCACAGCACCACTTCCTGCTTATGTGGTACTGAGGAATCAAACCCAAGGCCTCATGCCTGCAAGGCAAGCACTCTACCACTGAGCCACCTTCCCAGCCCCTTTTTTTTTTTTTAATTTTTTTTATTGTGATTAATTCATAAACTTCACAAATTTCATAGTATTGTAAGATACTGAAACACACACATTCTAACCTTCATGAGGCATTAAATTGTCATTATTGTGGTCTATGAAGCTTGTGAATTCTACGAGCTTTGACAATACAGCTTTTCTTCCACCTCGGGTGATATGTACATTTCTTTCCTTTTGCTTAGTGTTAGCTGTTCCCTCTTTCTCTCTCATTCCCTCCCTCCCGTCGCTGCCCTTGACTTGCTTAGTTTGTTTTCATCAATGTCCAGTGCAGCTGATGTTGTATGTTTTCCCATTTCCCTCTGTTTATTTGTCCTCCTCCTAGTTTCCCTTAGATGTGCACATATATACCATATATGTGGTCAGCAACAAGGGTCATTTAGTAATGATACAACAAGATGAGTGGAGGTCCTTTGTTTCTTGAGTCTTGTCTACTTTGTTGTATTTCCTTACATTTTGTATTTAACATCCACATATCAGGGAGACCATGTGCCATTTGTCTCTTTCTTCTTGGTAGAGCTATTCTTAACACTTCATACCTTTCTATTCTTTCTTGTGTTTTTGGCTTATCGTCCTGTATAGTTAAATTGCAAGTTATGTGACACAGTAGAAAATGTTTAAGATCAGGAATTTGGGGGTTAGAAAATAAATTGAGGGGCTGGGAATGTGGCTTAGTGGTAGAATACTTGCCTAGCATGCATGAAGCCCTGGATTCCATTCCTCAGTTCCACATACACAGAAAAAGTCAGAGGTGGTTCTGTGGCCCAAATGGTAGAGTGCTAGCCTTGAGCAAAAGAAGCTCAGGGACAGTGCCCAGGCCCCAGGAGTGCAAGCCCCAGGACTGGCACAAATAAATAAATAAATTGAGGAAGCAGAGGCAGACGGATGGTAAGTTTGAGGCCAGCTGGATAAGCTACAGAAATAGAAGAGTTAGGGATGGGGCTTAATGGTTTTGAGAGGCTGAGACATGAAAATGGTGAGTTTGAAGCCAGCCTGGGCTATATAGTAAGACAAAAGAAGAAGAAAAAAGAAAATCAATATGGTAACCATTTTTTTTTCCTGCCAGTCCTGGGGCTTGAACTCAGGGCCTAGGCACTGTCCCTGAGCTGCTTTTTGCTTAACCACTTGAGCCACAATGCTACTTTTGGCTCTTTCTATTTATGTGGTACTGAGGAATTGAACCCAGGTGTTCATGCATGCTAGGCAAGAGTTCTACCACTAAGCCACATTCCAAGCCCCAATGTGGTAATCTTTGTAAGTCCATTGATAATTTTGTGTACCTCAGCTCCCCTTTTCTGAAACGAGTAATTCCTCTGTCTGTACTAGTTCATAAAAATCAACATGTGTTTATTAGGTGCCAACACAATAGGTCTTTAAAGGAAAGTAATTGCTCCCATTAGTTCTTGACATCGAATCCTCCCACCCTTATCCCCTGCCCTATGGTGGGGTATAGTTTACAGACCTCTAAGAATGGTAACTTCTGGGTTGGTGATGTGGCTCCTTGGAAAGGGTAAGAGTGCATGTTGAGCATGTGCAAGGCCTAGGTTTGATCATCAGCACTACAAATAAAATAAAATAAAATAAAAACAAAAAACAACATCTGACTGTGTGCCGGTGGCTCATACCTGTAATCCTAGTTACTCAGGAAGCTGAGATCTGAAGACTGAAGTTCAAAGCCAGCCCAGACAGAAAAGTCCGAGTGAGAATCATATCTCCAACTAACCATTCAAAAGTGGAGCTGTGGCTCAAAGTGGTAGAGCCCTAGCCTTAAGCAAAAAAGCTCAGGGACAGTGTTGAGTGCCCTGAGTTTAAACCCCCAACCTATAAATAAATAAATAAGCACCCGCCTACCAATGTGAAGCCATGAGCTTAAAACCTAGTACTTAAAACAAAAAACAAAAAACTAGTTGCTGTAGTTGGGAATGCTGAGCTTCTATGAGCTCCTACTTTGTCTTAAATGATAGCCATTAACCACATATGACTACTATTACTGCAGTCCTCCTGTTGAACACCAATAGTTCACTCCTGTAATTCTACCTATTCAGGAAGGTTGAGATCTGAGAATCCCAGTTTAAAGCCAGCCAGGACAGTAAAGTCCATGAAACTTTTTTTTTTTTTTTTTTGCCAGTCCTGGGGCTTGAACTCAGGGAGTGGGCACTGTCCCTAAGCTTCTTTTGTTCAAGGTTAGCACTCTAGCACTTTGAGCCACAGTACCAGTCCATGAAACTCTTATCTCCAATTAACAAGCAAAAAGCCAGACATAGAGCTGTGGCTCTACTTCTACACTGTACTGTGGTCGAGTACTAGCCTTGATGGAAAAAGCTAAGAGAAAAGGGTCAGGCTCTGAGAAAGCCCCACAACTATTCCCCCCACCCCCCCAAAAAAATAAAAAGAGGAAGGAAGCTGTTACAGATTTCTACGTTTACTGCTTTAAATAACATACAAAACCAGACCCTTGTCTTCCCACCTGCTTGGCCACATTCAAAGACCTATCAGTTCCTTTGTTACCCAAAAATAGTAGAAAAACAATGTTGAAGATGTACTACAGTCTCAACACCAGAGGAGAATAATATTCACAACATACTGCAAACCTTCTTGAATTATCTTTCTCCATCTCTGTCTTCTCATCCTCCCACGCTTGGCACTTGGTTCCCTAAAGCACTGTGCTCCCCCATTCCAAACTCTCCCCCAATCTTCTAATTCAGATGCTGCTGCTCATCCTCCTCTGCATCTCCTCTATACTCGTATAGCTGTTATTATATTATTATTATTATTTATTTGGGGGACAAGTACTTTTTTTGGGGGGGTTGGGTCTGGTTGTGGGCCTGAACTCTGGGCCTGGGTGCTGTCCCTCAGCTCTTCAGCTCAAGGCTAGCACCCTACCACTTGAGCCATAGCACTAGTTCTTTTTCTGCTTATGTGGTATTGGGAATCGAACCCAGGACCTCATGCATGTGAGGCAAGCACTCTACCACTGAGCCAGCTTCCTAGCCCCGAGTACTGGGGTTTAAACTCAGGGCCTTGCCCTTGTCAGGCAAGTTCTCTACCATTTATGTAATCCACATCTCCCAGTGCATTTTCTTTAGCTATTTTTCAGGTAGAATATTATGGCTTGCTTTTGTTTTTGGGGTGTGTGTGTGTGTGTGTGTGTGTGTGTGTGTGTGTGTGTGTGTGTGTGTGTGTGTGTGTGTGTGTGTGTGTGTGTGTGTGTGTGTGTGTGTGTGTGTGTGTGTGTGTGTGTGTGTGTGTGTTGGTCATGGGGCTTGAACTCAGAGCCTATGTGCTATCTCTGAGCTTTTTTGCTTAAGGCTAGTGCCCTATCACTTGAGCCACAGCTCCACTTCTAGCTTTGTGGTGCTTAATTGGAGATAAGAGTCTGATGGTTTCTTGTCTGGGCTAATTTTGAACCTCAATCCTCTGATCTCAGCCTCCTAAGTAGCCAGTAGCCTGAGCCACCAGTGCCTGGCAGAATCTCATGTTTTTGCCCAGAGTTGGCCTCAGACTGCAGTCCTCCTATTTACACCTCTTGCATGGCTGAGATCATAGTCAAAAGCTATCATCTTGTATCATCTTGTTTCGTGGTTGAGATGGGATCTCCCAGACTTTTTGTCCATGCTAGCCCAAACTGCAGTCCTGATTGTGGCCTCCTGGGTAGTTGAAATGATAGATGTTAACCACCACACCCAACTCAAAATGTTTTTTTGTTTTTTTTTTTGTGGGTAGTGGGGCTTGAACTCAGGGCATGGGTGCTGTTCCTGAGCTCTTCTGCTCAAAGCTAGCAGTCTACCACTTTGAACCACAGCGCCATTTCTGGTTTTCTGGTGGTTGATTAGAGCTAAAGTTGACAGGCTGGCTTTGAACCACAATCTTGGCCTCTTGAGTAGCTAGGATTACTGAGCCACTGGCACATGACTGTTTTGTTTTTAATTATCTTTTTTTCCTTAGCTGGAGATCAACCCAAAACCTATGCAAAGGCAGGAACTCTACCTTTTGGCCACACCCCAGTTCAGAAATGTTTTCTTTTACCTTGTCTCATAAATATAGTGACACATATGACAGAAAGCAAGTTCCCAGGTTGCTGTAACCAAGAACACAATTCCACAGTAACCAAGTCCAGCACTCTCCCTGCCAGCCAGGATTAGTTTCTACTAGGTGACTCACTTTCCCCCTGGTGGTCTAGTCCTTGTCACTTCCTCTTCTGCCTTCAAGGTCTGGAAGAAGCTGCCACTGAGCCCTATGCAGAAGGAACATTTTGCCACCCCGATGGCACAGGGGAAGGGAGGAAACCAGATGAGCAGGTTTGCAAAATGTTTTTTCATATGTGTTGTCTTTTTTTTCTAATTGGGCACAACCCTACTCTCTGGTAGACATTTACCCTTAAATAATTAAATTAATTATTATGTTATTGTACTGGAGATTGAGCCAGAGCATGCTAAGCAAGCAACTTCCATAAAGCCATATTTTACTAAGCAGTATTTCCAGCCCTACCTAAATTTTAATTTTTGGTGCCAGACCTAGTGCTTGAACTCAGGGCTTGGATACTGTCCTTGAGGTTTTTTTTTTGGTGGGGGCGGGGGTCGGTCATGGGGCTTTAACTCTGGGCCTGGGCACTGTCCCTGAGCTCCTCAGCTCAAGGCTAGTGCTCTACCACTTGAACCACAGCACCACTTCAGGTTTTCTGGTAGTTAATTAGAGGTAAGAGTCTCAAGGACTTTCCTGCTGGGCTGGCTTTGAACTGTGATCCTCAGATCTTAGCTTCAAGGCGTGAGCCAGGGGCACTGGATCCTTGAGCTTTTTTGCTCAAGGCTAAGCATTGTGTCACTGGAACCACAACTCCATTTCAGGATTTTTTCTGTCAATTGTAAAGCCTGAACTCAGGGCCTGGTGCGGCTGCTCCTGAGCTCTTTTGTTCAAGGCTAGCATGGCCCGGGCTACTCAGGAGGATGAGATCTGATGATCATGGTTGGAAGTCAACCTGGGCAGGAAAGTCTGTTAGACTTTTTTTTTGGTTGTTGTTGGTCATGGGGCCTGAACTCTGGGCCTGGGCGCTGTCCCTCAGCTCTTCAGCTCAAGGCTAGCACTTTACCACTTGAGCCACTGCACCATTTCTGGCCATGTGGTACTGAGGAATCAAACCCTGGGCTTCAAGCATGCAAGGCAAGCACTCTACCACTGAGCCACCTTCCCAGCCCCTTGTTAGACTCTTCTCTCCATTAAAACTATCAAAAAAGAGTGAAGGGGAGCGGTGGCTCAAGTGATAGATCTCTAGCCTTGAGCAAAAGCAGCTCAGGGACAGCACCTAGGCCCTGAGTTCAAACCCCAGGATCAGCACCAAAAAAAAAAAAAAAAAGTCTCATGTACTTTCCTGCCTATGCTGGCTTTGAACCAGGTCTTAGATCTTAGGCCTCTGAGTAGTCATATTAGGCTTGAGCCACTGGTACCCAGCCACCTCTGGATTTCTGTGGTTGGTCATAGCTGCTTCCTCACAAATGGGCTGTGCTGTTTCTAATCCAAGAAAGCTGTACTTGCCCCATCTGTTAAGTAACTAAACCCTTTGGGGAATTGCATGCTACAGGACTTTGTAATACAAGCTTGATCATTACTATTTGCTAGCAGTTTCCTATCTAGAGTCCTATTAGGTCATTTAGCTAACTACTCTCTCCATAGCAACTGCCTAGTTAACTCAAATAGCAGCTAAAAATCTTCCCAGGCAAAGTCACACAGGAATGACAGGATCTAGAGAATGATATTAGTATATCTAAGCACCTAGATCCTCAAATGAGGAAGCATCTGGACTCTGGAACGCCTGTAGGACACATAAGCTCCTATAAGACTGTTTACATAGACTCAAGATCTTACTTTGCCAAGAATCTTTCTAGTTTGCCTTCTGAAGACCAGCAGAGAACAGCTAGAAGCATTACATAATCCAGAAACAGCACACACGCAATCCAATTGTTTTTATTTTAGAAATCATTTATTATGTTTTATTCCATTTGCAAAAGGTATCTAGGCTAATTTCAACTTCACAAACATAGAAAACTATAAAAATTTTAAAAAACCACTGCCATCAAGAAATCTCTCTCCAAATAGAAAAGACAAAAAAAAAGTCTCTACAGATATTTGTTAAATTACTTTTTCAATGCTTTTTTTTTTTTTTTGGTACAAGTAATGAGGACATAGATAGGTAATCAGATGAATATGCATATATACAGTATTAGAAGTGGAATATAAGCTTTTATTTTCTTTAAAAATTTTTAGCATAAGACAATGAAATACAATTGTAGTAACAATCTTTAATTCTACAGTAACATATGACTTCTAAACTGAAATTTCCATGACTGCATCCTTTATAGATAACTGATATCAACCAGCTTAATAGATCCCTTCAGAATATATAATTATGTATGTATATGCTAAGTACCATTTACATCTAAATTAGTATGATTTTAACATATTCAAGACATGATTTAATAATTGGGTAGCATTCAGTGTTATGCTGCTGTACCACTTGCTTATTAGGAGGTTGGCTTTTTTTTTTTTGCTAGTCCTGGGCTTGAACTCAGGGCCTGGGCACTGTCCCTCAGCTTCTTTTTGTTCAAGGCTAGTTTTCTATTACTCGAGTCACAGCCCCACTTTTGTCTTTTTCTGTTTCCAGGGCTTCATATATGCTAGGTAAGCACTCTACCACTAAGCCACATTCCCAGTCCATGAATGATTATATTTTGAAAGTAAAAGTTATATTTTCACTATTTGTTTTTAATTTTTTGTCTTCATTTTAAATGGTTGAGAGGAGTTATAAACAAACATCAACTAATCAACTATGTTTTAATGTTTGATTTTTGAGCCTGGGGATCAAAACCAGGACCTTGTGCATGATAGGCTAGCACTCTACCACTGAACTACATCCCCTATCACTAGTGTTTGCTAAACATTTTTACTTCTTGTTCCCAACTTTTTGTTACTATTTTCGGACACAGGGCCTCCCTTTGGAGTCCAGGCAGGCCTCAAACTCAAAATCCTCCCTCCTGCTTCAGCCTCCTGAATGCTGGGATTATCAGCACATACCAAGACACTTCCTTTCCGGCTCCAATATTTTATTATGAAAAATTTCGAACAGAAAAAGGTTGGCAAACACATCACCACCTAGAGCCTACAGTAATCACTCTAGTACTATAGGTTTGTCAATCTATCTGCCACCAATCCATAGAGGTAGGTGTGTGTGTGTGTCCTGGAGCTTGACTTAAGGTCCTAAGCGCAGTCCTTTAGTCTCTCCCGCCTGCGCCCAGGTGCTGTCCCTGAGCTCTTTTACTCAAGGCTAGCCCCCTACCACTTTGCACCACAGCGCCACTTCTGGTTTTCTCCTGGTTACTTGGAGATAAGAGCCTCAGGCACATTCCTGCCCAGGCTGGCTTCAAGCGCCTTGAGCTACCAGCGCCTGGATCCCTTAGCTTTTTGCTCAAGGCTCTACCACTTTGAGCTGTGCACAGCGCCACTTCTGGTTTTCTTGGTGGTTCGTTGGAGATAAGAGTCTCACAGACCTTCCTGGCCAGGCTGGCTTCGAACTGCCATCCTCAGATCTCAGCCTCGTGAGCACTTGGGACGACAGGTGTGAGACACCGGCCCCGGGCCACGTTTCATTTTTAACGAAGGTTAAGCCTATAGATGCAAGTCCTCCCGGTGGCCCGGGCATTACAGGGTGTGAACGTGGAAAAGCGTCAAGAGCGGGGTCCAGCTGGGCCCCTGGACGGGGGGGCCCCACCGCGTATTTGAACTCAGACCCCATCGGAGACCCGGCTCCCCCGCTGCCCGTAACGTGGGGTCTCACCTTGTGAGGGAGGATTAAAGATGCACACCGCCGGATGCACGCCACAGTGTGGGGGGTAGGTGTGGAGACACCCGCGGCCACGCGGCAGGACTGACCGAGGCTGCGGGCCTCGCGCCGGGCGGGTCGGCTTCCTCCGCTCCGGCGCCACGCGCGCGCGCGCTGAGTGACAGCCGTGCGCAGACCCCGGCACCAGCCCGGTCACACCTCAGTGAGCGCTCACAAAGGCCGGCGAGGCGGGCGGCACCGCCGAAGGGGAGGGGCGGGGGGCGGGGAGGACACCGGCTCGGGGAGTCCCAGCCACTCATCCAATCCACGCCTCCTGCGAGGGGATTGCGTCGGGGGACAGAAATTCAAGGCTAGCGGGCTCCCTCAGTGCCGGGGGAGTTGGGGAGGGGGCGCGCCGGATCGCGCGCACGCGCAGTCGTCGCTTGCGCGTCCCCTTTAAGAGGATTCCCTCGGCGGCGCGCGTGGACCCCCTGCGCGCTTCCGCTCGGCGTTCCCACAATGCTGCGCGGCTGAGCGCCGCGGAGCCCGCGGGGACGCTGCGGGGGCGCCAGTGGCAGAGGCGGCGCCTGTGGCGGCGGCGGCTGAGGCGACGTGGGCTGCGGCGGGCCCGCGGCGTCGGCCGGTGCGGATGTCGGGCTGGGCGGACGAGCGAGGCGGCGAGGGCGACGGGCGCATCTACGTGGGGAACCTGCCCACCGACGTGCGGGAGAAGGACCTGGAGGACCTGTTCTACAAGTACGGCCGCATCCGCGAGATCGAGCTCAAGAACCGGCACGGCCTGGTGCCCTTCGCCTTCGTGCGCTTCGAGGACCCGCGGTGAGACTCGCGCCCCCCGGCCGGTTCCTCGCGAGTTTTGACCTGAGAGTCCGTATCTGGGCTCCGGGGGCCCCGCGCGTTGTCTGGCTCGCGGCCGCGCTCCCCTCCCGCCCCTTTGCCCTGGGCCCGAAGTCGCCGTTAGCGGAGAGCAGACGGCGGGGATGGGGGGCGCCCCGAAGGGGTTCCTAGGGTGGAGCGTATCCCCCACCGCGCGCGCCGGGCCCGGGCCTTCTAATGGAATGGGGGAACCTTCTAAAGTGCCCGGGGGTGGGTCTCGCCAATCCGACCGGTTGTGGGGGGTCTTAGTCCCGGCCGCGAGGAGTCGGTGATGTGGAAACCCGGCGGGCCGCGCGCCCGAAGCGCTCCGGGGCTCGGCGGCTCGGCGAGGGCGAGGAGTCCGCTTAGAGGCTGCACCCTGCCCTGCTCCCCGCTTTGTCCGCGTCGTGTGCGGGCGGCCAGCGGTGCCCTCGGGGTCCTGCCGGGCGGCGGGAAGCACCCCAAGGCTTTGATGGCTCAGGACGCACAGCTGTTCTTCACCCCACAAACAGAACTAGGCATGCTTTACACCCCTAAATGATGGACGCCTGCGCCTCTCTCTCTCTGCTCCTTACTTTGAACATCGCTGTGTTCTGTCAAGTGGCACACGCTGTACGTTTAGCACTTTTAGCCACCATGAGGCAGTCCTGTTTTCCAGATGAGGAGGAAATCTGGGGAGTTGTTGAGAAAAGAGGCTGGCTATTCAGCGAAGGAGATAAGATTTGAACCCCCCCCCCCTGTTCTGCTCTAAAAATACATAGTTACTCTTTGATCTGTTACATTCTCATTCAGCCCTACCATAACAGAAAAGCCCTATTCTGATATCAGTGTGTGAAGCTTTCAACAACGCATTCTCACATTAGTATCTCATTTAGTCCTTACAGTAACTTTGGGAGGTAGGCATATTATTCAAGTTAGAGATGTATAAGTTTGAATAAACACTTGACAGAAAGCCACTAAGCCCTTTGTATTCAAAGTCCAAGTTTAAGTGCTAGTACTTCTGCTCCAGGCATATAATCTGTTGGCTTGGGGTGCCCTGGACATGCTTTTCTTTGGCGGGGGGGTCTCCCCATGTAGCCCAGGCTGGACTCAAACTAGAGATCCTTTTACCTTAGGAACCCCCCCCCCCCCAGTACTAGAATTGTGGGTATGTTTGACAGGCTATATGTGAGTGGCTCTGGCACTGAATGGTACCTTCAGCTCTGCTTGTCTATAGAAGGTGCAAGGCTTTTTTTTGGGGGGGGGGTCGGTCGTGGGGCTTGAATTCTGGGCCTGAGCGCCATCTCTCAGCTCTTCAGTTCAAGGCTAGTGCTCTACCACTTGAGCCACAGTGCCACTTCTGGTTTTCTGGTGGTTTACTGGAGAGATCACAGACTTTCCTGCCCGGGCTGGGTTTGAACCCACAATCCTCAGATCTCAGCCTCCTTAATAGCCAGGATTACAGGCATGAGCCACCAGGGCCTGGCTTGGCAAGGCCATTTTTAACTAAAACGTCTAAGAAAAATTGAACTTGAGAAAAATTGAACTTAAGAAGTAATTGTAAAAAGCATTTTCTTAGCACTCGAGGCTTTTTAGGTCCAATTCTCAGCCCATTGGGGGAAAAAAAAAGTTTTTACCTTTTGATAAAATTTTGCCAGGGTGGATTTTGACAAGACAGTTATCCAAATTGTGTAAAAAGTTACATTTAGGTCAGCATCCGTAGAGCCTTCCTGTTGTCTGCCGGCCCACCATGCTCGGGCTCCAGACCCAGCCCTACAGGCCCTCAGGCTTGGTGGTCCACCACTGGAGGAGCTGTTGGCAGCCGTGGGCCCTTGAGGACCTTACTGGATCGCCCAGAAGCCCAGTTACAGGGCCAGAGTCCCAAGTTGGTGGCTACGGCCTGGCTCCAGAGAGAGGGAGAGTAGGAACTGCCAGAGGCCAAGGCCCTACTGCAATGAGAATGAAGATTTACGGAAACTTACAGAAAGTAAAGTTGTTTTGTGTCAAAAAGAAATGTCAGTTGAAGCACCAGAAGAAACAGATGAAAATGATTTGATCCTGCAGGAATTGGGGGTCAGGAGGCAATGTTGTTTACTTCACAGATAATTGATACATATCAGTAATATGCTTCATTTAAAAGATGGCATTTTGAAATCCTGGAATACTTTCCAAGTGAAATAGGTGGCCTTAGACATGCATCTGCCAGCACTGGGGGATTAGATGCCTATAAAGACATGAAATATGAAGGAGGGGTGCACAGAGTACAGCGAGTGCCAAAGACCAAGAAGCAAGGCTGCATCCATACTCGCACCACGACAGTGGTAATCTTGTCCCAACCTACTGAAATTTATCTAATTCAAAAGATTTGAGAATTGACACTACATGAGCCAGTGGAGCTGGGGGCCAACCACAGACAGTGCTGTCCGGATAGTTCATCTTCTAACAGGTATTGTTTTCTGAGTGCCAGCAAGAGAGATCACAACTACAAAACAGCGGAACAGCTATGAAAAAGCTGCGTGCAAAGCTGAACAGTGTGTATCTGGAGGAAGAAACAAGTAAAAGATACAGTGCTAGGAAAGTCCAGGCTGGAACTAAAGGAAGGTCAGAGAAAATAGCATACAATTTTCCACAGAACAAGGTCATAGAATAAACAAATCACTGCATGATCGGGAGGTTTTATGCAAAGAGACTGTCTAGGTGAACTCACGTAGTCACTGAAGGACTATGCTGATTATGAATCTTTAGTAGAAATCATTTCCAAAAAAGACTTAAATTGATTTGTTATTCATGTTTTTCCTAAAATGATAAGGAAAATTTTTTGGAAAGAAAAAAAGTTAAAAGGTTTTGGTTTTGCTGTGCCTCAGTGGCTCATGCTTGTAATCCTAGCTATTTAGCAGGCTGAGATCTGAGGATGGTGATTTGAAGTCAGCCCAGGCAGACAAATCCAATTATCCAATTATCCAGTCAAAAACAAGAAGTGGTGCTGTGACTCAAGTGGTAGATAACCAGCCTTGAGCACAAAGAGGCTCAGGGACAGCACCCAGGCCCAGAGTTCAAGCCCCGCATCTGACCAAAAAAAAAAAAAGGTTTTGGTTTTGCTGGGCATAGGCAGGATTCTTTTTTTGCCTCTTAACTGGAGGTGAGAGTCTCACAGATTTTCCTGCTCAGGCTAGCTTTGAACCTTGATTCCCAGATGTCAGCCTCTTGAATAGTTAGCCACTTGAGGTGTGACCCACTGGCACCTAGTAGAGTATTTTCAATTAACTACCAAAAAGCTGGAAGTGGAACTGTGGCTCAAATGGTAAGTGTTCTAGCATTGAGCAAAAAAGCCGTGTCAGCACCTGAGTTCAAGCCCCAGAACTGTCACAAAAAGAAAAAAAAAGAAGAAAAAAAAAAAGCAGTTGCAGCTTGGTATTGGTGGCTCACACCTGTAATCCTAACTACTCAGGAGGCTGAGATCTGAGGATCACAGTTCAAAGCCAGCCCGGGCAGGAAAGTCCAGTTAACCAGCAGCAGTCCAGAAGTGGTGCTGTGGCTCAAATGGCAGAGTGCTCGTCTGGTGCTAAAGAGCTCAGGGACAGCGCTCAGGCCCAGAGTTAGAGCCCCATGACTACTCCTCCCCCCCCAAAAAAAATGCAACTGGATTTGTCCATTGCAACACCTCTATAATTTCAGCACCAGCGCCACAAAAAAAACCCAAAAACCGCCTTCCCCCCTCCAAAAAAACCCCCACAGCATTTGTATTGCATTCCTCTCACTTTTCTTTCCTTTTTAGTGGTAATACTAGGGCTTTTGAACTCAGGCCCTCATGTTCTCATGTATAGCTTTCTTGCTCATGTGTGATCCTGCTATTTGAGTATTTTGCTGGCTAACTGGTGATAGGGTCCTGCAGACCTTTTCTGCCCTGGTTGGTTTCAAAGCAGTCTTTCAAATCTCAGCCTCTTGTGGCACTGGGAAGATGGCTCAGTGGTAGAGTGCTTGCCTTGCATGCATGAGGCCCTCCTTTTGATTCCTCAGCACCACATAAGCAGTAAAAGCAGGAAGTGGGGCTGAGGCTCAAGTGGTAGAGTGCTAGTCTACAGCTGAAGAGCTGAGGGACAGCGCCCAGGCCCAGAGTACAGGCCCCACGACCAATCAAAAAAAAAAAAAAATCTAAGCCTCTTTTTTTTTTTGTCCATCCTGGGGCTTGAACTCTGGGCTGGGCACTGTTCCTGCGCTCTTCAGCTCAAAGTGAACGCTCTACCACTTGAGCTACAGTGCCACTTCGGGTTTTCTGGTGGTTTATTGGAGATAGGAGTCTCACAGTCTTTCCTGCCCAGGCTGGCTTTGAACCGAGATCCTCAGATCTCAGCCTCTTGAGTAGCTAGGATTACAGGCGTGAGTCACCAGCGCCCAGCTTATCTCAGCCTCTAGGATTACAGACATCAGCTACTAGTGCTGGTTTAGTTTCCCGTCCCCCTACACCCCCCCCCCCCCCCCCCAGTTCTGGGCTTGAACCTAGAGCCTAGGCATTGTCCCTGAGCTTCTTTTGCTCAAAGGTAGCACTCTACCACTTGAGCCACAATGTACTTCCAGTTTTTTTCTTATATGTGGTACTGAGGAATCAAACCCAGGGCTTCATGCATGTTAGGCAAGCACTGTAGCACTAAGCCACATTCCCAGGCCCCGAACCAATTTTTTTTTTCTTTTGGTCAGTTATGGGGCCTGAATTCTGGGCCTGGGCGCTGTCCTCAGCTCTTCAGCTCAAGAATAGCTCTTTACCACTTAGGCCACAGTGCCACTTCTGGGTTTTTCTGCTTATGTGGTGCTGAGGAATTGAACCCAGGGCCTCATGCATGCAAGGCAAGCACTCTACCAATGAGCCACCTTCCCAGCCCCCTGACCTATTTTTTTTGGGGGGGGGGTCCGGTCATGGGGCCTGAACTCTGGGCCTGGGCACTGTCCCTCAGCATTTCAGCTCAAGGCTAGCGCTCTACCACTTGAGCCACAGCACCACTTCCGGCTTTTTTCTTTTTGCTTATGTGGTGTTGAGGAATCAAACCCAGGGCCTCAGGCATGCAAGGCAAGCACTCTACCACTGAGCCACCTTCCCATCCCCCTGAACCTATTTAAAATGGGTCTTTTCATAGGTTTTATGAGGCCTTTATTATTGAAGCCTAATGTATATACATTTTGAGAAACTACTCACCAAGGTTCGAGAAACTTAGTGGCAAAATCTCTCAACAGGATTTTTTTGTTTTTCTAAATCAATCCTTTTATTTGTAATCTGTCTACCCTATTACAGTTTTATAGAGTTTTATGTCTGACAGTTGTGAAGATTAATTCAGTGCCGTGAAAGATCTTTAAAGCGAAAGTATATACATATCCTACTTTGTTCTGTTTTCCTTGTCAGTTTCCCCTCTGAATCATTTGTCCCTTTCATTAGAAAGCCATTCAGACTCCTGGGCACCTCTGACTCCAAATTTTTCTTTGCAGAGATGCTGAGGATGCAATTTATGGAAGGAATGGATATGATTATGGCCAGTGCCGGCTTCGTGTGGAGTTTCCCAGGACTTATGGAGGTCGGGGTGGGTGGACCCGAGGCGCAAGGAGTGGGCCTCCTACAAGAAGATCTGACTTCCGAGTTCTTGTTTCAGGTATGTTCCTTTGTCACTGAGATCATGCATGTAAACTGCTTAGCACAGTCTAATGATGAGTAATGTCAACTGTTAATTCTGTGCACAAGACACATGGGCTTTCTTTTCAATAGCCTATGCATGAACAGTGATAGTCTAAAGCCCTGCATTGGCTTGTCAGTGAGGTAGGTACCCTGTTATTTAAACTGCACTATAGTTCAGCCTTGGTAGAACATAAACATGCTTGGAAAGGGGTTCCTTATTGTGGAGAATGAAAGATGATGGCAAAACTCTTAGAGCTACAATTCTATTTTCTTTTGGAATGTACCTTGATTTCTGTTTAATTAAAAGATACTACAGGGGGCTGGGAAGGTGGCTCAGTGGTAGAGTGCTTGCCTTGCATGCATGAGGCCCTGGGTTCAATTCCTCAGCACCACATAAGCAGAAAAAGCCAGAAGTGGAGGTAGAGCACTAGCCTTGATCTGAAGAGCTCAAGGACAGTGCCCAGGCCTGAGTTCAGGCCCCCATGGACCAAAAAAAAAAAAAAAAAAAAGATATTACAGGAGCCAGATTCTAACAACTTGCCTAAAAAGGCCAGATTTTTGAATGTATATTAAAACAAAACAACAACTAGCTAACGGAAACCCCACAACTTGTAATCTTGGAGACTGTAATGGAAATTAATAGTGCATATCTGTCTAGTATTTATAAATGATAAAATGCTAAACTCAGCTGTTTATATATCTTTGAAACATTTCTAAAGTGGTAAAAATACCTAGGGCCTTCTGCATGTTGCAGGGGAGTACTGGACACTGGTAGAAATGTTTGAGCTTTGCACTTTTTTAGGATTGTGAATGTCTGAACCACAGCAGAATCCCATGTTCTTAAGAGTGATACTCAATATCTGCCTCTCTTGTGCCCCTTTGTGAAGTTTTTAACCCTAGAGCTCTATTCCCTCCTTCAAGATGTCATACATTATCTTTTTTTCTCTCCATGCTGCTCTGAAATCCTGCTTAGAAAACTATTAGGAAATGGCTGCAGTCCTGAGCTGTGAGCGGTAAACACAGCCTTTGAGAGCAGGAGCACATTTCCCTTTCATGACATCAGGTAGGGTTGTATGACTCCCAACTAGTTTTAGCATCTGAGTTATTACTCCCCCCACCCACCCCCAACTATAGTGAAGAATGTTGGTGATTTCTTTAAGAGGTACTTTGGTTTGTCAGTATTCATTTCTGTAGGAAAACAAACTGTAGGTATTTGTTGTTGATTTGCTACCTTCAGCTAAACTTTATTTCACTTGTTTGAGAATTCCTATGTCCTGGGAAACTTGATCAGGCAAGAAATAATTGGTACTGATAAATTTCATAATGGGAAAAATTGAAGAACAAAGAAAGGCTGTGAATTCTTAAAGGTACTAAAACCTGCAATGGGATGCTCTGTTGAGACTTTGGTCTCTAAAAGTTAAAGACCAGCTTCACCATGTACTTTAGTGTTTTTCTCTTCATTTTCTGTCCCATGTAGAGTTGTGATTTGGGGACTCATGGGGATTAAATTATTTATAGGGGAAAGACCATAGGTATTACTGAATCTTAACAGGACAGTTAACATGGCTAAAGAAATTAGGCTCTTATGTTCTCTATGCCTAGGACTTCCTCCATCAGGCAGCTGGCAGGACCTGAAAGATCACATGAGAGAAGCTGGGGATGTCTGCTATGCAGATGTTCAGAAGGACGGAATGGGGATGGTTGAATATCTCAGAAAAGAAGACATGGAATATGCCTTGCGCAAACTGGATGACACCAAATTCCGCTCTCATGAGGTAGGGTCAGTACTTTGTGGGTTTATTTTTGGGGGGGGGGTTGGTGGTAGGGATTGAACCCAGTGCCTTGCTTGTTTGGCCCTTTTTTTTGTTTGCTTTTTGTTGTTGTTGTTATTCACCTTCTTGAGCCAGAGCTCTACTTCCATCTTTTTGCCAGTTAATTGGAAATAACAAGTCTCCTGGATTTTTCTGTCTTGGCTGCCTTGATTCTCAGATCTTAGCCTCCTGAGTAGCTAAGATGATAAGTGTGAGGCACCATCACTTGGGCCAATTTTCTTCTTTTTGGATATGTGATAAGAATACCTCCTTCTTTAATTTGATGAAGGAACAGTGTCATGTAGATTAAGTGCTCAAAACTTAACTATTGGGAATGTGGCTTAGTCGTAGACTGCTTGCCTAGCATGAATGAAGACTTGGATTTGATTCCTCAGTACACCACATAAGAGAAAAAGCCAGAAGTGGTGCTGTAGTACAGGTAGTCTTGAGCAAAAGAAGCTCAGGGACAGTGTCCAAGCCCTGAGTTCAAGCCCCAGGACAAACAAAAACAACTATTGTTAGGCAGCCAGGTTAGGTAAAGGATTTGCTTATTATTCTGGTACTTATTTTTTCTTTGTCTTTGAATTTCAGGGTGAAACCTCCTACATCAGAGTTTATCCTGAGAGAAGCACAAGCTATGGCTACTCACGTTCTCGGTCTGGGTCAAGGGGCCGTGACTCTCCATACCAAAGCAGGGGCTCTCCACACTACTTTTCTCCTTTCAGACCCTATTGAGACAAGTGATGGGAAATTTCTTTTTTTTTTTTTTTAGATGACCTGAGCTACTTTGTCCTCAGGATCTACATTCCAGATTGATAATTTTAGTGTCTAGGAAATTTTTAAGAAACTTTTTTAAGGAAAAAAAAAAAAAAAAGAAAAATGACATAATTTCTACCAGGGCCATGTTAGCAGCAAAACGTTTAACCTGCACAAGTGGTTGTGGTTCAGAAACAAGTTGTATATTTTTTACCCAATTATGGGAAATCAGTGCTGTGTCTTTGTGGGCTGTTTTGCTCTGAATATCAGCAGTTACTGTGACTGAGTTGGCCCATTTTGTTTAGAAATATATTTTAAATGTTTAGTAATTGATAAGTGTGGTTGTCCTTGATTGTACACACAGTATAGTAGCAGTAGAGGCTAAAAAAATGCAATCACTGAGTTGTAATAACTGCTACCCAGTTTGTAGGAAAGGTGGGATAGATAACTTTACTTGCAGTAATGATGTTTGTTTTGCTGGTGGCTTGAATACTTCAACTGGGCAAGCTCAGAATTATAAGATGACCTTGTAGATTAAACTAAGAAGTACTACAGATAAAGGAGGAATAGAAAGAATGAAAACAGGCCCAGTACTATTTTTTTTTTCGGGGGGGGGGGGGGGGGTCCGGTTGTGGGGCCTAAACTCTGGGCCTGAGCGCTGTTCCTTAGCTCTTCAACTCAAGGCTAGCGCTCTACCACTTGGGCCATAACGCCACTTCCGGCTTTTTTCTTTTTGCTTATGTGGTGCGGAGGAATCGAATCCAGGGCCTCATGTATCCAAGGCAAGCACTCTACCACTGAGCCACCTTCCCAGCCCCCAGGCCCAGGACTACTTTAGGTTAGGAATTTTTTTTTTCTGGTGTTGGGGCCTGAACTCTGGGCCTGGGCACTGTCCCTTAGCTCTTCAGCTCAAGGTTAGCACTCTATACCACTTGAGCCACAGCGCCACTTCCAGCTTTTTTGCTTATGTGGTGCTGAGGAATTGAACACAGGGCCTCATGCATGCAAGGCAAGCACTCTACCACTGAGCCACCTGCCCAGCCCCAAACTTAGGAATTTTTTTCTTTTGTTGGTTGTGGGACTTGAACTTTGGGCCTGGGCACTGTTCCTGAGCTCTTCAGCTCAAGGCAAGCACTCTACCACTTGAGCCACAGTGCCACTTGGTTTTCTGGTGGTTAACTGGAAATAAGAGTCTCAAGGACTTTCTTGCCCGGGGCTGGCTTTGAACCTCGATCCTCAAATCTCAGCCTCCTGAGTAGCTAGGATTACAGGTGTAAGTCACTGGCTCCTGGCTTAGCTTAGGAATTCTTTTTTTTTTTTGTCGGTCGTGGGGCTTGAACTCTGGGCCTGGGCGCTGTC